>NC_135638.1:45485259-46085259 GCF_053574225.1 Canis aureus | reverse complement strand
ACGGTATGTGGGTCAGCTGGCTGGACGTGGGTGTAGTGGACCAGGGAGTAATCCCGTCGACCTTGAGAGCATTGGGAGTGGTCAGGATCAGGGTGTAGGTCCCTTGCAGCGAGGTTGAAGTGTCCGGTGTTGGTATCTCCACACGTACACATGTACACCCAGTCACCTGGCTGATATCGATGGGGATCCGGGGGTGGCCCAGTCTCATAGAGGGCCCTCAGCTTAGGCCACACCTGCTCATGGGTTCATGACATTTGGAGGGAGAAAAGAAGTTGGTGATCATCAAATTCAGCAAGCACCTCAAGTTTTAAAATGGGGATAACAGGTGGAGGAAGACCGAACATGATCTCGTAGGGAGTCAGTCCCATCTTATATGGGGAGTTCCTCACCCGATATAGGGCGAAGGGGAGGAGAGTCACCCAGTCCCCGCCAGTCTCCAGGGCTAATTTATTTTATTTTTTTTTTAATTTTTATTTATTTATGATAGTTACAGAGAGAGAGAGAGGCAGAGACACAGGCAGAGGGAGAAGCAGGCTCCATGCACCGGGAGCCCGATGTGGGATTCGATCCCGGGTCTCCAGGATCGCGCCCTGGGCCAAAGGCAGGCACCAAACCGCTGCTCCACCCAGGGATCCCTCCAGGGCTAATTTAGTTAAGGTCTCCTTTAGTGTTCTGTTCATCCTCTCTACCTGTCCTGAGCTCTGGGGCCTATATGCACAATCTAATTTCCAATCTGCCCCAAGTACTAGTGCCACTCCCTGTGTTACCTTAGAGAAGAATCCTGGGCCCTTGTCTGACCCAATCTTAACAGGAAAACCATACCTTGGTAAGATGTCTTCCAGCAGTTTCTTGGTCACGGTCTGTGCCGTTTCATGTTTGGTGGGAAATGCCTCTGTGCATCCTGAAAAAGTATCTACAAACACTAATAAATACCTGTATCCATATTTTCCAGGTTTTACCTCAGTGAAGTCCACTTCCCAGTAGGCTCCTGGGCAGTCCCCCCGGAGCCAGGTGCCTGGGTTAGATCCATGGGCGGTGGCATTAGTTAACTGGCATGAGTGGCAGCTTGCCACGATCTGCTCGATCTTTGCTCGAGAGTCTTTAATAGTGATCTTTGCATGTCGTATGAGGTCTTCCATCTTCCTTGTTCCCGTGTGAGTACTCCGATGCGTTTTGGATAGGACTCGCCGTCCCAGTTCTTCTGGCAAGATGATGCTGGAGTCTGTGGCCCTCCACCAGCCACACAA
The DNA here is from genome assembly GCF_053574225.1 of Canis aureus. Taxonomy (NCBI): domain Eukaryota; kingdom Metazoa; phylum Chordata; class Mammalia; order Carnivora; family Canidae; genus Canis; species Canis aureus. The sequence goes on along the minus strand of NC_135638.1, from coordinate 46,084,012 downwards.
TCACTGGGTCATAGGCAAGCGTTTGATCCAGTGTAAGTCAGCATCACTATAGTTGGGGGTGTCCGGCAGGTTCCGTTCCCCCAGATCAGGTAGCGTGGTTGCTAAGACCTGGGTCACCAAAAGGGACGCCTCCTTTGCTTTTAAATCGGCTAGCCGGTTTCCCCTGGCTACTGGTGTGTCTGCCTTTTGGTGCCCCGGACAGTGGATGATGGCTAGGGCCTTGGGCAGCCAGAGGGTCCTCAGGAGTTCAAGAATCTCCGTTTTGTTTTTAACAGTCTTTGCCTCTGCTGTCAGAAGCTCTCTCTCTCTCTGTAAAGGGCTCCGTGAATGTGAGCGGTGGCAAAGGCGTACCTGCTGTCGGTGTAGATATTTATTCGTTTACCTTCCTCCATGGTCAGTGCCTTGGCCAGTGGGATCAGTTCTGCCCATTGAGCCAACATTTAGGCTGTCAATGGCTCCGCCCAGACGGTCTCTGTCTCCGTGGTTATGGTATGGCTGCCCCCGCAAATCGGACTCCTTCTCGGACAAAACTGCTGTCGTCCGTGTACCAGGTGGCATTGGCGTTCGGCAGTGGCTGGTCCTGGAGATCAGCTCTGATTCCGTACACCTGTGCCAAAATTTCTTGACAGTCATGCAGAGGGGGGTCCCAGTCTGGGTTAGGGAGTAGCGTTGCCAGATTCAGGGTTGTCGGTGGCTTAAATAAAATTCTGGTGGGGTTTAGCAGTAGGCTCTGATAATGGGTCAGATGGGCATTGCTGATCCAGCTGTCTGGGGGCTGTTTGAGTACCCCTTTAATAGCGTGTGGGGTGGTAACATGCAGTTCTTCCGGACTTTTTCTATTATAGACTCGTTCTGCTATTGTCACTAAGTCCTGCAAGCTCTTCTCTCCCGGTCTCTCTACTCTTTGCAATTTCTTTTTAATGTTCAGAACGGCCTGGTTAACAAAAGCCATGATAATTGCGGCCTTTGTTTCCGGGGCTTCTGGGTTCATAGGGGTGTACTGCCTAAAAGCCTCTATTGCTCCCTCTAAGAAGGCTGCTGGACTCTCATCCTTACCCTGTCTCACATCATAGACCTTGGCCAGATTGGTAGTCTTGCACGCGGCAGCCTGGAGACCTGCCATTAGAGTCTGGCGGTGGACCCGGAGTCGCTCCTTACCTTCAGGCGAGTTGTGTGCTTTGGGGAGTAAAAACGGGTTTTAGCCAAGGAGGGGAATTCTCGATCATGTCCTGACAGGCAAGGATGTTGGGCATCTGGTCAGGGTGGCCATCTGGTTTGTCCCTGAAGTTCACGGCCTTAACCTGTAAGATAATAGGTAGGTGAAAATTTCCTTCTCGGGGCCATCCCACGTCAAAGGTTGGCCATTCTGATATGCAATAAATTTGGAATCTCTCTCTCTGTATGTCTATGCTCACAATAAGAGCTCTTTCCCTAACATCCGAGAAGTGGGAGAGCATAAGAGACAAGGGTATGGTTTGCATCTGTCCCATTATGTCCCCCGTCCACACCAAGGCACAGACAGTTATGACAGTTTACAAATAACACAGTCAAACACACAGTTAACAAGAACACAGTAACACAGACCAGCACACAAACAGGTAACACAGACCAGCGTGCAAAGAGGTAAGAAGAGCACAGTAACAGACAAACGTTCTAGTGCAGCTGCGGAGACAAGACAGAAAGTAATCCGAAGGGCTGGCAGCCAGCCCTCCTTACAGATGAGGACCCCCGTCCTCCATACAGACGAAGACCCCCATCCTCCTTACGGATGAGGACCCCCTGTCCTCCTTACGGATGAGGACCCCCGTCCTCCTTACAGATGAGGACCCCCGTCCTCCATACAGAGGAGGACCCCCGTCCTCCTTACGGATGAGGACCCCGTCCTCCATACAGATGAGGACCCCCGTCCTCCTTACAGATGAGGACCCCCGTCCTCCATACAGAGGAGGACCCCCGTCCTCCTTACGGATGAGGACTCCGTCCTCCATACAGATGAGGAGCCCCGTCCTCCTTACAGATGAGGACCCCCGTCATCCATACAGATGACGACCCCATCCTACTTACATATGAGGACGCTCATCCTCCATACAGATGAGGACCTCCATCCTCCTTACAGATAGGACCTCCATCCTCCAGGCAGGGGCAAGGGACGTCTCCTCAAGACCCCCGGTTGATGGCCCACCAGCGCATCCGCCTAAGTCAATGCTGACCTAATACAGATTGGAATTCCTATAGGTTAGAGCTCTTAGAGAATATGCACGCAAAAGGTGGAAAAAGAGTGCACTCACCACGCGTGAAATCCTCCGGATAAGGTCCTGGAGGTCTCTCAGATCCCGGACGAGCCCCCAAATGTTGTGGCCAAGATTGTGAATCCTAGAAACCACCGAGAAGCCGACACCGATGCAAACACAAGAGGGTTTATTCACAAGCTGGAGCGTGGGTCTAAGTATACCTGACACAGCGGAGCAGGGACTTGGACCCCAAGACTAAGGCATAGCAGCTTTATAGGGGCAGTGGCCCATGGAATACACAGAAAGTTGCACAGTCATGTCGGTCCACACGCAGGTGGCCGATTGAATTACATCTTACCCTATAGTATCCATTTGAGCTGGCCTATTACTTTGGTCAGAATTGGCGCGCAGTTTTGGCTGGCACAAAGCAGGGTTACATTGTTATGGGCCGATTTCTGAGTAGCGTGTGCCCAAAAGCTTGACTAGGGTGGGGCAGCACCTTAAGCAATAAGCAGGTTATGTAGGGGTCATACAGAGGGTGACAGCTGTAGCACAAAATGGCATCTGTCCTCCTCTGCTTGTCCAGGAGTAGGGGATTTTTGTTAAATTTCCTGGGTCTCGGGATCCGTGGGTGGCGCAGCGGTTTAGCGTCTGCCTTTGGCCAGGGGCGTGATCCTGGAGACCCGGGATCGATCCCATGTCGGGCTCCCGGTGCATGGAGCCTGCTTCTCCCTCTGCCTATGTCTCTGCCTCTCTATCTCTCTCTCGCTGTGTGACTATCATAAATAAATAAAAAGAAATTTCCTGGGTCCCACACTGACTGCATGTACACTTCGCTTCTAACAGGCCTAGGTTTGTTGTGGGACAGAAGTTGTGTGAGAGGCAATTGGAAGGTGCAGGCCAGGAGACATGTGTCTTGAAACTCAATCCAGCGACTACCGAGGAATTCCTCTCATACATTGCTACTACTTCCATACAAGAGAAGCTAGTTGAACGCAGTGTCCAGGGGAACTTGATTCTGAGAGGTGAGACCCCACGTAGTCCCTCACAGTTCCACACTGCCTGCAGATAGAGTTTTGAACATCCTCACTAGAGATGTATGCCAGAAGCTCATGGGACGCAAGGGGCAAGTTGAAGTCTTCAATGGTTGTGTCTCCAGGTGCAGTAGTGCGGTATTCATTGAACCTCCTGACTTTCGGCTTCGAGGCATGCTTCCTTTTGAGAGCTGAATTCAAGACAGGACCCTCCCGCATCCTGCCGGCCTGTAGACATAGCTGCTAACATCCTTATATTAGGTGCTGGGAGAGGTTGTGAGAAATGCATGTGGAAGCATGAGGCCTGTACTCACGTCTATCTGAGTTCAATACAATGATTGCCAACGTCCTTGTTCAATTAGAGTGTAGCTCGGGTATACCTCGCCTCGATAACTGTCTAGCAGACATCGGCCTGCAAAGCATACACACTTCTGAGAGTTTAGCTTTTGGCCTGTACTTTCCACATCCTGCCTGCAGGTACACTTCACTGCTAACAGTCCTAGGCTCGATGCGTGACAGAAGTGTTGTGAGAGGTAAGTGGAAAATCCCGGCATACAAGACTAGTGCCTCCAAGCTCAATCCAGCGATATCCTAGTAATTCCTGTAGTAGACAGGTGCTACATACTAAGTTCCATACGTGAGAAGCTAGCTGAACCCCGAGTCCAAAAGCATCTCTCTTCCGAGAGTTGAGCTCACACCCTGTCCCTCACAGTTCCACACTGCCTGTAGAATGAGTTTTGAACGTCTTCACCAGAGACGTTTGTCAGAAGCTTGTGGGACACAAGTGGAATCATGCAGGCCTGGAAGGTGTCTCCAGGTGCAGTAGAGTGGTATTCTTCGAACCTCCTGAGTTAGAACTGCTATGGTCTCACGGCCATTAGAACGCAGCTAGTTGAAAGCTGGCTTCTAGGCATGCTCTCTTGTGAGAGCTGAGCTCAGGGCAGGACCCTCCCGCATCCTGCCTGCCCATTGTCATAGCTGCTAACATCCTTAAGTGAGGTTCTGGGAGATGTTGGAGAAATGCGAGTGGAAGTGTCAGAACTGTACTCATGTGTATCTGAGTTCAATATAGCGATTACGAACGTCCTTGTTCAATTAGAGTGTAGCTCGGGTATACCTCGCCTCGATAAGTGTCTAGCAACGTCGGCCTGCAAAGCATACACACTTCTGAGATTTGAGCTTATGGCCTGTACCTCCCCCATCTGACTGCCTGTGCGTTCCGCTTCCACAGCATTTCGTTGTATGCGAGAGAGTAGCGGAGTGAGAACCAAGTGTCTGCCTTGTTAATTTGGCTCCCAGCGGACAGCTGCCTGCAAGGCATGCACACACCTTTGGATTGAGCTTAGGACTTGAACCTCCCACATGCTGACCGCCTTTACGCTTAGCTTCCAAAGGATTTTGTTCGATACGGGACGCAAGTTTTGCGAGAGGCAAATGTGTGTTAGTTCAATCCAGCAACTTCTGAGGAATTCCTCCCTCAGATGGGAGCTACATACTAACTTCCAAACCTGAGTAGCTAGCTGAAAGCTGTCTCTCTGGGGAACTTCCCTCTCAGAGTTGAGCTGAAACGTGGTCCTTCCCAGTTCCACACTGCCTGCAGATACAGTTACGAACATCCTCACTAGACATGTTTGTCAGAAGCTCATGGGACGCAAGGGGCAAGCTGCAGGCTTCAAGGTTGTGTCTCCAGGTGCAGTAAAGCGGTATTCATGGAACATCCTGAATTACAATGCTGCCACGTTCTGATGGCCATCAGAACGCAGTAAGTAGAAAGCTTGCTTCGAGGCAGGTCTCCTTTTGAAAGCTGAGCTCAGGGCAGGACCCTCCTGCATCCTGCCTGCCCATAGTCATAGCTGCTAACGTCCTTATCTTAGGTGCTGGGAGAGGTTGGAGAAATGCAAGTGGAAGTGTCAGGATGGTACTCACGTGTATCTGAGTTCAATACAGTGATTGCCAACGTCCTTGTTCAATTAGAGTGTAGCTAGTTTCTAACTCCCATGTACGAGTGGGTAGCAGACATTTGCCTCCCAGTTGTACACACTTTTGAGAGTTGAGCTTATGGCCTGTACTTCCCACATCCTGCCTGCAGGTACACTTTGCTGCTAACAGGCCTAGGCTTGATGCGTGACTGAAGTGTTGTGAGAGGTAAGTGGAAAATCCCCGCATACAAGACTAGTGCCTCCAAGCTCAATCCAGCGATTTCCTAGTAATTCCTGTCTTAGACAGGTGCTACATACTAAGTTCCATACGTGAGAAGCTAGCTGAACTCTGAGTCCAAAAGCATCTCTCTCCCGAGAGTTGAGCTCACACCTAGTCCCTCACAGTTCCACACTGCCTGCAGAATGAGTTTTGAACATCTTCACCAGAGACGTTTGTCAGAAGCTTGTGAGAAGCAAGTGGAATAGTGCAGGCCTGGAAGGTGTCTCCAGGTACAGTAGAGTGGTATTCTTCAAACCTCCTGAGTTAGAAGACTGCTATGGTCTCACGGCCATTAGAACGCAGCTAGTTGAAAGCGGGCTTCTAGGCATGGTCTTTTGTGAGAGCTGAGATCAGGGCAGGACCCTCCCGCATCCTGCCTACCCATAGTCATAGCTGCTAACTTCCTTACATTAGGTGCTAAAAGAGGTTGGAGAAATGCGAGTGGAAGTGTCAGGACTGTACACGTGTATCTGAGTTCAATATAGCGATTGCCAACGTCCTTGTTCAATTAGAGTGTAGCTCGGGTATTCCTCATCTCTATAAGTGTCTAGCAGTCATCGGATGCAAAGCATACACACTTCTGAGAGTTGAGCTTATGGCCTGTACCTCCCCCATCCTGACTGCCTGTACGTTCTGCTTCCACAGCATTTCATTGTATGGGCGAGTGTGGCGGAGTGTGAACCAAGTGTCTGCCTTGTCAATTTGGCTCCCAGCGGACAGCTGCCTCCAAGGCATGCACACTCCTTTGGTTTGAGCTTAGGACTTGAACATCCCACATGCAGACCTTCTGTAAGCTTCGCTTGAAAGGATTTCGTTCGATAGGGGCGCAAGTTTTGCGAGAGGCAAATGTGTCTCCAGGCCTCCTCTCCGGGCCTCTGTGGTCTGACAACTTGGTGGCAGCGAGTGGTCTGTGTGGTGTCTGGCGATGGGATGTGGTGCTGATTGTCAGGTGCACATCTGCCTGGGAGATGCACCTGCGGGGATCAGTGACGGGGTGGGCATCAGCACCTCTGGCCTCCAGCGGGCAGTGCTGTGCTGCTCCCTGAGACTCGGGTCTGATAGGGGGGAGGCGGGTGGGGACGCTGGTCCTCTAGCTCTAGGACTGAGGATTCCGCCCCCCAGTCTGCAGGCCCACCACAGAAGAGCCGCCAAGCCCCCGGTTCCCTGCCGCTTCTCTCAGAACCCTGCTTTCATTCTGCCCGCGTCTGAGTTTCTTTTGGTTTTGTTTTTTATCTCAGACTGTTGTGCCCAAGATTGCGAATATGAGAAACCACCAAGAAGCCGATTCCGATGCAAACACACGAGGGATTATTTACAAGCTCGATCTTGTGTCCAAGTATACCCGACATTGCAGATCAGGGACTTGGACCCGAGGTAGGTTTTAGCTTAGTTTTAAGGGCTGGTCTTGGGATCCCTGGGTGGCGCAGCGGTTTACCGCCTGCCTTTGGCCCAGGGCACGATCCTGGAGACCCGGGATCGAATCCCACATCAGGCTCCCGGCGCATGGAGCCTGCTTCTCCCTCTGCCTGTGTCTCTGCCTCTCTCTCCTCTCTCTCTCTCTGTGACTATCATAAAAAAATAAAAATTTAAAAAAAAAATTTAAGGGCTGGTCTTGGGGACCTCAAGAAGGGCTGGAGCAATTCCTCAAGTTCTGTTTACATTTTGATATGGGGCCTTCAAGGGCATTGAGCTCTGTTCTCATTCTAATAGGGGCTTCCTGCCCTTGGCCTGGGCTCAGTTTTGATTCAATTGTGGGGCTTTCTAGGACATTAAGCTGTAAACAGCAAAGGTTCCACACATGGAAGGGGGACGTCACACTGTCCCTATTTGCTGAAGACGCGGTACTAGAAACAGGAAACCCAAGAGCCTCCACCAAAACCTGTTAGAACTAAGGAGTGAGCTCAGTAAAGTAAAGGGACACAAACTGACCCTACAAAGCAGAGTAGCCTTGCTGTGTCCCGACAATGAGCACTCAGGAAGGAAAGGAAGGACGTGAAGGCCTTCTCAGGAGCATCAAGGAGGATAAATAATGAGACTGAACCAAAGGAGCACAAGTCTTGTGCACTGAGCCATACCAGGCTCTGGGAGGCCGTCCTGGGCTCGTGGGGTCGGAGCCTCATCTTGTGAAAATGTCCGCAGTTCCTGAAGCCACCCTCAGTTTCATGTCATTCCTATCAAAATCATGGTGGCAGATCTTAGAAATAGGAAAAAAAAAACAAAACCCATAACATCCAACCCCCACAACAAATGACCCCGGAGGTCAAATCAGTATTGGAGAAGCATGACAGAGTGGGACGTGGCACTTTCCTATTTCAAAAGATGTCACAGAGACACAGGATAAAGCAGTGTGGTTCTCGGGCCCCCGGCTGGCTCCGTCGGTTAAGCATCCAACTCCTGACCTCACCTCCAGTCCTGATCTCAGGGGTCGTGAGTTCTAGGCCTGTGTTGGGCCATGGACGAGGCGTGGAGCCTACTTAGACAAACCAGACCCACGGGGGTGGTTCCGGCATAAGCTGAATGAGCAAAACAGAGAGTACAGAAGGAAATGTGCTCTGATAGAACTGATTTTTTTAACTTAATTTAAACCCAATTAATTAACGTATAGCGTATTACACTTTCAGAGGAAGAATTCAGGGATTCACCAGTTGGAGATAACAGCAGTGCTCGTGACATCACGTGACCTCCTTCATGCCGGTCCCCTGTTATCCGCCCCCTCCAGCGACCCTCAGTTTGTTTCCTATCATTAAGAGTCTGTATTTCCTGCATCTGTTTTCATCTTATTTGTTTTTCCTTCCCTTTACAGTTGTTCATCTGCTTTGCTTCTTTAATTCCACCTATGAATGAAACCACACGTCATTCTCTTTTCCGAGTGAGTTACTTCACTTAACATGATCCCTTTAGTTCTATCCACATCATTGCAAATGGCAAGATTTCCTTCTCTTTGATAGCTGAGTTCCATTCCTCTCTCTATGACCATCATCTATCTCCCATCCTCTTTATCCATCATCTGGCAGCGGACACCGAGGGTCCTCCCACAGTGTGGCTACTGTGGACCGGCTGCTGTGGACATTGGGGTGCAGGTGTCCCAAGTCTCACTGCATCTGTATCTTTGGAGTGAGCTCCAGGCCGTTCACCTGCTGGTCGCAGGGCGGCTCTATTTGTAACTTCCTGAGGGGCCTCCACACTGTTTCCAGGGCGGCTGCACCAACCCGCGGTCCCGCCCACAGTGGAAGAGGGTTGAGTGAGTTTTGCAGGACGTGGTAAAAGTCTGGTCCACATTTCCTTTCACGTCCTGTGGGCTCCAATTCCTTGTCCTTAAGTATTTCTGGGGAAGCCGGGTGTTGGGCTCCTTTTCAGTGAGATGTTTCCAAAGCTAACAGGCCCCAGATGAAGGCTGAAAGGAGGCAGGTGCAGCACAGAGAGCACCCGCTGCCTCCTGCACAGTCTCCTGTAGCGCCTGAGCATCCCGCAGGGGGCGCCTGAGCCCAGGCCCCTCCCATGGGGCATGCATGTGCAGTAGGCCTCCTCTGCCTGCACTAACAGGAGCCAGCCTGTGCTGGGGAGGCCTGCGGAAGACATGGGGACGCGTCTATGCTGATGAGCTGCAGCCTCCTCAGGACCCGCGGGGAGTCTTCAGGGGGAAATTGGGTCACATTCATGCTGACAGGAACCCCGGTCTCCTCAGGACCCGCGATGAGGCTTTAGGAATATGTGGGCCCACATCCACCCTGACAGGAGCCCCTGGGCCGCCTCAGGACCCGCAGGGAGGCTTCTGGAAGTTGTGGGCCCACATTCACGCTGACGGGAGCCCTGAGCACCTCAGGACCCGCAGGGAGGTATCAGGAAATTGTAGGCCCGCATCCACGCTGAGAGGCACCCCTGAGCAGCCTCACGACCCCCGGGGAGGCTTCAGGAAGATATGGGCCTGCATCCACACTGACAGGAGTCCCTGAGCTGCCTCAGGACCTGTGGGGAGGCTTCAGGAAGATGTGGCGACGCGTTCACTCTGGCAGGAGTACCCGGGTCCCTCAGGACATAAGTTGAGGCTTCTGGAAGCTGGGGGCTGCATTCATGGTTACAGGAGCCCCAGCCTCCTCAGAACCCTCGGCGACACTTCGGGAGGATTTGGGGCCACATGGACACAGCAGGACGCTGACTTCCTCAGGACCCCTGGTGTAGACTTGGGGAAATGTGTGGATGCGTCCATGGGGACAGAAGACCCCAGCTTTGTCAGGGTCTGTGGTGAGGCCTAAGAAAAATGTGGGTGCCGCATCCATAGTGACAGGAGTCTCCAGCCTCCTCAGGACCCACTGTGAAGTTTTGGGAAGATTTGGGGCCACATCCATGCTGACAGGAGCCCCCAGCCTCCTCAGGTCTTATGGTGAGGCTTGAGGAAAATGTGGGGCCACGTCAATGCTGACAGGTACCCTGTCTTCCTCAGGACCTGCACTTTGGCTTCGGGACATAAGGGGCTGCGTGTATGCTGACAGGAGCCCACAGCCTCCTCAGGACCCGCGGTGAGTTTTCTGGGGGACATGGGGCCATGTCCAGGCATACAGGAGCCCTCGGCCTCCTGAGGACCTGCTGTGAGGCTTCCAGAGGATGTGAGGCATAGTCCACAGTGACAGGAGACCCAGCGTCCTCAGGACCCGCTGACTATGACTCAGGAACACGTGGGGCCACGTCCACATGCACAGGATCCTGGCTTCCACAGGACCCCCTGGAGGACTCTGGAGGCGCCATTGGGGGCCACGTCCACATCAGAAGGGACTACTCAGAACCACAGGGTAAGTGAATGGGTAGAATGAATGGTAGGGTCAGGGGAGGGGAGGCAGTTGGTGGTTACGTTAGGTTAGATGTTAGGTGTTAGTGATTATGCTTATGGTTACGGATTAGAGGATAGCGTGAGGGATAAGGGTAAGGGTGAGTGATTAGGAGTTGGATGGGGGTTAGGGATTAGGGAAAGGGGTTAGGGTTAGTGTTAGGGACAGGATTTAGAGTTAGGGTTAGGGTTTAGGCTTAGGGATTAGGGCAGGATGTTAGGAGTTGTGGTTAGGGTTATGGTTAGTGTTAGGGTTGTGATTAGGTTTGCAGTTAGGGTTAGGGGTTAGGGAGTGAGTTAGGGTTAGTTGTTAGGGTTAGGGGTTAGGGTTAAAGTTAGTGCTAGGTTTAGAGTTAGGGTGAGTGGTAGGGTTAGGATTAGGGTTAGTGTTTGGTTAGGGGTAATGGTCAGGTCAGGGTCAGGGTAGGGTCAGTGTACGGTTTTAGAAAAATGGTAAGAGATAGGGTTAGGCAGTGGGTTAGGGTTTAGTTTTAGGGTACGGGTTAGGGTACAGTTTGGAGTATGAGATAGGGTTAGTATTAGAGGGTTAGGATTAGGGTACAGGATAAGGTTAAGAATAGGATTTGAATACATTAAGGTTAGGGTTAGAGGTTAGGGTTAGAGTTAGATTTAAGGTAGGGGTCAGGGTTAAGGAAACCTAAGAATAGGTTTAGGAGTTAGGGTGAAGCTTGGCCTGTAGGTTCAGTGAATGTGTTTCGGTCTTGGGGTTTGTGTTTGGTCTTTGATTAGTGATAGGTCTTGTTTAAGGTTTAGGTTAACATTAGGCTTAAGTGTAGGGTTAGGGATATGTCTGTGTATGGTTAGAGTTTGGGTCTTGGCCTGTGCGTGCACTGGGACTCCTAGTATCTTGGGCAGTTTAGTTTTATGCACACTATTTAGGTTTTGGGTTCAAAGATAGCTTGACTCCAACAAGTCAGTGGCCTCCCCAGAGAATCAAAATCCAGGCTTCTGCTGCGGTCAGAAAAGACATGGCAGGCTTCTCCCGAGCTGAGCTAAGGAGGGGATTTGTGGCTCTAAATACTCTTTATTTGGATTTTCAGTTGCCTTTCTGATTTTATCTCTTGTGCACACATGTTTCATCAATACTAACAATTATTATTTTAAACTTTTATTGAATTCCTGTTTGTAAACACAGTATGATATAGTTTCAGGTTTACCACATACTGATTCAACCCTTGGATGCAACGCCTGGTACTGGTCACAGGTGCCCTCCACTATCCCCATCGCCTGATTCCCCATCCCCCCCACATTCCTCTGGTATCTATTAGTTTATTCTCTGTGGTTAAGAGTGAGTTTCTTGGTTTGCTTCTCTCATCCCACCCCATCGATCCCCTTGCCAGTTTGTTTGGTTTCTTAAAATTCACATGTGAATGCAATTGTATGGTATTTGGTATCTTTCTCTGACTGACTGAGTTCCTTGAGCATAAGTCCTTTCCACTTCTCCCACGTCATTGTAAATGGCTTCATTTCATCCCTTGTGATGACCGAGTGATGTCGCAGTGTGTATATTTACCACATCGTCTCTGCCCATTCATCTGTCGATGGACATCTGGGCTGTATCCACAGATTGGCTATTGTTGATAACGTCACTACAAACACTAGGCTCTGTGTCCCTCTTTGAATCTAAGAGACTACTTTTATATCCTCGGGATAAATACCTAGCTGTGCAATTTTGGAATCATAGGGTACTTCTACTTTTAACTTCTTGAGGACCCTCCACACTGTTTTCCACAGTAGCTGCACCTGTTCACATGACCACGAGGAGTGTAAGGGGGCTCCCCCTTCCCCATAGCCTCACCAACACCTGTTGTTTCTTGTGTTGTCAATTTTAGCCATTCTGTCGGCTGTCAGGTGACATCTCATTGTGGTTTTGGTTTGCATTTCCCTGATGATGGGTGACGCTGAGTGTCTGTCCGTGTGTCTGGTGGCCATCTGGATGTCTTGACAGAGACAAAGTCCATTCATGTCTTCTGCCCATCTGCAGTTGGATAATTTGTGTTTAGGATGCTGAGATTTATATTTGCTTTACGTATTTTGCATACTAACTGTTTATTGGACGTGTTGTTTACAAATATCTCCTCTCATTTTGTATGTTGCATTTTAGCGTTGCTTGTTTCCTTCACTTTGCAGAAGCTTTTCAATTTGATGAACTCCCAATAGGATTTTTGCTTTTGTTTCGCTCACCTCAGATGCATATTTGGAAAGAAGATCCAATGGCCAATGTCAAAGATGTTGCTGCCTATCTTTTCTTCTTTGTATGGTTTCAGGTCTCACATTTAGGTCTTTCATCCATTTTGAATTTATTTTTTATATATATGGTGTAAGAAAGTGGTCCAGTTTCATTCTTCTGCATGTGGCTGCCTGGTTTTCCCAACACCATTTGTTCTTATCCTGCGGTCAGGGTTAGGGTTTGTTGAAGACACTCTCTTTGTGCCATTGGATATTCCTTCCTGTCTTGTTGTCGATTAATGGACCATAGAGTTACAGGTTTGTATCTTGTTTCGGCTTTCCATTCTATTCTATTGATATAAGCATCTCCTGTTGGGAGATTCTTGATTGCTGATTCAATTTCTCTGCTGGTTATCTGTGTGTTCAAGTTTCTTATTTCTTCATCATTTTTGCTATGTTATATATTTCCAGGAATTGATCTATTTCTTCCAGGTTTGGGGTTGCTGGCATATAATTTTTCATAATGTTCTCTTATAAACGTTTGTATTTCTAGTGTTGGTTGTTATTTCTTTTTTCTCGTTTGTGATTTTATTTGGGTCCTTTCTTATCTTTATATCTTTTTCTTTTTTAAAGATTTTATTTATGTATTCATGGGAGACGCAGAGAGGCAGAGGTATAGGCAGAGGGAAAATGGGGCTCCATGTGTGGAGCCTGATGTGGGACTTGATGCCCCGGGATCCTGGGTTCGTGACCTGAGCCAAAGCAGGTGCTCAACCACTGAGGCACCCAGGTGTCTTGCTGAATCAATTCCTTTGCTACTTATGGGTCTGTTCACATTTCTATTTCTTCCTATTTCAGTTTTGATTGTTTGCACATTTCTAGGGATCTCTCCAATTCTTCCTGGTCTCCCAGTTTGTTAGCGTATAATCTTTCATAGTATTCCCTTATAATTGTCTTATTTTTCTGGTGTTGATTGCGATCTCTCTTCTCTCATTTGTGACTTTATTTATGTAGGTCTTTTCTCTTTTCTCATTGATATGACTGGCTAGGGCTTTGTCTATTTTATTAATTATTTTGAAGAACCAGATCTTAGTTTCGTTATTCCATTCTACTGTTTTGTTGTTTCTGCATGTTTATTTCTGCTCTCATCTTTATTTTTTCCCTTATTCTGTAGGCCTCAGGCTATGTTTGCTATTCCTTTTCCAGCTCATTTAGGTGTAGGGTTAGGTTGTGTATTGGAGACTTCTTGTTTCTTGAGGTAGGCCTGTATTGCTATGTACTTCCCTCTTAGGACTGCCTTTGCTACATCCCAGATGTTTTGAGAAACATGTTTTCATTTTCATTTGTTTTAAATTTCCTATTTAATTTCTTGGTTGCTCCATTCATTCTCTAGTAGGATGTTCATAATCTCCAAGTATTTTTGGTCTGTCCAATTTTTTTTTCTTACTGTCGACTTCCATTTTCATAGCGCCGTGGTCCGAAAATGTACATGGTGTGATATCAACCTTCTTGTACCTGTTGTACCTGTTGAGGGCTGATTTGTGGGCCATGATATGATCTGTTCTGTAGAATGTCCCATGTGCAGTTGAAAGGAATGTGTAGGGATCCCTGGGTGGTGCAGCAGTTTAGCGCCTGCCTTTGGCCCATGTCGCGATCCTGGAGACCCGGGATCGAATCCCACGTCGGCCTCCAGGTGAATGGAGCCTGCTTCTCCCTCTGCCAATGTCTCTGCCCCTCTCTCACTCTCTCTCTCTCTGTGACTATCATAAATAATAAAAAATGAAAGGAATGTGTATTCTGCTTTAGGATGAAATGTTCAGACTATATCTGTTGAGTCCCTGTGGTCCAGTGTATCAAGGCTATTGTTCCCCTGTTGATTTTCTGTATAGATGATCGGTCCATTGCCATAAGTGGGTGTTAAAATCCCCTGTCACTGTATTATTATCAGTGAGTTCCTGTACGTTTGCTGTTAATTGGTTTCTATATTTAGGTACTCCCATGTTGGCAGCATAAATATTTAGTTGTTTGATCTTGATAGTCTTTTTAATTATGAAATAATGCCCTTCTTCATCTCTTCTTATACTATTTGTTCTTTCTTTTTTGAAATTTAAATATTTTATTTATTTATTCATGAGAGATACACAGAGAAGTAGAGGCAAAACATAGGTAGAGAGAAAGGCAGGCTCCGCAAAGGGAGGCCGATGTGAGACTTGATCCTGGGATCCCAGGATCACACCCTGAGCCGAAGGCAGATGCTCAACCACTGAGCCACCAGGTGTCCCCCAGGGTTAGGTTTCAAATTTCGTTTGTCTGATATAAGTATGGGTCCTCCAGCTTTCTTTTGATATCCATTAGCGTGATAGATGATTTTCCATCCCCTGACTTTCAATCTCCTGGTGTCTATAAGTCTAATGTGAGCATCTTGTAGGCAGCATACAGATGGATCTTGTTTTTTAAATAATGATTTTATTTATGAGAGAGAGAGAGAGAGGCAGAAAATTAGGCAGAGAGAGAAGCAGGCTCCCCACCAGGAGCAGAATATGGGACTTGATCCCAGACTCCAGGATCACACCCTGAGTCAAAGGCAGAGGCTCAACCCCTGAGCCACCCAGGCATCCCAGATCCTGTTTTTTAAGCCACTCTGATGCTCTATATCTTTTGATTGGAGCATTTAGTCTATCAGCATTCAGAGTGATTATTCAAAGATATGAACTTTGTGCCTTTGTGTTTCTGGAAGAGTTGGTGTTTCTGGTGATGTTCTCTGGGCCTTTCTAGTCTTTGTTTCTTTTGGTCTCTTTTTTCCCCCCACTAGAAGAGTCCCTCTTAAAATTCCTTACTGGACTGGTTAAGTGGTCATGAACTCCTTTATATGTTGCCTGTCTAGGAAAATCTTTATGTCTCCTTCTCTCCTGAATGACACCCTTGCTGAAGCAAGAATTCATACAAATTGGACTCCAATAAAAATAAATTTAAAAACATAAAATAAATTCTTTCTAATATGATTGAGATAAATGGCATATAGGAGGAAAACCAGAAGCAGAAAGAGAAGAGGAGAGATTTTACCCTCTGTCGCCTTCACAGGGACCTGGTGTCCTTTCCTAGGAGGTGCCCCCTGTCCATAGGATGCTTCCTTCCCCTCTGTGCTCCTTGTTGGAACCCAGCAGGCACATCTCCGTGCCTCCAGCACGTCTGCAGTCATGGTTTATAGCGTCTTCCATGTATCCTATTGGGGATCACAGCGTCTTGTATGTAACCATCCGGCTGCTGTTAGACAACACTGGGGGGATTACGACTTTTGTTGGTTTTGGGGTATGTGTGTCTCTATGACATGCAGCTATCACGTGCAGCTATTGGATCCTATGGCTGGGTAACCCAAAATCCCAAAATGATTGGCGAAACTTCATTTCTGGTGCTGGTGCTGGGTGGCTGCCAGCTGGGCTCTCCTGTCCACCCCAGGGCTGGCTCATGCAGTGACTTTCCGCTGGAGGGTCAGCTGAGCTGGAAGATCTGGCTCGGCCACATTCCCATGTCCGGCAGTGGGTCCTGCCAAGCGCTGGCTGCTTCTCTTCTCCCCAACGCCTCTCCAGCAGGGAGCCAGACATTTGGGCCACCCTTGGGGGGAGCTCCTGAGGAGCCGGCTGTCCATGGCGGGGAGCCATGGGGCTGCCTGTATGTGGGAGTCAGGGTGTGGATGGGGCTGGGATTGTTGGTCCCCTGTCCTGACTGGCCTTCAGGCCGAGCTCCATGCTCACCCACCCCCTACTCACTCGGGCAAGGAGGGTGGCCTCCACACGTTGGTGTGAGAGATCCAGCACCACAAGGTGTGCACACTGAGTCCACCTGGTGAGGGTGGCCCAGGTGAATGAGCTGTAAGTGTGGGACCCAGGAAATTTAACAAAAATCCCCTACCCCTGGACAAACAGAGCAGGACTCACTCCATTTTGTGCTACACCCGCCACCTCCCCTATGACCCCCAAATGACCTACTTATAGCTTAAGGCGCTGCCCCACCCTAGTCAGGCCACTGGGCACACCCTAATTGGAAATCGGCTCATAACAATGTAACCCTGCTTTGTGCCCGCCAAAATCGTGCACCAATTCTGACCAAAGTAATAGACCAGCTCAAATGGATACTATAGGGTAAGGTGTAATTCAGTCGGCCAACTACATGTGGACCGACATGACTGTGCAACTTTCTGCGTATCCCATGGTCCACTGGCCCCTATAAAGCTGCCTCACCTCTTAGTCTCGGGGTCCAAGTCCCTGCTCCAATGTGTCTGGTGCACTTGGACCCAAGCTCCAGCTTGTAAAGAGACCCTCAGAAGTTTCATCAGTGTCGGCTCCTTGGTGGTTTCTTGGATTCGCAATCTTGGGCACAACACAAGGGCCTGCTGTCCTGATATCACTTCCACGGCCACGCTGACCGCCCCGCAGGCCCTCTGTGCCCAAGGCACCCAGGCACGGGGATGCGGGGAGCGGAGGTAGTGCCCCGGAATCCTGCCAGGTCCGGCCCCCTGGACAGAGGGAGCAGTGACCTCTCAGGTCACTTTGCACAGACCCTGGTGACCTGAGGTTCCCTGACTGTCACTCTGTCCCGCCCATTCTGGCCCACAGGGCACAGGCTGAGTCCCAGTAAAGTCTGTGAGGCCTGACCCTGGCGTCCGGACACCCCTGGATGGCACGTGGGGACGTCAGCTGTGTGTGCCTAACGGCGCCCCTGCATGGGCTGGTTGGGGCCTCGGTGGTGCCCCCTCCTCCTCTCTGGGGGTCTCTCCAAGCCCCGTGCACAGTGTTCTGGGAGACACAGAAACGGGCTGGCTGTGCATTTTCGCACCACAACACTTTATTTAATTTGTACAGGAAATGGGCTCAGAGCAGAGGGTGTGCGCCATCCCCTGGGGAAGGAGACCTTTTTGTCTTTAGGGAAGGGCAAGAATCACACAGGGTGGGGGGGTGAGTGCTGGAGTCCCCACCTGGGAGCATGTGTGGACTCTGGTTGAGGGCGTGTGTCCTGAGGTTTCAGCTTGAGTGACGGTTCTGAGGACAGCAGAGCTGACCTGGAACTGCAGCTCATGGGCTCCTGTGCTGGGTCCCTGCAGGGCAGCTGGACCCCGGCCTCGGGACCCCTGGGGCCCCAACACCTGTAGGAGCCTGCCTCTTGGTGTGGGTGTGGGTGGGGCCCACCGGCCTACCCCTGCTCTCCCCACCCTGGGGTGTCCCATGATTCCCTGGTCTGCCCTAGGTCAGTGACCTGGATCTGTGGGGCACGCCCAGTGCCCAGGAGGCTACATTCAACTGTGAGAAGGCTTGCTCAGCCCGGGGCCAGAATCCAGGGCTGGCCAGGGCCATGGGGGGCTGGATCCCATTAGTCTTTGTGTTGGGCCTGTTGGGGGCTCAAATCAACCCAGCTCCCCAGAGCCTGGTGCCCAGTCAGCCCAAGTCCCTCTAGGTTAGGGGTTGGTGTCCTGTGCAGGGTGTGCCGTGCTCCAGGAGAGACAGTGGGCGGAGGCAGGGCACAGTGGGTCCTCTGCACCACTCACCTGCACACACCGTGTCGGGGGCTCCCTGTCTTCCCTCCTCCCTGCAACCCCTGGGTACTCTATGGGACACCCGGGCTTCTGATGGGAGCAGGGTATCCAGAGAACCCCGGGGAGGCTGAGCATGTCCCACAGGGGGCAGCTGCACCGGGTCCTTGTTCAGGGCCGATGGTGTGGTGGTGGATGGTGTGGGGGCATGGGTATGATGGTGGTGGGGTTGGGGGCTGGTGTAGGGGGGGATAGTGTTGAGGTATAGTGTGGGTGGGGATTGTGTGGGGCTTTGTGTGTGTGAGGGGGATGGTGTAGGGGCAATGCCATGGGGGATGATGATGTAGGGGGATGATGTGTTTCTGGGAAATGGGGGGATGGGGTGGGGGGCTGGTAGACACACGGCAAACCCTTTCTCTAAGATGCATGGAGAGACATCTACAGATAAAGGCGACCCCAGTCTGGGGTTTGCTGTGACACCTTCCCCTGGGGCCCCGTGTGGTCAGTGCAGGGCCCTGGCTGGACTGGGGGCAATATCTCGGGTCATCATACTATGTATGTTTACAAATTACAAATTGTCTCAAATTAAATGCATAGAATTTAGAAATATATAAAGCACTGAGAGGGAGTGTCACCCTGACCCGTCCGACCCTCATCGGATCGATGTGTGTCCTCCTCCAGTCACAGCCATACACCCAGCCTCCAGGTCCCCTTACTGCCCCCCACGGCCCGCAACCCCGCCCCCTGCTTTTCAGAGGGCCGTCCCTCACACCTTTGGGGTTCAGCTCACATGGCAACCCCTGGAGGCCCCATCCTAGTGGCCTCCTCATCCCTGAGACCCCGGGGGAGGGGGCACGGGGTTCATCCCCAGCACCTTACCATGCAGCTGTGTGTTGCTGGCTGCTGTTCTTCTCCCGGCCTCGGAAGCCCTGTGTTCCCGACCCAGAAGCCCCTGGTCCTCCCCCGGAGCCTGATCCCCCCTGGCCCCTCAGCCTTACCCTACCCTGTAGTAGTACCAAAACATGATGTGACTGCTGAATGTCCTGTTGACGTCCAGGTATACATGCGTGATGTCCTAGGAGGAGACCAGGGCCTCCTCCTTTATTTCCTGTGGGAAAACCGGGGAGGAGGAGCAGGCATCAGGGATACAGACCCTGACCTGTCTCAAGCTGCTGTGCTGGGCAAGGAGCCCTGGGGCAACCATGTGAGTGTGTCCTGCAGAAACCTCCTTCCTTCCTCTGGGAGGCCGGGAATGGTGGGAGTGCCCACCGTGCCCATGGAACTGTGTGAGGGCCTGTGACCAGCTGTTGTGGGCGGGGAGGTGACTGAGGGTCAGCCTGGGTGGGAGAGCATAGGGGTTCAGCCCAGGTGGGAGGGGACATGGGGTGTTGTGCCCAAGATTGCGAATCTGAGAAACCACTACGGAGTTGACACCAATGCAAACACATGAGGGTTGATTTCCAAACTCGAGCTTGCGTTCAAGTACCCCCAAACCCAACACAGCGGAGCAGGGACCTGGACCCCGAGTTGGGTTTTAGCTTAGTTTTAAGGCCTTGTCTCATGGCCCTCCAGAAGGGCTGGAACAATTCCTCAAGTTCTGTTTACATTTTGATATGGGGCCTTCATTGGCATTGAGCTCTGTTCTCATTCTAATAGGCGCTTCCAGCCCTTGGCGAGGGCTCAGTTCTTATTCTATTGTGGGGCTTTCCAGGGCAATAAGCTGTAAACTTTTGTTTTTTTCCTGTAACTGAAGTAATGTAAATTTCAACAAATTTCACAGGGTTCTGGGATGGCTTGACGTGTTCGAACGCTGAACTTAAAGTGGAAAGGCCTTCATTTTCTCGGCCTCCTTGCATCCATTCCCATCCTATCTAGCTCCTTCCCCCTTCCCCAGAGCTCCTGAGAGAGCAATTGCAAATGACCTCAGCCTGGCATTGTGTGTTGTGGGACAGGCCCAGGGATTTGTAATCAGGAAGACCTGGCTCCTGGGCGTCCCAGCTGTGTAGTGGGATTCGATGCTGCAGACTCTTACTCCCTGAGGCTATCTTGACAACCGACTTTGTACATAGAAAAGCTGTCCTTTCTCTTTATAAGATGAAGAGCGAGTCAAAGTGTTTTTTTCTCTGCACTTCTGATTGCTCAGATTCCAATCTGAGACGTATTTCCTGTTAATAAGGATAATTTACTATCCGTAGTACTATGGTTAAAATATTCTGACACAAGTAAATCAGAGAGATGAGGGAATGTCTTCTCTTAGTTCACAGCTCAGTCACTCATCATCTTTATGGATTTGGAAAGAACTGAGAGACATTATTACCAATGGTCCTATTATTATGTGAAGGATTCTTCCCTGAGATTCTTCCCCTTTTTCAACTGACACTGAAACACTATGAACTCTTTGGAAGACAAATGTCAGGGAAATAAATGTTATGCATTGCTAATTTTAAATGCACTAGCAATATGGTGTCTATTATACTAGAATTATTTTTATCTGAATTTTGCTATTTATTATCCGTTCCTGCTTTTCAGGTTGAGGAGGCATTATACGTGTTCCTAAGTGTTTTCCTTTCCTTCTGATATAAAATTCTTACTTTGTTCCCATCGAAGGAACTCTTTAAGAATAAGGCAAAAGTTAATTCAACGATTCTTAAAATGTCTTCACACTTGGAGCCTGATTCATTTAAGTCAATTTTCAAAATAAATCTTATTTATTAGGAAAAAAACAAAGATTTATAGGGAAATTGAGAAGATAGTACAGAGCATTTGCATGCACTTGCACTCAATTTCTCCAATTATTGATATCTTATATTAGTACGGTACAAATATTAGCTAATGAACCAATATTAAAATATTCGCATTCACCAAAGACCATACTTTATTCAGATTTCCTTAGTTTTTGCTAAGTTACCACCCCTCATATGACATTCTATTTGTCCTCCTGTTTTCTTAGGCTCCTCTGGATTGTGACAGTCTTTCAGCCTTTCCTTGTTTTTGTTGAACTGGAACACTCTGAGAAGTAGAGTATTTTGTAAAATTTCCCTCAGTTGGGACATGTCTGTTGTTTATCTCATGATTGAACTGTTTTTGTAGATTATATACAAAGATATACTGCCATTTTCATTATATCATATAAAGAATAGATACCATCTACATGATTTATCAGTCTTGGCATCATTCTGATCATCTTGCTGAAGTACGGTTTGTCAGCTTTCTCCGTAGTAAACTGATTCTTTATTATTATTATTATTATTATTATTATTATTATTATTAATTTTATCATTATTATTTTAAGTTTCTCATAATATATTTTGTAGAAGGAAGTTACTATGTGTATTGCACACATAAGAGTGGGAAGATATGCTCATGAACTTGACGGTGGAATCTGCACAAATTGTTTGAAATTCTTCTACATGGGAGATTTCTCTTCCCTCTAGGTTTGTTTGATTGTTTTTATTCAAAGATGTTATTTATTTATTTGAGAGAGAGAGGAGAGAAAAAGCATGAGCGAGCGGGACAGAGGGAGAGGGAGAAACAGGTTCCCAGCTGAACAGAGAGCCTGCCTTGGGACCTGGATCATGATCCGAGCCTAAGACAGAAGCTTAACTGACTGAGTAACCCAGGTGCCACTCTTTGTTTCTTTCTTTTTTTAATAATAAATTTACTTTTTATTAGTGTTCTATTTGCCAGCATACAGAATAACACCCAGTTCTCATCCCGTCAAGTGGCCCCCTCAGTGCCCGTCACCCATTCACCCCCACCCACCGCCCACTTCCCCTTCAATCACCCCTAGTTCTTTTCCCAGAGTTAGGAGTCTTTATGTTCTGTCTCCCTTTCTGATATTTCCCACTCATTTCTTCTCCCTTCCCTTATATTCCCTTTCACTATCATCTATATTCCCCAAATGAATGAGAACATACAATGTTTGTACTTCTCCAATTGACTTACATCACTCAGGATAATACCTTCCAGTTCCATCCATGTTGAAGCAAATGGTGGTTATTTGTCGTTTCTAATGGCTGAGCAAGGCCCACCTGTTCTCTCTCTTCATCTTCTGAGTCTCCTAAGATATGAATGTTATTGTTTTATTTTTATTTTTGTTTTTATTTTTTTTTTATTTTTATTTATTTATGATAGTCACAGAGAGAGAGAGAGAGAGAGGCAGAGACACAGGCAGAGGGAGAAGCAGGCTCCATGCACCGGGAGCCCGACGTGGGATTCGATCCCGGGTCTCCAGGATCGCACCCTGGGCCAAAGGCAGGCGCCAAACCGCTGCACCACCCAGGGATCCCCTGAATGTTATTGTTTTAATAAGTGGATGAGTTCCCAAAATCTGCCTCTATGGTCCATAACGTTTCTTGTTTTTAAGGCTTCCACTTGGGACTGCATCAGAGTTATAGCATTTTTAACGTTGGCCTGACTAGATTTTAGTTCTTTTATTTCTACAGTAAGGGATTCTCTAGTTTTCTTCTGTGTTCTTTTTCCAGCCCAGCTGCTATCTTTAATATCATTGTTTTAAACTGTAGTTAGACATCATATATGTGTATTGATGAACTTCCTGGCTGTGAGTACTACCTCATGTTATTTTATGGAGGAGAATTTCTCCATCTCATTAGTTATTCCAGAAAAGAAAGAAGGAAGAAAAAGAAAAACCAAGAAAAACAGTAACAACTGTCCTCCAAACCCCCCCCCCAAAAAAAAAAACAGATTATTTTGGCCTGCTCATTAAAAGATTCTAAATCCCAAAATATGAAACACAATTAAAGTACCATGAAAGTAAAAATAAGAAATATATAAGGTACATACATAAAAGTTAAAATAAGGCAATTAATAAAATAGAATCAAAGAAAATAAATGAAAAAAGAGCACAAACTACAAAGGAATCTAGACTCTACTTTCGAGGCAGAGCTGAAGCTCTGCAGCCTCTCTGGTTTGACAACTTGGTGCAGCGAATGGTCTGTGTGGGGTCTGGGCATGGGCCTTGGCGCTGATTGTCAGGTGCACATCTGCCTGGGAGTTGCACCTGTGGGGGTCAGAGGCGGGGTAGGCGTCAGCACCTCTGGGCTCCAGCAGGCGGTGCTGTGCTGCTCCCTGAGACCCGGCCCTGATGGGCAGGATGCGGGTGGGGTGTCTGGGTCCTCTGGCTCTGGGGCTGAGCATCCTGCCCCCCAGTCTGCTGGGGCCTCCACAGAAGAGCTCCCAAGCCCCCGGGTCTCCGCCGCTTCTCTCAGAACCCTGTGTTCACTCTACCTGCGTCCGAGCTTCTTTTGGTTTTGTTTTTTTATCTCAGACTGTTGTGCCCAAGATTGCGAATCCGAGAAACCACCGAGAAGCTGACACTGATGCAAACACACGAGGGTTTATTTACAAGCTTGAGCTTGTGCCCATGTATACCCGACACAGTGGAGCAGGGACTTGGACCCCGAGGTGGGTTTTAGCTTCGTTTTAAGAGCTGGTCTTGGGGAACTCCCGAAGGGCTGGAGCAATTCCTCAAGTTCTGTTTACATTTTGATATGGGGCCTTCAAGGGCATTGAGATCTGTTCTAATAGGGGCTTCCTGCATTTGGCCTGTGCTCAGTTTTTATTCTATTGTGGGGCTTGCTGTGTCCTGACAATGAGCACTCAGGAAGGAAATGACGGATGTGACTCCCTTCTCAGGAGCATCACAGAGAATAAATAATGAGACTGAACCAAAGGAGCACAAGACTTGTGCACTGAGCCATACCAGGCTCTGGGAGGCCATCTTGGGCTCGTGGTTTGGGAGCCTCATCTTGTGAAAATGTCCGCAGTTCCTGAAGCCACCCTCTATTTCAATGTCATTCTTGTCAAATCATGGTGGCAGATCCTATAAATAGGAAAAAAAAACCCATAACATCCATCCGCCCCCACAAATGACCCCGGAGAGCAAATCAGTATTGGAGAAGCAGGACAGAGTGGGACGCAGCACTTTCCTATTTCAAACGATGTCACAGAGACACAGGATAAAGCAGTGTTGTCCTCGGGACCCCGCCTGCCTCCGTCGGTTAAGCATCTGACTCCTGACCTCACCATCGGTCCTGATCTCGGGTTCGTGAGTTCTAGCCCTGGGCTGGTCCATGGACGAGGCCTGACGCCTACTTAAACAAACCAGACCCATGAGGGTTGGTCCCAGCCTAAGCTGAAGGAGCAGAACAGAGAGTCCAGAAGGAAACGTGCTCTGATTTTTTAACTTAATTTAATTTAAACCCAATTAATTAACGTATAGTGTATTATACTTTCAGAGGAAGAATTCAGAAATTCACCAGTTGGAGAAAACCGCAGTGCTCGTGACATCACGTGCCTTCCTTCATGCCGGTCCCCTGTTATCCTCTCCCCCGTCCCCTCCCCTGCAGCGACACTCAGTTTGTTTCCTATAATTAAGAGTCTGTATTTCCTGCATCTGTTTTCATCTTATTTGTTTTTCCTTCCCTTCACAGATGTTCATCTGCTTTGCTTTTTTAATTCCACCTATGAATGACACCACATGGTCATTCTCTTTTCTGACTGACCTATTTCACTTAAGATGATCCCTCTACTTCTATCCACATCATTGCAAATGGCAAGATTTCCTGCTCTTTGATAGTTGAGTACCATTCCGCTCTCTATGGCCATCATCTATCTCCCATCCTCTTTATCCATCATCTGGCAGAGGGCACCGAGGGTCCTCCCACATTGTGGCTACTGTGGACCCGGTTGCTGTGGACATTGGGGTGCAGTTGTCCCACGTCTCACTGCATCTGTATCTTCGGAGTGAGCTGCAGGCTTTACACATGCTGGTCGCAGGTCGGCTCTATTTGTAACTTCCGGAGGAGCCTCCACACTGTTTCCATGGTGTCTGCACCAGCCCGCAGTCCCGCCCACAGTGGAAGAGGGTTGAGTGAGATTACAGGACGTGGTAAAAGTCTGATCCACATTTCATTTCGCGTCCTTTGGGCTCCAATTCCTTCTCCTTAAGTATTTTTGGTGAAGCTGTGTGTTGGGCTCCTTTTCAGTCAGACGTTTCCGAAGCTAACAGGCCATAGCTGGAGCCTGGAAGGAAGCAGAGGTGGGCCCCGGGATGGGCACGGCCTCCTGCACAGCCTCCTGTAGTGCCTGAGGATCCCGCAGGGGGCGCCCAAGCCCAGGCACCGCCCAAGGGGCACGCATGTGCAGTAGGCCTCATCTGCCTGCACTAACAGGAGCCAGCCTGTGCTGGGGAGGCCTGAGGAAGACATGGGGACATGTCCACGCTGAAGAGCCACAGCCTCCTCAGAACCTGCGCAGAGTCTTCAGGGGGATATTGGGCAGCGTTCACGCTGAAATTCACGCTGACAGGAGCCCTGGTCTCCTCAGGACACACAGTGAGGCTTCAGGAAGATGTGGGCCCACATCCACCCTGACAGGAGCCCTTGGGCCGCTTCAGGACCTGCGGGGAGGCTTCAGGAAATTGTGGGCCCGCACCCACCCTGACAGGAGCCCCTGGGCTGCCTCAGGACCCGCGGGGAGGCTTCAGTAAGATGTGGGCCCCCATCCACGCTGACAGGAGCCCCTGGGCCGCCTCAGAACATGTGGGGCGGCTTCTGAAAGATGGGGCGCCACGTCCACTCCGGCAGGAGCTAAAGGGCCCCTCAGGACATAAGTTGAGTCTTCTGGAAGCTGGGGGCCGCATCCACAGTGACAGGAGCCTCGGCCACCTCAGAACCTGCAGTGATGCTTCGGGAGGACGTGGGGCCACGTCCACACAACTGGACGCTGATGTCCTTAGGACCCCCGGTGTAGACCCGGGGCTCGCGCCTGTAGTGAATTTCAGCTGGAGGGTCAGCTGAGGTGGAAGGTCTGGCTCGGCCACATTCCCATGTCCGGCAGTGGGTCTCCCCGAGCGCCGCCTGCTTCTCCTCTCCCTGATGCCTCTCCAGCAGGGAGCCGGACCTCGGGGCTGCCCTGGGGGGATCTCCAGAGGCGCCGGGTGACTATTACAGGGAGCCATGGGGCAGCCTGTGTGTGGGAGTAGGGGTGGTGATGGGGCTGGGGTTCCTCGGTCCCCTGTGCTGCCTGGCCTTCAAGCCGAGTCCCATGCTCACCCAGCCCTTACTCACTAGGGCGAGGAGGGTGCCCTCTACACGCTGGTGTGAGAGATCCAGCACCTCAAGGTGTGCACACTGAGTCCACCTGGTGAGGGTGGCCCACGTGCGTGATCTGCAAGTGTGGGACCCAGGAAAGTTAACAAAAATCCCCTACCCTTGGACAAGCAGAGCAGGACTAATTCCATTTTGTGCTACAACCGCCACCTCCCATATGACCCCCACATGACCTACTTATGTCATAAGGTGCTGCCCCAACCCAGTCAAGCCGCTGGGCATACCCTAATCGGAAATCGGCTCATAACAATGTAACCCTGCTTTGTGCCCGCCAAAACTGCACGCCGATTCTGACCAAAGTAATAGGCCAGGTCAAGTGGATCCTATAGGGTAAGGTGTAATTCAATCGGCCACCTGCATGTGGACCGACACGACTGTGCAACTTTCTGTGTATCCCATGGGCCACTGGCCCCTATAAAGCTGCTACGCCTCTTAGTCTCAGGGTCCAAATCCCTGCTCCACTGTGTCGGGTGCACTTGGACTCAAGCTTCAGCTTGTAAAGAAATCCTCGGGAGTTTGCATCAGTGTGGGCTCATCGGTGGTTTCTTGGATTTGCAATCCTGGGCACAACACAAGGGCCTGCTCTCCTGACATCCCTTCCAGGGTCACGCTGACAGGCCCACAGGCCCTCTGTTCCCCAAGCACACAGGCACAGAGATACGGGGAGGGGAGGAAGTACCCCAGAAACCAGCCAGCCCCAGCCCCCTTGACAGAGGGAGCACAGACATCCAAGGTCGCTTTACAGAGACCCTGGTGACCTGTGGCTCCCTGGCCATCACTCTGTCCCAGGCCCTCCTGGCCCGTGGGACACAGGCTCAGTCCCAGGATAGTTTGTGGGGTCCTGACCCTGTCATCTGGCCGCCCCTGGAAGGAATGTGGGGACGTCAGCTGTGTGTGCCTTGCAGTGCCCATGCAGGGGCTGTTTGGGGACTGGGTGGTGCCCCCTCCTCCTCTCTGTGGGTCTATCTACGCCCTGTGCACAGAGTTCTGGGAGACATAGAAACGGTCTGGCTGTGCATTTTCGCACCACAACACTTTATTAACATTCTACAGCAAACGGGCTCAGAGTGGAGGGTGTGCACCTTCCCCTGTGGAGGGAATGTCTGTCCTTTAGGGGAGGGCAAGAATCACATGGGTGGGGTGCGAGTGCTGGAGTCCCCCACCTGGGAGCACGTGTGGACCTCGGGTGGGGGCGTGTGTCCTGAGGTTTCAGCCTGAGAGACGGTTCTGAGGACAGCAGAGCTGACCTTGACCTGCAGCTCATGGGTTCCTAGCTGGGTCTCCGCAGGGCAGCTGGACCCCAGCCACGGGGCCCCTGGGGCCCCAGTACCTGGAGGAGCCTGCCTTCTGGTGTGGGTGTGGGTGGGGCCCACCGGCCCACCTCTGCTCTCCTCAACCTTGGGTGCCCCGGGATCCCCAGGGCTGCCCTAGGTCAGCGACCTGGATCTGTGGGGTATGCCCAGAGCCCAGGAGGCCACATCCATCTGTGAGAGGGCTCGCTCAGCATGGCGCCATAATCCAGGGCTGGAGAGGGCCATGGGGGGCTGGATCCCATTAGTCTTTTTATTGGGCCTGGGGCGGTGGCTCAAATCACCCCCGCCCTCACAGAGCCCGGGGCCAGGCCAGCCCAGATCCCCCTGGGTTAGGGGCTGGTGTCCTGTGCAGTGTGTGCCGCACTCCAGGAGGGACAGTGGGCAGAGACAGGGCACAGTGCGTCCTTTGCATCACTCACCTGCACACACCCTGTTGGGGCTCCCTGTCTTCCCTCCTCCCTGCAACCCCTGGGTACTCTATGGGACACCCGGGCTTCTTTTTTTTTTTTTTTTTTTTTTTTTTTTTGCTATTGCTTTTATTTTTTTTTTATTTTTTATTTTTTTTATGACACCCGGGCTTCTGATGGGAGCAGGTATCCAGAGAACCCCGGGGAGGCTGAGCATGTCCCACAGGGGGCACCTGTACCGCATCCTTGCTGGGGGCCGTTGGTGTGGGGGTGGATGGTGTGGGGGCGGGCG
Source organism: Canis aureus (assembly GCF_053574225.1). NCBI lineage: Eukaryota > Metazoa > Chordata > Mammalia > Carnivora > Canidae > Canis > Canis aureus. The sequence goes on along the minus strand of NC_135638.1, from coordinate 46,055,868 downwards.
TATGATAGTGTTGGATTGTGGGGGATGGTGTAGGGGGGATGGTGTTGGGTATAGTGTGGGTGGGGATTGTGTGGGGCTGTGTGGGTTTGAGGGGGATGGTGTAGGTGGGATGCCATGGGGAATGATGATGTAGGGGGATGGAGTGGGTGTAGGGAATGAGTGGGATGTCGTGGTGGACCTGCGGACACAGGGCATCCCCTTCCTCTAAGATGCACTAGGAGACGTCTACACTTAAAGGTGACTCCAGGCTGAGGTTTGCTGTGACACCTGCCCCTGGGGCACGGTGTCGTCAGCGCAGGACCCTGGCTGGACCGGGGACATTATCTGAGGTTCATCATACTATGTGTGGTTGCAAATTGCAAATTGTCTCAAATTAAATGCATAGAATTTAGAAACATGTAAAGCACCGAGAGTGGGTGTCACTCTGACCCATCCAACCCTCATGGGATAGAAGTGTGGCCTGCTCCAGCCGCACCCATTCTGCCTGGCCCCCAGGTCCGGTTCCTGCCCCCCACGCCACCAACCCATCCCCTGCTTCTCAGGGGTCGTCCCTCTCCCCTTTGGGGTTCAGATCCCATGGCAAGTCCTGGAGTCCCCATCCTAGTGGCCTACTCATCCCCGAGGCCCCGGGGGTGGGGGCACAGAGGTCATCCCCAACACCCTACCATGGAGCGGTGTGTTGTTGGCTGCTGTTCTGCCCCCCGCCTCAGAAGCCCCGTTTTCCCTACCCAGAATCCCCCAGTCCTCTCCTGGGTCCTGATCCCCCCTGGCCTGTCAACTTCACCCTATCCTGTAGTAGTCCCAAAATATGATATGACTGCTGAACGTCCTGTTGACGTCCAGGTCCACCTGCGTGATGTCCCTGGAGGAGACCAGGGCCTCCTCCTTCATTTCCTATGGGAAAACCGGGGAGGAGGAGCTGGCCTCAGGGACACAGTCCCCGACCTGTCACCAGGTGCTCTCCTGGGCAGGGAGCCCTGGGGCCACCATGGGAGTGTGTCCTGCCGAAACCTCCTTCCTTCCCTTGGGAGGCTGGGGATGGCGGGAGTGCCCACCGTGCCCGTGGAACTGTGTGAGGGCCTGTGCCCAGTTGTTGTGGGTGGAGAGGTGAGTGAGGGTCAGCTTGGGTGGGAGGGGACAGGAGGTCAGTCCAGGTGGGGAGGGGTCATGGGGGTGTTGTGCCCAAGATGGCGAATCCGAGAAACTACTAAGGAGCCGACATGAATGCAAACACCCGAGGGTTGTTTTACAAACTCGAGCATGGGTTCAAGTATACGCCACACAGTGGAACAGGGACTTGGACCCCGAGGAGGGTTTTAGCTTACTTTTAAGGGCTGGTCTCGGGGACCTCCAGAAGGGCTGGAGCAATTCCTCAAGTTCTGTTTACATTTTGATATGGGGCCTTCAAGGACATTGAGCTCTCTTCTCATTCTAATTGGGGTTTCCAGCCCTTTGCTTAGGCTCAGTTTTTATTCTATTGTGGGGCTTTCTAAGACATTAAGCTGTAAACTTTTGTTTTTTTCCAGTAAGTGAAGTAATGCAAATTTCAGTTCTTCTTCACAGGGGCCTGGGATTGCTGGACCTGTGCTAATACTGAACTTAAGGTAGAATGGCCATAATGTTCTCAGCCTCCAAGCATCCCGTCCCATCCTATTGGCTCATGCCCCCTTCCCTGGAGCTCCTAAGAGAGAAATTGCAAATGACCTCAGCGTGGCAGCCTGTGTTGGGAGGACAGGCCCAGGGATTTGAGATCAGTAAGACCTGGGGCACGGGGTCCCGGCAGTGCAGCAGGATTCGATGCTGCAGACTCTTATTCCCTAAGGCTATCTTGACAACTGACTTTGTACATAGAAAAGTTCTCCTTTGTCTTTAAAAGTGCAGGAGCGAGTTAAAGCATTTTTTCTCTGCCCATCTGATTGCTCAGATTCTAATCTGAGATGTATTTCCTGTTTATAAGGATGATTTACTATCCATAATACTATGGTTAAAATATTCTGACACAAGTAATTCAAAGGGATGAGGGTTTCTCATCTCTTTTTCACAGCTCAGTAACTCCTCAGGAAATGCATCTTTATGGATTTGGAAATAATTGAGAGACATTAGACCCAATGGTCCTATTATTATGTGAAGGATTCTTCCCCTGTTTCAACTGACACTGAAACACTGTGAACTCTTTGGAAGACAAATGTCAAGGAAATAAATGTTATACATTGCTAATTTTAAATGCACTTGCAATATGGTGTCTATTATAATAGAAGTATTTTTATCTGATTTTTGCTATTTATAATCCTTTACTGCTTTTCAGGTTGAAGAGGCATTATACGTGTTCATAAGTGTTTTTATTTCCTTCTGATATAAAATTCTTACTTTGTTCCCATCGAAGGAACTTTTTAAGAATAAGGCAAAAGATAATTCAACGATTCTTAAAATCTTTTCACACTGGAGCCTGATTCATTTAAGTCAATTTTCAAATTAAATCTTATTTCTTAGAAAGAAAACAAAGATTTATAGGGAAATTGAGAAGATAGTACAGAGAATTCTCATGCACTTGCACTCAATTTCTCCAATTATTGATATCTTATATCTGTACGGTACAAATATTAGCTAATGAGTCAATATTAAAATTTTTGCAATAACCAAAGACCATACTTTATTCAGATTTCCTTAGTTTTTGCTAAATCACCATCCCTCATATCACACTCCATTTGTCCTCATGTTTTCTTAGGCTCCTCTGGATTGTGACAGTCTTTCAGCCTTTCCTTGTTGTTGAACTGGAACACTTTGAGAAGTAGAGTATTTTGTAAAATTTCCCTCAGTTGGGACATGTCTGTTGTTTATCTCATGATTGAACTGTTTTTGTGGATTATATACAGAGATATACTGCTATTTTTATTATATCATATAAAGGATAGATACTATCAACATGATTTTTCAGTCTTGGTATCGATCTGATCATCTTGCTGAGGTAGTGTTTGTCAGGTTTCTCCGTAGTAAAGTGATTCTTTATTATTATTGTTATTATTATTATCATTATTTTAAGTTTTTCATAATATATTTTGTAGAAGGAAGTTACTATGTGTATTGCACACCTAAGAGTGGGAGGCTATGCTCAGGAACTTGAGGGTGGAATGTCTGCACAAATTGTTTGAAAATCTTCTACATGGGAGATTTCTCTTCCCTCTGGGTTTGTTTGTTTCTTTTTCAAAGATGCTATTTATTTATTTCAGAGAGAGAGGAGTGAAAAACATGTGCTAGAGGGGTAGAGGGCGAGAGAGAAGCTGGTTCCCTGCTGAACAGGGAGCCTTCCTTGGGACCTGGATCATGATCTGACCTTAAGGCAGAAGCTTAACAGACTGAGCCACACAAGTGCCACTCTTCTTTCTTTCTTTCTTTCTTTCTTTCTTTCTTTCTTTCTTTCTTTCTTTCTTTCTTTCTCTTTCTTTCTTTCCTTCCTTCCTTCCTTCCTTCCTTCCTTCCTTCCTTCCTTCCTTAATAATAAATTTACTTTTTATTGGTGTTCAATTTGCCAACATACAGAATAACAACCAGTGCTCATCGCGTCAAGTGCCCCCCTCAGTGCCCGTCACACATTCACCCCCACCCCTGCCCTCCTCCCCTTACATCACCCCTAGATCATTTCCCTGAGTTAGGAGTCTTTATGTTCTGTCTCCCTTTCTGATATTTCTCACACATTTCTTCTCCCTTCCCTTATATTCCCTTTCACTATTATCTATATTCCCCAAGTGAATGAGAACATACAATACTTGTCTTTCTCTGATTGACTTAATTCACTCAGCATAATACCTTCCAGTTCCATCCACGTTGAAGGAAATGGTGGTTATTTGTCGTTTCTAATGGCTGAGCAAGCCCACCTTTCCTTTGTCTTCATCTGAGTCTCCCATGATATGAATGTTATTGTTTTAATAAGTGGCTGAGTTCCGAAGTCTTCCTTTGTGGTCCATAACCTTCTTTGTTTTTAATGCTTCCACTTGGTACTGCATCTCAGTTATACCATTTTTTTTAGTTATACCATTTTTAACGTTGGCCTGACTAGATTTTACTTCTTTTATTTCTACAGTAAGGGATTCTCTAGTTTTCTTCTGTGCTCTTCTCCAGCCCAGATGCTATCTTTATAATCATTTTTTTAAACTGTAGTTAGACATCATATATTTGTATTGATGGACTTCCTATCTGTGAGTACTACCTCATATTATTTTATGGAGGTGAATTTCTCCATCTCATTATTTTTTGCCAGAAAAGAAAGAAGAAAAAGAAAAACCAAGAAAAACAATAACAACTGCCCTCCCCCCCAAAAAAACTACCAGATTATTTTTGCCTGGTTGTTAAAAGATTCTAAATCCCAAAATAAGAAAAACAATTAAAGTACCATGAAACTAAAAATGAGAAATATATAAGGTACATACATAAAAATTAAGGCAATTTATAAAATAGAATCAAAGAAAATAAATGAAAATAAAGCCCAAAGTACAAAGGAAGCTAGAGCTACTTTCCAAGCAGAGCTGAAGCTCTGCAGCCTCTGTGGTCCGACATCTTGGTGGCAGCGAGTGTTTTGTGCGGGTTCTGGGGATGGCCATGGCGCTGATTGTCAGGTGCACATCTGCCTGGGAGATGCACCTGCGGGGTCAAGGAGGGGTGGGCGTCAGCGCGTCTGGCCTCCAGCGGGTGGCGCTGTGCTGCTCCCTCACACCCGGCCCAGATGGGTGGGAATGCGGGTGGCTCTCTGGGTCCTCTGGCTCTGGGGCTGAATATCCTGCCCCCCAGTCTGCAGGGGCCTCCACAGAAGAGCCCCCAAGCCCCCGGGGCTCCGCCGCTTCTCTCAGAATCCTGCGTTCACTCTACCTGTGTCCGAGCTTCTTTGGTTTGTATTTTTATCTCAGACTGTTGTGCCCAAGATTGCGAATCTGAGAAACCTCTGAGAAGCCAACAGTGATGCAAACACACGAGGGTTTATTTACCACCTTGATCTTGTGTCCAAGTATACCCGACAGAGCGGAGCAGGGACTTGGACCCTGAGGTGGGTTTCAGCTTAGTTTTAAGGGCTGGTCTCGGGGACCTCCAGAAGGGCTGGAGCAATTCCTCAAGGTCTGTTTACATTTTGATATGGGGCCTTCAAGGGCATTGAGCTCTGTTCTCATTCTAATAGGGGCTTCCTGCCCTTGGCCTGGGCTCAGTTTTGATTCAGTTGTGGGGCTTTCTAGGACATTAAGCTGTAAACAGCAAAGGTTCCACTCCTGGAAGGGGGACGTCACACTGTCCTTATATGCTAAAGATGCGGAACTAGAAACAGGAAACCCCAGAGCCTCCACCAAAACCTGTTAGAACTAAGGAGTGAGTTCAGTAAAGTAACAGGACACAAACTGACCCTACAGAGCAGAGTTGCCTTGCTGTGTCCTGACAATGAGCACTCAGGAAGGAAATGAAGGACGTGACTCCTTTCTCAGGAGCATCAAGGAGAATAAATAATGAGACTGAACCAAAGGAGCACAAGACTTGTGCACTGAGCCATACCAGGCTCTGGGAGGCTGTCCTGGGCTCGTGAGGTGGGAGCCTCATCTTGTGAAACTGTCCGCAGTTCCTGAAGCCACCCTCAGTTTCAATGTCATTCCTATCAAAATCATGGTGGCAGACCTTAGAAATAGGAAAAAAGAAACCCATAATATCCATCCCCCTCCACAAATAACCCCGGACAGCCGGTCAGTATTGGATAAGCAGGACAGAGCAGGACGCAACACTTTCCTATTTCCCCTGTTATGCCCCCACCCCTCCAGCGACCCTCAGTTCGTTTCCTATCGTTAAGAGTCTGTATTTCCTGCATCTGTTTTGATCATTTGTTTTTCCTTCCCTTCACAGTAGTTCATCTGCTTCGCTTCTTTAATTCCACCTATGAATGACACCACACCGTCATTCTCTTTCCCGACTGACTTACTTCACTTAACATGATCCCTTTAGTTCTATTCACATCATTGCAAATGGCAAGATTTCCTTCTCTTTGTAGCTGAGTACCATTCCTCTCTCTATGACCATCATCTATCTCCCATCCTCTTTATCCATCATCTGCCACAGGGCACTGAGGCTCCTCCCACAGTGTGGCTACTGTGGAAACGGCTGCTGTGGACATTGGGGTGCAGTTGTCCCATGTCTCACTGCATTTGTATCTTCGGAGTGAGCTTCAGGCTGTTCACCTGCTGGTCGCAGGGCGGCTCTATTTGTAACTTGATGAGGGGCCTCCACACTGTTTCCAGGGCGGCTGCACCAACCCGCGTTCCCGCCCACAGTGGAAGAGGGTTGAGTGAGTTTTGCAGGACGTGGTAAAAGTCTGGTCCACATTTCATTTCGCGTCCTGTGGGCTCCAATTCCTTGTCCTTAAGTATTTCTGGGGAAGCCAGGTTTGGGCTCCTTTTCAGTGAGATGTTTCCAAAGCTAATAGGCCCCAGCTGGAGCCTGAAAGGAGGCAGGTGCAGACAATGGAGCACCCGCTGCCTCCTGCACAGCCACCTGCAGTGCCTGAGTGTCCCGCAGGGGGCGCCCGAGGCCAGGCCCTGCCCATGGGGCACGCATGCGCAGTAGGCCTCCTCTGCCTGTACTATCAGGAGCCAGCCTGTGCTGGGGAGGCGTCTATGCTGATGAGCTGCAGCCTCCACAGGACCCGCGGGAAGTCTTCAGGGGGAAATTGGGTTGCGTTCATGCTATAGGAGCCCCGGTCTCCTCAGGACCCGCGGTGAGGCTTTAGGAAGATGTGGGCCCGCATCCACCCTGACAGGAGCCCCTGGGCCACCTCAGGGCCCGTGGGGAGTCTTCAGGAAGATGTGGGCCCACATCCACACTGACAGGAGCCCTGAGCCACCTCAGGACCCGCGGGGAGGTTTCAGGAAATTGTGGGCCTGCATCCACGCTGACAGGAACCCCTGAGCAGCCTCAGGACCTGCGGGGAGGCTTCAGGAAATGTGGTGCCACGTCCACTCTGGCAGGAGCTCCCGGACCCCTCAGGACATAAGTTGAGGCTTCTGGAAGCTGGGGCCGCATTCATGGTTACAGGAGCCCCAGCCTCCTCAGAACCCTCTGTGACGCTTCGGGAAGACTTGGGGCCACATGGACACAGCAGGACGCTGACTTCCTCATGACCTCCGGTGTAGACTTGGGGAAATATGGGGATGCGTCCATGCGGACAGAAGACCCCAGCCTTGTCAGGGCCTGTGGTGAGGCCTAAGAAAAATGTGGATGCCGCATCCACACTGACAGGAGTCTCCAGCCTCCTCAGAACCCACTGTGAAGGTTTGGGAAGATTATGGGCCACATCCATGCTGACAGGAGCCCCGAGCCTCCTCAGGTCTTATGGTGAGGCTTGAGGAAAATGAGGGGCCACGTCAACCCTGACAGGAACCCCGTCCTCCTCAGGACCAGCACTTTGGCTTCAGGACATATGGGGCTGCGTCTATGCTGACAGGAGCCCACAGCCCCCTCAGGACCCGCGGTGAGTTTTCTGGGGGACGTGGGGCCATGTCCAGGCTGACAGGAGCCCCCAGCTTCCTGAGGACCTGCTGTGAGGCTTCCAGAGGATGTGAGACATAGTCCACAGTGACAGGAGACCCGGCGTCCTCAGGACCCGCTGACTATGACTCAGGAACACGTTGGGCCATGTCTACACTCACAGGAGCCCGGCTCGCTTGAACCCCCTGGAGGACTCTGGAGGAGCCGTTGGGGGCCACGTCTACATCAGAAGGGACTCCTCAGAACCACAGGGTAAGTGAAAGTGTAGAATGAATGGTAGGGTTAGGGGAGGGGAGGCAGTTGGTGGTTAGCGTCAGGTTAGATATTAGGTGTTAGTGATTATGCTTATGGTTACGGATTAGAGGTTAGTTGAGGCATAAGGGTAATGGTCAATAGTTAAGAGTTAGGATGGGGGTTAGGGTAAGGGACAGGATTTAGTGTTAGGCTTAGGGTTTAGGCTCTAGGGATTAGGGCAGGAGGTTAGGAGTTGGGGTTAGGGTTATGGTTAGAGTTAGGGTTGGGCTTAGGTTTGCAGTTAGGGTTAGGGGTTAGGGTGTGAGTTAGGGTTATGGTTTAGGGTGAGGGGTTAGGTTTATAGGTAAGGCTAGCTTTAGGGTTAGGGCAAGGGTTAGAATTAGGATAGTGAGTAAGGCTAGGGTTAGGGTTATTGTTTGGTTAGGGGTTAGGGTTAGGGACAGGTCAGGGTCAGGGTACGGTTTAGAAGAGGGTAAGAGATACGTTTAGTGAATGGGTTAGGGGTTAGTTTTAGGGTACGGGTTAGGGTATAGTTTGGGGTATGAGATGGGATTAGTATTAGAGGGTTAGGGTTAGGGTACAGGTTAAGGTTTGGAATAGGATTTGAGTACATTAGGAAAGGTTAGGGTTAGAGGGTAGGGTTAGGGTTAGATTTAAGGTAAGGGTCAGGGTTAAGGGTTTAGAATAGGTTTAGGAGTTAGGGTGAGGGTTGGCAGGAAGGTTTAGTGCATGTGTTTCGGTCTTGGGGTTTGTGTTGGGTTTTCGATTAGTGATAGGTCTTGTTTAAGGGTTAGGTTAACATTAGGCTTAAGTGTAGGGTTAGGGTTATGTCTGTGTATGGTTAGAGTTTGGGTCTTAGCATGTGCCTGCCCTGGGACTCCTAGTATCTTGGGCAGTTTAGTTTTATGAACTCTATTTAGGTTTTGGGTTCAAAGATAGCCTGACTCCAGCAAGTCAGTGGCCTCCCCAGAGAATCAAAATCCAGGCTTCTGCTGGGGTGAGAATAGACATGGCAGGCTTCTCCCGAGCTGAGCTAAGGAGGGGATTTGTGACTCTAAAGACTCTTTATTTGGATTTTCAGTTGCCTTTCTGATTTTATCTCTAGTGCGCACATGTTTCATCAATACTACCAATTATTATTTTAAAGTTTTACTTGAATTCCTGTTTGTAAACACAGTATGATATAGTTTCAGGTTTACCACATAGTGATTCAACCCTTGGATACAACGCCTGGTACTGGTCACAGGTGCCCTCCACTATCCCCATGGCCTGGTTCCCCATCCCCCCCACCTTCCTCTGGTATTTATTAGTTTATTCTCTGTGGTTAAGAGTGTGTTTATTTATTTGCCTCTCTCATCCCCCCCTCCGCCCCTTTGCCAATTTGTTTGGTTTCTTAAAATTCACATGTGAATGCAATTATGTGGTATTTCTTATCTGTCTTTCTCTGACTGAGTTCATTTAGCATAAGTCCTTTCCACTTCTCCCATGTCATTGTAAATGGCTTCATTTTATCCCTTCTGATGAACGAGTCATGTTGCAGTGTGTATATTTACCACATCGTCTCTGCCCATTTTTCTGTCAATAGACATCTGGGCTGTATCCACAGTTTGGCTCTTGATAATGCTGCTACAAACACTGGGCTGCGTGTCCCTCTTCGAATCTACTAAACAACTTCTGTATCCTTGGGGTAAATACCTAGCTGTGCAATTTTGGAATCGTAGTGTAGCTCTATTTTTAACTTCTTTTTTTAAAATTTTTTTTATGATAGTCACAGAGAGAGAGGCAGAGACACAGGCAGAGGGAGAAGCAGGCTCCATGCACCGGGAGCCCAAAGTGGGATCCAACCCCGGGTCTCCAGGATCGCGCCCTGGGCCAAAGACAGGCACCAAACCACTGCAACACCCAAGGATCCCCTTTTTTTAACTTCTGGAGGACCTTCCACACTGTTTTCCACAGTGGCTACATCTGTTCGCCTGCCCACCAGGAGTGTAAGGGGGCTACCCTTTCTCCATTGCCTCACCAACACCTGTTGTTTCTTGTGTTGTTAATTTTAGCCATTATGACGGCTGTCAGGTGACATATCATTGTGCTTTTGGTTTGCATTTCCCTGATGATGGGTGATGCTTTGTGTCCTTCCGTGTGTCTGGTGGCCATCTGGCTGTCTTGTCAGAGACAAAGTTCATTCATTTTTCTGCCCATCTGCAGTTGGATAATTTGTTTTTAGGATCTTGAGATTTATATTTCCTTTATGTGTTTTGCATACTAACTCTTTATTGGATGTGTTGTTTACCAATATCTCCTTTCATTTTGTATGTTGCCTTTTAGCTTTGGTTGTTTCCTTCACTTTGCGGAAGCTTTTCATTTTGATGAAGTCCCAATAGCATTTTTGCTTTTGTTCCCTCACCTCAGAGGCATATCTAGAAAGAAAATCCAGTGGCCAATGTCAAAGACGTTGCTGCATCTTTTCTTCTTTGATTGGTTTCAGGTCTCACATTTAGGTCTTTCATCCATTTTGAATTTATTTTTTATATATATGGTGTAAGAAAATGGTCCAGTTTCATTCTTCTGCATGTGGCTGCCTGGTTTTCCCAACACTATTTGTTCTTATCCTGGGGTCAGGGTTAGGGTTTGTTGAAGAGACTGTCTTTGTGCCATTGGATATTCCTTCCTGCCTTGTCGATTAATGGATCATAGAGTTACAGGTTTGTATCTTGTTTTGGCTTTCCATTCTATTCTATTGATCTAAGCGTCTCCTGTTGGGAGATTCTTGATTGCTGATTCAATTTCATTGCTGGTTATCTGTTCAAGTTTCTTATTTCTTCCTTTATCATTTTTGCTATGTTATATATTTCCAGAATTGATCTATTTCTTCCAGGTTTTAGGTTGCTGGCATATAATTTTTCATAATGTTCTCTTATAATCGTTTGTATTTCTCTAGTGTTGGTTGTTATTTCTCTTTTTTCATTTGTGATTTTATTTGGGTCCTTTCACATCTTTGTATCTGTTTTCTTTTTTAAAGATTTTATTTATGTATTCATGTGAGATGCAGAGAGGCAGAGGTATAGGCAGAGTGAAAATGAGGCTCCATGCGGGGAGCCTGATGTGGGACTTGATCCCCCAGGACCCCAGGATCATGACCTGAGCCAAAGCAGATGCTCAACCACTGAGGCACCCAGGTGCCTTAGTGATTTAATTCCTTTGCTAGTTATGGGTCTGTTCACATTTTCTATTTCTTCCTATTTCAGTTTTGCTCATTTGCACATTTCTGGGGATTTGTCCATTTCTTCCAGGTCTCCCAGTTTGTTAGCGTATAATCTTTCATAGTATTCCCTTATAATTGTCTAATGTTTCTGGTGTTGATTGTGATCTCTCTCATTTGTGATTTTATTTATTTAGGTCTTTTCTCTTTTCTCGTTGGTAAGGCTGGCTAGGGCTTGATCCATTTTATTAATTATTTTAAAGAACCAGCTCTTAGTTTTGTTATTCCATTCTACTGTTTTTTGTTTCTGTATTTTTTATTTCTGCTCTCATCTTAATTTTTTCCCTTCTTCTGTAGGCTTTAGGCTTTGTTTGCTATTCCTTTTTTAGCTGCTTCAGGTGTAGGTTTAGGTTGTGTATTGGAGACTTCTTGTTTCTTGAGGTAGGCCTGTATTGCTATGTACTTCCCTCATAGGACTGCCTTTGCTACATCCTAGAGGTTTGGAGAAACATGTCTTCATTTTCATTTGTTTTAAATTTCCTCTTTAATTTTCTGGTTGCTCCATTCATTCTCTAGTAGGATGATCATAAACTCCACGTATTTTTGGTCCAATTTTTTTCTTACTGTCGACTTCCATTTTCATAGCGCCGTGGTCCGAAAATGTACATGGTGTGATATCAACTTTCTTGTACCTGTTGTACCTGTTGAGGGCTGATTTGTGGGCCCTGATATGATCTGTTCTGGATAATGTCCCATATGCAATTGAACGGAATGTGTATTCTGCTTTTGGATCTAATATTCTAACTGTATCTGTTGAGTCCCTGTGGTCCAGTGTGTCAAGGCTATTGTTCCCTTGTTGATTTTCTGCATAGATGATCAGTCCATGGCCATAAGTGGGTGTTGAAATCCTCTGTCAGTGTATTATTATCTGTGAGTTCCTGTACGTTTGTTGTTAATTGGTTTCTATATTTCGGTACTCCCATGTTGGCAGCATAAATATTTAGTTGTTTGATCTTGATAGTCTTTTTAATTATGAAATAATGTTCTTCTTCATCTCTTCTTACAGTATTTGTTCTTTTTTTTGAGATTTAAATATTTTATTTATTTATTCATGAGAGATACACAGAGAAGCAGAGGCAGAAACATAGGCAGAGGGAGAGGCAGGCTCCCCAAAGGGAGGCCGATGTGGGACTCGATCCTGGGATCCCAGGATCACACCCTGAGCTGACTGCAGATGCTCAACCACTGAGCCACCAGGTGTCCCCCAGGGTTTGGTTTCAAATCTCGTTTGTCTGATATAAGTATGCGTCCTCTAGCTTTCTTTTGATATCCATTAGTGTGGTAGATGATTTTCCCTCCCCTATCAATCTGCTGGTGTCTATAGGTCTAAGGTGAGCATCTTGTAGGCAGCGTACAGATGGATGTTGGTTTTTAATAATATTATTTAAGATAGTGAGAGAGAGAGAGAGAGGGGGGCAGAAATTTAGGCAGAGAGAGAAGCAGACTCCCCACCAGGAGCCCAATATGGGACTTCATCCCAGACTCCAGGATCACAACCTGAGTCAAAGGGAGATGCTCAACTCCTTGATACACTCAGGCATCCCGGATCCTGTGTTTTAAGCCACTCTGATACCCTCTATCTTTTGATTGGAACATTTAGTCTATCAGCATTCAGAGTGATTATTTAAACATATGAACTTTGTGCCTTTGTGTTACCGGAAGAGTTGGTGTTTCTGGTGACGTTCTCTGGTCCTTTCTAGTCTTTGTTGCTTTTGGTCTCTTTTTTTCCCCCACTAGAGGAGTCCCTTTTAAAATTCCTTACTGGGGAACCCTAGGTGGTGCAGCGGTTTATAGCCTGCCTTTGGCCCAGAGCGCGATCCTGGAGACCCGGGATCGAGTCCCACATCGGGCTCCCAGTGCATGGAGCCTGCTTCTCCCTCTGCCTATGTCTCTGCCTCTCTCTCTCTCTGACTATCATAAATAAATAAAAATTAAAAAAAATAAAATTCCTTACTGGACTGGTTAAGTGGTCATGAACTCCTTTATATGTTGCCTGTCTGGAAAATCTTTCTCTCTCCTTCTCTCTTGAATGACACCCTTGATGAAGCAAGAATTCATACAAACTGGACTACAATAAAAAGAAATTTAAAAACATAAAATAAATTTTTGGTCTTATGATTGAGGAAAATGGCATTTAGGAGGAAAACCAGAAGCTAAAAGAGAGGAGGACTGATTTCACCATCCTTAGCCTTCACAGGGACATGATGTCCTTTCCACGGAGGGGCCTCCCCTCCGTAGGATGCTTCCTGCCCCTCTGTGCTCCTTGTTTGAAACCAGCAGGCACATCTCTGTGCCTCTAGCACCTCTGCAGTCATGGTTTATTGCGTCTTCCATGTATCCTATTGGGTACAACAGCATCGTGTATGTAACCATCTGGCTGCTGTTAGACAACATTGGGGGGATTCCGACTTTTGTTGGTTTTGGGGTGTGTGTGTGTCTATCACATGTAGCTATCACGTGCAGCTATCGGATCCTCTGGCTGGGTCACCCAAATGCCCAAATGTTTGGCACAACATCATTTCTGGTGCTGACACTGGGTGGCTATCTAGGCTCTCCTGGCAGACCCAGGGCTCGCTCTTGCAGTGACTTTCCGCTGGAGGGTCAGCTGAGCTGGAAGGTCCGCCTTGGCCATATTCCCATGTGGGGCAGTGGGTCCTGCCATGCGCTGGCTGCTTATCTTCTCCCCAATACCTCTCCAGCAGGGAACCAGACCTCAGGGCCACCCTGGTGGGAGCTCCTGAGGAGCCAGCTGCCCATGGGGGGGAGCCCTGGTGCTGCCTGTATTTGGGAGTCTGGGTGGGGATGGGGATGGGGTTCCTCGGTCCCCTGTGCTGCCTGGCCTTCAGGCCGAGTCCCATGCTCACCCAGCCCCTACTCACTAGGGCGAGGAGGGTGCCCTCCGCACCCTGGTGTGAGAGATCTAGCATCACAAGGTGTGCACGCCGAGTACACCTTGTGAGGGTGGCCCACGTGCGTGAGCTGAAGTGTGGGATATAGGAAATTAACAAAAATCCCTTACCCCTGAACAAGCAGAGCAGGACTGATTCCATTTTGTGCTCAATCTGCCATCTCCTCTATGACCCCACATGACTTGCTTTTGGCTTAAGGTGCTGCCCCACCCAACTCAAGCCGCTGGGCACTCCCTAATCCGAAATCGGCTCATAACAATGTAACCCTGTTTTGTGCCCCACAAAACTGCGTGCTAATTCTGACCAAAGTAATAGGCCAGTTCAAGTCGATACTATAGGGTAAAGTGTAATTCAATCGGCCACCTGCGTGTAGACCGACATGACTACGCATCTTTCAACATTCCCATGGGCCATTGGCTCCTATAAAGCTGCTACGCCTCTTAGTCTTGGGGTCCAAGTCCCTATTCCTCTGTGTCGGGTGCACTTGAACCCAAGCTCCAGCTTGTAAAGAAACCCTTGGGAGTTTGCATCGGTGTGGGCTCCTTGGTGGTTTCTCAGATTTGCAACCTTGGGCACAACACAAGGTACCGCCCCGCAGGCCCTCTGTGCCCCAGGCACACAGGCACAGAGATGCAGGGAGTGGAGGAAGTGCCCCGGAACCCGGCCAGCCCCGGCTCCCTGGACAGAGGGAGCACAGACCTCCCAGGTTGCCTTCCACAGACCCTGGTGACCTGAGGCTCCCTGGCTGTCACTCTGTTCCAGCCACTCCTGGCCTGCAGGGCACAGGCTGAGTCCCAGTAAGTCTGTGGGGCCTGACCCTGGCGTCTGGCCGCCCTGGAATGCACATGTGGACGTCAGCTGTGTGTGCCTGGCAGCGCCTCTGCAGGGGCTGTTTGGGGCGTGGATGTACCCCCTCCTCCTCTCTCGGGGTCTCTCCACACCCTCTACACAGAGTTCTGGGAGACGCAGAAATGGGCTGGCTGTGCATTTTTGCACCACAACACTTTATTGACTTTCTACAGCAAACGGGCTCAGAGCCAAGGGTGCGTGCCTTCCCCTGGGGAAGGAGACCTTTCTGTCCTTTAGGGGAGGGCAAGAATCACATGTGGGGCGTGGGCTGGTGCTGGAGTCTCCCACCTGGGAGCATGTTTGGACTCAGCGTGGGGACGTGTCCTGAGGTTTCAGCATGAGAGACAGTTCTGATGACAGCAGAGCTGACCTGGACCTGCAGCTCATGGACTCCTGCGCTGGGTCCCCGCAGGGAAGCTGGACCCCGGACTTGGGCCCTCTGGGGCCCCAGAAACTGGTGGAGCCTCTCTCCTCATGTTGGTGTGGGTGGGGCCCACCAGCCTACCCCTCCACTCCCCTACCTGGGGTGTCCCGGGATCCCCAGGCCTGCCCTAGGTCAGCGACCTAGGCACGTGTTGGGCACACCCAGGAGGGCTAATACATCAGCTGTGGGAGGGCTCTCTCAGCCTGGGGCCAGAATCCAGGGCTGGCCAGGGCCATGGGGGGCTGGATCCCGTTAGTCTTTGTGTTGGGCCTGGGGGGACTCAAATCCCCCCAGTCCCCACAGAGCCCGGGGCCAAGCCAGCCCATGTCCCTCTGGGTTAGGGGCTGGTGTCCTATGCAGGGTGTGCCGCTCTCCAGGAGGGACAGTGGGTTGAGGCAGGGCACAGTGGGTCTTCTGCACCACTCACCTGCACCCACCCTGTCGGGGGCTCCCTGCCTTCCCTCCTTCCTGCAACCCCTGGGTACTCTATGGGAAACCCGGTCTTCTGATGAGAGCAGGGTATCCAGAGAACCCTGGTGAGGCTGAGTATGTCCCACAGGGCGCAGCTGCACTGGGTCCTTGCTGGGGGCAGATGGTGTGGGGGTGGATGTTGTGGGGGCAGGGGCATGATGGTGGTGGAGTGTGGGGGATGGTGTAGGGGGGGATGGTGGGTGGTATAGTGTGGGTGTGAGGGGGGTGGTATAGGTAGGATGCCATTGGGGATGATGATGAAAGGGGATGGTGTGGGGGTGGGGAATGAGGGGGATGGCGTGGGGGGCCTGCAGATACAGGGCATCCACATTCTCTCGGACGCACACGGATACGTCTACAGATAAAGGCGACCCCAGTCTGGGGTTTGCTGTGACACCTTCCCCTGGGGCCCCGTGTGGTCAGTGCAGGGGGCTGGCTGGACCGGGGGCATTATCTGGGGGTCATCATACTATGTATGTTTACAAATTGCAAATTGTCTCAAATTAAATGCATAGAATTTAGATATATATAGAACACCAAGTGTGGGTGTCACCCTGACCTGTCTGACCCTCATCGGATTGATGTGTGTCCTGCTGCAGCCATGGCCATGACACCTGTCCCCAGGTCTGGTTACTGCCCTCCACGGGCCCCACTGCAGCCCCCTGCTTTTCAAGGGGCCGTCCCTCGCCCCTTTGGAGTTCAGCTCCCATGGAAACTCCTAGAGGCACCAATGTAGTGACCTCCTCATCCCCGAAGCCCTGGGGGTTGGGGCACAGGGGTCATCCCGGCACCCTACCATACAGTGGTGTGTTGCTGGCTGCTGTTGCTTCTCCCGGCCTCTTAAGCCCTGTGTTCCCTACCCAGAAGCCCCTGGGCCTCCCCAGGGGCCTGAAGCCCCCTGACTCAGCAGCCTCACCCCACCCCCTAGCAGTCCCAAAACATGATTTGGCTGCCGACGTCCTGTTGATGTCCAGGTCTATCTGCGTGATGTCCCTATAGGAGACGAGGCCTCCTCCTTCATTTCCTGCAGGAAAACCGAGGAGGAGGAGCCGGCATCAGGGACACAGACTATGGCCTGTCACCAGCTGCCATCCTGGGCAGGGAGCCCTGGGGCCACCATGGGAGTGTGTCCTACCGAAACCTCCTTTCTTCTCCTGGGAGGCCGGGGACAGACAGAGTGCCAACCGTGGCCGTGGGACCTCTCTGAGGGCCTGTGCTGAGCTGCTGTGGGCGGGAGGTGACTGAGGGTCAGCCTGGGTTGGAGGGAACAGGGGATCAGCCCAGGTGGGGAGGGGACTTGGGGGTGTTGTGCCCAAGATTGCGAATCGGAGAAACAACTAAGGAGCCGACACCGATGCAAACACACGAGGGTTGATTTACAAACTCGAGCTTGAGTCCAAGTATACCCCACACAGCGGAGCAGGGACTTGGACCCCAAGGTGGGTTTTAGCTTAGGTTTAAGGGCTGGTCTCAGGGACCTCCAGAAGGGCTGGAGGAATTCCTCAAGTTCTGTTTACATTTTGACATGAGGCCTTCAAGGGCATTGAGCTCTATTCTCATTCTAATATGGGGCTTTCTGGGACCTTAAGCTGTAAGCTGTTTTTTTCTTTTTTTCCTGTAACTGAAGTAATGTAAATTTTAGCTCTTATTCACAGGGTCCTGGGATGGCAGTACTTGTGCTAACAGTGAACTTAAAGTGGAACGGCCTCAATTTTCTCAGCCTCCCCACAGACAAGTGACTGAATTTTAAAACTCCAAATTTTAGGGGCTGCCCTGGTGGAGCCCTGTGCTCTTCCTGCCCAGGAGGGTTTCCTCGCACTCCTGGTCTTTGCTGGCCTGTCCCAGGAACTGGGCCCCGTGACTGCACAGGGGTTTGCAGCTTATGGCCACACAGGGCAGACAGCTGGCCCGAGTCCTGCTGCTCTCAGCCAGGTTCCTGCTCCTATGCCTGGGAACAGTTGGCGCCACTGTCCTTGGGACCCCTGGGATCCTGAGCCCACCCTGTCGCTCCAGGGATTGCCCCCCACTTCTCCACCTGAACACCTTAAGGCTGGTGTGTCCCCCACTCTAGGAGACTTCTGAAAGTTCAGATTTTGTGCACTGCTGCTTATAATATTGTGCTTAGACCCGTCAGTTGGCTCTCTGCCCTTGTGGGATCCGGGGCTGTGTCTCCCCAAGATCAACTGATTGATTTTTTTTAAGATTTTATTTTTCTGTAATCTCTACAGCCAACATGGGGCTAGAACTTGTTACCCCAAGAACAAGAGTCCCATGTTCTTACGAACCACACCAAGCCAGTCAGGCTCTCTTTGATTGATTGATACATGTTAATTGAAGCAGGGGTCTTGCATGTGTCAGGGCAGAAACTGAGCCCACGCTTTGAGGTGTGGTGGAGTCATTTGGACCTGATCAATGTGAAAGAAACCGTAGCTTCCCTGGGAGCCCAGGGAGCAGGGCCCACACACGTGAAAAGTTGATAATTTCCTTTACTGCAGTAGTTATTTTACTATTTATTTAAAGTGCTATTCAATGGTAAATGTCAATCTAGGATTGAGATACAGTGAGAACGTTCTAGGATTCGGAGGTAACTAAAGCTTCCCGTCAAGGACTCAATGTTCCAGTTCGATGCAGAGATAGGCAAGGAAGCAAAGAGTTATGAAACATGGCACTGGGGTGCCTGGCTGGTCTGGTTGGGGGATCTTGATCTCAGGGTTGTGAGTTTGAACTCCATGTTGGGTATAGAGAGGACATGAAACGAAATTATTTAACAAATAATAAATGGATGAACAAATAAATCATGACATCAAAGGTAAGTGCTTATGTCTCACCTGCGACCTATTCTTGATCACCCCGCTTGTACTACTTGGCCCAGATGACGTCCTCCACAAGGGATAGTCCCGCCCGATGGGAAGTGGGCATCTTTCATTGTAAGACCTGTGGTTCCCCTCGTTCTGTAGGGAGAGAAGAGCCACGAAGCCACAAGTTCGGGGGATCAGCATACACCTAGGCAATGACCATTTCTGAACCCGGTAGCCAGAGCTCAGCCTCCTTTTAGGACGCGATGTCATAATGAAGCCCCTTTGGTCATTGTCTTGGATGCAGGGTGGAGGCTAAACTAGAATTAGGAAGAACAAAAGAAGAGGAAAGCCAGAAGCTGAAAGAGAGGAGGACAGATTTCACCATCTGTAGCCTTCACAGGGACATGGTGTCCTTTCCTAGGAGGGGCACCCCCTCTGTAGGATGATTCCTGCCTCTCTGTGCTCCTTTTTGAAACCCAGCAGGCACATCTCCGTGCCTCCAGTACCTCTGCAGTCATGGTTTATAGCGTCTTCCATGTATCCTATTGGGGACCACAGCGTGGTGTATGTAACCATCCAGCTGCTGTTTGACAACATTGGGGGGATTCCGACTTTTGTTGGTTTTGGGCTGTGTGTGTGTCTATCACATGCAGCTATCTGATCCTCTGGCTGGGTCACCCAAACGCCGAAATGGTTGGCACAACATCATTTCTGGTGCTGGCGCTGGGCAGATAGCTGGGCTCTCCTTGCCGACTCGGGGCTCGCTCCTGCAGTGACTTTCTGCTGGAGGGTCAGCTGAGCTGGAAGTTCCCTCTCAACCAAATTCCCATGTCCGGCAGGGGATCCCGCTGAGCACCAGCTGTTTCTCTTCTCTCCGATGCCTCTGCAGCTGTGAGTCAGACCTCAGCACCACTCTGGGGGGAGAGCCTGAGGAGCTGGCTGCCCATGATGGGGAACCCTGTTGCTGCCTGTGTGTGGGAGTCGAGTTGGGGTCAGGGCTGGGGTTCTCAGTCCCCTGTGCTGCCTGGCCTTCTGGCGAGTCCCATGCTCACCCAGCCCCTACTCACTAGGGCGAGGACGGTGCCCTCCACACACTGGTATGTGAGATCCAGAACCACAAGGTGTGCACGCTGAGTCCACCTGGTGAGGGTGACCCAGGCTCGTGAGCTGTAAGTGTGGGACCCAGGAAAGTTAACAAAAATTCCCTACCCCTGGACAAGCAGAGCAGGACTGATTCCATTTTGTGCTACACCTGCCACCTCCCCTATGACCTCCACATGAGCTGCTTATTGCTTAAGGCGCTGCCCCACCCTAGTCACGCCACTGGGCACACCCTATTCGGAAATCGGCTCATAACAATGTAACCCTGCTTTGTGCCCCCCAAAACTGTGCGACAATTCTGACCAAAGTAATAGGCCAGCTCAAGTGGATACTATAGGGTAAGGTGTAATTCAATCGGCCACCTGCGTGTGGACCGACATGACTGTGCAACTTTCTGCATATCCCATGGGCCACTGGCCTCTATAAAGCTGCTATGCCTCTTAGTCTCAGGATCCACGTCCCTGCTCCGCTGTGTTGGGTGCAATTACACCCAAGCTCCAGCTTGTAAAGAAACCCTCGGGAGTTTCCATCGGTGTGGGCTCCTTGGTGGTTTCCCTGATTTACAATCTTGGGCACAACACCAGGGCGTGGTGTCCTGACATCCCTTCCAGGGGCACGCTGAACGCCCCGCAGGCCCTCTGTGCCCCAGCCACACAGGCATGGGGATGCGGGGAGGGTAATAAGTGCCCCAGAACTCGGCCATCCTCGGCCCTCAGGACAGAGGGAGCACAGACCTCCCAGGTCGCTGTGCACAGACCCTGGTGACCTGAAGCTCCCTGGCTGTCACTCTGTCCCATCCCCTCCTGGCCCGGGGGACACAGCCTGAGATCAAGTAAAGTCTGTGGGGTCCTGACCCTGGCGTCTGGCTGCCCCTGGAAGGCACGTGGGGATGTCAGCTCTGTGTACCTGGTGGCGCCCCTGCAGGGGCTGTTTGGGGCCTGGATGGTGCCCCATCCTCCTCTCTGGGTGTCTCTCCACACTCCATGCATAGAGTTCTGGGAGACACAGAAAGGGGCTGGCTGTGCATTTTCGCACAACACTTTATTGACTTTCTACAGCAAAGGGGCTCAGAGCCTAATACGCGCCTTCCCCTGGGGAGGGAGACCTTTCTGTCCTTTAGGGGAGGGCAATAATCACACGGTGTGGAGGGGCGGGTGCTAGAGTCCACATCGTGGGAGCATGTGTGGACTCCGGGTGGGGGCGTGTGTCCTGAGATTTCAGCCTGAGTGACTGTTCTGAGGACAGCAGAGATGACCTGGACCTGCAGCTTATGGGCTCCTGCACTGGGCCCCCGCAGGGCAGCTGGACCCCTGCCTTGGGCCCTCTGGGGCCCCAATACCTGGAAGAGCCTGCCTCCTGGTGTGGGGTCGGGTGGGGCCAACTGGCCTATCCATCCTCTCCCCACCCTGGGGTGTCCCGGGAACCCAAGGCCTGCCCTAGGTTAGCAACCTGGATCTGTGGGGCATGCCCAGGGCCCAGGAGGCCACATCCGGCTGTGAGAGGGCTCGCTCAGCTTGGGGCCAGAATCCAGGGCTGGCCAGGACCTTGGGGGCCTGGATCCCATTAGTCTTTGTGTTGGGCCTGGGAGGAGCTCAAATCAACCTAGCCCCCACAGAGCACAGAGCCAGGTCAGCCGAGGTCACTCTGGGTTAGGGCCTGGTGTCCTGTGCGGGGTGTGCCGCCCTCCAGGAGGGACAGTGGGCGGAGACAGGGTCCAATGTGTCCTCTGCACCACTCACCTACACCCAGCCTTTCGGGGATCACTGCCTTCTCTCCTCCCTGCAATCTCTGGGTTCTCTATGGGACAATCGGGCTTCTGATGGGAGCAGGGTATCCTGAGAACCCCGGGGAGGCTGAGCATGTCCCACAGGGGGCAGCTGCACTGGGTCCTTGCTGGGGGCTGATGGAGTGGGGGTGGATCTTGTGGGGTAGGGATATGATGGTGGTGGTATATTAGGAAGGTACAAATATTAGCCTTGAATCAATATTAAAATTTTCGCATTAACCAAAGACCATATTTTATTCAGATTTCCTTAGTTTTTGCTAAGTTACCATCCCTCATATCACATTCCATTTGTACTCATGTTTTCTTAGGCTCCTCTGGATTGTGAAGTCTTTCAGCCTTTCCTTGTTGTCGTTGAACTGGAACACTTTGAGAAGTAGAGTATTTTGTAAAATTTACCTCAGTTGGGAAATGTCTGTTGTTTATCTCATGATTGAACTCTTTTTGTGGATTATATACAGATATATAATGCCATTTTTAGTATATCATATAAAGGATAGATATTATCAACATGATTTATCAGTCTTGGTATCGATCTGATCATCTTGCTGAGGTAGTGTTTGTCAGCTTTCTCCGTAGTAAAGTGATTCCTATTATTATTAGTATTATTAGTATTATTATTATATTATCATTTTTATATAAATATTTTCATATTATATTTTGTAGAAGGAAGTTACTATGTATATTCCATACATAAGATTGGGAGGCTATGCTAATCAACTTGAGGGTGGAATGTCTGCACAACTTCTTTGAAATTCTTCTACATGGGAGATTTCTCTTCCTTCTGAGTTTGTTTCTTTTAAAAGATATCATTTATTTATTTGAAAGAGAGAGGAGAGATAAAGCATGAGCGGGAGAGGCAGATGGAGAGGGAGAATCAGGTTCCCTGCTGAACAGGGAGCCTGCCTTGGGACCTGGATCATGATCTGAGCCTAAGGCAGAAGCTTAACAGACTGAGCCACACAGATTCCACTTTTTCTTTCTTTTTTTTTTTTAATAATAAATTTACTTTTTATTGGTGTTCAATTTGCCCACATACAGAATAACACCCAGTGCTCAGCCTGTCAGTACCCGTCGTGGATTCACCCCACCCCCGCCCTCCTCCCCTTCCATCACCCCTAGTTCATTTCCCTGAGTTAGGAGTCTTTATGTTCTGTCTCTATTTCTGATATTTCCCACACATTTCTTCTCTGTTCCCTTATATTCCCTTTCACTCTTATTTATATTCCCCAAGTGAATGAGAACATGCAATGTTTGTTCTTCTCCGATTGACTTACTTCACTCAGCATAATACCTTCCAGTTCCATCCACTTTGAAGCAAATGGTGAGTATTTGTCGTTTCTAATGTCTGAGCAAGGCCCACCTTTTCTCTCTCTTCATCTTCTGAGTCTCCTATGATATGAATGTTATTGATTTATAAGTGGCTGACATCCCTACGTCTGTCTCTGTGGTCCATAACCTTTCTTGTTTTGAAGGCTTCCACTTGGGACTGCATCTCAGTTATAGCATTTTTAACATTGGCCTGACTAGATTTTACTTCTTTTATTTCTACAGTAAGGGATTCTCTAGTTTTCTTCTGTGCTCTTTTTCCAGCCCAGCTGCTATCTTTATAATCATTGTTTTAAACTGTAGTTAGACATCATATATGTGTATTGATGAACTTCCTGGCTGTGAGTAGAACCTCATGTTATTTTATTGAGGTGAATTTCTCCATCTCATTATTTTTTCCAGAAAAGAAAGAAGGAAGAAAAAGAAAAAACAAGAAAAACAAGAGCAACTGCCCCCCCCCAAAAAAAACCCCACCAGATTATTTTGGCCTGTTTGTTAAAGATTATAAATCCCAAAGTAAGAAAAACAATTAAAGTACCATGAAAGTAAATATAAGAAATATATAAGGTACATACATAAAAATTAAAATAAGGCAATTTATAAAATAGAATCAAAGAAAATACATGAAAATAAAGCACAAAGTACAAAGGAAGCTAGACCCTACTTTCCAGGCAGAGCTGAAGCTCTGCAGCCTCTGTGGTCCAACAACTTGGTGGCAGCGAATGGTCTGTGCAGGGTCTCGGGATGGGTCTTGGTGCTGATTCTCAGGTGCACATCTGTGTGGTAGATGCAACTGCGGGGTCAGAGGCAGGGTGGGCGTCAGCACCTCTGGCCTCCAGTGGGCGGCGCTGTGCTGCTCCCTGAGTCTCCCTGCTGATGGGCGGGATGCGGGTGGGGACGCTGGGTCCTCTGGCGCTGGGGCTGAGCATCCCACCCCCCCCATCTGCAGGGGCCTGGACAGAAGAGCTGCCAACCCCCCGGGTCTCTGCTGCTTCTCTCAGAACCCTGCTTTTACTCTGCCTGCGTCCGAGCTTCTTTTGGTTTTGTTTTTTTATCTCAGACTGTTGTGCCCAAGATTGCGAATCCGAGAAACCACCGAGAAGCCAACACCAATGCAAACACACGAGGGTTTATTTACAAGCTCGAGCTAGTGTCCAAGTACACCCGACATAGCGGAGCAGGGACTTGGACCCCGACGTGGGTTTTAGCTTAGTTTTAAGAGCTCGTCTCGGGGACCTCCAGGAGGGCTGGAGCAATTCCTCAAGTTCTGTTTACATTTTGATATGGGGCCTTCTAGGGCATTGAGCTCTGTTCTCATTCTAATAGGGGCTTCCTGCCCTTGGCCTGAACTCAGTTTTGATTCTATTGTGGGGCTCTCTAGGACATTATGATGTAAACAGTAAAGGTTCCACAACTGGAAGGGGAACTCACACTGTCCCTATATGCTGAAGACGTGGTACTACAAACAGGAAACCTGAGAGCCTCCACCAAAACCTGTTAGAACTAAGGAGTGAGTTCAGTAAAGTCAGGGGACACAAACTGACCCTACAGAGCAGAGTAGCCTTGCTGTGTCCCGACAATGAGCACTCGGGAAGGAAATGAAGGACGTGACTCCCTTCTCAGGAGCATCACAGAGAATAAATAATGAGACAGAACCAAAGGAGCACAAGACTTGTCCAGTGATCATACCAGTCACTGGGAGGCCGTCCTGGGCTCGTGGGGTGGGAGTCTCATCTTGTGAAAATGTCCACAGTTCCTGAAGCGACCCTCAGTTTCAATGTCATTCGTATCAAAATCATGGTGGCAGGTCTTAGAAATAGGAAAAAAAACCCCATAACATCTATCGGCCCCCACAAATGACCCTGGACAGCAAATCAGTATTGGGGAAGCAGGACAGAGCGGGACACAGCACTTTCCTATTTCAAACGATGTCACAGAGACACAGGATATAGCAGTGTTGTTCTGGGGCCCCTGGCTGGCTCTGTTGGTTAAACATTCGACACCTGACCTCACCTCCAGTCCTGATCTCGGGGTCGTGAGTTCTAGCCCTGGGCTGGGCCATGGACGAGGTGTGGAGCCTACTTAAACAAACCAGACCCATGGGGGGTGGTCCCGGCATAAGCTGAAGGAGCAGAACAGAGAGTCCAGAAGGAATTGTGCTCTGATACCACTGATTTTTTTTAACTTAATTTAATTTAAACCCAATAATTAACGTATAGTGTATTATACTTTCAGAGGAAGAATTCAGGGATTCACCAGTTGGAGATAACAGCAGTGCATGTGACATCACGTGCCCTTCTTCATGCCCGTCCCCTGTTATCCCCTCGCCCGTCCCCTACCCTCCAGCGACCCTCAGTTTGTTCCCTATAATTAAGAGTTGGTATTTCCTGCATCTGTTTTCATCTTATTTGTTTTTCCTTCCCTTCACAGATGTTCATCTGCTTTGCTTCTTTAATTCCACCTATGAATGACACCACATGGTCATTCTCATTCCCGACTGACTTATTTCACTTAACATGATTTCTCTAGTTCTATCCACGTCATTTCAAATGGCAAGATTTCCTTCTCTTTGATAGCTGAGTACCATTCCTCTCTCTATGACCATCATCTATCTCCCATCCTCTTTATCCATCATCTGCCTGAGGGCACCGAGACTTCTCCCACAGTGTGGCTACTGTGGACCCGGCCGTTGTGGACATTTGGGTGCTGGTGTCCCGAGTCTCACTGCATCTGTATCTTTGGAGTCAGCTCCAGGCCCTGCACCTGCTGGTCGCAGGGCGGCTCTATTTGTAACTTCCTGAGGAGCCTCCACACTGTTTCCAGGGCGGCTGCACCAGCCCGTGGTCCCGCCCACAGTGGAAGAGGGTTGAATGAGTTTTGCAGGACATGGTAAAAGTCTGGTCCACATTTCATTTTGCAGTCT
The DNA here is from genome assembly GCF_053574225.1 of Canis aureus. Classification (NCBI taxonomy): domain Eukaryota; kingdom Metazoa; phylum Chordata; class Mammalia; order Carnivora; family Canidae; genus Canis; species Canis aureus. The sequence continues at coordinate 46,030,258 of NC_135638.1, read as the reverse complement.
GTGGGCTCCAATTCCTTGTCCTTAAGTATTTCTGGGGAAGCAGGGTGTTGGGCTCCGTTTCAGTGAGACGTTTCCGATGCTAACAGGCCACAGCTGGAGCCTGGAAGGAGGCAGGTGCTGCCCCCTGCACCAGCAAGCTGCCTCCTGCACAGCCTCCTGCAGCGCCTAGTGGCCCGAAGGGGGCGCCGGAGCCCAGGCCCCACCCAGGGGGCCTGCATGTGCAGTAGGCCTCCTCTGCCTGCACTAACAGGAGCCAGCCTGTGCTGGGAAGGCCTGAGGAGGACATGGGGACGCGTCCACCCTGATGAGCCACAGCCTCCTCAGGATGCGCAGGGAGTCTAAAGGGGGACATTGGGCCGCGTTCACGCTGACAGGAGCCCCAGTCTCCTCAGGACACGTGGTGAGGCTTCAGGAAGATGTGGGCCCACATACACCCTGATAGGAGACCCTGGGCTGCCTCAGGACCCACGGGGATGATTCAGAATATTGTGGGCCCACATCCACGCTGACAGGAGCCCCTGGGCCACCTCAGGATCCGCGGGGAGGCATCAGGAAGATGTGGCACCACGTCCACTCTGGTAGGAACTCCCAGGCCCGTCAGGATATAAGTTGAGGCTTCTGGAAGCTGGGGGCCGCATTCAGGGTGACAGGAGCCGCGCCCTCCTCAGAACCCTCGGTGACAATTTGGGTGTACGTGTGGTCACGTCGACACAACAGGACGCTGACTTCCTCAGGACCCCTGGTGTAGTCTTCGGGAAATATGGGGATGCGTCCATGCGGACAGAAGACCCCAGCCTTGTCAGGGCCTCTGGTGAGGCTTAAGAAAGATGTGGGTGCCTCATGCACACTGACAGGAATAGCCAGCCTCCTCAGGACACACTGTGAAGGTTTGGGAAGATTTGGGGCCAGGTCCATGCTGACAGGAGACCCCAGCCTCCTCAGGTCTTATGGTGAGGCTTGAGGAAAATGTGGGGCCATGTCAACACTGACAGGACACCCGTCCTCCTCAGGATCTGCACTTCGGCTTTGGTATATATGGGGCTGGGTCTATGCTGACAGGAGCCCACAGCTTCCTCAGGACCCACGGTGAGTTTTCTGGGGGGCGTGGGGTCATGTCCAGGCTGACAGGAGCCCCCAGCCTCCTGAGGACCTGCTGTGAGGCTTCCAGAGGATGTGAAGCATACTCCACAGTGACAGGAGACCCGGCGTCCTCAGGACCCGCTGACTATGACTCAGGAACACGTGGGGCCATGTCCGCACTCACAGAGCCCGGCTTCCTCAGGACCACCTGGAGGACTCTGGAGGTGCTGTTGGGGGCCACGTCCATATTAGAAGAGACTCCTCAGAACCACAGGGTAAGTGAATGGGTAGAATGAATGGTAGGGTCAGGGGAGTGGAGGCAGTTGGTGGTTAGCCTTAGGTTAGATGTTAGGTGTTAGTGATTATGCTTATGGTTATGGATTAGAGGTTAGAGTGAGGGATAAGAGTAAGGGTCAGTGGTTAGGAGTTAGGATGTGGGTTAGGGGTAGGGGCAGGATTTAGAGTTAGGGTTAGGGTTTAGGCTTTAGGGATTAGGGCAGGAGGTTCGGAGTTGGGGTTAGGGTTATGGTTAGAGTTAGGGTTGGGCTTAGGTTTGCAGTTAGGGTTAGGGATTAGGGTGTGAGTTAGGGTTAGGGGTTAGAGTTAAGGGTTAGAGTTAAAGTTAGGGCTAGGTTTAGGGTTAGGGTGAGGGTTAGGATTAGGATAGGGGTTAGGGCTAGGGGTAGTGTTAGTGTTTGGTTAGGGGTTAGGGTCAGGTCAGGGTCAGTGTACGGTTTTGGAAACGGGTAAGATATAGGGTTAGGGATTGGGTTAGGGGTTGGTTTTAGGGTACGGGTTAGGGTACAGTTTGTGGTATGAGATAGGATTAGTATTAGAGGGTTAGGGTTAGGGTACAGATTAAGGTTAGGAATAGGATTTGAGTACATTAAGTTAAGTTTAGGTTTAGAGGTTAGAGTTAGGGTAGATTTAAGGTAGGGGTCGGGGTTAAGGGTTTAGAATAGGTTTAGGATTTAGGGTGAGGCTTGGCAGGAAGGTTTAGTGCATGTGTTTTGGTCTTGGGTTTGTGTTTGGTTTTCGATTAGTGATAGGTCTTGTTTAAGGTTTAGGTTAACATTAGGCTGAAGTGTAGGGTTAGGCTTATGTCTGTGTATGGGTAGAGTTTGGGTCTTGGCATGTGCCTGCACTGGGACTCCTAATATCTTGGGCAGTTTAGTTTTATGAACTCTATTTATGTTTTGGGTTAAAGGTAGCCTGACTCCACCAAGTCTGTGTCCTCCCCAGAGAATCAAAATCCAGGCTTCTGCTTGGGTGAGAATAGGCATGGCAGTCTTCTCCTGAGCTGAGCTAAGGAGGGGTTTTGTGGCTCTAAATTCTCTTTATTTGGATTTTCAGTTGCCTTTCTGATTTTATCTCTAGTGCGCTCATGTTTCATCAATACTACCAATTATTATTTTAAAGTTTTACTTGAATTCCTGTTTGTAAACACAGTATGATATAGTTTCAGGTTTACCACATAGTGATTCAACCCTTGGATACAACGCCTGGTAGTGGTCAGAGGTCACTTCCACTATCTCAAACCCCTGATTCCCCTTCCCCCCCCACCTCCCTCTGGTATTGATTAGTTTATTCACTGTGGTTAAGAGTGTGTATCTTGGTTTGCTTCTCTCATCCCCCCCTCCGCCCCTTGCCAGTTTGTTTGGTTTCTTAAAATTCACATGTGAATGCAATTGTATGGTATGTGGTATCTGTCTTTCTCTGACTGACTGAGTTCATTTAGCATAAGTCTTTACAATTCTCCCACGTCATTGTAAATGGCTTCATTTCATCCCTTCTGATGACCCAGTGATGTCGCAGTGTGTGTATTTACCACATCGTCTCTGCCCATTCATCTGTTGATGGACATTTGGGCTGTATCCACAGATTGGCTGTTGTTGATAACGCTGCTACCAACACTGGGCTGCGTGTCACTCTTTGAATCTACTAAACTACTTTTGTATCCTCAGGGTAAATACCTAGCTGTTTAATTTTTGAATCAGAGGGTAGCTCTATTTTTAACTTCTTTTTTCAAATTATTTTTATATAGTCACACAGAGAGGTTGAGACACAGGCAGAGGGAGAAGCAGGCCCAATGTACCAGGCTCCCAATGTGGGATTCGATTCCGGTTTTCCAAGATCACGCCCTGGGCCAAAGGCAGGCACCAAACCGCTGCGCCACCAGGGATCCCCTATTTTTAAATTTTTGAGGACCCTCCACACTGTTTTCCACAGTGGCTGCACATTTTCGCATACCCAGCAGGAGTGTAAGGGGGCTCCCCCTTCTCCATAGCCTCACCAACACCTGTTGTTTCTTGTGTTGTTAATTTTAGCCATTATGACGGCTGTCAGGTGACATCTCATTGTGCTTTTGGTTTGCTTTTCCGTGCTGATGAGTGACGCTGATGGTCTTTCTGTGTGTCTGGTGGCCATCTGGATGTCTTGACAGAGACAAAGTTCATTCATGTCTTCTGCCCATCTGCAGTTGGATAATTTGTGTTTAAGATGCTGACATTTATATTTGCTTTATGTATTTTGGATACTAAATCTTTATTGGATGTGTTGTTTACAAATATCTCCTCTCATTTTGTATGTTGCCTTTTAGGTTTGGTTGTTTCCTTCACTTTGTGGAAGTTTTTTGAATTTGATGAATTTGCTTTTGTTTCCCTCACTTCAGAGGTATATCTAGAAAGAAGATCCAATGGCCAATGTCAAAGACGTTGCTGCCTATCTTTTCTTCTTTGATTGGTTTCAGGTCTCACATTTAGGTCTTTCATCCATTTTGAATTCATTTTTTATATATATGGTGTAAGAAAGTGGTCCAGTTTCATTCTTCTGCATGTGGCTGCCTGGTTTTCCCAACACCATTTGTTCTTATCCTGCGGTCAGGGTTAGGGTTTGTTGAAGAGACTGTCTTTGTGCCATTGGATATTCCTTCCTGCCTTGTTGTCGATTATCGGATCATAGAGTTACAGGTTTGTATCTTGTTTCGGATTTCCATTCTGTTCTATTGATCTAAGCGTCTCCTGTTGGGAGATCCTTGATTGCTGATTCAATTTCCTTGCTGGTTATCTGTCTGTTCAAGTTTCTTATTTCTTCATCATTTTTGCTATGTTATATATTTCCAGGAATTGATCTATTTCTTCCAGGTTCTTGGTTGCTGGCATATAATTTTTCATAATGTTCTCTTATAATCCTTTGTATTTCTGTAGTGTTGGTTGTTATTTCTCTTTTCTCATTTGTGATTTTATTTGGGTCCTTTCTCATCTTTTTATCTTTTTTCTTTTTTTAAGTTTTTATTTATGTATTCATGAGAGACACACAGAGGCAGAGGTATAGGCAGAGGTTAAATGAGGCTCCATGCGGGGATCCTGATGTGGGACTTGATCCCCCAGGACCCCGGGTTCATGACCTGAGCCAAAGCAGATGCTCAACCACTGAGGCACACAGGTGCCTTGCTGATTCAATTCCTTTGCTACTTATGGGTCTGTTCACATTTTCTATTTCTTCCTATTTCAGTTTTGCTCGTTTGCACATTTCTAGGGATTTGTCCATTTCCTCCAGGTCTCCCAGTATGTTAGCGTATAATCTTTCATAGTATTCCCTTATAATTGTCTTATTTTTCTGGTGTTGATTGTGATGTCTCTTCTCTCATTTGTGATTTTATTTATTTAGGTTTTCTCTTTTCTCGTTGATAAGGCTGTCTAGGGCTTGATCCATTTTATTAATTATTTTGAAGAACCAGCTCTTAGTTTCATTATTCCCTTCTACTGTTTTGTTTTTTCTGTATTGTTTATTTCTGCTCTCATCTTTATTTTTTCCCTTCTTCTGCAGGCTTTAGGCTTTGTTTGCTATTCCTTTTCCAGCCTCTTTAGGTGTAGGGTTAGGTTGTGTATGGGAGACATCTTGTTTTTGAGGTAGGCCTGTATTGTTATATACTTCCCTCATAGGACTGCCTTTGCTACATCCTAGAGGTTTGGAGAAACATTTTTTCATTTTCATTTGTTTTAAATTTCCTATTTAATTTCCTGGTTGCTCCATTCATTCTCTAGTAGGATGTTCATAATCTCCATGTATTTTTAGTCTGTCCAAATTTTTTCATACTTTTGACTTAGCGTTTCATAGCGTCGTGGTCCGAAAATGTACATGGTGTGATTTCAGTCTTCTTGTACCTCTTGTACCTGTTGAGGGGTGATTTGTGGGCCATGATATGATCTGTTCTGGTGAATGTCCCATGTGCACTTGAAAGGAATGTGTATTCTGCTTTAGGAAGAAATGTTCAGAGTATATCTGTTGAGTCCCTTTGGTCCAGTGTGTCAAGGTTTTTGTTCCCCTGTAGATTTTCTGCATAGATGATTGGTTCATTGCCATAAGTGAGTGTTAAAATCCCCTGTCATTGTATTATTATCAGTGAGTTTCTGTACGTTTGTTGTTAATTGGTTTGTATATTTAGATACTCCCATATTGGCAGCATAAATATTTAGTTGTTTGATCTTGATAGAGAGTCTTTTTAATTATGAAATAATGCCCTTCTTCATCGCTTCTTAAAGTATTTGTTCTTTCTTTTTTGAAATGTAAATATTTTATTTATTATTCATGAAAGATACACAGAGAAGCAGAGGCAGAAATATATGCAGAAGGAGAGTCAGGCTCCCCAAAGGGAGGCCGATGTGGGACTCGATCCTGGGATCCCAGGATCACCCCCTGAGCCGAAGGCAGATGCTCAACCACTGAGCCACCAGGTGTCCCCCAGGGTTTCGTTTCAAATCTAGTTAGTCTGATATAAGTATGGGTCCTCCAGCTTTCGTTTGATATCCATTACATTTATAGATGGTTTTCCATCCTCTGACTTTCAATTTCCTGGTGTCTAAAGGTCTAACGTGAGCATCTTGTAGGCAGCATACAGATGGATCTTGTTTTTTTAATAATGATTTTATTTATGAGAGAGAGAGATAGAGAGGCAGAAAATTAGGCAGAGAGAGAAGCAGGCTCCCCACCAGGAGCCCAATATGGGACTTGATCCCAGACTCCAGGATCACACCCTGAGTCAAAGGCAGAGGCTCAACCCCTGAGCCACCCAGGCATCCCGGATCCTGTTTTTTAAGCTACTCTGATACCCTATATCTTTTGATTGGATCATTTAGTCTATCAGAATTCACAGTGATTATTGAAAGATGTGAACTTTGTGCCTTTGTGTTACCGGTAGAGTTGGTGTTTCCAGTGACGTTCTCTTGTCCTTTCTAGTCTTTGTTGCTTTTGGTCTCTTTTTTTCGCCCACTGGAACAGTCCCTCTTAAAATTCCTTACTGGACTGGTTAAGTGGTCCTGAACTCCTTTATATTTTGCCTGTCTGGGACAAGCTGTCACTCTCCTTCTATCTTGAATGACACCCCTGCTGAAGAAAGAATTCATACAAATTGGACTCCAATAAAAAGAAATTTAAAAACATAAAATAAATTTTTGCTATTATGATTGAGGAAAATGGCATTTAGGCGGAAAACTAGAAGCTGAAAGGGAGGAGGACAGATTTCACCATCCATAGGCTTCACAGGGACCTGGTATCCTTTCCTAGGAGGGCCACCCCCCCGTAGGATGCTTCCTGACCCTCTGTGCTCCTTGTTGGAACCCATCAGGCACATCTCCATACCTCCGGGACCTCTGCAGTCGTGGTTTATACCGCCTTCCATGGATCTTATAGGGGACCACAGCGTCATGTATGGAATTATGTAGCTGTTTTTTGACAACAATAGGGGGATTCTGACTTTTGTTGGTTTTGGGGTGTGTGTGTATATCACATGCAGCTATCACGTGAATCTATCGGATCCTCTGGCTGGGTCACCCAAATGCCGAAATGGTTGGCACAACATCATTTCTGTTGCTGGAGCTGGGCGGCTAGCTGGGGTCTCCTGGCTGACCCGGTGCTCGCTTGTGCAGTGACTTTCTACTGGAGGGTCAGCTGAGCTGGAAGGTCCAGCTCGGCCACATTCTCATGTCCGGCAGTGGGGCCCACCATGTGTCGGCTGATTCTCTTCTCCCCGATGCCTCTCCAGTAGGGAGCCAGATATCGGGGCCACCCTGGGGAGGCCCTCAATGCCCCAGGCACACAGTCACGGGGATGATGGGTGGAGGAAGGGCCCCGGAACACAGCCAACCCAGGCCCCCTGGACAGAGGGAGCACAGACCTCCAGGTGGCTTTGCACAGATCCTGGTGACCTGAGGCTTCCTGGCTGTCACTCTGTCCCAGCCCCTCCTGGCCTGCGGGGCACAGCCTGAGTCCCAGTAAAGTCTGTCAGGTCCTGACCCTGGCATCTGGCCACCCCTGGAAGGCACATGGGGACATCAGCTGGGTGTGCATGGTGGCGCCCCTTTCAGGGGCTGATGGGGCCTGGTTGGTGCCCCCTCCTCCTCTCTGGGGGTCTCTCCAAGCTCCGTGCACAGTGTTCTGGGAGACACAGAAATGGGCTGGCTGTGCATTTTCGCACCACAACACTTTATTGACTTTCTACAGCAAACGGGCTCAGCGCCGAGGGTGCGTGCCTTCCCATGGTGAGAGAGACTTTTCTGTCCTTTAGGGGAGAGGACAAGAATGACACAGGTTGTGGGTGTGGGTGCTGGAGTCCCCCACCTGGGAGCATGTGTGGAATCCGGGTGGGGGGCGCATGTCCTGAGGTTTCAGCCTGAGAGACCGTTCTGACGACAGCAGAGCTGACCTGGACCTGCAGCTCATGGGCTCCTGTGCAGGGTCCCCGCAGAGCAGCTGGACCCCGGCCTCGGGCTCCCTGGGGCCCCAGCACCTGGAGCAGCCTGCTTCATGGTGTGGGTGCGAGTTTGGCCCACCGGCCTACCTCTGCTCTCCCCACCCTGGGGTGTCCCAGGATCCAAAGGGTGCCCTAAGTCAGCGACCTGGTTCTGTGGGGTACACCCAGGGCCAAAGAGGCCACATCCAGCTTTGAGAGGGCTCACTCAGCCCGGGGCCAGAATCCAGGGCTGGCCAGGGCCATGGGGGGCTGGATCCCATTAGTCTTTGTGTTGGGCCTGGGGGGGGGCTCAAATCAACTCAGCCAGGTCAGCCCAGGTCCCTCTGGGTTAGGGGCTGGTGTCCTGTGCAGGATGTGCCGCCCTCCAGGAGGGGCAGTGTGTGGAGGCAGGGCACTGTGCATCCTCTGCACCACTCATCTGCACCCACCCTGTCGGGGGCTCCATGTCTTTCCTCCTCCCTGCAACCCCTGGGTACTCTATGGGACACCTGGGCTTCTGATGGGATTAGGGTATGCAAAGAAAGCAGGGGAGGCTGAGCATGTCCCACAGGGGGCACCTGCACGGGGTCCTTGCTGGGGGTAAATCGTGTGGGGGTTGATGATGTGGAGGCAGGAGTATGATTCTGGTGGAGTGTGGGGGTTGGTGTAGGGGGGATGGTGTTGTGGTATAGTGTGGGTGGGGATTGTGTGGGGCTGTGTGGGTGTGAGGGGGATAGTGTAGGTGGGATGCCATTGGGGATGATGATGTAGGGGGATGATGTGGGAGTGGGGAATGAGGGGGGCCTGCAGACACAGGGTATCTCTTCCTCTAAGATGTACAAGGAAACGTCTACAATTAAAGGCTACCCCAGTCTGGGTTTGTTGTGACACCTGCCCCTGGGGCGCGGTGTGGTCATTGCAGGGCCTTGGCTGCACTGGGGGCATTATCTGGGGGTCATCATATTATGTGTGTTTACAAATTGCAAATTGTCTCAAATTAAATGCATAGAATTTAGAAATATATAAAGCACCAAGAGTGGGTGTCACTCTGACCCGTCCGACCCACATGGGATCGATGTGTGTCCTGCTCCAGCCGCAGCCATGCCGCTTGGCCCCCAGGTCCGGTTCCGTCCCCCCACGTCCTCCACCCTGTCCCCTGCTTCTCAAGGGGCCATCCCTCTCCCCAGTGGTGTTCAGCTCCCATGGCAACCCCTGGAGGCCCCATCCTAGTGGCCTCCTCATCCCTGAGGCCCGGGGGTGTGGGCACGGGAGAGATCCCAATCACCCTACCATGGAGGGGTGTGTTGTTGGCTGCTGTTTCTCCCCCTGGCCTCAGAGTCCCCATTTTCCCTACCCAGAAGCCCCCAGGGCCCCAAAGCCCCCTGGCCCAGCAGCCTCACCCGGCCCTTAGCAGTCATAAAACATGATGTGGCTGCCGAACGTCCTGTTGACCTCCAGGTCTACCTGTGTGATGTCCTAGGAGGAGACCAGGGCCTCCTCCTTCATTTCCTGTGGGAAAACCAGGGAGGAGGAGCAGGCGTCGGGGACACAGACCCCGACCTGTCACGAGCTGCCGTGCTGGACAGGGAGCCCTGTGGTCACCATGGGAGTGTGTCCTGCCGAAACCTCCTTCCTTCCTCTGGGAGGCCAGTGACAGCGGGAGTGCTCACCGCTCGTGGGACCTGTGTGACGGCCTGTGCCCAGCTGTTGTGTGCGGGGAGGTGATTGAGTGTCACCCTGGGTGGGAGGGGATACGGGTTCAGCCAAGGTGGGAGGGAACACGGGGGTGTTGTGACCAACATTGCGAATCCCAGAAACCACAGAGAAGCCGACACTGATGCAAACACACGAGGGTTTATTTATAAGCTCAAGCTTGTGTCCAAGTATACCCAGCACAGCGGAACAGGGACTTGGACCCCGAGGAGGGTTTTACCTTAGTTTTAAAGGCTGGTCTCAGGGACCTCCAGAAGGGCTGGAGCAATTCCTCAAGTTCTGTTTACATTTTGATATGGGGCCTTCAAGGGCATTGAGCTCTGTTCTCATTCTAATAGGGGCTTCCTGCCCTTGACCTGGGCTCAGTTTTGATTCTATTGTGGAGCTTTCTAGGACATTAAGCTGTAAACTTTTGTTTTTTTCCTGTAACTGAAGTAATGTAAATTTCAGCTCTTCTTCACAGGGGCCTGGGATGGCTGGGCATGTGCTAACACTGAATTTTAATTGGAATGACCTTAATTCTCTAGGCCTCTATGCATCCTGTCCCATCCTATCCTAGCTAGGCCTCTTAGCTCCTTCCCCCTTCCCCAGAGCTCCTAAGAGATCAATTGCAAATGATCTCAGCGTGGCACCCTTTGTTGGGGGACAGGCCCAGTGATTTGGAATCAGGAAACCTGGAGTGCGGGCATCCCAGCTGTGCAGCAGGATTTGTGATTCAATGCTGCAGACTTATTCACTAAGGCTATCTTGACAACTGACTTTGTACATAGAAAACCTCTCCTTTGTCTTTAAAAGATGAGGAGCGAGTCAAAGCGTTTTTTCTCTGCACATCTGATTGCTCAGATTCCAATCTGAGACGTATTTCCTGTTAATAAGGATAATTTACTACTATCCGTAGTACTATGCTTAAAATATTCTGACACAAGTAGTTCAGAGGGATGAGGGTTTCTCATCTCTTTCTTCACAGTTCAGTCACTCATCAGGAAATGCATCTGTATGGATTTGGAAAGAACTGAGAGACATTATTACCAATGGTCCAATTATTGTGTGAAGGATTCATCCCTGAGATTCTTCCCCTGTTTCTTTTTTTTTTCCCCTGTTTCAACTGACACTGAAACACTGTGAACTCTTTGGAAGACAAATGTCCAGGAAATAAATGTTATGCATTGCTAATTTTAAATGCACTTGCAATATGGTGTCTATTATACTAGAATTATTTTTATCTGATTTTTGCTATTTATTATCTGTTCCTGCTTTTCAGGTTGAGAAGGCATTATACGTGTTCATAAGTGTCTTTCTTTCCTTCTGATATGAAATTCTTACTTTGTTTCCATCAAAGGAACTCTTTAAGAATAAGGCAATAGTTAATTCAACTATTCTTAAAATGTCTTCACACTTGGAGCCTGATTCATTTAAGTCAATTTTCAAAATAAATCTTATTTATTAGGAAAAAAACAAAGATTTATAGGGAAATTGAGAAGATATTACAGTGCATTCACATGCACTTGTACTCATTTTCTCCAATTATTGATATATTACTACGGTAGAAATATTAGCTAATGAATCAAATTTAAAATAGTCGCATTAACCAAAGACCATAGTTTATTCAGATTTCCTTAGTTTTTGCTAAATCACCATCCCTCATATCACATTCCATTTGTCCTCCTGTTTCCTTAGGCTCATCTGGATTATGACAGTCTTTCAGCCTTTCCTTGTTGTTGTTGAACTGGAACACTTTGAGAAGTAGAGTATTTTGTAAGCTTTTCGTCAGTTGGGACATGTCTGTCATTTATCTCATAATTGAACTGTTTTTGTGGATTATATACAGAGATATACTGCCATTTTCATTATATCATATAAAGGATAGATACTATCAAATGATTTATCAGTCTTGGTATCGATCTGATCATCTTGCTGAGGTAGTGTTTGTCAGGTTTCTCCGTAGTAAACTGATTCTTTATTATTATTATTAATTTTTATTATTACTATTATATTATCAATATTATTTTAACTTTTTCATATTATATTTTGTAGAAGGAAGTTACTATGTGTATTCCACACTTAAGAGTGGGAAGCTATGCTCATGAACTTGACGGTGCAATGTCTGCACAAATTGTTTAAAATTCTTCTGCATGGGAGATTTCTCTTCCTTGTGGGTTTGTTTGTTTCTTTTTCAAAGATGTTTTTTATTTATTTGAGAGAGAGAGGAGAGAAAAACATGAGCGAGAGGGGCAGAGGGAGAGGGAGAAGCAGGTTCCCTGCTGAACAGGGAGCCTGACTTGGGACCTGGATCATATCATGATCTGAGCCTAACGCAGAAGCTTAACTAACTGAGCCACACAGGTGCCACTCTTTCTTTCTTTCTTTCTTTCTTTCTTTCTTTCTTTCTTTCTTTCTTTCTTTCTTTCTTTCTTTCTTGTTTTTTATAATAATTTTATTTTTTTATTGGTGTTCAATTTGCCAACCTACAGAAAAACACCCAGTGCTCATCCCATCAAGTGCCCCCTTCAGTGCCCATCACACAATCACCACCACCGTCCGCCCTCCTCCCCTTCCATCACCCTTAGTTTGTTTCCCTGAGTTAGGAGTCTTTATGTTCTGTCTCCATTTCTGATATTTCCCACACATTTCTTCTCCCTTACCTTATATTCCCTTTCTCTATTATCTATATTCTCCAAGTGAATGAGAACATACAATGTTTGTCCTTCTCCGATTGAGTTACTTCACTCAGCATAATACCTTCCAGTTCCATCCACGTTGAAGCAAACGGTGGGTATTTGTCGTTTCTAATGTCTGAGCAAGGCCTACCTTTTCTCTCCCTTCATATTCTGAGTCTCCTATGACATGAATGTTATTGTTTTAATAAGTGGTTGACTTCCCTACTTCTGTGTCTGTGGTCCCGAACCTTCCTTGTTTTTAAGGCTTCCACTTGGGACTGCATCTCAGTTATAGCATTTTTAACATTGGCCTGACTAGATTTTAGTTCTTTTATTTCTACAGGAAGGGATTCTCTAGTTTTCTTCTGTGCTCAGTTTTTATTCTATTGTTGGGCTTTCTGTGTCCTGACAATGAGCACTCAGGACGGAAATGATGGACGTGACTCCCTTCTCAGGAGCATCACAGAGAATAAATAATGAGACTGAGCCAAAGGAGCACAAGACTTGTGCACTGAGCCATACCAGGCTCTGGGAGGCCGTCCTGGGCTCTTGGGTGGGAGCCTCATCTTGTGAAAATGTCCGCAGTTCCTGAAGCCACCCTCTATTTCAATGTCATTCCTGTCAAATCATGGTGGCAGATCCTATAAATAGGAAAAAAAACCCTGTAACATCCCTCCGCCCCCACAAATGACCCCGGACAGCAAATCAGTATTGGAGAAGCAGGAGAGACCGGGATGCAGCACTTTCTTATTTCAAAAGATGTCACAGAGACACAGGATAAAGCAGTGTGGTTCTCGGGCCCCTGGCTGGCTCCGTTGGTTAAGCATCCGACTCCTGACCTCACCTCCTGTCCTGATCTAAGGGGTCGTGAGTTCTAGCCCAGGGCTGGGCCATGGACGAGGCATGGGGCCTATTTAGACAAACCACACCCACGGTGGGTGGTCTCGGTATAAGCTGAATGAGCAAAACTGAGAGAAGGAAATGTGCTCTGATACAAATGATTTTTTAACTTAATTTAATTAAATTTATTAAGTAGTGTATAGTGTATTATACTTTCAGAGGAAGAATTCAGGGATTCACCAGTTGGAGATAACAGCAGTGCACGTGACATAATGTGCCCTCCTTCATGCCAGTCCCCTGTTATCCCCAACCTCCAGCGGCCCTCAGTTTGTTTCCTATCATTAAGAGTCTGTATTTCCTGCATCTGTTCTTATCATATTTGTTTTTCCTTCCCTTTACAGTTGTTATCTGCTTTGCTTCTTTAATTCCACCTATGAATGACACCACACGGTCATTCTCTTTCCCGACTGATTTATTTCACTTAACATGATCCCTCTAGTTCTATCCACGTCATTGCAAATAGCAAGATTTCCTTCTCTTTGATATCTGAATACCATTCCTCTCTCTATGACCGTCATCTATCTCCCATCCTCTTTATCCATCATCTGCCCGAGGGCACCAAGCCTCCTCCCACAGTGTGGCTACTGTGGACCCGGCTGCTGTGGAAATTGGGGGGCAGCTGTCTCGAGTCTCACTGCATCTGTATCTTCGGAGTGAGCTACAGGCTGTTCACCTGCTGGTCGCAGGGTGGCTCTATTTGTCACTTCCTGAGGAGCCTTCACACTGTCCAGGGCGGCTGCACTAGCCCGCAGTCCCACCCACAATGGAAGAGGTTTGAGTGAGTTTTGCAGGACGTGGTAAAAGTCTGGTCCATATTTCATTTCGTGTCCTGTGGGCTCCAATTCCTTGTTCTTAAGTATTTCTGGGGAAACTGGGTGTTGGGCTCCATTTCAGTGAGATGTTTCTGAAGCTAACAGGCCACAGCTGGAGCCTAGATGAGGCAGGTGTGGCCTCTGGAGCACCCGACTCCTCCTGCATGGCCTCCTACAGCACCTGAGCGTCCCGCAGGGGGCACCCGAGCCCAGGCCCCACCCAGGGGTGCGCATGCGCAGTAGGCCTCCTCTGCCTTCACTAACAGGAGCCAGCCTGTGTTGGGGAGGCCTGAGGAGGACATGGGGACGTGTGTCCACGCTGATGAATCCCAGCCTCCTCAGGACCTTGGAAGTCTCAGGGAGAAATTGGGCCGCGTTCATGCTGACAGGATCCCTTGTCTCCTCAGGACCAGAAGTGAGGTTCAGGAAGATGTGGGCCCGCATCCACACTGCCAGGAGCCCTGGGCCGCCTCAGGTCCCGCGGGGAGGCTTCAGGAAATTGTGGGCCCGCATCTACGCTGACAGGAGCCCCTGAGCTGCCTCAGGACCTGTGGGGACATTTCAGGAAGATGTGGCACCGCTTCCACTCTGGCAGGAGCTCCTGGCCCCCTCAGGATATAAGTTGAGGCTTCTGGAAGCTGGGTGCTGCATTCACGGTGACAGGACCCCCATCCTCCTCAGGACCTGCACTTTGGCTTTGGGACGTATGGGAATGTGTCTATGCTGACAGGAGCCCACAGCCTCCTCAGGACTCGCGGTGAGTTTTCTGGGGGACGTGGGGCCATGCCCAAGCTGACAGGAGCCCCCGGCCTCCTGAGGACCTGCTGTGAGAGTTCCAGAGGATGTGAGGCATAGTCCACAGTGATAGGAGACCCGGTGTCCTCAGGACCTGCTGACTATGACTCAGGAACATGTGGGGCCACGTCCGCATTCACTGAGCCTGGATTACTCAGGACCCCGTGGAGGACTCTGGAGGTGCCATTGGGGGCCACGTCCACATCAGAAGGGACTACTCACAACCATAGGGTAAGTGAATGTGTAGAATAAATGGTAGGGTCAGGGGAGCAGAGGCAGTTGGTGGTTAGGCTTAGGTTAGATGTTAGGAGTTATGATTATGCTTATGGTTACAGATTAGAGGTTAGGTGAGGCATAAGTGTAAGGGTCAGTAGTTAAGAGTTAGGATGGGGGTTAGGGTTAGGGACAGGATTTAGAGTTAGGGTTAGGGTTTAGGCTCTAGGGATTAGGGCAGGAGGTTTGGAGTTGGGGATAGGGTTATGGTTAGAGTTAGGGTTGGGCTTAGGTTTGCATTTAGGGTTAGGGGTTAGGGTGTGAGTTAGGGTTAGGGTTAAGGGTTAGGGGTTAGAGTTGAAGAAGGGCTAGGTTTAGGGTTAGGGCGAGGGTTAGGGTTAGGATAGGGATTAGGGCTAGGGTTAGCGTTAGTGTTTGGTTAGGGGTTAGGTTTAGGATCAGGTCAGGGTACGGATTTGAAAAGGGTAAGAGATACGGTTAGGGAGTGGGTTAGAGGTTAGTTTTAGGGTACGGGTTAGGGTACAGTTTGGATTATGGGATAGGATTCGTATTAGAGGGTTAGGGTTAGGGTACTGGTTAAGGTTAGGAATAGTATTTGAGTACATTAAGTTAAGGTTAGGGTTAGAGGGTAGGGTTAGGGTTAAATTTAAGGTAGGGGTCAGGCTTAAGGGTTTAGAATAGGTTTAGGAGTTAGGGTGAGGGTTGGCAGGAAGGTTCAGTAAATGTGTTTCGGTCTTGTGGTTTGTGTTTGGTTTTCCATTAGTGATGGATCTTGTTTAAGGTAGGTTAATATTAGGATTAAGTGTAGGGTTAGGGTTATGTCTGTGTATGGTTAGAGTTTGGGTCTTGGTATGTGCCTGCACTGGGACTCCAGCATCTTGGGCAGTTTAGTTTTATGCACTCTATTTAGGTTTTGGGTTCAAAGATAGCCTGACTCCAGCAAGTCAGTGGCCTCCCCAGAGAATCAAAATACAGGCTTTTGCTGGGGTCAGAAAAGACATGGCAGGCTTCTCCCGAGCTGAGTTAAGGAGGGGATTTGTGGCTCTAAATACTCTTTATTTGGATTTTCAGTTGCCTTTCTGATTTTATCTCTTGTGCGCACATGTTTAATCAATCCTACCAATTATCATTTTAAAGTTGTACTTGAATTCCTGTTTGTAAACACAGTATGATATAGTTTCAGGTTTACCACATAGTGATTCAGTCCTTGGATACAATGCCTGGTACTGGTCACAGGTGCCCTCCAGTATCCCCATCCCTTGATTCCCCATTCCCTCACCTTCCTCTGGTGTTGATTAGTTTATTCACTGTGGTTAAGAGTGTGTATCTTGGTTTGCTTCTCTCATCCCCCCTCTGCCCCTTTGCCAGTTTGTTTGGTTTTTTAAAATTCACATGTGAATGCCATTGTATGGTATTTGGTATCTGTCTTCTCTGACTGACTGAGTTCATTTAGCATAAGTCCTTTCCACTTCTCCCACGTCATTTTAAATGGCTTCATTTCATCTCTTCTGATGACCCAGTGATGTCACAGTGTGTATATTTACCACATTGTCTCTGCCCATTCTTCTGTCGATGGACATCTGGGCTGTATCCACAGACTGACTTTTGTTGATAACGCTGCTACAAACACTGGGCTGCGTGTCCCTCTTCCAATCTACTAAACTACTTTTGTATCCTCGTGGTAATTACCTAGCTGTGCAATTTTGGAATCATAGGTTAGCTCTATTTTTAACTTCTTTTTATTTTATTTTTTTATGATAGTCACAGAGAGAGAGGTAGAGACAGAGGCAGAGGGAGAAGCTGGCTCCATGCACCAGGAGTCCGAAGTATGATTCAAACCTGGGTCTCCAGGATTGCGCCATGGGCCAAAGGCAGGTGCCAAACCACTGCGCCACCCAGGGATCCCCTATTTTTTAAATTTCGAGGACCCTCCACACTGTTTTCCACAGTGGTTGTACATTTTCGCATGCCCACCAGGAGTGTAAGGGGGCTCCCCCTTCTCCATAGCCTCACCAACACCTGTTGTTTCTTGTGTTGTTAATTTTAGCCATTCTGATGGCTGTCAGGTGACATCTCATTGTGGTTTGCATTTCCCTGATGATGGGTGATGCTGAGTGCCTCTCCGTGTGTCTGGTGGCCATCTGGATGTCTTGTCAGAGACAAAGTCTATTCATCTCTTCTGCCCATCTGTAGTTGGATAATTTGTGTTTAGGATGCTGAGATTTATAATTGCTTTATGTATTTTGCATGCTAACTCTTTATTGGACGGGTTGTTTACAAATATCTCCTCTCATTTTGTATGTTGTCTTTTAGGTTTGGTTGTTTCCTTCACTTTGCAGAAGCTTTTAAATTTGATGAAGTCCCAATAATATTTTTGCTTTTGTTTCCCTCACCTCAGAGGCATATCTAGAAAGAAGATCCAATGGACAATGTCAAAGACTTTGCTGCCTATCTTTTCTTCTTTGTATTGTTTCAGGTCTCACATTTAGGTCTTTCATCCATTTTGAATTTATTTTTTATATATGGTGTAAGAAAGTGGTCCAGTTTGATTCTTCTGCATGGGGCTGCCTGGTTTTCCGAAAACCATTTGTTCTTATCCTGTGATCAGGGTTAGGGTTTGTTGAAGAGACTGTCTTTGTGTCATTGGATATTCCTTGCTGCCTTGTTGTCGATTAATGGATCATAGAGTTACAGGTTTGTATCTTGTTTCGGCTTTCCATTCTGTTCTGTTGATCTAAGCGTCTCCTGTTGGGAGATTCTATATTGCTGATTCAATTTCTTTGCTGGTTATCTGTCTGTTCAAGTGTTTTATTTCTTCCTTTTTCATTTTTGCTATGTTATATATTTCCAGGAATTGATCTATTTCTTCCAGGTTCTAGGTTGCTGGCATATAATTTTTCATAATGTTCTCGTATAATTATTTGTATTTCTCTAGTGTTGGTTGTTATTTCTCTTTTCCCATTTGTGATTTTATTTGGGTCCTTTCTCATTTTTTATCTTTTTTCTTTTTTAAATATTTTATTTATGTATTCATGTGAGACACAGAAAGGCAGAGGTAAAGGCAGAAGGAAAATGAGGCTCCAGTGGGCCCTGTGTTGGACATGATTCCCTAGGACCCCGGGATCATGATCTGAGCGAAAGCAGATGCTCAACCCCTGATTCACCCAGGTTCCTTGCTGATTCAATTCCTTTGATCATTATGGGCCTGTTCACATTTTCTATTTCTTCCTATTTCAGATTTGCTCATTTGCACATTTCTAGGGATTTGTCCATTTCTTCCAGATCCCCCAGTTTGTTAGCGTATAATCTTTCATAGTATTCCCTTATAATTGTCTAATTTTGCTGGTGTTGATTGTGATCTCTCTTCTCTCATTTATGATTTTATTTATTAAGTCTTTTCTCTTTTCTCGTTGATAAGGGTGGCTAGGGCTTGATCCATTTTCTTAATTATTTTGAAGAACCATCTCTTTGTTTCATTATTCCATTCTACTGCTTTGTTGTTTCTGTATTGTTTATTTCTGCTCTCACTTTTTTTTCCCTTCTTCTGTAGTCTTTAGGCTTTGTTTGCTATTCCTTTTTTAGCTCCTTCAGATGTAGGTTTAGGTTGTGTATTGGAGACTTCTTGTTTCTTGAGGTAGGCCTGTATTGCTATTCTACTTCCCCCTTAGGACTGCCTTTTCTACATCCTAGAAGTTTGGAGAAACATGTTTTCATTTTCATTTGTTTTAAATTTCCTCTTTAATTTCCTGGTTGCTCCATTCATTCTCAAGTAGGATGTTCATAATCTCCACGTATTTTTGGTCTGTCCAAATTTTTTCTAACTGTCGAGTTCGAGTTTTATAGCGTTGTGGTCCGAAAATGTGCAGGGTGTGATATCAACCTTCTTGTACCTGTTGTACCTGTTGAGGGCTGATTTGTGGCCCATGGTATGATCCTTTCTGGAGAATGTCCCATGTGCACTTGAAAGGAATGTGTATTCTGCTTTAGGAAGAAATGTTCAGACTATATCTGTTGAGTCCCTGTGGTCCAGTGTGTCAAGGCTATTGTTCCCTTGTTGACTTAATGCATATATGATCGGTCCATTTCCATAAGTGGGTGTTAAAATCCCCTGTTATTGTATTATTATCAGTGAGGTCCTGTATGTTTGTTGTTAATTGGTTTGTATATTTAGATACTACCATGTTGGCAGCATAAATATTTAGTTGTTTAACTTTTTTTTTAAATAAATTTATTTTTTATTGGTGTTCAATTGACCAACATAGAGAATAACACCTAGTGCTGTTCCCGTCAACTGTCCCACTCAGTGCCCGTCACCCATTCACCCTCTCTTCCTGCCCTCCTCCCCTTCCAGCACACCTTGTTCATTTCCCAGAGTTAGGAGTCTTTATGTTCTATCTCCCTTTCTGATATTTCCCACACGTTTCTTCTCCATTCCCTTATATTCCCTTTCACTATTATTTATATTCCCCAAATGAATGAGAACATACACTGTTTGTCCTTCTCCGATTGACTTACTTCACTCAGCATAATACCCTCCAGTTCCATCCACGTTGAAGCAAATAGTGGGTATTTGTCTTTTCTAATGGCTGAGTAATATTCCATTGTATACATAAACCACATCTTCTTTATCCATTCATGTTTCAATGGACACCAGGCTCCTTCCACGGTTTGGCTATTGTGGACATTCCTGCTATAAACATCGGGGTGCAGGTGACCCGGCATTTCATTGCATCTGAATCTTTGGGTAAGTCCCCACCAGTGCAATTGCTGGATTGTAGAGAAGGTCTATTTTTTTTTCTTTTTTTTCTTTTTAAAATTTATTTATGATAGCCACACTGATATAGAGAGATAGATAGATAGAGAGGGAGGCAGAGACATAGGCAGAAATAGACTCCATGCACTGGGAGCCCGACATGGGATTCGATCCCGGGTCTCCAGGATCGCACCCTGGGCCAAAGACAGGCGCCAAACTGCTGCGCCACCCAGGGATACCTTTGTTCTAATTTCAAGGCATTATGGTCTGAGACTATGCAGGGGACGATCCCAATCATTTGGTATCTATTCAGACCGGATTTGTGACCCAGTATGTGGTCTATTCTGGAGAAAGTTCCATGTGCACTTGAGAAGAATGTGTATTCAGTTGAGTTTGGATGTAAAGTTCTGTAGATTTCTGTGAAATCCATCTGCTCCAGTGTATGATTTAAAGCTCTCGTTTCTTTGGAGATGTTTTGCCTAGAAAACCTATAGAGTGTAGAAAGAGCTAGATTGAAGTCACCAAGTGTAAGTGTATTATTATCTAAGTATTTCTTCACTTTGGTTATTAATTGGTTTAAATATTTGGCAACTCCCACATTCGGGGCATATATGTAGAGGATTGTTAAGTCCTCTTGTGGATAGATCCCTTAAGTATGATTTAGTGTCCCTCTTCATCTCTCAATACAGTTCGGGGTAAATTTTAGATTATCTGATATACGGATGGCTACCCCTGCTTTCTTTTGAGCACCATTTGAATGGTAAATGGTTCTCCAATATTTTATTTTCAGGTTGTAGGTGTCCTTCTGTCTAATATGAGTCTCTTGTAGACAGCAAATAGATGGGTCCTGCTTTTTTATCTAGTCCGAAACCCTGCGCCTTTTGATGGGGTCAATAAGCCCATTCACGTTCAGAGTTACTATCGACAGATATGAGTTTAGTGTCATCATGACATCTATTCAGTCCTTGCTTTTGTGGATTGTTCCACTGAACTTCTTCTTAAAGGGGAATTTTAAGAGTCCCCCTTAAAATTTCTTGCAGACCTGGTTTGGAGGTCACATATTCTTTCAGTTCCTGCCTGTCTTGGAAGCTCTTTATCTCTCCTTCCATTTTGAATGAGAGCCTTGCTGGATAAAGTATTCTTGGTTGCATGTTCTTCTCATGGAGGACCCTGAATATATCCTGCCAGCCCTTTCTGGCCTGCCATGTCAATGTGGAGAGGTCTGCTGTTACCCTAATGCTCCTCCCCATAAATGTCAGGGATTTCTTGTTTCTTGCTGCTTTAAGGATCTTCTCTTTATCTTTGGAATTTGCAAGCTTCACTATTAAATGTCGAGGTGTTGGATGGTTATTATTGATTTTAGGGGGGGATCTCTCTATTTCCTGGATCTGAATGCCTGTTTCCCTTCCCAGATTAGGATTGTTTTCAGCTATGATTTGTTCAAATACATATTCTGGCCCTCTGTCCATTTTGGCGCTCTCGGGAACCCCAATTACATGTAGGTTTTTCTTCCTCAGGGTGTCGTTTATTTCCCTTAATCTGTCTTCCTGGTCTTTAATTGTGTGTCTCCTTTTTCCTCAGTTTCCCTCTTTTTTTTTAAATTTATTTTTTATTGGTGTTCAATTTACTAACATACAGAATAACACCCAGTGCCCGTCACCCATTCACTCCCACCCCCCGCCCTCCTCCCCTTCTACCACCCCTAGTTCGTTTCCCAGAGTTAGCAGTCTTTACGTTCTGTCTCCCTTTCTGATATTTCCCACACATTTCTTCCCCCTTCCCTTATATTCCCTTTCACTATTATTTATATTCCCCAAATGAATGAAAACATATAATGTTTGTCCTTCTCCGACTGACTTACTTCACTCAGCATAATACCCTCCAGTTCCATCCACATTGAAGCAAATGGTGGGTATTTGTCATTTCTAATAGCTGAGTAATATTCCAGTGTATACATAAACCACATCTTCTTTATCCATTCATCTTTCGTTGGACACCAAGGCTCCTTCCACAGTTTGGCTATCGTGGCCATTGCTGCTATAAACATCGGGGTGCAGGTGTCCCGGCGTTTCATTGCATTTGTATCTTTGGGGTAAATCCCCAACAGTGCAATTGCTGGGTCGTAGGGCAGGTCTATTTTTAACTGTTTGAGGAACCTCCACACAGTTTTCCAGAGTGGCTGCACCAGTTCACATTCCCACCAACAGTGTAAGAGGGTTCCCTTTTCTCCGCATCCTCTCCAACATTTGTTGTTTCCTGCCTTGTTAATTTTCCCCATTCTCACTGGTGTGAGGTGGTATCTCATTGTAGTTTTGATTTGTATTTCCCTGATGGCAAGTGATGCAGAACATTTTCTCATATGCATGTTGGCCATGTCTATGTCTTCCTCTGTGAGATTTCTGTTCATGTCTTTTGCCCATTTCATGATTGGATTGTTTGTTTCTTTGGTGTTGAGTTTGATAAGTTCTTTATAGATCTTGGAAACTAGCCCTTTGTCTGATATGTCATTTGCAAATATCTTCTCCCATTCTGTAGGTTGTCTTTGAGTTCTGTTGACTGTATCCTTTGCTGTGCAAAAGCTTCTTATCTTGATGAAGTCCCAATAGTTCATTTTTGCTTTTGTTTCTTTTGCCTTTGTGGATGTATCTTGAAAGAAGTTACTATGGCCGAGTTCAAAAAGGGTGTTGCCTGTGTTCTTCTCTAGGATTTTGATGGAATCTTGTCTCACATTTAGATTTTTCATCCATTTTGAGTTTATCTTTGTGTATGGTGAAAGAGAGTGGTCTAGTTTCATTCTTCTGCATGTGGATGTCCAATTTTCCCAGCACCATTTATTGAAGAGACTGTTTTTCTTCCAATGGATAGTCTTTCCTCATTTATCGAATATTAGTTGCCCATAAAGTTCAGGGTCCACTTCTGGATTCTCTATTCTGTTCCACTGATCTATGTGTCTGTTTTTGTGCCAGTACCACACTGTCTTGATGACCACAGCTTTGTAGTACAACCTGAAATCTGGCATTGTGATGCCCCCAGATATGGTTTTCTTTTTTAAAATTCCCCTGGCTATTCGGGGTCTTTTCTGATTCCACACAAATCTTAAAATAATTTGTTCTAACTCTCTGAAGAAAGTCCATGGTATTTTGATAGGGATTGCATTAAACGTGTATATTGCCCTGGGTAACATTGACATTTTCACAATATTAATTCTGCCAATCCATGAGCATGGAATATTTTTCCATCTCTTTGTGTCTTCCTCAATTTCTTTCAGAAGTGTTCTATAGTTTTGAGGGTATAGATCCTTTACATCTTTGGTGAGGTTGATTCCTAGGTATCTTATGCTTTTGGGTGCAATTGTAAATGGGATTGACTCCTTAATTTCTCTTTCTTCAGTCTCATTGTTAGTGTATAGAAATGCCACTGACTTCTGGGCATTGATTTTGTATCCTGCCACGCTACCGAATTGCTGTATGAGTTCTAGCAATCTTGGGGTGGAGACTTTTGGGTTTTCTATGTAGAGTATCATGTCATCGGCGAAGAGGGAGAGTTTGACTTCTTCTTTGCCAATTTGAATGCCTTTAATGTCTTTTTGTTGTCTGATTGCTGAGGCTAGGACTTCCAGTACTATGTTGAACAGCAGTGGTGAGAGTGGACATCCCTGTCTTGTTCCTGATCTTAGGGGAAAGGCTCCTAGTGCTTCCCCATTGAGAATGATATTTGCTGTGGGCTTTTCATAGATGGCTTTTAAGATGTCGAGGAATGTTCCCTCTATCCCTACACTCTGAAGAGTTTTGATCAGGAATGGATGCTGTATTTTGTCAAATGCTTTCTCTGCATCCAATGAGAGGATCATATGGTTCTTGGTTTTTCTCTTGCTGATATGATGAATCACATTGATTGTTTTACGGGTGTTGAACCAGCCTTGTGTCCCAGGGATAAATCCTACTTGGTCATGGTGAATAATTTTCTTAATGTACTGTTGGATCCTATTGGCCAGTATCTTGTTGAGAATTTTTGCATCCATGTTCATCAGGGATATTGGTCTGTAATTCTCCTTTTTGGTGGGGTCTTTGTCTGGCTTTGGAATTAAGGTGATGCTGGCTTCATAGAACGAATTTGGAAGTACTCCATCTCTTTCTATCTTTCCAAACAGCTTTAGGAGAATAGGTATGATTTCTTCTTTAAACGTTTGATAAAATTCCCCTGGGAAGCCATCTGGCCCTGGACTCTTGTGTCTTGGGAGGTTTTTGATGACTGCTTCAATTTCCTCCCTGGTTATTGGCCTGTTCAGGTTTTCTATTTCTTCCTGTTCCAGTTTTGGTAGTTTGTGGCTTTCCAGGAATGCGTCCATTTCTTCTAGATTGCCTAATTTATTGGCGTATAGCTGTTCATAATATGTTTTTAAAATCGTTTGTATTTCCTTGGTGTTGGTAGTGATCTCTCCTTTCTCATTCATGATTTTATTAATTTGAGTCTTCTCTCTCTTCTTTTTAATAAGGCTGGCTAATGGTTTATCTATCTTATTAATTCTTTCAAAGAACCAACTCCTGGTTTTGTTGATCTGTTCCACAGTTCTTCTGGTCTCGATTTCGTTGAGTTCTGCTCGAATCTTTATTAACTCCCTTCTTCTCTTGGGTGTAGGATCTATTTGCTGTTTTTTCTCTAGCTCCTTTATGTGTAAGGTTAGCTTTTGTATTTGAGTTCTTTCCAGTTTTTGAATGGATGCTTGTATTGCGATGTATTTCCCCCTTAGGACTGCTTTTGCTGCATCCCAAAGATTTTGAATGGTTGTATCTTCATTCTCATTAGTTTCCATGAATCTTTTTAATTCTTCCTTAATTTCCTGGTTGACCCTTTTATCTTTTAGCAGGATGGTCCTTAACCTCCACGTGTTTGAGGTCCTTCCAAACTTCTTGTTGTGATTTAGTTCTAATTTCAAGGCATTATGGTCCGAGAATATGCAGGGGACAATCCCAATCTTTTGGTATCGGTTCAGACCCGATTTGTGTCCCAATATGTGGTCTATTCTGGAGAAAGTTCCATGTGCACTTGAGAAGAATGTGTATTCAGTTGAGTTTGGATGTAAAGTTCTGTAGATATCTGTGAAATCCATGTGGTCCAGTGTATCATTTAAAGCTCTCGTTTCTTTGGAGATGTTGTGCTTAGAAGACCTATCGAGTATAGAAAGAGCTAGATTGAAGTCACCAAGTATAAGTGTATTATTATCTAAGTATTTCTTCACTTTGGTTAATAATTGATTTATATATTTGGCAGCTCCCACATTCGGAGCATATATATTGAGGATTGTTAAGTCCTCTTGTTGAATAGATCCTTTAAGTATGATATAGTGTCCCTCTTCATCTCTCACTACAGTCTTTGGGGTAAATTTTAGTTTATCTGATATAAGGATGGCTACCCCTGCTTTCTTTTGAGGACCATTCGAATGGTAAATTGTTCTCCAACCTTTTATTTTCAGGCTGTAGGTGTCCTTCTGTCTAAAATGAGTCTCTTGTAGACAGCAAATAGATGGGTACTGCTTTTTTATCCAGTCTGAAACCCTGCGCCTTTTGATGGGGTCATTAAGCCCGTTCACATTCAGAGTTACTATTGAGAGATATGAGTTTAGTGTCATCATGATATCTATTCAGTCTTTGTTTTTGTGGACTGTTCCACTGAACTTCTTCTTAAAGGGGAATTTTAAGAGTCCCCCTTAAAATTTCTTGCAGAGCTGGTTTGGAGGTCACATATTCTTTTAGTTGCTGCCTGTCTTGGAAGCTCTTTATCTCTCCTTCCATTTTGAATGAGAGCCTTGCTGGATAAAGTATTCTTGGTTGCATGTTCTTCTCATGGAGGACCCTGAATATATCCTGCCAGCCCTTTCTGGCCTGCCAGGTCTCTGTGGAGAGGTCTGCTGTTACCCTAATGCTCCTCCCCATAAAAGTCAGGGATTTCTTGTCTCTTGCTGCTTTAAGGATCTTCTCCTTATCTTTGGAATTTGCAAGCTTCACAATTAAATGTCGAGGTGTTGAACGGTTTTTATTGATTTTAGGGGGGGATCTCTCTATTTCCTGGATCTGAATGCCTGTTTCCCTTCCCAGATTAGGAAAGTTTTCAGCTAGAATTTGTTCAAATACATATTCTGGCCCTCTGTCCCTTTCGGCGCCCTCGGGAACCCCAATTAAACGTAGGTTTTTCTTCTTCAGACTGTCGTTTATTTCCCTTAATCTATCTTCATGGTCTTTTAATTGTTTGTCTCTTTTTTCCTCAGTTTCCCTCTTTGCTATCAACTTGTCTTCTATGTCACTCACTCGTTCTTCCACCTCGTTAACCCTCGTCGTTAGGACTTCTAGTTTGGATTGCATCTCATTCAATTGATTTTTAATTTCTGTCTGATTAGCTCTAAATTCTGCAGTCATGAAGTCTCTTGAGTCCTTTATACTTTTTTCTAGAGCCACCAGTAGCTGTATAATAGTCCTTCTGAATTGGCTTTCTGACATTGAATTGTAATCCAGATTTTGTAACTCTGTGGGAGAGAGGACTGTTTCTGATTCTTTCTTTTGAGGTGAGGTTTTCCTTCTAGTCATTTTGCTCATTGCAGAGTGGCCAAAAGCAAGTTGTATTGGGAAAAAGAGAAAAAGTGAGGAGAGAAAGAAGGAAAGAAAAGTGAAAGAGAAAAAAAAGGGAAGAGAAAAAAAACGAAAGAAAAAAAAAGAAGAAAAAGAGAAAGAAAAAGAAAGGAGAAAAAAAAGGGGGGTGGGGGAAGGAAACAAATCAAAAAGCAAAACAAAATAAAACAAAAACAAACAAACAAACAAAAAAAAACCAACAAAACAAACAAACAAACAAAAAAAGAACCACAGGGGAGTATCTTCTTATTCTGTGTTCTTTAAGTCCCTTGGCTTCTCCTGGAAGTTGTCAGTCTAGCTGGTGTTCTGGGGGAGGGGCCTGTTGTGCTGATTTTCAGGTGTTAGCAGTTGGGGGAGCTGCTGTGCCCCTGCCTGGTGCAGGGCTCAGTGGGGGCAGCTCTGGAAACCTGGATTCAGCTCCGGCAGGAACTCCGTCTGCAGGGCCTGGAGGCTCCGGGGCTGGGCCGCTGATCTGCTCAGCTGGGGCAGGAGCGTCCTTGCTGTCCTGGGCCCTCCCGGCCTCTGCCTGTCCCGGGGGAGGCCGGATCCTGGGCTGTGTCCCGGCGCCCTGTGCTCCGGAGCCTGCGCTGGTGGATTCGCGCTCCCGGGCCGCGCAACCCCCTCCGCGGAGCCACCGCCCGAGCCCCTCCGAGCTGCTCCTGGAACCGCGCAGGCCCCTCTGCACGGAGCCTCTTCCTCTGCCCGAGCCCGGCCGAGCTGCTCCGGGTCCCGCCGTGCGCGCTGCAGCCCTTAGGGAGTTCGCCGCACTCTCCTGGGCGTGGAGTTGCTGTTACTGTCCCGGGGAGCCTGAGGGCATCCCCTCCCTCCTGGGTCCTGCTCCAACTCCCCGCGAGCCCCTTTCCGCCCGGGAAGGTCGGTGCAGCTCCTGCTCCTCCGGGACGGGGCTCTCCTGTCCTGGGAACACTCGCCCCGGCCTCAGCCCGGCTCCTCGCGGGGCCCCTCCCCCTTGGAGGCCTTTGTTTCTTTATTTCTTTTTCCCCGTCTTCCTACCTTGATAGAAGCGCGAACTCTTCTCACTGTTGCATTCCAGCTGGTCTCTCTTTAAATCTCAGGTCGAATTCATAGATTTTCAGGATAATTTGAAGGTTTTCTAGGTAGTTTGGTGGAGACAGGTGATTTGGAGACCCTGCTCTTCCGCCATCTTGCTCCTCCCTCAGTTTCCCTCTTTACCATCAACTTGTCTTCTATGTCACTCACTCGTTCTTCTACCTCGTTAACCCTCATCGTTAGGACTTCTAGTTTGGATTGCATCTCATTCAATTGATTTTTAATTTCGGCCTGATTGGATCAAAATTCTGCAGTCATGAAGTCTCTTGAGTCCTTTATGCTTTTTCTAGAGCCACCAGTAGCTGTATAATAGTGCTTCTGAATTTGCTTTCTGACATTAAATTGTTATCCAGATTTTGTAACTCTGTGGGAGAGACGACTGTTTCTGATTCTTTCTTTTGAGGTGAGGTTTTCCTTCTAGTCATTTTCCTGAGTGCAGAGTGGCCAAAAAGAAATTGTATTGGGAAGGGATCCCTGGATGGCGCAGCGGTTTGGCGCCTGCCTTTGGCCCAGGGCGCGATCCTGGAGACCCGGGATCGAATCCCACATCGGGCTCCCGGTGCATGGAGCCTGCTTCTCCCTCTGCCTGTGTCTCTGCCTCTCTCTCTGTGACTATCATAAATAAATAAATACCTTAAAAAAATTAAAAAAAAAAAAGAAATTGTATTGGGAAAAGGAGAAAAAGAGAGAGAAAGAAGGAAAGAAAAGAGAAAAACGAAAAAGAATAAAGGAAGAAAGAAGGAAATAGGGAATAAAAAGAGAAAGAAAGGGATCCCTGGATGGTGCAGCGGTTTGGCACCTGCCTTTGGTCCAGGGCGCGATCCTGGAGACCCGGGATCGAATCCCACATCGGGCTCCTGGTGCATGGAGCCTGCTTCTCCCTCTGCCTGTGTCTCTGCCTCTCTCTCTCTCTGTGACTATCATAAATAAATAAATAAATAAATACCTTAAAAAATTAAAATGAAAAAGAAAAAGAAAGAAAGGGGGGAAAAGGGGAGGGCGAAGCAATCAGAAATAAAAAAAAACATGGAGGAGTATCTTCTGATTCTGTATACTTTAAGTCCCTTGACTTCCCCTGGAACTTGCCTGTCTAGCCGGTCTTCTGGGGGAGGGGCCTGTTGTGCTGATTTTCAGGTGTTAGTACTTGGGGGAGCCGCTATGTCCCCTGCCTCGTGCAGGGCTCAGTGGGATTAGTTTCCCCCATGAGGCCCCAGGAGGAACAACTCCAATGGTAGTGGCCAGCTCTGGAAACCTGTATTTAGCCCCCGCAGTAACTCAGGAGCAGTCCTTCTGCAGGTCCTGGAGGCTCTGAGGCGGGTCCGCTGATCTGCTCAGCTCTGGACAGGAGCATCCTTGCTGTCCTGGGCCTTGCGGGCCTCTGCTTGTCCCTGGGGAGGCCGAATCCTGGGCTGTGCCCCGGCGCCCTGTGCTCCGGGGCCTGTGCTGTTGGATTCTCGCTCCCGGCCGCATAGCCACCTCACTGCAGAGCCACCGCCCGAGCCCCTCTGAGTTGCTCCTGGAGCTCCGCATCCCCCTCTGAATGGAGCCTCTTCCTCTGCAGGAGGCGCTGCTGCCAAGCTGCTCCTAGGGCCGTGAAAACCCCTTTGTGCAGAGCTGCCACCCGATCCTGACAGAGCTGCTCCCCGGTCAATGCATGTGCCCTGCGGCCCTTAGGGAGCTCGCAGCACTCTCCCGGGAGTGCAGGTGTCTATTAGTGTCCCAGGGATCCCTAGGGCATCCCCGCCCTCCTGGGTCCTGCTCTGACTCCTTGAAGTTGCCATTCTGCCCTGGAAGATTGGTGAAGCTCCTCCTTCTCCCAGGACAGAGCTCTTCTGTCCTGTGGGTACTTCCCGGCCTTAGCCAGGCTCCTCACAGGGCCCCTCAGCCTTGGATGCCCTTTTTTTCTTTATTTCTTTTTCCCGTCTTTCTACCTTGATAGAATCACGAACTTTTCCACTGTAGCATTCGGTCTGGTCTCTGTTTAAATCTCAGGCCGAATTAATAGATTTTCAGGATGATTTGAAGGTTATCTAGGTAATTTCGTGGGGACAGGTGATTTGGGGACCCTACACTTCCGCCATCTTGCCCCTCCTCCTGTATGTTGCATTTTAGCTTTGGTTGTTTTCTTCATTTTGCGGAAGCTTTTCAATTTGATGAAGTCCCAATAGTAATTTTGGTTTTGTTTCCCTCACCTCAGAGGCATATCTAGAAAGAAGATCCAATGGACAATGTCAAAGACTTTGCTGCCTATCTTTTCTTCTTTGTATTGTTTCAGGTCTCACATTTAGGTGTTTCATCCATATTGAATTTATTTTTTATATATATGGTATAAGAAAGTGGTCCAGTTAAATTCTTCTGTATGTGGCTGCCTGGTTTTCCCAACATCATTTGTTCTTATCCTGGGGTCATGGTTAGGGTTTGTTGAAGAGACTATCTTTGTGCCTTTGGATATTCCTTGCTGCCTTGTTGTCGATTAATGGATCATAGAGTTACAGGTTTGTACCTTGTTTTGGATTTCCATTTTGTTCTATTGATCTAAGCATCTCCTGTTGGGAGGTTCTTGATTGCTGATTCAATTTCTTTGCTGGTTATCTGTCTGTTCAAGTTTCTTATTTCTTCCTTTATCATTTTTGTTATGTTATATGTTTCCAGGAATTGATCTATTTCTTCCAGGTTCTAGGTTGCTGGCATATAATTTTTCATAATGTTCTCTTATAATCCTTTGTATTTCTGTAGTGTTGGTTGTTATTTCTCTTTTCTCATTTGTGATTTTATGTGGGTCCTTTCTCATCTTTTTATCTTTTTTCTTTTTTAAAGATTTTATTTATGGATTCATGCGAGACATAGGGAGAGAGAGGGATAGGCAGAGGGAAAATGAGGCTCCATGCGGGGACCTTTGATCCCCCAGGTCCCCGGGATCATGACCTGAGCCAAAGCAGATGCTCAACCACTGAGGTACCCAGGTTCCTTGCTGATTCAATTCTTTTGCTAGTTATGGGTCTGTTCACATTTTCTATTTCTTCCTATTTCAGGTTTGCTCGTTTGCACATTTCTAGGGATTTGTCCATTTCTTCCAGTTCTCCCAGTTTGTTAGCATATAATTTCATAGTATTCCCTTATAATTGTCTTATTTTTCTGGTGTTGATTGTGATCTCTCTTCTCTCATTTGTGATTTTATTTATATAGGTCTTTTCTCTTTTCTCATTGATAAAGCTGGCTATGGCTTGATCCGTTTTATTTATTATTTTGAAGATCCAGCTCTTAGTTTCGTTATTCCATTCTACTGTTTTGTTGTTTCTGTATTTTTTATCTCTGCTCTCATCTTTATTTTTTCCCTTCTTCTGTAGGCTTTAGGCTTTGTTTGCTATTTCTTTTCCAGTTCCTTTAGGTGTAGGGTTAGGTTGTGTATTGGAGACTTCTTGTTTCTTGAGGTAGGCCTGTATTGCTATGTACTTCCCTCTTAGGACTGCCTTTGCTACATTCCAGAGTTTTGGAGAAACATATTTTCATTTTCATTTGTTTTAAATTTCCTCTTTAATTTCCTGGTTGATCCATTCATTCTCTAGTAGGATGATCATAATCTCCACGTGTTTTTTGTCTGTCCAATTCTTTTTTCTTACTGTCGACTTCAAGTTTCATAGCATCGAGTTCCAAAAATGTACAGTGTGTGATATCAACCTTCTTGTACCTGTTGTACCTGTTGAGGGCTGATTTGTGGCCCATGATATGATCTGTTCTGGAGAATATCCCATGTGCACTTGAAAGGAATGTGTATTCTGCTTTAGGAAGAAATATTCAGACTATATCTGTTGAGTCCCTGTGGTCTAGTGTGTCAAGGCTATTGTTCCCCTGTTGATTTTCTGCATAGACAATCGGTCCATTGTCATAAGTGGGTGTTAAAATCCCCTGTCATTGTATTATTATCAGTGAGTTCCTGTACGTTTGTTGTTAATTCGTTTCTATATTTAGGTACTCCCATGTTGCAGCATAAATATTTAGTTGTTGGATCTTTTTTTTTAAATAAATTTATTTTGTATTGGTGTTGAATTGACCAACATTCCGAATAACACCCAGTGCTCATCCCATCAAGTTCCCTCTCAGTGCCCATCACCCATTCACACACACTTCTGCCCTCCTCCCCTCCCAGCACCCCTAGTTCATTTCGCAGAGTTAGGAGTCTTTATGTTCTGTCTCCCTTTCTGATATTTCCTATACAATTCTTCTCCATTCCCTTATATTCTCTTTCAGTATTATTTATATTCCACAAATGAATGAGGACATACACTGTTTGTCCTTCTCCGTTTGACTTACTTCACTCAGCATAATACCTTCCAGTTCCATTCACGTTGAAGCAAATGGTGGGTATCTGTCATTTTTAATGACTGAGTATTATTCCATTGTATATATAAACCACATCTTCTTTATCCATTCAACTTTGATGGACAGGGAGGCTCCTTCCACAGTTTGGCTATTGTGGACATTCCTAATATAAACCTCAGGGTGAGGGATCCCTGGGTGGCGCAGCGGTTTGGCGCCTGCCTTTGGCCCAGGGCGCGATCCTGGAGACCCGGGATCGAATCCCACATCAGGCTCCCGGTGCATGGAGCCTGCTTCTCCCTCTTCCTGTGTCTCTGCCTCTCTCTCTCTCTCTGTGACTATCATAAATAAATAAAAATTTAAAAAAATAAATAAATAAACCTCAGGGTGCAGGTGTCCCGGCGTTTCATTGCATCTGAATCTTTGAGGTTAATCCCCAACAGTGCAATTTCTGGGTCGTTGTACAGGTCTATTTTTATCTCATTGTGGAACCTCCACAGAGTTTTCCAGAGTGGCTGCACCAGTTCACATTCCCACCAACAGTGGTTTCTATATTTAGGTACTCCCATGTTGGCAGCATAAATATTTAGTTGTTTGATCTTGATAGAGAGTCTTTTTAATTATGAAATATTGCCCTTCTTCATTTCTTCTTACAGTATTTGTTCTTTCTTTTTGAAATTTTAATTACTTATTTATATATTCATGAGAGATACACAGAGAAGCAGAAGAAGGAACATAGCAGAGTGAGAGGCAGGCTCCCCAAAGGGAGGCTGATGTGGGACTCGATCCTGGGATCGCAGGATCACACCCTGAGCCGAAGGCAGATGCTCAACCACTGAGTCACCATGTGTCCCCCAGGGTTTGGTTTCAAATCTCGTTTGTCTGATATAAGTATGGGTCCTCCAGCTTTCTTTTGATATCCATTAGCGTGATATATGATTTTCCATCCCCTGACTTTCAATCTGTTGGTGTCTATAGGTCTAAGGTGAGCATCCTTTAGGCAGCGTACAGATGGATGTTGTTTTTTAATAATAATATTATTTATGATAGTGAGAGTGAGAGAGAGAGAGAGAGAGAGAGAGAGAGGCAGAAAATTAAGCAGAGAGAGAAACAGGCTCCCCACCAGGAGCCCAATATGGGACTCGATCCCAGACTCCAGGATCACACCCTGAGTCAAAGGCAGAGGCTCAACCCCTGAGTCACCCAGGCATCCCGGATACTGCTTTTTAAGCCACTCTGATACCTTATATGTTTTGATTGAAGCATTTAGTCTATCAGCATTCAGAGTGATTATTCAAAGATATGAACTTTGTGCATTTGTGTTACCGGAAGAGTTGGTTTTTCTGGTGACGTTCTCTGGGCCTTTCTAGTCTTTGTTGCTTTTGATCTCTTTTTTTCCCCCACTAGAAGAGTCCCTCTTAAAATTCCTTACTGGACTGGTTAAGTGGTCCTGAACTCCTTTATATGTTGCCTGTCTGGGAAAATCTTTATCTCTCTTTCTCTCCTGAATGACACACTTGCTGAAGAAAGAATTCATACAAATTGGACTCCAATAAAAAGAAATTTAAAAACAAAAAATAAATTCTTGCTAAAATGATTGAGGAAAATGGCATTTAGGAGGAAAACCAGAAGCAGAAAGATAGGAGGACAGATTTCACTCTCCGTAGCCTTCACAGGGACCTGGTATCCTTTCCTAGGAGGGCCCCCCTCCGAAGGATGCTTCCTGCCCCTCTGCCCTCTTTGTTGGAACACAGCAGGCACATCTCCATGCCTCCAGCACCTCTGCAGTCATGGCTTATAGCGTTTTCCATGTATCCTATTGGGGACCACAGCGTAGTGTATGTAACCATCTGGCTGCTGTTTGACAACATTGGGGGGATTCTGACTTTTGTTGGTTTTGAGGTGCGTGTGTGTCTATCACATGCAGCTATCCCGTGCAGCTGTCGGATCCTCTGGCTGGGTCATCCAAAACCCCAAAATCGTTGGCAGAATATCATTTCTGGTGCTGGCGCTGGGCGGCTAGCTGGGCTCTCCTGGCTACGCCGGGGCTCACTCGTGCAGGACTTTCAGCTGGAGGGTCAGCTGAGCTGGAAGTTCCGGCTTGGCCACATTCCCATATCCAGCAGTGGGTCCGGCCTCCCCTGGAAGGCACGTGGGGACGTCAGCTGTGTTTGCCTGGCGGCGCCCCTGCAGGGGCTGGTTGGGGCCTAGGTGGTGCCCGCTCCTCCTGTCTGGGGGTCTCTCCATGCCCCATGCAAAGAGTTCTGGGAGACGCAGAAATGGGCTGGCTGTGCATTTTCGCACCACATCACTTTATTGACTTTCTACAGCAATCGGGCCCAGAGCCGTGGGTGCGTGCCTTCCCCTGGGGAAGGAGAACTTCCTGTCCTTTAAGTGGGGGCAAGAATCAAACGGGGTGGGTGGGCTGGTGCTGGAGTTCCCCACCTGGGAGCATGTGTTGATCCGGGTGGGGGCGTGTGTCCTGAGGTTTCAGCCTGAGTGACGATTCTGAGGACAGCAGAGCTGACCTGGACCTGCAGCTCATGGGCTCCTGTGCTGGGTCCCCGCAGGGCAGCTGGACCCTGGCCTCGGGCCCTCTGGAGCCCCAGCACCTGGAGGAGCCTGCCTTATCGTGTGGGTGTGGGTGTGGCCCACCGGCTTACCCCTCCACTCCCCACACTGGTGTGACCCGGGATCCCCAGGGCTGCCCTAGATAAGCGACCTGTATCTGTGGGGCATGCCCAGGGCCCAGGAGGCCACATCCAGCTTTGAGAGGGCTCACTCAGCCTGGGGCCAGAATCCAGGGTTGGCCAGGGCTATGGGGGCCTGATTCCATTAGTCTTTGAGCTGGGACTGTTGGGGCCTCAAATCAACCCAGCCCCCACAGAGCATGGGCCCAAGTCAGCCCAGGTCCCTCTGGGTTAGGGGCTGCTGTCCTGTGCAGGGTGTCCCACCCTCCAGGAGGGACCGTGGATGGAGGCAGGGTACAGTGTGTGCTCTGCACCACTCTCCTGTACACAAACTGTCTGGGGCTCCCTGCCTTCCCTCCTCCCTGCAACCCCTGGGTACTCAATGGGACACCCGGGCTTCTGATGGGAGCAGGGTATCCAGAGAACCCCAGGGAGTTTGAGCATGTCCCACAGGGTGCAGCTGCACTGGGTCCTTGTTAGGGGCCAATGGTGTGGGGGTGGATGGTGTGTGGGCATGGGTATGACGGTGGTGGGGTGTGGGGGATGGTGTAAGGGGGATGGTGTTGGGGTATAGTGTGGGTGGGGATTGTGTGAGGCTGTGTGTGTGTAAGGGAGATGGTGTAGGGGCTATGCCACGGGGGATGATGATGTTAGGGGATGGTGTGGGTCTGGGGGATGGGAGGATGGTGTGGGGGGCTGGTGAACACAGGGCATCCCCTTTCTCTAAGATGCACACGGAGACATCTACAGATAAAGGCGACCCCAGTCTGGGGTATGCTGTGTCACCTTCCCCTGGGGCCCCGTGTGGTGAGTGCAGGGCCCTGGCTGGACCAGGGGCATTATCTGGGGGTCATCATACTATGTATGTTTATAAATTGCAAATTGTCTCAAATTGAATGCATAGAATTTAGAAATATAAAAAGTGCTGATGGTGGATATCACCCTGACCCTTCCGACCCTCATCAGATCGATGTGTGTCCTCCTCCAGTCACGGCCATGCACCCTGCCCCCAGGTCCCCTTACTTGCCCCATGGCCTCCACCCCAGCCCCCTGCTTTTCAGGGGCTGTCCCTCACCCCTTTGGGGTTCAGCTCACATGGCAATCCCTGGAGGCCCCGTCCTAGTGGCCTCCTCATCCGTGAGACCCCGAGGGTGGGGGCACGGTGTTCATCCCAAACAACCTACAATGCAGCTGTGTGTTGTTGGCTGCTGTTCTTCCCCCGGGCTCTGAAGCCCGGTGTTCCCTACCCAGAAACCCCCGGTCCTTCTGGGTCCCGATTCCCCTGGCCCCTCAGCCTCACCCTACCCCATAGTAGTCCCAAAACATGACGTGACTGCTGAACATCCTTTTGACATCCAGGTCCCCCAGCGTGATGTCCCTAGAGGAGACCAGGGCTTCCTCCTTCATTTCCTGTGGGAAAACCGGGGAGGAGGAGCTGACATCAGGGACACAGACCCCAACCTGTCTGTCCTGGGCAGGGAGCCCTGGGGTCACCATGGGAGTGTGTACTGCCAAAACCTCCTTCCTTCCTCTGGGAGGCCAGGGATGGCAGGAGTGCCCACCATGCCCATGGGACCTGTGTGACGGCCTGTGCCCAGGTGTTGTAGGCAGGGAGGTAACTGTCACCCTGGGTGGCAGGGGATAGAGGTTCAGCCAAGGTGGGAGGGGACATGGGGGTGTTGTGCTCAAGATTGCGAATCTGAGAAACCACTAAGGAGCTGACACCAATGCAAACACACAAGGGTTGATTTCCAAACTTGAGCTTGCGTCCAAGTACACCCAACACAGCGGAGTAGGGACTTGGACCCCGAGGTGGGTTTTAGCTTAGTTTTAAGGGCTTGTCTCAGGGTCCTCCAGAAGGGGTGGAGCAATTCCTCAAGGTCTGTTTACATTTTGATATGGGGCCTTCAAAGGTATTGAGCTCTGCTCTCATTCTAGTAGGCGCTTCCAGCCGTTGGCATGGGCTCAGTTTCATTCTATTGTGGGGAATTCTAGGACATTAAGCTGTAAACTTTTGTTTTTTTTTTCCTGTAACTGAAGTAATGTAAATTTCAGGTCTTCTTCACAGGGGCCTGGGATGGCTGGACTTGTTCGAACACTGAACTTAAAGTAGAAAGGCCTTCATTTTCTCGGCCTCCTTGCGTCCAGTACCATCCTATCTAGCTCTTTCCCCTTCCCTGGAGCTCCTAAGAGAGCAATTGCAAATGACCTCAGCTTGGCAGCATGTGTTGGGAGAAAGGCCCAGGGATTTGGGATCAGGAAGACCTGGGTTGTGGGCGTCCCAGCTGTGCAGCAGGATTCCATGCTGCAGACTCTTATTCCATAAGGCTATCTTGACAACTGACTTTGTACATAGAAAAGCTCTCCTTTATCTTTAAAAGATGAGGAGCGAGTCAAAGTTTTTTTTTCTCTGCCCATCTAATT
Organism: Canis aureus; assembly: GCF_053574225.1. Lineage (NCBI taxonomy): Eukaryota > Metazoa > Chordata > Mammalia > Carnivora > Canidae > Canis > Canis aureus. The sequence goes on along the minus strand of NC_135638.1, from coordinate 45,993,462 downwards.
GCTCAGATTCCAATCTGAGACATATTTCCTGTTAATAAGGATAATTTACTATCCGTAGTACTATGGTTAAAATATTCTGACACAAGTAATTCAGAGGGATGAGGGTTTCTCATCTCTTTCTTCACAGCTCAGTCACTCATCAGGAAATGCATCTTTATGGATTTGGAAAGAACTGAGAGATATTATTACAATGGTCCTATTATTATGTGAAGGATTCTTCCCTGAGATTCTTCCCCTATTTCAACTGACACTTAAACACTGTGAACTCTTTGGAAGACAAATGTCAAGGAAATAAATGTTATGCATTGCTAATTTTAAATGCACTTGCAATATGGTGTCTATTATAATAGAATTATTTTTATCTGATTTTTGCTATTTATTATCCGTTCCTGCTTTTCAGGTTGAGGAGGCATTATACGTTCATAAGTGTTTTTCTTTCCTTCTGATATAAAATTATTTCTTTGTTCACACCGAAGGAACTCTATAAGAATAAGGGAAAAGTTAATTCAACAATTCTTAAAATGTCTTCAAACTTGGAGCCTGATTCATTTAAGTCAATTTTCAAAATAAATCTTATTTATTAGGAAAAAAACAAAGATTTAGAGGGAAATTGAAAAGATAGTACAGAGCATTCGCATGCACTGGCACTCAATTTCTCCAATTATTGATATCTTATATTAGTACGGTACAAATAGGAGCTAATGAATCAATATTAAAATATTCGCATTAACCAAAGTCCATACTTTATTCAGATTTCCTTAGCTTTTGCTAAGTTACCATCCCTCATATCACATTCCATTTGTGCTCCTGTTTTCTTAGCCTCCTCTGGATTGTAACAGTCTTTCAGCCTTTCCTTGTTGTTGTTGAATGGAACACTTTGAGAAGTAGAGTATTTTGTAAAATTTCCCTCAGTTGGGACATGTCTGTTGTTTATCTCATGATTGAACTGTTTTTGTGGATTATATACAGAGATATACTGCTATTTTTATTATATCATATAAAGGATAGATACTATCAACATGATTTTTCAGTCTTGGTATCGATCTGATCATCTTGCTGAGGTAGTGTTTGTCAGCTTTCTCCGTAGTAAAGTGATTTATTATTATTATTATTATTATTATTATTATTATTATATTATCATTCTTATTTTAGGTTTTTCATAATATATTTTGCAGAAGGAAGTTACTATGTGTATTGCACACATAAAAGTGTGAAGATATGCTCATGAACTTGAGTGTGGTATGTCTGCACGAATTGTTTGAAATTCTTCTACATGGGAGATTTCTCTTTCTTGTGGGTTTCTTTGTTTGTTTCTTTTTCAAAGATGTTATTTATTTATATGAGAGAGAGAGAGAGAGGAGAAAAAGCATGAGCGAGAGGGGCAGAGGGAGAGGGAGAAGCAGGTTCCCTGCTAAACAGGGAGTCTGCCTTGGGACCTGGATCATGATCTGAGCCTAAGGCAGAAGCTTAACTGACTGAGCCAACCAGGTGCCAATCTATCTTTTTTTCTTTCTTTTTTTCTTTCTTTCTTTCTTTCTTTCTTTCTTTCTTTCTTTCTTTCTTTCTTTCTTTCTTTCTTTTTCTTTCATTTCTTTCTTTTTTTAATGTTTGTTTATTTTTTTAAATTTTTATTTATTTATGATAGTCACAGAGAGAGAGAGAGAGAGAGGCAGAGACACAGGCAGAGGGAGAAGCAGGCTCCATGCACTGGGAGCCTGACGTGGGATTCTATCCCGGGTCTCCAGGATCGCACCCTGGGCCAAAGGCAGGCGCTAAACCATTGCGCCACCCAGGGATCCCTCTTTCTTTCTTTTATTTTAATAATAATTTTATTTTTTATTGGTGTTCAATTTGCCAGCATACAGAATAACACCCAGTGCTCATCCCGGCAAGTGCCCCCCTCAGTGCCCATCACCCATTCACCCCCACCGCCCGCCCTCCTCCCCATCCATCACCCCTAGTTCATTTCCCTGAGTTAGGAGTCTTTATATTCTGTCTCCCTTTCTGATATTTCCCACATATTTCTTCTCCGTTCCCTTATATTCCCTTTCACTATTATCTATATTCCCCAAATGAATGAGAACATACAATGTTTGTCCTTCTCCGATTGAGTTACTTCACTCAGCATAATACCTTCCAGTTCCATTCACGTTGAAGCAAATGGTGGGTATTTGTCGTTTCTAATGGCTGAGCAAGGCCCACCTGTTCTCTCTCTTCATCTTCTGAGTCTCCTAAAATATGAATGTTATTGTTTTAATAAGTGGCTGACTTCCCTACGTCTGTTTCTGTGGTCCATAACCTTTCTTGTTTTTATGGCTTCTACGTGGGACTGCATCTCAGTTATAGCATTTTTAACGTTGGCCTGACTAGATTTTAGTTCTTTTATTTCTACTGTAAGGGATTCTCTAGTTTTCTTCTGTGCTCTTTTTCCAGCCCAGCTGCTATCTTTATAATAATTGTTTTAAACTGTAGTTAGACATCATATATGTGTATTGATGGACTTCCTGGCTGTGAGTACTACCTCATATTATTTTATAGAGGTGAATTTCTCCATCTCATTACCTTTTCCAGAAAAGAAAGAGGGAAGAAAAAGAAAAACCATGGAAAACAATAACAACTGCCCTCCAAAAAAAAAACAAAAACACACCAGATTATTTTGGCCTGCATTTTCAAAGACTCTAAATCCCAAAATATGAAACACAATTAAAGTACCATGAAAATAAAAATAAGAAATATACAAGGTACATACATAAAAATTAAAATAAGGCAATTAATAAAAAAATAAAAAAAATAAATGAAAATAAAGCACAAAGTACAAAGGAAGCTAGATCCTTCTTTCCAGGCAGAGCTGAATCTCTGCATCTTCTGTGGTCCGACAACTTGGTGGCAGTGAGTGGTCTGTGCAGGGTCTGGGGATGGGCTCTGGCGCTGATTATCAGGTGCACATCTGCTTGGTAGATGCAACTGCGGGATCAGAGGCAGGGTGGGCATCAGCACCTCTGGCCTCCAGTGGGCGGTGCAGTGCTGCTCCCTGAGACCCCCCTGGTGGGCAGGATGCGGGTGGGGTCTCTGGTTCCTCTGGATCTGGGACTGAGCATCCTTCCCCCCCAGTCTGCATGGGCTTCCACAGAAGAGCTCCCAAGTCCCCGGGTCTCCGCCGATTCTCTCAGAACCCTGCGTTTACTCTACCTGTGTCCGAGCTTCTTTTGGTTTTGTTTTTTTATCTCAGAGAAGCTGACACTGATGCAAACACAGGAAGGTTTATTTACAAGCTCGAGCTTGTGTCCAAGTATACCCAACAGAGTGAAGCAGGGACTTGGAGATGGGTTTTAGCTTAGTTTTAAGGGCTGGTCTTGGGGACCTCCAGAAGGGCTGGAGCAATTCCTCAAGTTCTGTTTACATTTTGATATGGGACATTCAAGGGCATTGAGCTCTGTTCTCATTCTAATAGAGGCTTCCTGTCCTTGGCCTGGGCTCAGTTTTGATTCTATTGTGGGGCTTTCTAGGTCATTAAGCTGTAAACTTTTGTTTTTTTTCCTGTAACTGAAGTAATGTAAATTTCAGCTCTTCTTCACAGGGACCTGGGATGGGTGGACTTGTGCTAAAGCTGAATTTAAATTGGAATGGCCTTAATTTTCTTGGCCTCCACGCTTCCCATCCCATCCTATCTAGCTCCTTCCGCCTTCCCCAGAGCTCCTAAGAGAGCAATTGCAAATGACCTCAGCTTGGCAGCCTTTGTTTTGGGACAGGTCCAGGGATTTGGGATCAGGAAGACCTGGGGCGTGGGCTTCCCAGCTGTGCAGCAGGATTCCATGCTGCAGACTCTTATTCCATAAGGCTATCTTGACAACTGACTTTGTACATAGAAAAGCTCTCCTTTATCTTTAAAAGATGAGGAGCGAGTCAAAGCTTTTTTTCTCTGCGCATCTAATTGCTCAGATTCCAATCTGAGACATATTTCCTGTTAATAAGGATAATTTACTATCCGTGGTACTATGGTTAAAATATTCTGACACAAGTAATTCAGAGGGATGAGGGCTTCTCATCTCTTTCTTCACAGCTCAGTCACTCATCAGGAAATGCATCTTTATGGATTTAGAAAGAACTGAGAGACATTATTGGTCCTATTATTTATGTGAAGGATCCTTCCCTGAGATTCTTCCCCTGTTTCAAGTGACACTGAAACACTTTGAACTCTTTGGAAGACAAATGTCAAGGAAATAAATGTTATGCATTGCTAATTTTAAATGCACTTGCAATATCGTGTCTATTATACTAGAATTATTTTTATCTGATTTTTGCTATTTATTATCTGTTCCTGCTTTTCAGGTTGAGGAGGCATTATGCATGTTCATAAGTGTTTTTCTTTCCTTCTGATCTAAAATTCTTACTTTGTTTCCATCAAAGGAACTCTTTAAGAATAAGGCAAAAGTTAATTCAACTATTCTTAAAATGTCTTCACACTTGGAGCCTGATTCACTTAAGTCAATTTTCAAAATAAATCTTATTTATTAGGAAAAAAACAAAGATTTATAGGGAAATTGAGATGAGCATTCGCATGCACTCGCACTCAATTTCTCCAATTATTGATACCTTATATTAGTACGGTACAAATATTAGCTAATGAATCAATATTAAAAACTTTGCATCCAAAAAAGACCAAAAAAAGACCCGGGATCGAATCCCACCTCGGGCTCCCGGTGCATGGAGCCTGCTTCTCCCTCTGCCTGTGTCTCTGCCTCTCTCTCTCTCTGTGACTATCACAAATAAATAAATAAATACCTTAAAAAAATTTTTCAAAAAAGACCAAAAAAAAAAAAAAAAAGAAAAACAAAGGCCATAGTTTATTCAGATTTCCTTAGTTTTTGCTAAGTTACAATCCCTCATATCACATTCCATTTGTCCTCCTCTTTCCTTAGGCTCATCTGGATTGTGACAGTCTTTCTGCCTTTCCTTGTTGTTGTTGAACTGGAACACTTTGAGAAGTAGAGTATTTTGTAAAATTTCCCTCAGTTGGGACATGTCTGTTGTTTATCTCATGACTGAACTGTTTTTGTGGATTATATACAGAGACATACTGCCATTTTCATTATATCATATAAAGGATAGATACTATCAACATGATTCATCAGTCTTGGTATCGATCTGATCATCTTGCTGAGGTAGTGTTTGTCAGCTTTCTCAGTAGTAAACTCATTCTTTATTATTATTAATTATTATTATTATATTATCAATATTATTTTAAGTTTTTCATATTATATTTTGTAGAGGAAGTTACTATGTGTATTCCACACAGAAGAGTGGGAAGCTATGCTCATGAACTTGAGGGTGGAATGTCTTCACAAATTGTTTGAAATTCTTCTACATGGGCGATTTCTCTTCCTTGTGGGTTTGCTTGTTTGCTTCTTTTTCAAAGATGTTTTTTATTTATTTGAGAGAGTGAGGAGAGATAAAGCATGAGCGAGAGAGGCAGAGGGAGAGGGAGAAGCAGGTTCCCTGCTGAACAGGGAGCCTGCCTTGGGACCTGGATCATGATCTGAGCCTAAGGTAGAAGCTTAACTGACAGAGCCACACAGGTGCCACTCTTTCTTTCTTTCTTTCTTTCTTTCTTTCTTTCTTTCTTTCTTTCTTTCTTTCTTTCTTTTTTCTTTCTTTCTTTCTTTTTTCTTTCTTTTTTCTTTCTTTCTTTCTTTCTTTCTTTCTTTCTTTCTTTCTTTCTTTCTTTCTTTCTTTCTTTCTTCCTTCCTTCCTTCCTTCCTTCCTTCCTTCCTTCCTTTTTTCTTTCTTTCTTTCTTTCTTTCTTTCTTTCTTTCTTTCTTTCTTTCTTTCTTTCTTTCTTTCTTTCTTTCTTCTTTCTTCTCAAGCCAGCAACTTCTTAGGAATTCCTCCCTCAGATGGGAGCTACATACTAACATCCAAACCAGAGTACCTAGCTGAAAGCTCTCTCTCTGGGGAAATTCTCTTTCAGAGATGAGCTGAAACGTGGTCCTGCCATGTTCCACACTGCCTGCAGATACAGTTACGAGCATCCTCAATAGACATGTTTGTCAGAAGCTCATGGGACGCAAGGGGCAAGCTGCAGGCTTCAACATTGTGTCTCCAGGTGTAGTAAAGCGGTATTCATGGAACATCCTGAATTACAATGCTGCCACATTCTCATGGCCATTAGAATGCAGTTAGTAGAAAACTGGCTTCAGGCATGCCTCCTTTTGAAAGTTGAGCTCAGGGCAGAACCCTCCCGCATCCTGCCTGCCCATAGTCCTAGCTGCTAACATCCTTATGTTAGGTGTTGAGAGAGGTTGGAGAAAAGCAAGTGGAAGTGTCAGGACTGTCCTCACGTGTATCTGAGATCAATACAGCGATTGCCAACGTCCTTATTCAATTAGAGTGTAGCTCCGGTATACCTCGCCGGAGTGTCTAGCAGACATAAGTGTCTAGCAGACATCGGCCTGCAAAGCATACACACTTCTGAGAGTTCAGCTTATGTCCTCTAACTTCTCCATCCTGACTGGCTGTATGTTCCACTTCCACAGCATTTCATTGTATGCAGGACAGTAGCGGAGTGAAAACCAAGTGTCTGCCTTGTCAATTTCGCGCCTAACGTACAGCTGCCTGCAAGGCATGCACACTCCTTTGGATTGAGCTTATGGCTTATGCCTCCCACATGCTGACCATCCGCACACTTCAGTTCCAAAGGATTTCTTTCAATATGGGACGCAAGTTTTGCGAGAGGCAAATGTGTCTTAGTTCAATCCTGCGACTTCTGAGGAATTCCTCCCTCAGATGGGAGCTACATACTAACTTCCAATCCTGAGTACCTAGCTGAAACCTCTCTCTGGGAAATTTCCTTCTGCGAGATGAGCTGACACGCGGTCCTTCCCAGTTCCACACTGCCTGCAGATGCTGTTACGAACATCCTCACTAGACATGTTTGTCAGAAGCTCTTGGGATGCAAGGGCCAGCTGTAGGCTTCAATGGTTGTGCCTCCAGGTGCAGTAGAGCAGTATTCATGGAAGGTAGCGCTTTACAATTCTGCTACATTCTCACGGCCATCAGAACGAGCTAGTAGAAAGCTGGCTTCTAGGCATGCTTTCTTTTGAGAGCTGAGCTCAGTGCCGGACCCTCCCATATCCTTCCCGCCCGTAGACATAACTGCTAATATCCTTATGTTAGGTGCTGGGTGAGGGCGGCGAAATGCATGTGGAAGTGTCAGGCCTGTACTCACGATTATCTGAGTTGAATACAGCGATTTGAAACGGCCTTCTTCAAAGAGTGTAGCTAGTTTCTAACTCCCATGTATGAGTGGGTAGCAGACATCTGCCTTCCAGGCATACACACTTTTGAGAGTTGAGCTTATGGCCTGTGCTTCCGACATCCTGCCTGCAGGTACATTTTGCAGCTAACAGGCATAGGCTCGATGCGTGACTGAAGTGTTGTGAGGGGTAAGTGGAAAGTCCCGGCACACAAGACTAGTGCCTCCAAGCTCAATCCAGCGATTTCCTAGTAATTCCTGTCTTAGACACATGCTACATACTAAGTTCCATACGTGAGAATCTAGCTGAACCCCGAGTCCAAAAGCATCTCTCTTCTGAGATTTGAGCTCCCACCCAGTCCCTCACAGTTCCACACTGCCCGCAGAATGAGTTTTGAACATCTTCACCAGAGACGTTTTTCAGAAGCTTGTGAGATGCAAGTGGAATAATGCAGGCCTGGAAGGTGTCTCCAGGTGCAGTAGAGTGGTATTCTTCAAACCTCCTGAGGTAGAAGACTGCTATGGTCTCACGGCCATTAGAACGCAGCTATTTGAATGCTGGCTTCTAGGCATGCTCTCTTGTGAGAGCTGAGCTCAGGGCAGGACCCTCCCGCATCTTGCCTGCCCATTGTCATAGCTGCTAACATCCTTACGTGAAGTGCTGGAAGAGATTGGAGAAATGCGAGTGGAAGTGTCAGGACTGTACTCACGTGTACCTGAGTTCAATACAGCGATTGCCAACGTCCTTAATCAATTAGAGTGTTGCTCGTGTATACCTCACCTCGATGAGTGTCTAGCAGACATCGGCCTGCAAATCATACAGACTTCTGAGAGCTGAGCTTATGGCCTGTACCTCCGCATCATGACTGCCTGTACGTTCCTCTTCCACAGCATTTTGATGTATGCGGGAGAGTAGCCGAGTGAAAACCAAGTGTCTGCCTTGTCAATTTCGCACCTAGCAGACAGGTGCCTCCCAGGCATGCACACTCCTTTGGATTGAGCTTATGGCTTGTACCTCCCACATGATTACCGCCTGTATATTTCACTTTCAAAGGATTTCCTTCGATATGGGTTGCAAGTTTTGCGAGAGGCAAGTGTCGCTTAGTTCAATCCAGCGACTTCTGGGGAATTCCTCCCTCAGGTGGGAGCTACATACTAACTTCCAAACCTGAGTTACTAGCTGAAAGCTCTCTCTCTGGGGAACTTCCCTCTCGGAGATGAGCTGAATTGTGGTCCTTCCCAGTTCCACGCTGCCTGCAGGTGCAGTTACGAACATCCTCACTAGACATGTTTGTCAGAAGCTCATAGGACGCAAGGGCCAGCTGCAGGCTTCAATGGTTGTGTCTCCAGGTGCAGTAGAGCGGTATTCATGGAATGTCCCATCTTATAATGCTGTTACGTTCTCACGGCCATCAGAAAGAGCTAGTAGAATACTGGCTTCTAGGCATGCCTCCTTTTGAGAGCTGAGCTCAGGGCAGGACCGTCCCGCATCCTGGCTTCCTGTAGTCGTAGCTACTAACATCCTTATGTTAGGTGTTGGCAGAGGTTGGAGAAATGCAAGTGGAAGTGTCAGGACTCTACTCACGTGTATCTGAGTTCAATACAGGATTGCCAACGTCCTTGTTCAATTAGAGTGTAGCTCGGGTATACCTCTCCTCGATAAGTGTCTAGCAGACATCGGCCTTCAAAGCATACACACTTTTGAGAGTTGAGCTTCTGGTCTGTACCTCCCCCCTCCTGACTGCCTGTACGTTCCACTTCCACAGCATTTCATTGTATGCGGGATAGTAGCAGAGTGAAAACCATATGTGCCTTGTCAATTTCGTGCCTAGTGGACAGCTGCCTGCAAGGCATGCACACTCCTTTGGCTTGAGCTTATGGCTTGTACCTCCCATATGCTGACCCCCTGTACGCTTCACTTCCAAAGGATTTCGTTCGATATGGGATGCAAGTTTTGCGAGAGGCAAGTGTCTCTTAGTTCAATCCAGTGACTTCTGAGGAATTCCTCCCTCAGATGGGAGCTACATACTTACTTCCAAACCTGAGTGCCTAGCTGAAAGCTCTCTCTCTGGGGAATTTCCTTCTGCGAGATGAGCTGACACGCAGTTCTTTCCTGTTCCACACTGCATGCAGATGCAGTTACGAACATCCTCACTAGACATGTTTGTCAGAAGCTTATGCGGTGCAAGGGCCAGCTGCAGGCTTCAATGGTTGTGTCTCCAGGTGCAGTAGAGTGGTATTCATTGTATTCGTACCGCCTACAATTCTGCTACATTCTCACGGCCATCAGAACGAGCTAGTATAAAGCTGGCTTCTAGGCATGCTCTGTTGTGAGAGCTGAGCTCAGGACAGGACCCTCCCACATCTTGCCTGCCCATAGTCATAGCTGCTAACATCTTTACGTGGAGTGCTAGGAGATGTTAGAGAAATGCGACTGGAAGTGTCAGGACTATACTCACGTGTATCTGAGTTCGATACATCGATTGCCAACATCCTTGTTCAATTAGAGTGTAGCTCGGGTATGCCTCACCTCGATAAGTGTCTAGCAGACATCGGCTTGCAAAGCATACACACTTCGGAGATTTGAGCTTATAGCCTGTACCTCCCCCATCCTGACTGCCTGTACATTCTGCTTCCACAGCATTTCGTTGTATGCGTGAGAGTAGCGGAGTGAGAACCAAGTGTCTGCCTTGTCAATTTCGCGCCTAGCAGACAGCTGCCTCCAAGGCATGCACACTCCTTTGGATTGATCTTAGGACTTGAACCTCCCACATGCTGACCGCCTGTACGCTTCGCTTCCAAATGATTTCATTTGATACGGGACACAAGTTTTGAGAAATAAATGTTTCTTAGTTCAATCCAGCAACTTCTGAGGAATTCCTCCCTTAGATGGGAGCTACATACTAACTTCCAAACCTGAGTTACTAGCTGAAAGCTCTCTCTCTGGGGAACTTCCCTCTCGGAGATGAGTTGAAACGTGGTCCTTCCCAGTTCCACACTGCCTGCAGATACAGTTACGAACATCCTCACTAGACATGTTTGTCAGAAGCTCATGGGATGCAAAGGGCAAGCTGCAGACTTCAAGGTTGTGTCTCCAGGTGCAGTAAAGCGGTATTCATGGAACATCCTGAATATCAATGCTGCCACGTTCTCATGGCCAACAGAACGCAGTTAGTAGAAAGCTGGCTTCGAGGCATGCCTCCTTTTGAAAGCTGAGCTCAGGGCAGGACCCTCCCGCATCCTGACCTCCCATAGTCATAGCTGCTAACATCCTTATTTTAGGTGTTGGGAGAGGTTGGAGAAATGCAAGTGGAAGTGTCAGGACTCTACTCACGTGTATCTCAGTTCAGTACAGTGATTACCAGCATCCTTGTTTAATTAGAGTGTAGCTTGGGTATACCTTGCCTCGATAAGTGTCTAGCAGACATCGGCCTGCAAAGCATACACACTTCTGAGAGTTGAATTTATGCCTTGTACCTCGCACATGCTGACTGCAGGTACACTTCACTCCTATAAGGCCTAGGCTCGATGCGTGACAGAAGTTTTGTCAGAGGTTAGTGGAAGGTGCTGGCCCACACAATTAGTCTCCAAGCCCAATCCAGAGATATGTGAGGAACTGCTCTCTAGGATTGGTGCTACACACTAAGTTCCATACATGAGAATCTAGTTGAACACAGTGTCCAAAGGGTACTTGCTTCTGAGACTTGAGCTCACCTCCAGTCCCTCACAGTTCCACACGGCCTTCAGATGAAATTTTGAACATCCTCACTAGACGTGTTGGTCAGAAGCTCATAGGACAAAAGGAGCTAGCTGCAGGCTTCAATGCTTGTGTCTCTAGGTGCAATAGAGCGGTATACATGGAAACTCCTGACTTACAAATTAGCTACATTCTCATGGCCATAAGAACGCAGCTAGTGGAAAGGTGCATTCGAGGCATGCTGCTGAGGATCAGAGTCACCAGTTCCAGGTGAGGGACAGGTGGGGCCAGAGTCACTGGTACAGAAGAGGCCAAAGTGAGGACCAGAGTTTTCAGGTCCAGGTGAGTCCCTGTGTGGAATAGAGGAACCATGTCCCGATGATGCCCAGGTAGGGACCAGAGTCACCAGGTCCAGATGAGGCCCAGGTGGGGAGCATATTCACTAGGTTCAGGTGAGGCCCAGTTGAGGACCACAGTCACCAGGTCTCGTTGAGGCCTAGAGGGGTACCAGAATCACCTGGTCCAGGTGACATCCAGATGGGGACCAGAGTCACCAGGTCAGGGTGAGGCCCAGAGGGGTTCAAGAGTCATCATGTCAAGGCGAGGCTCAGGTGTGGAACAGAGTAACCAGGTCCCAATGATGCCAAGGTGAGGACCAGAGTCACCAGATCTGGGTGACGCCTAGATAGGATCAGAGTCACCAGTTCCAGGTGAGGTCAAGAAGGAGTCCACAGCAATCAGGTCCAGGTGGGGAACAAGGTCACCAGGAGCGGGTGAGGCCCAGATGGGGACTAGATTCACCAGGTCCAGGTGAGGCCCAGGTGGTGACCAGAGTCACCGGGTCCGGGTGAGGACCAGGTAAGGACCAGATTCACCAGGTCCAAGAGGCCCACGTGGGGACCTGAATCACCAGGTATGGGTGAGGCCCAGGTGGCAACCCCACTCACCAGGTCCAGGTGAAGCCAACCTGCAGGCCATAGTCACCAGATCCAGGTGAGGCCCTGGTGGGGACCAGAGTCCCCAGATAAATGTGAGGCTAGAAGGACACCACAGTCACCAGGTCCAGGTGTGGTTCATGTGGGAACGAGAGTCACCAGGTCCAGGTGAAACCCAGGTGGGGACCACAGTCACCAGGTCCAGATTGAGGCCTAGGTGGGGGGCCCAGAGTCATCAGGGCCAGGTGAGGCCAAAGTGTGGAGCAAAGTTATCAGGTCCAGGTGAGTCCCAGGTGGGAACCAGTCACCTCGTCCAGGTGAGGCCCACAAGTGTAGTGCCTCCAAGCTCAATCCCTCGATTTCCTAGTAGTTCTTGTCTTAGACTGGTACTACATACTAAGTTCCATACTAGCTAATAGAACCCTGCATCCAACGGCAACTTACATTCGAGAGTTGGGCTCACACGCAGTCCTTCACAGTTCCACACTGCCTGCAGAATGTCTTTCCAACGTCTTCACCGGAGGTGCTTGTCAAAAGCTTGTGAGACGCAAGTGGAATAATGCAGGCCTGGAAGGTGTCTCCAGGTGGAGTAGAGTGGTATTCTTGGAACCTCCTGAGTTAGAATACTGCTGCGTTCTCAGGGCCAGAAGAATGCAGCTAGTTGAAAGCTGGCTTCTAGACATGCTTCCTTGTGAGAGTTGAGGTGAGGGCAGGACCCTCCCGCAACCTAACTGCCTGTAGACATAGGTCCTAACATCCTTATGTTAGGTGCTGGAAGAGGTTGTGAAAAGCATGTAGACGTTTCAGGCTTGTAGTCACGTGTAACTGAGTTCAATACAGCAATTTCCAACAGCCTTGTTCAATTAAAGTGTAGCTAGGTTCTAACTCCCATAAAAGAGTGGCTAGCAGACATCTGCCTGCAAAGCATACACGCTTCTGAGAGTTGAGCTTATGGGCTGTACCTCCCACAATCTGACGGCCTGTACGGATCGCTTCCACAGCATTCCCTTCTATGCGGGACAGTAGCGGAGTGAGAACCAAGTGTCTGCATTGTCAATTTCGCGACTACCGGACACCTGCCTCCAAGTGATGCACACTCCTTTGAATGAGCTTATGGCTTGTTCCTCCCACGTGCTGACCGCCTGTACCTTTCACTTCGAAAGGATGTCGTTCGATACGGGACACAAGTTTTGTGAGAGGCAAGTGTCTCCCAGCCCAATCCAACGACTTCTGAGTAATTCCTCCCTCAGAAGGTAGCTACATACTAATTCCAAACCTGAGTACCTAGTTGAAAGCTGTCTCTCTGGGGAACTTCCTTCTGCAAGATGAGCTGACACGCGGTCCTTCCCAGTTCCACACTGCCTACAGATGGAGTTACGAACATCCTCACTAGACATGTTTGTCAGAAGCTCATGGGACGCTAGGGGCAAGCTGCAGGCTTCAACGGTTGTGTCTCCAGGTGCAGTAGAGTTTTATTCATGGAACGACCTGACTTCCAATGCTGTAAAGTGTGGGTTAGGTTACGGGTTAGGGTTAGGGTTAGGGTCCTGTTTAAGCTTAGGGTTAGGGTTAGGGTTCAGGTTAGGTTAGGGGTAGGTTCAGGGTTAGGGGTAGGCTACGGGTTAGGGTTAGAGTTAGGTTATGGGTTAGGTTATGGGTTAGGGTACGGGTTAGGTTATGGATTAGGGTATGGGTTAGGGTTAGGGTACGGGTTAGGGTTAGGTTTAGGGTACGGCTTAGGGTTCGGTTTAGGTTTATGGTTAGGGTTAGGGTACGGGTTAGGGTTAAAGTTAGGGTACTGTTTAGGGTTAGGGTTAGGTTACGGGTTAGGGTTAGGGATAGGGTAAGGGTTAAGGTTAGGATTAGGTTAGGGTTAGGGTTAGGATTAGGGATTGGGTTTCATTAGGTTTAGGGTTGGGGTAAGGTTAGGGTTAGGGTACGGGTTAGAGTTTGGGTTAGGGTACGGGTGAGGGTTAGGGTAAGCGTTAGGGTAAGCGTTAGGGCACGGGTTAGGATTAGGGTACGGTTTAAGGTTAGGTTTAGGGTTAGGTTTAGGGTTAGGGTATGGGATAGGGTTAGGTTTAGGGTACTGTTTAGTGTTAGGGTTAGGGTTAGGGTTAGGTTACAGGTTAGGGTTACGGTTAGGGTTAGAGTACGGGTTAGGGTTAGAGTTAGAGTTCGGGTTATATTTAGGGTTAGGGTTAGGCTACGTGTTAGGGTTAGTGTTAGGTTTATGATTAGGGTTCGGTTTAGGCTTAGGTTTAGGGTGCAGATTAGGGTTAGAGTACGGGTTAGGGTTAGGGTTTGGGTACGGTTTAGAGATATGGTATGGATTATGGTATGGGTTAAGGTATGGGTTAGGGTACTGGTAACAGTTAGGGTTTGGGTTAGGTTTAGGGTACGGGTTAGGGTTAGGTTTAGGGTTAGGGTTAGGGTACAGGATAGGGTTAGGTTTAGGGTTAGTGTTAGGGTTTGGGTTAGGGTACGGGTTAGGGTTAGGTTTAGGGTACTGTTTAGGGTTAGGGTTAGGGTTAGGTTATGGTTTAGGGTTAGTGTAGGTTACGGGTTAGGGTTAGTGTTAGGGTTAGGTTTCGGTTAGGGTTAGGGGTAGGGTTAGGGTTTAGGGTTAGGGTTAGGGTACTGTTTAGGGTTAGGTATAGTGTTAGGTTTAGTTTATGGGTTAGGGTTAGGGTTAGGGTTAGGTTATGGGTTAGGGTTCGGGTTAGGATATGGGATACATTTAGGGGTAGGGTTAGGGAATGGGTTAGGGTTAGGGTTGGGGTTAGGCTTAGGTTATGGGTTCAGGTTAGGGTTAGGGGTGGGGTATGGGTTTGTTTATGGGTTAGGGTACGGGTACGGTTATGGGTTAGTGTACAGGTTAGTGTTAGGGTTTGGGTTAGGGAACAGGATAGGTTTAGGGTTTGGGTATGGGTTAGGGTACAGGTTAGGTTACGGTTTAGGGTTAGGGTACGGGTTAGAGTTAGGGTTCAGGTTAGGGTTGGGGTTAGGGTTAGGTTTAGGGTAGGGTTAGGTTTAGGGTTACGGTACGGGTTAGCGTACGCATTAGGGTTAGGGTTAGGGTACGGGTTAGGATTAGGGTACGGGAGAGTTAGTGTTAGAGTTAGGGTACGGGTTTGGGTTAGAGTTAGGGTTAGGGTACGGCTTAGGGTTAGGTTTAGTGTTAGGGTTAGGTTAAGGTACATGTTAGGGTTAGGGTACTGTTTAGGGTTAGGTTTAGTTTACGGGTTAGGGTTAGGGTTAAGGTTAGTTTACGTGTTAGGGATAGGGTTTGGGTGAGGTTTAGGGTTAGGTTAGGGTTAGGGTTAGGTTTAGAGATAGGGTTAGGGTTATGATTAGTGCTAGGGTTAGGTTAGGGGTAGTTTTAGTGTGAGGGTACGGGTTATGGTTAGGGTTAGGGTAGGGTACGGTTTAGGGTTAGGGTACGGGTTAGAGTTAGTGTACAGGTTAGGGTTAGTGTTAGGGTTAGGGGTTAGGGTTAGGGTTATAGTTATGGTTAGGGATTAGGGTTTAGGATTAGGGTTAGGGGTTAGGGGTTCGGGTTCGGGTTAGGGTTAAGGGTTAGGGGTTAGGGTTAGGGGTTAGGGTTATGGTTAGGGTTAGGAATTAGGGTTAGGTTTTGGGTTAGGGTTAGGGTTATGGTTAGGGTACGGCTTAGGGTTAGGTTTAGGGTTAGTGTTAGGGTTAAGGCACACGTTTGGGTTAGGGTTAGGGTACTTTTTAGGGTTAGGGTTAGGTTTAGTTTATGGGTTAGTGTTAGGATCAGGGTTAGGTTTAGTTTACGTGTCAGGGATACGGTTAGGGTGAGGGTTAGGTTTAGGTTAGGGTTAGGGTTAGGGTTTGGTTTAGAGATAGGGTTAGGGTTATGATTAGAGTTAGGGTTAGGTTTAGGGGTAGTTTTAGTGTTAGGGTACGGGTTATGGTTAGGGTTAGGGTAGGGTACGGTATAGGGTTAGGGTATGGGTTAGGGTTAGTTTTAGGGTTAGTATTAGGGTACGGGTTAGGGTTAGTGTTAGGGTACCATTTAGGGTTAGTGTACGGGTTAGCGTTAGGGTTGGGGTTAGCGTAAGGGTTAGGGCACGGGTTAGGATTAGGGTTAGGGTATTGTTTGGGTTAGGGTCAGGGTTAGATTTAGGTTATGTGTTAGGGTACGGGTTAGGGTTAGGATACGGGTTAGGGTTAATGTACGGGTTATGGTTGGGGTTAAGGTATGGTTTAGGGTTAGGGTATGGGTTAGGGTTAGAGTACGGGTTACGGTTAGGATTAGGTTACGGGTTAGGGTAAGGGTTAGGGTTAGGTTTAGGGTTAAGTGTTGAGGTTAAGGGTTACGGATAGCGTTAGGGGTCATGGTTAGGGGTTAGGGTTAGGGTACTGGTTAGGGTACGGGTTAGGGTTAGGGTTAGGTTACGGGTTAGTGTATGGGTTAGGTTTCAGGTTAGGTTTAGGGTTAAGGTTAGGGTTAGTGTTAGGGTTAGGTTTAGGGTTAAGGTTAGGGTGAGGGGTTAGGGTTAGTGTTAGGGTTAGGGGTTAGGGTTAGGGTTAGGGTACGGGTTACGGTTAGAGTACGGGTTACGGTTAGGGTTAGGGTACGGGTTAGGGTTAGGGTATGGTTTAGGATTAGGGTACAGTTTAGGGTACGGGTTAGGGTTAGGGTACAGGTTATGGTTAGTGTAAGGGTTAGGGGTAGGATTACTGTACAGGATAGGGTTAGGGTACGGGTTAGGGTTAGGTTTAGGGTACGGGTTAGAGTTAGGGTATAGGTTAGGGTTAGGTTTAGGTTACGGGTGAGTGTTAGGGTTAGGGTACGGGTTAGTGTATGGGTTAGGTTTCAGGTTAGGTTTAGGGTTAGTTTTAGAGTTAGGGGTTAGGGTTAGTGTTAGGTTTAGGGTTAGGGTTAGGGTTAAGTGTTAGGTTTAAGGGTTAGGGATAGTGTTAGGGTTAGGGTTAGGGGTTAGGGGTACGGTTAGGGTTAAGGGTTAGTGTTAAGGGTTAGAGTTAGGGGTTAGGGTTAGTGTTAGTGTTAGGGTTAAGGTTAGGGCTTAATGTTAGGGTTAGGGTTAGGGTTTGGGTTAGTGTTAGGATTAGGGTTAGAGTTAGGGTTTAGGGTTAGGGTTAAGGCTTAGGGTTAGGTTTAGGGTTAGTGGTTAGGGGTTCAGTTTAGGGGTAGGGGTAGGGGTTAAGGTTTGGGTTAGGGGTTAGGGTTAGGTTTTGGTTTGGGGTTAGGGTTAGGTTTTGTTTTAGGGTTAGGTTTATGGGTTAGGGTTTAGGGTTAGGGTTAGGTGTTAGGGTTAGGGTTAGAGGTTAGAGGTTAGTGTTATGGTTATGGTTAGGTATGTGTTAGGGTTAGGGTTAGGATATGGCTTAGGGTACAGGTTAGGGTATGGGTTAGTGTTAGAGTACTGGTTAGGGTTAGGGTTAGGGGACAGGTTAGTGTACGGGTTAGGGTAAGTGTTAGGGTACGGGTTAGGGTTGGGGTACAGTTTAGTGTTAGGGTACCTGTTAGGGTTAGGGTACTGATTAGGGTTACGGTACAGCTTAAGTTAGGGTTAGTGTTCGGGTTAGGGTTAGGGTTTAGGGTTTAGGGTTAGGGTTAGTATTACGATTAGGGTTAAGGGTTTGGGTTAAGGGTTAGGGTTAGGATAGGTTTAGTGTTAGGGGTTAGGGGTTAGGGTTAGGGATTTGATTCGAATCAATTCTTTTTTTTTATTTTTTTAAAGATTTTTTTATTTATTTATGATAGACATAGAGAGAGGCAGAGACACAGGAGGAAGGAGAAGCAGGCTCCATGCAGAAGCCCGATGTGGGACTCGATCCCAGGTCTCCAGGATCATGCCCCGGGCTGCAGGCAGCGCTAAACCGCTGCGCCACCGGGGCTGCCCTCGATAGTTTTTGATTCGATTCGATTGGATTCATTTCTTTTCAATTCGATTCTTTTCGATTCGATTATTTTAGATTCGATTCGATTATTTTCGATTAAATTCGATTATATTCGATTCAAATCGATTAGATTATTTTCGATTCGATTGGATTATTTTAGATTTGATTAGATTATTTTTGATTCAATTCGATTGGATTATTTTTTATTCGATTTGATGCAAATCGATTCTTTTCGATTTAATTCGATTTGATGCAATTAATTTCAATTCGATTTGATTATTTTCGATTCGATTCGATTTGATTCGATTCAAATAATGTTTATTAATTTTTATTTATTATTTATGATAGTCACAGAGAGAGAGAGGCGCAGAGACACAGGCAGAGGGAGAGGCAGGCTCCATGCACCGGGAGCCCGATGTGGGATTTGATCCCGGGTCTCCAGGATCGCGCCCTGGGCCAAAGGCAGGCGCCAAACCGCTGTGCCACCCAGGGATCCCCGATTCGAATAATTTCAATTCGATTCAATAATTTTTGATTCATTTCAATTCAATTTGATTATTTTCGATTCAATTTGATTGGATTCGTTTTGATTATTTTCGATTCGATCCAATTATTTTTGATTCGATCGATTCTTTTCGATTCGATTCGATTATTTTCGATTCAATTCGATCGATTCGGTTTGATTATTTTCAACTCAATTCAATCAACTCGGCTCAATTATTTTCGATATGATTCGATTATTTTCGATTCGATAAGATTACTTTTGATTCGATTATTTTCGATTCGATTTCATTATTTTCAATTCAATTCAATTAGATTATTTTCGATTCGATTCAATGCGAATCGATTATTTTCGATTAGATTCGATTCAATTATTTTCGATTTGATTTGATTCGATTATTTTCAATTCGATTCAATTTGATTATTTTCATTTTGATTCGGTTCAATTCAATTCTATTATTTTCGATTCGATTCGTTTCGTATTGATTCGAATCGTTTTGATTCAATTTGATTATTTTCGATTTGAATCGATTCTTTTCGATGCGATTCTTTTCGATTCGGTTTGATATTTTCGATTCGAATCAACTCGATTCTTTTTGATTCGAGTACGTAAGATTCGATTCGATTCTTTTCGATTCGATTCGATTCGATATGATTCTTTTCGGTTCTATTCGATTCGATTCTGTTCGATTCAATTCGATATGATTCGATTCTTTTCGATTCCATTCGATACGATTCGATTTTATTCTTTTCATTTTGATTCAATTCATTTCGATGCTATTCAATTCGATTCGTTTCGAATCGATTCGATTCTTTTCGATTCAATTCGATACTTTTCGATTCGATTTGATTCGTTTTGATTCGATTCGATTCTTTTCGATTCAATTCGATTAGATTCTTTTCGATTCGATTTGATTCGTTTTGATTCGATATGATTTGATTTGATTCTTTTCGATTTGATTCGATTCAATTCGATTCTTTTCAATTCGATACGATTCTTTTTGTTTCGATTCGATTCTTTTCGATTTGATTAGATTCTTTTCAATTTGATTCAATTTGATTCTTTTCGATTTGATTCTTTTCGCTTCGATTCGATTCTACTTGATTCATTTCGAATCGATTCGATTCTTTTTGATTCGATCTATTTGATTCTTTTCGATTCAGTTCGATTCGATTCGATTCTTTTCGATTTGATTCAATTCTTTTCCACTCTGATTCGATTCGTTTTGATTTTTTTCAATTCGTTTCAATTCGAATCTATTCGATTCTTTTCGATTCAATTCGATTCAATTCGATTCTTTTAGATTCAATTCGATTCGATTCAATTCCATTCAATTCAATTCTTTTTGATGCGAATCAATTCGATTCGATTCTATTTGATTCGATCTATTCGATTATTTTCGATTCGGTTAGATTCGATTCAATTCTTTTCGATTCGATTCGATTCTTTTCCATTCGATCTGATTAGATTTGTTTTGAATTTTTTCGATTCGATTTGATTCGAATCTATTCGATTCTTTTCGATTCAATTCAATTCTTTTCGATTCAATTCAATTTGATTCAATTGCATTCGATTCGATTCTTTTTGGTTCGATTCGATTCTTTTCAATTCAATTCTTTTCGATTCGATTCTTTTCGATGCTATTCGATTCTATTCTTTTCGATACGATTCGATTCTTTTCGATTCGATTCGATTCGATTTGATTTGATTCTTTTCAATTCAATTAGATATGATTTGATTCTTTTCAATTCAATTCAATACCATTCGATTCTTTTCGATTCAATTTGATTCTTTTCTATTCGATTCGATTTGATTGTTTACGATTTGATTCGATACAATTGGATTCTTTTCGTTTCGATTTGATTCTTTTGATTCGATTCTTTTTGATTTGATTCGATTCTTTGGATTCGATTCGATACTGTTCGATTCGATTCAATTCTTTTGGATTCTATTTGATTCATTTCGATTCTTGATGCGATTCGAATCTTTTCACTTTGCTTCAATTCGATTCTACTCTATTCATTTCAAATCGATTCGATTCTTTTTGATTTGATCTATTCAATTATTTTCTGTTCGGTTCGATTCGATTCAATTCTTTTCAATTTGATTCGATTCTTTTCCATTCGATCTTATTAGATTCGTTTCGCAATTTTTCAATTCAATTCAATTCGAATCTATTTGATTCTTTTCGATTCAATTCGATTCAAATTCCTTTCTTTTCAAATTGATTTGATTCGATTCGATTCTTTTTGATTCCATTCGAATCGATTTTTTCGATTCAATTCTTTTAGATTCGACTCTTTTCGATTCAATTCATTTGGATTCGATTCTTTTCGAT
Organism: Canis aureus; assembly: GCF_053574225.1. NCBI lineage: Eukaryota > Metazoa > Chordata > Mammalia > Carnivora > Canidae > Canis > Canis aureus. The sequence continues at coordinate 45,972,843 of NC_135638.1, read as the reverse complement.
TCAATTAGATTCTTTTCGATTCGATTCAGTTCTTTTCGATTCAATTTGATTCGATTCGATTCTTTTCGATTCAATTTGAGTCGATTCTTTTTGATTCGAATCGATACTTTTCTACTCTTTTCGATTTGATACGATTCGATTATTTTCGATTCGATACCATTTGATTCGTTCTTTTTTTTAATCAATTCGATTCTTTTCGATTCGACTCTTCGATTCGATTCATTTGGATTCGATTCTTTTCGATTCGATTCAATTAGATTCTTTTCGATTCGATTCTTCTTGATTCGATTCGATTAGATTTTTTTCGTTTCGATTCGATAGTTTTCTATTCCTTTCTTTTCTATTCGATTCGATTAGATTCTTTTCGATTTGATTCAATTCGATTCGAATCTTTCTATTCGAGTCTTTTTGATTTGAATTCCTTTCTTTTCGAATCGATTCAATTCGATTCTTTTCGATTCGATTCAATTCTTTTTGATTTGATTCGATTTGATTCGATTATTTTCACTTCGATTCGATTCTTTTGATTCGGTGCGATTCGATTCGATTTTTTTCGATTCAATTCGATTAGATTCTTTTCGATTTGAGTCTTTTCGATTCGAATTTCTTTCTTTTCAAATCGATTTAATTCGATTCTTTTTGATTCGATTCGATTCTTTTTGATTCGATTCGATTCTTTTTGATTTGATTCTTTTCAGGTCGATTCGATTCGGTTTTTTTTGAATCAATTCGATTCTTTTCGATTCTACTCTTCGATTCAATTCTTTTGGATTCATACTTTTGGATTCGATTCGATTCTTTTCGATTCGATTCTTTCCGATTAGATTTGATTCTTTTCGATTCAATTCGATTCGATTCTTTACAATTCGATTCGATTCTTTTCAATTCGATTCGATTCGATTCTTTTCAATTCGATTCGATTCAATTCGATTCGTTTTTTTCTAAACGATTCGATTCTTTTTGATTCCATTCCTTTCAACTCGATTCATTTGGATTCGATTCTTTTCGATTCAATTCGATTCGATTCTTTTTGATTCGATTCGATTCGATTCTTTTTGATTCGTCTCTTTTCGATTCTATTCGAATCTTTTCGATTCGATTAGATTCTTTTCGATTCAATTTGATTCGATCCGAAACTCTTCAATTCTTTTCAATTCAATTCGATTGTTTTTGATTCGAATTGATTCAATTCTTTTCGATTCGATTTGATTGTTTTCGATTCGATTCGATTTTTTTCTATTCGATTCTTTTTTATTTGATTTGTTTCGATTATTTTCGATTCGATTTGATTCTTTTTGATTCGTTTTGGATCGATTCGATCCTTTTTGATTCGATTCGATTCGATACGATTCTTTTCGTTTTGATATGATAGTTTTCGATTCGTTTCTTTTTGATTCTATTCGATTCGATTCTTTTTGTTTTGATTCGATTTGATTCGAATCTTTTGATTCGAGTCTTTTCGATTCGAATTCCTTTCTTTTAGAATCGATTCGATTCAATTCTTTTCGATTCGATTGAATTCGATTCGATTCTTTTCACTTCCTTTCGATTTGATTCTTTTGATTCGGTGCAATTCGAGTCTATTCTTTTTGATTCGATTTGATTCGATTCTTTTTTATTCGATTCGATTCCTTTCAATTTGATTCGATTCTTTTTATTCTTTTCAATACAATTTGATTCGTTTTTTTCAAATTGATTGTTTTTGATCGACTCTTTTCGATTCGATTCATTTGGATTCGATTTGTTTCGTTTGGATTCGATTCGATTCCTTTCGATTCGATTCTTTTCGATTTGATTCGATTCTTTTAAAATCGATTCAATTCAATTCGATTCTTTTCGATTCGATTTTTTTCGATTCGTCGATTCGATCCTTTTCGATTCGATTCTTTTCGATCCGATTCCATTCTTTTCGATTCAATTCGATTCTTTTCGATTTGATTCTTTTCGACTCAATTCGATTATTTTCTTTCGATTCGATTCAATTCGAATCTATTCGATTCAATTCTTTTCGATTCGATTATTTTCGATTCGATTAGATTATTTTTTATTCATTTTGAATTGATTCGATCCTTTTTGTTTCGATTCGATTTGATTTTTTTCATTCGATACGATTTTTTTCGTTTCGATATGATAGTTTTCAATTCGTTTCTTTTCGATTCTATTCGATTCGATTCTTTTAGTTTCGATTCAATTTGATTCGAATCTTTCGATTCGAGCCTTTTCGATTCAAATTCCTTTCTTTTAGAATCGATTCGATTCAATTCTTTTCAGTTCCATTCCATTCAATTCTTTTTTTTGAAACAATTTGATTCTTTTTGATGCCACTCTTTTCGATTAGATTCATTTGGATTCGATTCTTTTCGATTCGATTAGATTTGATTCTTTTCGATTCAAGTCGAGTCAATTCTTTTTGATTCCATTCGAATCTTTTCGGTTCGATTAGATTCTTTTTGATTTAATTCGATTCGATTCGAAACTCTTCGATTGAATTCTTCTCGATTCAATTCTTTTTGATTCGATTCTTTTCGATTCGATTCATTTCTTTTCAATTTCATTTTTTTCTATTCGATTCTTTTTTATTTGATTTAATTATTTTCGATTCGATTCGATTTTTTTGGTTTCAAAACGATAGTTTTCGAATCGTTCTTTTCGATTCTATTCAATGCGATTCTTTTTGTTTCGATTCGATTTGATTCAAATCTTTCAATTCGAGTCTTTTCGATTCAATTTCCTTTCTTTTAGTATCGATTCGATTCGATTCGATTCTTTTCGATTCAATTCGATTTGATTCGATTCGATTCTTTTCACTTCCATTCAATTCGATTCTTTGGATTCGGTGTGATTCGATTCGATTTTTTTGGATCTGATTCGATTCGATTCGATTCAATTCGATTCTTTTCGATTCGATTCGATTCAGTTCGATTCTTTTCGATTCGATTTGATTCTTTTCGATTCAATTCAATTCGTTTCTTTAGATTTGATTTGATTTGATTTTTTTCGATTCGATTCTTTTCGATTCTATTCTATTCTTTCAATTTGATTCTTTTTGATTCGAATAGATTCTTTTCAATTCGATTTGATTCGATTCGATTCAATTCTTTTTGATTCGATTCAGTTTGATTTGAATCTATTCTATTCGATTATTTTCAATTCGATTCTTTTCGATTTGGTTCGATTCAGTTCTTTTCGATTCATTTTGATTTGATTATTTTTGATTCGATTCTTTTCGATTCGATTTGAATCTATTCTATTCGATTCTTTTCAATTCGATTCTTTTCGATTTGATTCGATTCAGTTCTCTTCGATTTGATTCGATTTGACTCTTTTCGATTCGATTCTTTCTGATTCAATTCGATTCTTTTTGATTCAATTCGATTTGATTCTTTTCGATTCAATTCAAATCGATTCGATTCATTTGGATTCAATTATTTTTGATTCGATTTGATTTCTTTTCGATTCAATTCGATTCGATTCTTTTCAATTCGATTCATTTCTATTCAATTTGATTCGATTCGATCCTTTTCGATTCGATTCAATTCTTTTCGATTCGATTCTTTTCCATTCAATTCTTTCCGATTCGATTCTTTTCCATTCGATTCGATATTTTCGATTCGATTCAATTCTTTTTTATTAGATTTTTTACGATTCTTTTCGATTCGATTCAATTCTTTTCTATTTGATTTGATTCTTTCCATTCGATATGATTCGATTCGATCCTTTTCGATTTGATTCGATTCTTTTCGATTCAATTCGATTTGATCTTTTCCGATTCGATTCGATTCTCTTAGATTTGATTCGATTCGATTCAATTATTTTCGATTCAATTCAATTCCATTATTTTCGATTGTAGTCTATTCGAATCGATTATTTTCAATTAGATTCGATTATTTTCTATTCGATTCGTTTCGATTCGAATATTTTTGATTCGATTTGTTTCGATTCGATTCGATTCGATTATATTCGAGTTGATTCGATTCGATTATTTTTGGTTCTATTCGTTTCAATTCGAATCGTTTCAATTCGATTCGACTCGATTATTTTTTATTCGATTCGAGTCTATTATTTTCGATTCGACTCGTTTCGATTCGTTTATTTTCGACTTGATTCGTATCGATTCGATTCGATTCGAGTATTTTCGATTAAATTCGTTTCGATTTGAATCGATTCAATTATTTTTGATTCGATTCATTTCGATTCGTTTTGATTCGATTATTTTCTATTCGATTCGTTTCAATTCGATTCGATTCGATTATTTTCAATTCGAATCGATTATTTTCGATTTGATTCGATTCGATTATTTTTTTAAAGATATATGTTTTTTTAATTTATTTATGATAGTCACAGAGAGAGAGAGAGAGAGGCAGAGACATAGGCAGAGGGAGAAGCAGGCTCCATGCACCAGGAGCCCGATGTGGGACTCAATACGGGTCTCCAGGATCGCGCCCTGGGCCAAAGGCAGGCGTCAAACCGCTGCGCCACCCAGGGATCCCTGATTCGATTATTTTTGATTCGATCATTTCGATTCTATTCGTTTTGATTCAATTCAATTCGATTATTTTAGATTTGTTTTGATTCGATTCGATTTGATTTTTTATTCAATTCATTTCGATTCGATTATTTTCGATTCGAATCATTTCGATTCGATTTGATTATTTTTTATTCGTTTCGATTCCATTCGATTATTTTTTATTCAAATTGTTTCGATTCTATTCAATTCGATTATTTTCGATTCAATTCCTTTCGATTTGGTTATTTTCGATTCGATTCGATTCCATTCGATTACTTTTGATTCAATTCGTTTCGAGTCGATTCGATTCGATTATTTTCCGTTCTATTCATTTCGATTAGATTCGATTAGATTATTTTCGATTCAATTCGTTTCGATTCGATTATTTTTGATTCGATTCGTTTTGATTCGATTTGATTCGATTATTTTCGAGTTGATTCGATTCGATTATTTTCAGTTCTATTCGTTTCGATTAGATTTGATTCGATTATTTTCGATTCAATTCATTTCAATTCGTTTATTTTCGATTCGAATCATTTCGATGTGATTCGATTCGAGTATTTTCGATTCAATTCGTGTCGATTCAATTTGATTCAATTATTTTTGATTCGATTCATTTCGATTCGATTCAATTTTTTTCGATTCGATTCTGTTCGATTTGATTAGATTCTTTTCGATCGACACGTTTTGATTCACTTCGATCAATTCATTTCGATTGATTCGATTCGATCCTTTTCGATTCGATCCTTTTCAATCCGATGCTTTTCGATTCGATTCGATTCTTTTCGATTCGATTCTTTTCCATTCAATTCGATTCTTTTCAATTCGATTGGATTTGATTCTTTTCAATATGATTCGATTTTTTCGATTCGATTCTTCTTTATTTGATTTGTATCGATTCTTTTCGAATAGATTTGATTCGATTCTTTTCGATTCGATTCGATTCTTTTCAATTCGATTCAATTCGATTCGATCTTTTCTGATTCAATTCGATTCTTTTCGATTCGATTCGATTCTTTTTTTATTCGATTCGATTCGATTCTTTTCGAGTCGATTCGAATCAATTCGGTTTTTTTTCGAATCGATTCGATTCTTTCGATTCGACTCTTCGATTCGATTATTTTGGATTCAATTCTTTTTGATTCGATCCTTTTTGATTCGATTCGATTCTTTTTGATTCGATTCGATTTCATTTTTTTGTTTCAATTCGTCTTTTTTGATTCGTTTCTTTTTGATTCGATTCAATTCGATTTTTTTCGAATCGGTACGATTTTTTCGTTTTGATATGATAGTTTTCAATTCGTTTCTTTTCGATTCTATTCAATTCGATTCTTTTTGTTTCAATTCGATTTGATTTGAATCTTTCAATTCGAGTCTTTTCGATTCGAGTTCCTTTCTTTTAGAATCGATACTTTTCTATTCTTTTCAATTCGATTCGATTATGTTTGATTCGATTCCATTTGATTCGTTCGTTTTTCGAATCTATTCTTTTTGATTCGACTCTTTTTGATTCGATTCATTTGGATTCAATTCTTTTCAATTCGATTCGATTCTTTTTTTTCGAATCGATTCGATTTTTTCGATTTGACAATTTTCTTTTTTTAATTTTTTTTTAATTTTTATTTATTTATGATAGTCACAGAGAGAGAGAGAGGCGCAGAGACACAGGCAGAGGGAGAAGCAGGCTCCATGCACCGGGAGCCCGATGTGGGATTCGATCCCGGGTCTCCAGGATCGCGCCCTGGGCCAAAGGCAGGCGCCAAACCGCTGCGCCACCCAGGGATCCCCTGACTCTTTTCGATTCGATTCATTTGGATTGGATTATTTTCGATTCGATCCTTTTCGATTTGATTCGATTCTTTTTTTTAAATTTTTTTTAATTTTATTTATTTATGATATGCACACAGTGAGAGAGAGAGAGAGGCAGAGACATAGGCAGAGGGAGAAGCAGGCTCCATGCACCTGGAGCCCGACGTGGGATTTGATCCCTGGTCTCCAGAATCGCGCCCTGAGCCAAAGGCAGGCACTAAACCGCTGCGCCACCCAGGGATCCCAATTCGATTTGATTCTTTTCGATTCAATTCGATTCAATTCTTTTCGATTCGATCCGATTCTTTTCTATTCGATCCTTTTCGATTCGATTCGATTCTTTTCGATTTGATTTGATTTTTTCCTATTCAATACAATTCGATTCGATCCTTTTCGATTTGATTCGATTCTTTTCAATTCGATTCGATTCGATTCTTTTTTTTAATTTTTTTATTCGATTCTTACATTCAATTTGATTAGATCTTTTTGATTCGATTTGATTCTCTTTGATTCGATTCGATTTGATTTTTTTCGTTTCCATTCGATAGTTTTCTATTCATTTCTTTTCTATTCGATTCGATTTGATTTGATTCTTTTCGATTCAATTCGATTCGATTCGAATCTTTCTATTCGAGTGTTTTTTATTTGAATTCCTTTCTTTTCGAATCGATTCAATTCGATTCTTTTGATTCGATTCAATTATTTTCACTTCCATTCGATTAGATTCTTTTGATTCGGTGCGATTCGATTCGATTTTTTTCGATTCAATTCGATTCTTTTCGATTCAAGTCTCTTCGATTCGAATTTCTTTCTTTTTGAATCAATTTGATTCTATTCTTTTCGATTTGATTTGATTCGATTCTTTTTGATTCGATTCGATTCTTTTCGATTTGATCTGATTCTTTTCAATTCAATTCGATTTGATTCTTTTCAATTCCAGTCTCTTCGATTCGAATTTCTTTCTTTTCGAATCGATTTGATTCCATTCTTTTCAATTTGATTCGATTCAATTTGATTCTTTTCGATTCGATTCGATTCTTTTTGAGTCGATTCGATTCGAATCAATTCGGTTTTTTTCAAATCGATTCGATTTTTTCGATTTGACTCTTCAATTCGATTCTTTTTGATTTGATTCAATTCTTTTGATTTGATCCTTTTCGATTCAGTTCGATACTTTTTGGTTCGATTCGATTCTTTTCTATTCTTTTCAATTCAATTCGATTCGATTATTTTCGATTCGATTCAGTTCGATTCGTTTTTTTGAATCGATTCATTCTTTTTGATTCCACTCCTTTCGACTCGATTTGATTCGATTCTTTTTGATTCGATTAGATTCTATTCTTTTCGATTCAATTCAATTCTTTTTGATTCGTTTCTTTTCGATTCTATTCGAATCTTTTCGATTCGATTAGATTCTTTTCGATTCAATTCGATTCGATTCAAAACTCTTCGATTCAATTTTTTTGATTCGATTCGATTCGATTGTTTTCAATTCGATTCAATTCAATTCTTTTCAATTCGATTCAATTCTTTTCGATTCCTTTTGTTTTTTTCAATTCGATTTTTTATTTGATTTGTTTCGATTCTTTTCTATTCGATTCGATTCTTTTCAATTCGATTCGATTCTATTTGATTCATTTCGAATCGATTCGATCCTTTTCGATTCTATTCGATTCGATTTTTTTCGATTCGATTCGATTTTTTTCATTTCGATATGATAGTTTTCGATTCGTTTCTTTTCGATTCTATTCGATCTGATTCTTTTTGTTTCGGTTCGATTTGATTCGAATCTTTTGATTCGAGTCTTTTCAATTCGAATTCCTTTCTTTTAGAATTGATTCGATTCGATTCTTTTCGATTTGATTTGATTCGATTCTTTTCACGTCCATTTGATTTAATTCTTTAGATACGGTGCGTTTTGATTCTATTTTTTTGATTCGATTCGATTCTTTTCGATTAGATTCGATTCAGTTTTTTCGATTCGATTTGATTCTTTTCGATTCGATTCGATTCTTTCCGATTCGATTCGATTCTTTTCAATTCAATTTGATTCGATTCTTTTCAATTTGATTTGATACGATTCTTTTCGAATCGATTCTTTTCAATTCTTTTCTCTTCCATTCAATTCGATTCTTTGGATTCGGTGCGATTCGATTCAATTTTTTTCTTTTTTTAAAAAATATTTATTTATTTATTTATTTATTTATTTATTTATTTATTTATTTATTATGATAGTCACAGAGAGAGAGAGAGAGGCAGAGACACAGGCAGAAGGAGAAGCAGGCCCCACGCACCGGGAGCCCGATGTGGGATTCGATCCCGAGTCTCCAGGATCACGCCCTGGGCCAAAGGCAGGCGCCAAACCACTGTGCCACCCAGGGATCCCCGATTCAATTTTTTTCGATTAGATTCGATTCTTTTCGATTCGAGTCTTTTCGATTCGAATTGCTTTCTTTTCGAATCGATTTGATTCGATTCTTTTTGATTCCATTCGAATCAATTTTTTTCAATTCAATTCTTTTAGATTCTTTTTAATTCGATTTTTTCGATTTGATTTGATTCTTTTTGATTTGATTCGATTCTTTTTATTCATTTCGAATCAATTCGATCCTTTTCCTTTTTTTTTAATACACTTTTTTTAAAATTTTTATTTATTTATGATAGTCATACAGAGAGAGAGAGAGAGAGGCAGAGACACAGGCAGAGGGAGAAGCAGGCTCCATGCACCGGGAGCCCGATGTGGGATTCGATCCCGGGTCTCCAGGATCGCGCCCTGGGCCAAAGGCAGGCGCTAAACCGCTGCGCCACCCAGGGATCCCGATTCGATCCTTTTCGATTCGATTCGATACGATCGTTTTCGTTTCGATGATAGTTTTCGATTCCTTTCTTTTCGATTCTATTCGATTCGATTCTTTTTGTATCGATTCAATTCTTTACACTTCCTGTTGATTCGATTCTTTTGATTTGGTGCGATTCGATTTTTTCGATTAGAGTCGATTCGATTCTTTTTGATTCAAGGTTCTTCGATTCGAATTTCTTTCTTTTCGAATCGATTTGTTTCAATTCGATTCTTTTCGATTCGATTCAATTCTTTTCGATTTGATTTGATTCTTTTCGATTCAATTCGATTCGATTCTTTTCGATTCGATTCAATTCTTTTCGATTTTATTTGATTCTTTTCTATTCGATACAATTCGATTAGATCCTTTTTGATTGGATTCGATTCTTTTCGATTCGATTCGATTCTTATATTCGATTTGATTCGATCTTTTTCAATTCGATTCGATTCTCTTCGATTTTATTCGATTCAATTTTTTTCATTTCCATTCGATAGTTTTCTATTCGTTTCTTCTCTATTCGATTCTATTCTTTTTGATTCGATTCAATTCGATTCGAATCTTTCTATTCGAATGTTTTTGATTTGAATTCCTTTCTTTTCGAATCAATTCGATTCGATTCTTTTTGATTCGATTCGATTCGATTCTTTTTGATTCGATTCGATTTGATTTGATTATTTTCACTTCCATTCGATTAGATTCTTTTGATTCGGTGCAATTCGATTCGATTTTTATCGATTCGATTCGATTCGAGTCTTTTCTATTCGAATGTCTTTTCAAATCGATTCGATTCGATTCTTTTCGATTCTTTTTTTTTTTTAAAAGATTTTATTTATTTATTCATGATAGTCACAGAGAGAGAGAGAGAGGCAGAGACACAGGCAGAGGGAGAAGCAGGCTCCATGCACCGGGAGCCCGACGTGGGATTCGATCCCGGGTCTCCAGGATCGCGCCCTGGGCCAAAGGCAGGCGCCAAACCGCTGCGCCACCCAGGGATCCCCTTTTTCGATTCTTTTTGATTCAATTCGATTATTTTCGAGTCTCTTCGATTCGGTTTTTTCGAATCGATTCAATTCTTTTTGATTAGACTCTTCGATTCGGTTATTTTGGATTCGATTCTTTTCGATTCGATTCGATTCTATTCGCTTTAATTCGATCCGATTCTTTTCGATTCGATTTGATTCTTTACGATTCGATTCGATTCGGTTCTTTTCTATTCTTTTCTATTATTTTCTATTCGATTCGATTATTTTCTATTCGATTCGATTCAATTCGATTCGTTTTTTTTCTAAATGATTTGGTTCTTTTCGATTCCACTCCTTTCGACTTGATTCATTTGGATTCGATTCTTTTCGATTTGATTAGATTCGATTCTTTTTTATTTGATTCGATTTGATTCTTTTTAATTCGTTAATTTTTTATTCCATTCAAATCTTTTCGGTTCGATCAGATTCTTTTCGTTTCAATTTGATTCGATTCGAAACTCTTCGATTCAATTCTTTTTGATTCGATTCGATTGGATTCGATTTGATTGTTTTAGATTTGATTCGATTCAATTCTTTTCGATTCGATTCGATTCTTTTCAATTCGATTTTTTTCTATTCGATATGTTTCAATTATTTTCAATTTGATTCGATTCGATTCTTTTCGATTCGATTCGATTCTTTTTGATTCATTTCGAATTGATTCGATCCATTTCGATTCGATTCGTTCGATTTTTTTGATTCGATACGATTTTTTTCTTTTCGATATATTTTTCGATTACTTTCTTTTCGATTCTATTTGATTCGATTCTTTTTTTTCAATACGATTTGATTCGAATCTTTCGATTCGAGTCATTTCGATTTGAATTCCTTTCTTTTAGAATCGATTCAATTCTTTTTGATTCGATTCAATTCGATTCGTTTTTTTGAAAAAATTCGATTCTTTTCGATTCCACTCTTTTCGATTAGATTCATTTGGATCCGATTCTTTTCGATTCGATTAGATTCGACTCTTTTCGATTCAATTAGATTCAATTCTTTTTGATTTGTTTCTTTTTGATTCCATTCGAATCTTTTCGGTTCAATTATATTCTTTTCGATTCAATTCGATTCGATTCGAAACCCTTCGATTGAATTCTTTTCGATTCGATTCTTTTTGATTCAATTCGATTAGATTAGATTCTTTTCGATTTGATTCAATTCAGTTCTTTTCGATTCGATTGTTTTCTATTGGATTCCTTTTTGTTTGATTTGATTCAATTATTTTCGATTCGATTCTATTCGATTCTTTTCAATTCGATGTTATTCGATACATTTCGATTCGATTTGATTTGATTTTTTTCTTTTCGATACAATAGTTTCGGTTTTGTTCCTTTCGATTCTATTCGATGCGATTATTTTGTTTCGATTCGATTTGCATGTGGAAGTGTCAGGCCTGTACTCACGATTATCTGAGTTGAATACAGCGATTTCAAATGGCCTTCTTCAAAGAGTGTAGCTAGTTTCTAACTCCCATGTACGAGTGGGTAGCAGACATCTGCCTCCCATGCATACACACTTTTGAGACTTGAGCTTATGGCCTGTACTTCCCACATCCTGCCTGCAGGTACACTTCGCTGCTAACAGGCCTAGGCTCGATGCATGACGGAAGTGTTGTGAGAGGTAAGTGGAAAGTCCCGGCACGCAAGACTAGTGCCTCCAAGCTCAATCCAGCGATTTCCTAGTAATTTCTGTCTTAGGTGCTACATACTAAGTTCCATACGTGAGAAGCTAGCTGAAACCCATGTCCAAAAGCATCTCTCTTCCAAGAGTTGAGCTCACACCCAGTCCCTCACAGTTCTACACTGCCTGCAGAATGAGTTTTGAACATCTTCACCAGAGACGTTTGTCAGAAGCTTGTGAGACGCAAGTGGAATAATGCAGGCCTGGAAGGTGTCTCCAGGTGCAGTAGAGTGGTATTCTTCGAACCTCCTGAGTTAGAAAACTGCTATGTTCTGATGGCCATTAGAACGCAGCTAGTTGAAAGCTGGCTTCTAGGCATGCTCTCTTGTGAGAGCTGAGCTCAAGGCAGGACCCTCCCGCATCCTGCCTGCCCATCGGCATAGCTGCTAACATCCTTACGTGAAGTGCTGGAAGAGATTGGATAAATGCGAGTGGAAGTGTCACGACTGTACTCACGTGTATCTGAGTTCAATACAGCGATTGCCAACGTCCTTGTTCAATTAGAGTGTAGCTCGTGTATATCTCGCCTCGATAAGTGTCTAGCAGACATCGGCTTGCAAAGCATACACACTTCTGAGAGTTGGGCTTATGGCCTGTACCTCCCCCATCCTGACTGCGTGTACGAACAGCTTCCACAGCATTTCGTTGTATGGGGGAGAGTAGCGAAGTGAGAAACAAGTGTCTGCCTTGTCAATTCCGTGACTAGCAGACAGCTGCCTCCAAGGCATGCACTCTCCTTTGGATTGATCTTAGGACTTGAACCTCCCACATGCTGACCACCTGTACGCTTCACTTCCAAAGGATATCGTTCGATGCGGGACGGAAGTTTTGCAAGAGGCAAATGTGTCTTAGTTCAATCCAGCAACTTCTGAGGAATTCCTCCCTCAGATGGGAGCTACATACTAACTTCCAAACCTGAGTACCTAGCTGAAAGCTCTCTCTCTGGGGAACTTCCCTCTCGGAGATGAGTTGAAACGTGGTCCTTCCCAGTTCCACACTGCCTACAGATACAGTTACAAACATCTTCACTAGACATGTTTGTCAGAAGCTAATGGGATACAAAGGTAAGCTGCAGATTTCAAGGTTGTGTCTCCAGGTGCAGTAAAGCGGTATTCATGGAACATCCTGAATTCAATGCTGCCACGTTCTCATGGCCATCAGAACGCAGTTAGTAGAAAGCTGGCTTCGAGGCATGCCTCCTTTTGAAAGCTGAGCTCAGGGCAGGACCCTCCCGCATTCTGACTGCCTGTAGTTGAAGCTGCTAACATTCTTATTTTATGTTGGGAGAGGTTGGAGAAATGCAAGTGGAAGTGTCAGGACTGTACTCACGTGTATCTGAGTTCAATACAGTGATTGCCAACGTCCTTGTATAATTAGAGTGTAGCTCGTGTATATCTCGCCTCGATAAGTGTCTAGCAGACATCGGCCTGCAAAGCATACACACTTCTGAGAGTTGAATTTATGCCTTGTACCTCGCACATGCTGACTGCAGGTACACGTTGCTCCTATCAGGCTCCTGTCAGATTCATGACAGAAGTTTGTCAGAGGTTAGTGGAAGGTGCCGGCCCACACAACTAGTGTCTCCAAGCCCAATCCAGAGATATGTGAGGAACTGCTCTCTTAGATTGGTGCTACTTACTAAGTTCCATACATGAGAAGCTAGTTGAACACAGTGTCCAAAGGGTACTCTCTTCTGAGACTTGAGCTCACCTCCAATCCCTCACAGTTCCACTCGGCCTTCAGATGGAATTTCGAACATCCTCACTAGACATGTTTGTCAGAAGCTCATAGAACACAAGGAGCTATCTGCAGGCTTCAATGCTTGTCTCTCAAGGTGAAGTAGAGCGGTATACATGGAACATCCTGACTTACAGTGGTGCTACGTTCTCAAGGCCATAACAATGCAGCTAGTAGAAAGCTGGCTTCGAGGCATGCTTCCTTTTGAGAGCTGAGCTCAGGGAAGGACCCTCCCTCATCCTGCCTGACTGTAGACGTAGCTGCTAACATCCTTGTGTTAGGTGCTGGGAGAGGTTGTGACAAAAGCATGTGGAAGCGTCAGGCCTGAACTCACGTGTATCTGAGTTGAATATAGCAATATCCAACGGTCTTCTTCGATCAGAGTATAGCTATGTTCTAAATCCCATGTATGAGGGGTTAGCAGAAATCTGCCTCCCAGGCATACACACTACTGAGAGTTGAGCTTATGATCTGTACCTCGACATCCTGCCTTCAGGTACACTTCACTTCTAAAAGGCCTAGTCTCGATGCGTTATGGAAGTGTTGTGAGAGGTAAGTGGAATGTCCCAGCACACTAGACTAGTGACACCAAGGTCAATCCAGGGATTTCGTAGTAATTCCTGTGTTAGACTGGTGCTACATGTTAAGTTCCATAGGTGAGAAGGTAGCTGAACGCCTTGTCCAAAAGCAAATTAGTTTTGAGAGTTGAGCTCACCCTCCTTCCTTCACGGTCTGATACTGCCTGCAGAATGAGTATCAAACATCTTCACCATAGAGTTTTGTCAGAAGGTTGTGAGACGCAAGTGGAACAATGCAGACCTGGAAGTTTTCTCCAGGTGCAGTAGAGTGGTAATCTTGGAACCTCCTGAATTAGAATACTGCTACATTCTCACTGCCATAAGAATGCAGCTAGTTGAAAGCTGACTTCTAGGCATGCTTCCTTGTAAGAGCTGAGGTCAGGGCAGGACCGTCCCGCATCCTGACTGCATGTAGACATAGGTCCTAGCATCTTTATGTTAGGTGCTGGAAGAGGTTGTGTGACAAGCATGTGGAAGTGACAGGCCTGTACTCACGTGTATCTGAGTTCAATACAGCGATTTCCAACGTCCTTGTTCAAGTAGAGTATACCTCGGTTCAAGCTCCCATCAATAAGTGTCTAACAGACATCTGCCTGTAAAGCATACACACTTCTGAGAGTTGAACTTATGCCCTGTACCTCCCACATGCTGACTGCAGGTACACTTCGCTCCTATCAGGCCTAGGCTTGAATCGTGACTGAAGGATTGTGAGAGGTTAGTGGAAGGCGCCAGCCCACACGACTAGTGTCTCCAAGCCCCATCCAGAGATATGTGAGGAACTGCTCTCTAGGGTTGGTGCTACACACTAATTCCATACATGAGAAGCTAGTGGAATGCAGTGTCCAAAGGGTACTTTCTTCTGAGACTTGAGCTCACCCCCAGTCCCTCACAGTTCCACACGGCCTTCAGATGAAATTTCGAACATCCTCACTAGATGTGTTGTTCAGAAGCTCATAGGACAAAAGGAGCTAGCTGCAGGCTTCAATGCTTGTGTTTCTAGGTGCAGTAGAGCGGTATACATGGAACGTCCTGACTTACAATGTAGCTACATTCTCACAGCCATAAGAACGCAGCTAGTGGAAAGGTGCATTCGAGGCATGCTGCTGAGGATCAGAGCCACCTGTTCCAATTGAGGCCCAGTGGGGAATAGAGGAGCCATGTCCCGATGATGTCCAGGTAGGGACCAGAGTCACCAGGTCCAGATGAGGCCCAGGTGGGGGGAGCATATTCACTAGGTCCATGTGAGGCCCAGTTGAGGACCAGAGTCACCAGGTCTCGTTGAGGCCTAGAGGGGTACCAGAATCACCTGGTCCAGGTGACATCCAGATGGGGACCAGAGTCACCAGGTCAAGGTGAGGCCCAGAGGGATTCCAGAGTCATCATGTCCAGGTGAGGCTCAGGTGTGGAACAGAGTAACCGGGTACCAATGATGCCAAGGTGAGGACCAGAGTCACCAGATCTCGGAGAGGCCCAGATAGGATCAGAGTCACCAGTTCCATGTGAGGCCAAGAAGGAGTCCACAGCAATCAGGTCCAGGTGGGGAACAAAGTCACCAGGATAGGGTGAGGCCCAGTTGGGGACCACATTCACCAGGTCCAGGTGAGGCTCAGGTGATGACCAGAGTCACCGGGTCCGGGTGAGGACCAGGTAAGGACCAGATTCACCAGGTCCAAGAAGCCCACGTGGGGACCTGACTCACCAGGTATGGGTGAGGCCCAGGTGGCAACTCCACTCACCAGGACCAGGTGAGGCCAACCTGCAGGCCATAGTCACCAGATCCAGGTGAAGCCCTGGTGGGAACTGGAGTCACCAGGTAAATATGAGGCTAGAAGGACACCACAGTCACCAGGTCCAGGTGTGGTTCATGTGGGAACGAGAGTCACCAGGTCCAGGTGAGACCCAGGTGGGGACCACAGTCACCAGGTCCAGATTGAGACCTAGGTGGGGGGCCCAAAGTCATCAGTGCCAGGTGAGGCCAAAGTGTGGAGCAAAGTTATCAGGTCCAGGTGAGTCCCTGGTGGGGAACAGAGTAACCATGTCCCATTGATGCCCAGGTGGGACCAGAGTCACAAGCTCCAGACGAGGCCTAAGTGAGGAGTAGATCACCAGGTCCTGTTGGGGCCCACTTGAGGACCAGAGTACCCAGCTCCAGGTGAGGCCCAGCGGAGGACCAGAGGAGGACCAGAGTCACCCGGTCCCGGTGATATCCAGGTGGGGACCAGAGTCACCACGTCAGGGTGAGGCCAAGAGGGGGACGAGAGTCACTAGGTCCAGATGAGGCCCCGATGTGGAACTGAGTAACCAGGTCCTATGATGTCCATGTGAGGAGCAGATTCACCAGGTCCAGGTGAGTTCCCTGTGGGAACCAGTCACCTCTTCCAGGTGAGGCCCCTGTGGGACCACAGTCACCAGGTCAGGGTGAGGTCCAGATGGTGACCAGAGTCACCAGGTCCACGGGAGGCCCAGGGATAGAAGAGAGTAACCAGGTCCCAATGATGCCCAGGTAAGGACCAGAGTCACCAGGTACAGGCGAGGCCCAAATATGGATCAGGGTCGTGTTGTTCCAGGTGAGGCCAAAGGAGACCACAGGAACGAGGTCCTGGAGAGCCCCATATGTGAACCAGAACCACCAGATCCAGGTGAGGCCCAGGTGGCAACAAGATTCACCAAGTCCAGGTGAGACCCAGGTCGTGACCTGAGTCACCAGGTCCAGGTGAGGTCCAGGTAAGGACCAGATTCACCAGGTACAAGTGAAGCCCAGGGGGAGACCAGAGTCACCAAGAAAGGGTGATGTCCAGAGGAGGAACCCGAGTAACCAGTTAAGTTTGAGGCCCAGAGTTGGACCAGAGTTCCCCGGTCAAAGTGAGGCCCAGGTGTGGAATAGAGTATCCAGGTCCCAATAATGCCTAGGTGAGGACCAGAGTCACTAGGCCCATGCAGGGCCCAGATGTGGATCAGAATCACCAGGTCCTGGTGAAGCATAGAAGGAGACCACAGTCACCAGTATCAGGTGGGTCCCATGTGGGAACCAGAGCCACTCTATCCAGCTGAGTCCCAGGTCCATGTGAGGCCCACGTGAGGACCAGATTCATGAGGTCGAATTGAGGCATAACTGGGGACAAGGGTCACCAGGTCTGGGTGAGGCCTAGGTGGGGAAAGATTCACCAGGTGTGAGTTAGGTCACAGTGGGGACGAGAGTCACCAGGTCCAGGTGAGGCCAAACTGAGGACCCGAGTTACCAGATCCAGGTGAGGTCCATGTTGGAAAGAGAGTCACCAGGTCCAGGAGAGGTCCAGGTGGGGACCAGAGTCACCAGATAGAGATGAGGGCCTGGTGAGGACCAGATCTACCAGGTATATGTGAGGCCCAGGTGGGGATCAGAGGCAACAGGTCCATGTGAGACCGGCTGGGGATCATGGTCAACAGGTGTACGTGAGGCCCAGGTGTGGAACACAGTAACCAGGTCCAGGTGAGTCCCAGGTGGTGACAACAGTCGCCAGGTCCAGGTGAGGCCCAGGTGGGGACCAGGATCACCAGGTACAGGGGAGGCCCTTGAAAGAACCAGAGTCAACAGTTCGAGGTGAGGCGCAGGTGGCAACCAGAGTCAGCAGGTCCAAGTCAGGCCAAAGTGGGGTTCACAGTCACCAGGTCAGGGTGAGACCCAGAGGGGGACCAGAGTCACCCGGTCCAGGTGAGGTCCAGTTGTGGAACACAGTAACCGGGTCCCAATTATGCCCAGTGGAGGATCATGGTCAACAGGGCCAGGTGAGGCCCAGATGGGGACCAGAGTCACCAGGTCCAAGTGAGGCCCAGGTGGGGACCACAGTCACCAGATCCAGGGTAGTCTCAGGTGCAGAGCAGAATCACCAGGTCCAGATGAGGTGCAGGTGGCAACCACACTCACCATGTCCCTGTGAGGCCCTGGTGGGGACCAGAGTCACCAGGGACATTAGAAGCTAGAAACACTGCAGCCACCTGGTCCACATGAGGTCCATGTGGTAATGAGAGTCACCAGTTACAGGTGAGGCCGAGGTGGGGATCAGACTCACCCGGTCCAGGTGAGACCCAGGTGGGAACCAGAGTCACCATCCAGGTGTGGCCCAGGTGAAGACCAGAGTTAACAGGTCCAGGTGGGTCCCTGTAGGGAACAGTGTAACCATGTCCTGATGCTACCCAGGTGGGTACCAGAGACACCAGGTCCAGATGAGGCCCAGCTGGGGACCAGTGACATGAGGTCCAGGTGAGGTCCCGGTGGGAACCACAGTCACCAGGTCAGGTGAAGCCATGCTGAGGATCAGAATCACCAGTTCCAGGTGAGGCCTAGGTGGGGCCAGAGTCACCTGGTACAGAAGAGGCCAAAGTGAGGACCAGAGTTACCAGGTCCAGGTGAGTCCCAGTGGGGAATAGAGTAACCTTGTCCTGATGATTCCCAGGTAGTGACCAGATTCACCAGGTCCAGATGAGGCCCACGTGGGGAGCATATTCACTAGGTCCAGGTGAGCCCCAGTTGAAGGCCAGTCATCAGGTCTGGTTTAGGCCTAGAGGGGTACCAGAATCACCTGGTCCAGGTGACATCCAGATGGGGACCAGAGTCATCAGGTCAGGGTGAGGCCCATAGGGGTTCCAGTCATCATGTCCAGGTGAGGCTCAGGTGTGGAACAGAGTAACCAGGTCCCAATGATGCCCAGGTGAGGACCAGAGTCACCAGATCTGGGTGAGGCGCAGATAGGATCAGAGTCACCAGTTTCAGGTGAGGCCAAGAAGGAGTCCACAGCAATCAGGTCCAGGTGGGGAACAAAGTCACTAGGACTGGGTGAGGCCCAGATGGGGACCAGATTCACCAGGTCCAGGTGAGACCCATGTGGGGACCTGAGTCACCAGGTATGGGTGAGGCACAGGTGTCAACCCCACTCACCAGGTCCAGGTGAGGCCAACCTGCAGGCCAGAGACACCAGATCCAGGTGAGGCCCTGGTGGGGACCTGAGTCACCAGGTAAATATGAGGCTAGAAGGACACCACAGTCACCAGGTCCAGGTGTGGTTCATGTGGGAACGAGAGTCACCAGGTCCAGTTGAGATCCAGGTGGGGACCACAGTCACCAGGTCCTGATTGAGGCCTATGTGGGGGGCACAGTGTCATCAGGGCCAGGTGAGGCCAATGTGTGGATCAAAGTTATCGGGTCCAGGTGAGTCCCTGGTGGGGAACAGAGTAACCATGTCCCATTGATGCCCAGGTGGGAATAGAGTCACAAAGTCTAGATGAGGCCTAAGTGAGGAGTAGATTCACCAGGTCCTGTTGAGGCCCAGTTGAGGACCAGAGTCCCCAGCTCCTGGTGAGTTCCAGAGGGGGACCAGAGTCACCCGGTCCAGGTGATATCCAGGTGGGGACCAGAGTCACCACGTCAGGGTGAGGCCCAGAGGGGGACAAGAGTCACTAGATCCAGGTGAGGCCCTGATGTGGAACTGAGTAACCAGGTCCCATGATGCCCATGTGAGGACCAGATTCACCAGGTCCAGGTGAAGTCCCTGTGGGAACCTGTCATCTCATCGAGGTGAGGCCCAGGTGGGACCGCAGTCACCGGGTCAGGGTGAGTTCCAGAGAGTAACCAGAGTCACCAGGTCCAGGTGAGGCCCCGGTATAGAAGAGAGTAACCAGATCCCAATGATGCCCAGGTTAGGACCAGAGTCACCAGGTCCAGGTAAGGCCCAGGTATAGAAGAGAGTAACCAGGTCCCAGTGATGCCCAGGTAAGGACCAGAGTCACTAGGTCCAGGTGAGGCCCAAATATGGATCAAAGTCGTTTTGTTCCAGGTGAGGCCAGAAGGCGACCACAGGAACCAGGTCCAGGAGAGCCCCATATGGGAACCAGAGTCTCCAGATCCACGTGAGGTCCAGGTGGGGACCACAGTCACAAGGTCCATGTGAGGCCCAGGTAGCAACAATATTCACCAAGTCTGAGGAGGGGCAAGATGGCTGAATAGTAGGGTCCCCAAATCACCTGTCTCCACCAAATTACCTAGAAAACCTTCAAATCATCATGAAAATCTACGAATTCGGCCTGAGATTTAAAGAGAGACCAGCTGGAACGCTACAGTGAGAAGAGTTCATGCTTCTATCAAGGTAGGAAGACGGGGGAAAAGAAATAAAGAAACAAAAGGCCTCTGAGGGGGAGGGGCCGCGAGGAGCCGGGCTGAGGCCGGGCGAGTGTCCCCAGGACAGGAGAGCCCCGTCCCGGAGGAGCAGGAGCTGCACCAACCTTCCTGGTTAGAAAGGCGCCCGCAGGGAATTAGAGCAGGACCCCAGGAGGTCGGGGATGCCCTCGGGCTCCCTGGGACATTAACAGACACCTGCCCCCACAGGAGAGTGTGCCAAGCTCCCTAAGGGCTGCAGCGCACACAACGGGACCCGGAGCAGCTCAGAGGGGCTCAGGCAGCGGACACAGCCCAGGATCCAGCCTCCCCAGGACAGGCAGAGTCCGGGAGGGCCCTGGACAGGAAGGACGCTCCTGCCCCGAGCTGAGCAGCTCTCCAGGCCCTGCAGGCGGAGTGCTTCAGAGTTCCTGTGGGGGCTGAATCCAGGTTTCCAGAACTGGCCTCGCCACTAGGGTTGTTCCTCCAGGGGCCTCACGGGGTAAACAACCCCCACTGAGCCCTGCACCAGGCAGGGGGCAGAGCAGCTCCCCCAAGTGCTAACACCAGAAAATCACAACAGGCCCCTTCCCCAGAAGTACTGCTAGAAGGACAAGTTCCAGGGGAAGTCAAGGGACTTAAAGTATACAGAATCAGAAGATACTCCTCCATGTTTTTTTTATTTCTGATTGCTTCGCCCTCCCCTATTCCCCCCTTTCTTTTTCTTTCTCTTTTTTTTAAAAATTTTTTATTTATCTATGATAGTCACACACACACACAGAGAGAGAGAGGCAGAGACACAGGCAGAGGGAGAAGCAGGCTCCATGCACCAGAAGCCCGACGTGGGATTCGATCCAGGGTCTCCAGAATCGCGTCCTGGGCCAAAGGCAGGCGCTAAACCACTGCGCCACCCAGGGATCCCTCTTTCTTTCTCTTTTTATTCTCTATTTCCTTCTTTCTTCCTCTATTCTTTTTCATTTTTCTCTTTTCTTTCCTTCTTTCTCTCCTCTCTTTTTCTCCTTTTCCCAATACAATTTCTTTTTGGCCACTCTGCACTCAGGAAAATGACTAGAAGGAAAACCTCACCTCAAAAGAAAGAATCAGAAACAGTCGTCTCTCCCACAGAGTTACAAAATCTGGATAACAATTTAATGTCAGAAAGCAAATTCAGAAGCACTATTATACAGCTACTGGTGGCTCTAGAAAAAAGCATAAAGGACTCAAGAGACGTCATGACTGCAGAATTTTGATCCAATCAGGCCGAAATTAAAAATCAATTGAATGAGATTAAATCCAAACTAGAAGTCCTAATGATGAGGGTTAACGAGGTAGAAGAAAGAGTGAGTGACATAGAAGACAAGTTGATGGTAAAGAGGGAAACTGAGGAAAAAGGAGACACACAATTAAAAGACCAGGAAGACAGATTAAGGGAAATAAACGACAGCCTGAGGAAGAAAAACCTACGTGTAATTGGGGTTCTCGAGGGCGCCAAAATGGACAGAGGGCCAGAATATGTATTTGAACAAATCATAGCTGAAAACTTTCCTAATCTGGAAAGGGAAACAGGCATTCAGATCCAGAAAACAGAGAGATACCCCCCTAAAATCAATAAAAACCGTTCAACACCTCGACATGTAATAGTGAAGCTTGCGAATGCCAAAGATAAAGAGAAGATCCTTAAAGCAGCAAGAGACAAGAAATCCCTGACTTTTATGGGGAGGAGTATTAGGGTAACAGCAGACCTCTCCACAGAGACCTGGCAGGCCAGAAAGGGCTGGCAGGATATATTTAGGGTCCTCAATGAGAAGAACATGTAACCAAGAATACTTTATCCAGCAAGGCTCTCATTCAAAATAGAAGGAGAGATAAAGAGCTTCCAAGACAGGCAGGAACTGAAAGAATATGTGACCTCCAAACCAGCTCTGCAAGAAATTTTAAGGGGGACTCTTAAAATTCCCCTTTAAGAAGAAATTCAGTAGAACAATCCACAAAAACAAGGGCTGAATAGATATCATGATGACACTAAACTCATATCTGTGGATAGTAACTCTGAACGTGAATGGGCTTAATGACCCCATCAAAAGGCGCAGGTTCAGACTGGATAAAAAATCAGGACCCATCTATTTGCTGTCTACAAGAGACTCATTTTAGACAGAAGGACACCTACAGCCTGAAAATAAAAGGTTGGAGAACCATTTACCATTCAAATGGTCCTCAAAAGAAAGAAGGGGTAGCCATCCTTATATCAGATAAACTAAAATTTACCCCGAAGACTGTAGTGAGAGATGAAAAGGGACACTATCTCATACTTAAAGTATCTATCCAACAAGAGGACTTAACAATCCTGAATATATATGCCCCTAATGTGGGAGCTGCCAAATATTTAAACCAATTAATAACCAAAGTGAAGAAATACTTAGATAATAATACACTCATACTTGGTGACTTCAATCTAGCTCTATCTACCCTCGATAGGTCTTCTAAGCACAACATCTCCAAAGAAACAAGAGCTTTAAATGATACACTGGACCAGATGGATTTCACAGATATCTACAGAACTTTACATCCAAACTCAACTGAATACACATTCTTCTCAAGTGCACATGGAACTTTCTCCAAAATAGACCACATACTGGGTCACAAATCGGGTCTGAATCGATACCAAAAGATTGGGATCGTCCCTTGCATATTCTCAGAACATAATGCCTTGAAATTAGAACTAAATCACAAGAAGTATGGAAAGACCTCAAACATGTGGAGGTTAAGGACCATCCTGCTAAAAGATGAAAGGGTCAACCAGAAAATTAAGGAAGAATTAAAAAGATTCATGGAAACTAATGAGAATGAAGATACAACCATCCAAAATCTTTGGGATGCAGCAAAAGCAGTCCTAAGGGGGAAATACATCGCAATACAAGCATCCATTCAAAAACAGGAAAGAACTCAAGTACAAAAGCTAACCTTACACATAAAGGAGCTAGAGAAAAAACAGCAAATATATCCTACACCCAAGAGAAGAAGGGAGTTAATAAAGATTTGAGCAGAACTCAAGCAAATCGAGACCAGAAGAACTGTGGAATAGATCAACAGAAGTAGGAGTTGGTTCTTTGAAAGAATTAATAAGATAAATAAACCATTAGCCAACCTTATTAAATAGAAGAGAGAGAAGACTCAATAAAATCATAAGTGAGAAAGGAGAGATCACTACCAAGGAAATACAAACGATTTTAAAAACATATTATGAACAGCTATATGCCAATAAATTAGGCAATCTAGAAGAAATGGACGCATTCCTGGAAAGCCACAAACTACCAAAACTGGAACAGGAAGCAATAGAACCTGAACAGGCCAATAACCACGGAGGAAATTGAAGCAGTCATCAAAAACCTCCCAAGACACAGGAGTCCAGGGCCAGATGGCTTCCCAGGGGAATTCTATCAAACATTTAAAGAAGAAATCATACCTATTCTACTAAAGATGTTTGGAAAGATAGAAAGAGATGGAGTACTTCCAAATTCGTTTTATGATGCCAGCATCACCTAAATTCCAAAACCAGACAAAGACCCCACCAAAAAGGAGAATTACAGACCAATATCCCTGATGAACATGGATGCAAAAATTCTCAACAAGATACTAGCCAATAGTATCCAACAGCACATTAAGAAAATTATTCACCACGACCAAGTAAGATTTATCCCCGGGACACAAGGCTGGTTCAACACTCATAAAACAATCAAAGTGATTCATCATATCAGCAAGAGAAAAACCAAGAACCATATGATCCTTTCATTAGATGCAGAGAAAGCATTTGACAAAATAGAGCATCCATTCCTGATCAAAACTCTTCAGAGTGTAGGGATAGAGGGAACTTTCCTTGACATCTTAAAAGCCATCTACGAAAAGCCCACAGCAAATATCATTCTCAATGGGGAAGCACTGGGAGCCTTTCCCCTAAGATCAGGAACAAGACAGGGATATCCACTCTCACCACTGTTATTCAACATAGTATTGTAAGTCCTAGCCTCAGCAATCAGACAACAAAAAGACATTAAAGGCATTCAAATTGGCAAAGAAGAAGTCAAACTCTCCCTCTTCACCGATGACATGATACTCTACATAGAACCCCCCCCCAAAAAAAGAAAACCCAAAAGCCTCCACCCCAAGATTGCTAGAACTCATACAGCAATTTGGTAGCATGACAGGATACAAAATCAATGCCCAGAAATCAATGGCATTTCTATACACTAACAATGAGGCTGAAGAAAGAGAAATTAAGGAGTCAATCCCATTTACAATTGCACCCAAAAGCATAAGATACCTAGGAATAAATCTCACCAAAGAGGTAAAAGATCTATACCCTAAAAATTATAGAACACTTCTGAAAGAAATTGAGGAACACACAAAGAGATGGAAAAATATTCTATGCTCATGGATTGGCAGAATTAATATTGTGAAAATGTCAATGTTACCCAGGGCAATATACACGTTTAATGCAATCTCTATCAAAATACTATGGACTTTCTTCAGAGAGTTACAACAAATTATTTTAAGATTGGTGTGGAATCAGAAAAGACCCCGAATAGCCAGGGGAATTTTAAAAAAGAAAACCATATCTGGGGGCATCACAATGCCAGATTTCAGCTTGTACTACAAAGCTGTGGTCATCAAGACAGTGTGGTACTGGCACAAAAACACACATAGATCAATGGAACAGAATAGAGAACCCAGAAGTGGACCCTGAACTTTATGGTCAACTAATATTCGATAAAGGAGGAAAGACTATCCATTGGAAGAAAGACAGTCTCTTCAATAAATGGTGCTGGGAAAATTGGACATCCATATGCAGAAGATTGAATCTAGACCACTCTCTTTCACCATACACAAAGATAAACTCAAAATGGATGAAAGATCTAAATGTGAGACAAGAGTCCATCAAAATCCTAGAGGAGAACACAGGCAACACCCTTTATGAACTTGGCCACAGTAACTTCTTGCAAGATACATCCACGAAGGCAAAAGAAACAAAAGGAAAAATGAACTATTGGGACTTCATCAAGATAAGAAGCTATTGCACAGCAAAGGATACAGTCAAAAAACTAAAAGACAACCTACAGAATGGGAGAAGATATTTGCAAATGACGTATTAGATAAAGGGCTAGTTTCCAAGATATATAAAGAACTTCTTAAACTCAACACCAAAGAAACAAACAATCCAATCATGAAATGGGCAAAAGACATGAACAGAAATCTCACAGAGGAAGACATAGACATGGCCAACATGCACATGAGAAAATGTTCTGCATCACTTGCCGTCAGCGAAATACAAATCAAAACCACAATGAGATACCACCTCACACCAGTGAGAATGGGGAAAATTAACAAGGAAGGAAACCACAAGTGTTGGAGAGGCTGCGGAGAAAAGGGAACCCTCTTACACTGTTGGTGGGAATGTGAACTGGTGCAGCCACTCTGGAAAACTGTGTGGAGGTTCCTCAAAGAGTTAAAAATAGTCCTGTCCTACGACCCAGTAATTGCACTTTTGGAGATTTACCCCAACGATTCAGATGCAATGAACATGGGACACCTGCACCCCGCTGTTTATAGCAGCAATGTCCACAATAGCCAAACTGTGGAAGGAGCCTCGGTGTCCATTGAAAGATGAATGGATAAAGAAGATGTGGTTTATATATACAATGGAATATTACTCAGCCATTAGAAACGACAAATACCCACTATTTGCTTCAACGTGGATGGAACTGGAGGGTATTATGCTGAGTGAAGTAAGTCAATCGGAGAAGGACAAACAGTGTATGTTCTCACTCATTTGGGGAATATAAATAAAAGTGAAAGGGAATATAAGGGAAGGGAGAAGAAATGTGTGGGAAATATCAGAAAGGGAGACAGAACATAAAGACTCTTAATCCGGGGAAACAAACTAGGGGTGGTGGAAGGGGAGGAGGGCGGGGGGTGTGGGTGAGTGGGTGACGGGCACTGAGGGGGATACTTGACGGGATGAGAACTGGGTGTTATTCTATATGTTGGTAAATTGAACACCAATAAAAATTATTTTATTAAAAAAAAAAGATTCAACATGTCCAAGTGAGACCCAGGTGGTGACCAGAGTCACCAGGTCCAGGTGAGGTCCAGGTAATGACCAGATTCACCAGGTCCAAGTGAAACATAGGGAGGGACCAGAGTCACCAGGTAAGGGTGAGGCCCGGAAGGGGACGAGAGTCACTAGGTCCAGGTGAGGCCCCAAAGTGGAAGTGAGTAACCAGGTCCCATGATGCCCATGTGTGGACCAGATTCACCAGGTCCAGGTGAGGTCCCTGTGGGAACCAGTCACCTTGCTGAGGTGAGGCCCAGGTGGGAGCACAGTCACCAGGTCAGGGTGAGGTCCAGAGGGTGACCAGAGTCACCAGGTCCAGGTGAGGCCCAGGTATAGAAGACAGTAACCAGGTCCCAATGACACCCAGGTAAGTATCAGAGTCACCAGGTCCAGGTGAGGCCCAAATATGGATCAGAGTCGTTTTGTTCCAGGTGAGGCCAGAAGGAGACCACAGGAACCAGGTCCTAGAGAGCCCATATCGGAACCAGAGCCACCAGATCCATGTGAGGTCCCGGGGGGGGACCACAGTCACAAGGTTCAGGTGAGGCCCAGGTGGCAACAAGATTCACCAAATCCAGTTGAGACCCAGGTGGTGACCAGAGTCACCAGGTCCAGGTGAGGACCAGGTAAGGACCAGATTCACCAGGTCCAAGTGAAGCCCTCGGGGGGACCAGAGTCACCAGGTAAGGGTGAGGCCCAGAGGGGGAACCAGAGTAACCAGTTTAGTTTGAGGCCCAGAGTGGGACCAGAGGTCCCCGGTCAAAGTGAGGCCCAGGTGTGGAATAGAGTATCCAGGTCCCAATGATGCCTAGGTGGGGACCAGAGTCACTAGGGCCATGCAAGGCCCAGATGGGGATCAGAATCACCACGTCCTGGTAAGGCCTAGAAGGAGACCACAGTCACCAGTATCAGCTTAGCCCCATGTGGGAACCAGAGCAAGTGTATCCAGCTGAGTCCCAGGTCCATGTGAGGCCCACGTGACGACCAGATTCATCAGGTCGAATTGAGGCATAGCTGGGGACAAGAGTCACCAGGTCTGGGTGAAGCCTAGGTGGGGACAAGATTCACCAGGTCTGAGTTAGGTCAAAGTGGGGATGAGAGTCACCAGGTCCAGGTGAGGTCCATGTTGGAAAGAGTGTCACCAGGTCCAGGAGAGGTCCAGGTGGGGACCAGAGTCACCATATCCAGGTGAAGCCCAGGTGGGGACCAGAGTCACCAGGTCCAGATGAGGCCCAGGTGAGGACCAGAGTTACCAGGTACACATAAGGCCCAGGTGGGGACCAGAGGCAACAGGTCCATGTGAGGCCAGCTGGGGACCATGGTCAACAGGTGTACATGAGGCGCAGGTGTGGAACACAGTAACCAGGTCCAGGTGAATCCCAGGTGGTGACAACAGTCACCACATCCAGGTGAGGCCCAGGTGGGGACCAGGATCACCAGGTACAGGGGAGGCCCTTGAAAGAACCAGAGTCAACAGTTCGAGGTGAGGCGCAGGTGGCAACCAGAGTCAGGAGGACCACGTCAGGCCAAAGTGGGGTTCACAGTCACCAGGTCAGGGTGAGACCCAGAGGGGGACCAGAGTCACCTGGTCCAGGTGAGGTCCAGTTGTGGAACACAGTAACTGGGTCCCAATTATGCCCAGTGGAGGACCATGGTCAACAGGGCCAGGTGAGGCCCAGATGGGGATCAGAGTCACCAGGTCCAAGTGAGGCCCAGGTGGGGACCACAGTCACCAGATCCAGGGTAGACTCAGGTGCAGACCAGAATCACCAGGTCCAGGTGAGTCCCAGTGGGGAATAGAGTAACCATGTCCTGATGATGCCCAGGTAGGGACCAGAGTCACTAGGTCCAGATAAGGCCCAGTTGGGGAGAATATTCACTAGTTCCAGCGGAGGCCCAGTTGAGGACCAGAGTCACCAGGTCTGGTTGAGGCCTAGAGGGGTACCAGAATCACCTGGTCCAGGTGACAACCAGATGGGGACCAGATTCACCAGGTCAGGGTGAGGCCCAGGTTCAAGAGTCATCATGTCCAGGTGAGGCTTAGGTGTGGACAGAGTAACCAGGTCCCAATGATGCCCAGGTGAGGACCAGAGTCACCAGATCTGGGTGAGGCCCAGGTAGGATCAGAGTCACCAGTTGCAGGTGAGGCCAAGAAGGAGTCCACAGCAATTAGGTCCAGGTGGGGAACAAAGTCACCAGGACTGGGTGAGGCCAAGATGGGGACCAGATTCACCAGGTCCGAGAGGCCTATGTGGTGACTAGAGTACCAGGTCTGGGTGAGGACCAGGTAAGGACCAGATTCACCAGGTCCAAGTGAGTCCCACGTGGGGACCTGAGTCACCAGGTATGGGTGAGGCGCAGGTGGCAACCCCACTCACCAGGTCCAGGTGAGGCCAACCTGCAGGCCAGGGCACCAGATCCAGGTGAGGCCCTGGTGGGGACCGGAGTCACCAGGTAAATATGAGGCTAGAAGGACACCACAGACACCAGGTCCAGGTGTGGTTCATGTGGGAACGAGAGTCACCAGGTCCAGGTGAGACCCAGGTGGGGACCACAGTCACCAGGTCCAGATTGAGGCCTAAGTGGGGGGCCCAGAGTCATCAGGGCCAGGTGAGGCCAAAGTGTGAGGCAAAGTTATTGGGTCCAGGTGAGTCCCAGGTGGGGAACAGAGTAACCATGTCCCATTGATGCCTAGGTGGGACCAGAGTCACAAGGTCCAGACGAGGCCTAAGTGAGGAGTAGATTCACCAGGTCCTGTTGAGGCCCAGTTGAGGACCAGAGTCCCCAGCTCCGGGTGAGGCCCAGATGGGGACCAGACTCTCTCCGTCCAGGTGATATACAGGTGGGAACCAGGGTCACCACGTCAGGATGAGGCCCAGAGCGGTACGAGAGTCACCAGGTCCAGGTGAGGCCCAGGTATAGAAGAGAGAAACCAGGTCCCAGTGATGCCCAGGTAAGGACGAGTGTCACCAGGTCCAGGTGAGGCCCAAATATGGACCATAGTCATATTATTAAAGGTGAGGCCAGAAGGAGACCACAGGAACCAGGTCCAGGAGAGCCCCATATGGGAACCAAGGCCACCAAATCCAGGTGAGGTCCAGGTGGGGACCACAGTCACAAGGTCCAGGTGAGGCCCAGGTGGCAACAAGATTCACCAAGTCCAGGTGAGACCCAGGTGGTGACCAGAGTCACCAGGTCCAGGTGAGGACCAGGTAAGGACCAGATTCACCAGGTCCAAATGAAGCCCATGGGGGGACCAGAGTCACCAGGTAAGGGTGAGGCCCAGAGGGGGAACCAGAGTAACCAGTTTAGATTGAGGCCCAGAGTGGGACCAGAGGTCCCCGGTCAAAGTGAGGCCCAGGTGTGGAATAGAGTATCCATGTCGCAATGATGCCTAGGTGGGGACCAGAGTCACTAGGGCCAAGCAAGGCCCAGAGGGGATCAGAATCACCAGGTCCTGGTGAGGCATAGAAGGAGACCACAGTCACCAGAATCAGGTGAGCCCCATGTGGGAACCAGAGCCACTCTATCCAGCTGAGTCCCAGGTCCATGTGAGGCCCACGTGAGGACCAGATTCATCAGGTCGAATTGAGGCATAGCGGGGGACAAGAGTCACCAGGTCTGGGTGAGGCCTAGGTGGGGACAAGATTCACCAGGTCTGAGTTAGGTCAAAGTGGGGACGATAGTCACCAAGTCCAGTGAGGCCAATCTGAGGACCAGTTACCAGATCCAGGTGAGGTCCATGTTGGAAAGAGAGTCACCAGGTCCAGGAGAGGTCCAGGTGGGTGCCAGAGTCACCAGATCCAGGTGGAGCCCAGGTGGGGACCAGAGTCACCAGGTCCAGATGAGGCCCAGGTGAGGACCAGAGTTACCAGGTACACGTGAGGTCCAGGTGGGGAACAGAGGCAACAGGTCCATGTGAGGCCTGCTGGGGACCATGATCAACAGTTCTATGTAAGGCCCAGTTGTGGAACACAGTAACCAGGTCCAGGTGAGTCCCAGGTGGTGACAACAGTCACCAGCTCCAGGTGAGACCCAGATGGGATCCAGGATCACCAGGTACAGGGGAGGCCCTTGAAAGAACCAGAGTCAACAGTTCGAGGTGAGGCACAATGGCAACCAGAGTCAGCAGGTCCAAGTCAGGCCAAAGTGGGGTTCACAGTCACTAGGGAAGGGTGAGACCCAGAGGGGGACCAGAGTCACCTGGTCCAGGTGAGGTCCAGTTGTGGAACACAGTAACCGGGTCCCAATTATGCCCAGTGGAGGACCATGGTCAACAGGGCCAGGTGAGGCCCAGATGGGGATCAGAATAACCAGATCCAAGTGAAGCCCATGTGGGGACCACACTCACCGGATCCAGAGTAGACTCAGGTGTAGACCAGAATCACCAGGTCCATATGAGTCCCAGGTGGGGAGCATGATCACTACATCCAGGTGAGGCCCAGTTGAGTACCAGAGTTTCCAGGACTGGTTGAGGCCTAGGGGGGTACCAGAATCACCTGGTTAGGTGACATCCACATGGGGACCAGAGTCATCAGGTCAGGGTGAGGCCCAGAGAGGTTCCAGATCATCATGTCCAGGTGAGGCTCAGGTGTGGAACAGAGTAACCAGGTCCCAATGATGCCCAGGTGAGGACCAGAGTCACCAGATCTGGGTGAGGCCCAGATACGATCAGAGTCACCACTTCCAGGTGAGGCCAAGAAGGAGTCCACAGCAATCATGTACAGGTGGAGAACAAAGTCACCAGGACTGGGTGAGGCCAAGATGGGGACCAGATCACCAGGTTCAGGTGAGGCCCAGGTGGTGACCAAAATCACCAGGTCCGGGCGAGGACCAGGTAAGGACCAGATTCACCAGGTGCATGTGAGGCCCACGTGGGGACTTGAGTCACCAGGCATGGGTGAGGGGCAGGTGGCAACCCCACTCACCAGGTCCAGGTGAGGCCAACCTTCAGGCCAGAGTCACCAGATCCAGGGGAGGCCCTGGTGGGGACCGGAGTCCCCAGCTAAATGTGAGGCTAGAAGGACACCACAGTCACCAGGTCCAGGTGTGGTTCATGTGGGAACGAGAGTCACCAGGTCCAGGTGAGATCCAGGTGGGGACCACAGTCACCAGGTCCAGATTGAGGCCTAGGTGGGGGGCCCAGAGTCATCAGGGCCAGGTGAGGCCAAAGTGTGGAGCAAAGTTATCAGGTCCAGGTGAGTCCCAGGTGGGAACCAGTCACCTCGTCCAGGTGAGGCCCACAAGTGTAGTGCCTCCAAGCTCAATCCCTCGATTTCCTAGTAGTTCCTGTCTTAGACTGGTGCTACTTAATAAGTTCCATACTAGCTAATAGAACCCTGCATCCAACAGCAACTTACATTAGAGAGTTGGGCTCACACCCAGTCCTTCACAGTTCCACACTGCCTGCAGAATGTCCTTCCAACGTCTTCACCAGAGATGCTTGTCAGAAGCTTGTGAGACGCAAGTGGAATAATGCAGGCCTGGAAGGTGTCTTCAGGTGGAATAGAGTGGTATTCTTGGAACCTCCTGAGTTAGAATACTGCTGCGTTCTCAGGGCCAGAAGAATGCAGCTAGTTGAACGCTGGCTTCTAGACATGCTTCCTTGTGAGAGTTGAGGTGAGGGCAGGACCCTCCCGCAACCTGACTGCCTGTAGACATAAGTCCTAACATCTTTATGTTAGGTGCTGGAAGAGGTTGTGAAAAGCATGTAGACGTTTCAGGCTTGTAGTCACGTGTAACTGAGTTTAATCCAGCGATTTCCAACAGCTTTGTTCAATTAAAGTGTAGCTAGGTTCTAACTCCCATAAAAGAGTGGCTAGCAGACAGCTGCCTGCAAAGCATACACGCTTCTCAGAGTTGAGCTTATGGCCTGTACCTCCCACATGCTGACCGGCTGTATGCTTCACTTCCAAAGGATTTCATTCGATACGGGATGCAAGTTTTGCGAGAGGCAAGTGTCTCTTAGTTCAATCCAGTGACTTCCTAGGAATTCCTCCCTCAGATGGGAGCTACATACTAACTTCCAAACCTGAGTACCTAGCTGATATCTCTCTCTCTGGGGAATTTCCTTCTGTGAGATGAGCTGACACGTGGTCCTTCCCAGTTCAACACTGCCTGCAGATGCAGTTACGAACGTACTCACTAGACATGTTTTCGGAAGCTCATGGGTCGCAAGGGCCAGCTGCAGGCTTCAATGGTTGTGTCTCCAGGTGCATTAGAGCGGTATTCATTGTAAGTGTACAGCCTTACAATGCTGCTACGTTCACAAGGCCATAAGAACGAGCTAGTAGATAGGTGGCTTCTAGGCATGCTTCCTTTTGAGAGCTAAGCTCAGGGCAGGACCCTCCCTCATCCTGCCTGCCCGTAGACGTAACTGCTAATATGCTTATGTTAGGTGCTGGGAGAGGGTGGCCAAATGCATGTGGAAGTCTCAGGCCTGTACTCACGATCATCTGAGTTGAATACAGCGATTTCAAACGGCCTTCTTCAAAGAGTGTAGCTAGTTTCTAACATGTATGAGTGGGTAGCAGACATCTGCCTCCCAGGCGTACACACTTTTGAGAGTTGAACTTATGGCCTGTACTTCTCACATCCTACATTTCGCTGCTAACAGGCCTAGGCTCAAGGCGTGACTGAAGGGATGTGAGAAGTAAGTGGAAAGTCCCGGCACACAAGACTAGTGCCTCCAAGCTCAATCCATAGATTTCCTAGTAATTCCTGTCTTAGAAAGGTGCTACCTACTTAGTTACATACATGAGAAGCTAGCTGAACACCGAGTCCAAAAGCATCTCTCTTCCGAGAGTTGAGCTCACACCCAGTCCCTCACAGTTCCACACTGCCCGCAGAATGAGTTTTGAACATCTTCACCAGAGACGTTTGTCAGAAGCTTGTCAGACAAAAGTGGAATAATGCAGGCCCAGGAGGTGTCTCTAGGTGCAGTAGAGTGTTCTTCGAACCTCCTGAGTTAGAAGACTGCTTTGGTCTCACGGCCATTAGAACGCAGCTAGTTGAAAGCTGGCTTCTAGGCATGCTCTCTTGTGAGAGCTGAGCTCAGGGCAGGACCCTCCCGCATCCTGCCTGCCCATAGTCATAGCTACTAACATCCTTAAGTGAGGTGCTGGGAGAGGTTGGAGAAATGAAAATGAAAGTGTCAGGACTGTACTCACGTGTTCTGAGTTCAATACAGGGATTGCCAACGTCCTTGTTCAATTAGAGTGCAACTCGGGTATACCTCGCCTCCATAAGTGTCTGGCAGACATCGACCTGCAAAGCATACACTTCTGAGAGTTGAGCTTATGGCCTGTACCTCCTCCATCCTGACTGCCTGTACGTTTCGCTTCTACAGCATTTCGTTGTATGCGGTAGAGTAGTGGAGTGAGAACCAAGTGTCTGCCTTGTCAATTTCGTGCCTAGCGGACAGCTGCCTCCAAGGCATGAACACTCCCATGGATTGAGCTTAGGACTTGAACCTCCAAATGCTGACCGCCTGTACGCTTTGCTTCCAAACGATTTCTTTCAATACGGGACGCAAGTTTTGTGAGAGTCAAATGTGTCTTAGTTCAATCCACAACTTCTGAGGAATTCCTCCCTCAGATGAGAGCTACATACTAATTTCCAAACCCGATTACCCAGCTGAAAGTTCTCTCTCTGGGGAACTTCCTTCTCGGAGGTGAGCTGAAACGAGGTCCTTCCAGTTCCTCAATGCCTGTAGATACAGTTACGAACATCCTCACTAAACATGTTTGTCAGAAGCTCATGGGACACAAGGGGCAAGCTGCAGGCTTCAAGGTTGTGTCTCCAGGTGCAGTAAAGTGGTATTCATGGAATATCCAGAATTACAATGATGCCACTTTCCCATGGCATCAGAACGCAGTTAGTAGAAAGCTGGCTTCGAGGCATGCCTCGTTTTGAAAGCTGAGCTCAGAGCAGGACCCTCCCGCATCCTGCCTGCTCGTAGTCGTAGCTGCTAACATCCTTATGTTAGGTGCTGGGAGAGGTTGGAGAAATGCAAGTGGAAGTGTCAGGACTATACTCACGTGCATCTGACTTCAATACAGCGATTGCCACGTCCTTGTTCAATTAGAGTGTAGCTCAGGTATACCTCGCCTCGATAAGTGTCTAGCAGACATCGGCCTGCAAAGCATACACACTTCTGAGAGTTGAGCTTATGGCCTGTACCTCCCCCATCCTGACTGCCTGTATGTTCCGCTTCCACAGCATTTCGTTGTATGCGGGAGAGTAGCAGAGTGAGAACCAAGTGTCTGCCTTGTCAATTTTGCACCTAGTGGACAGCTGCCTCCAAGGCATGCACACTCCTTTGGATTGAGCTTAGGACTTGAAACCTCCACATGCTGACCGCCTGTATGCTTCGCTTCCAAATGATCTCGTTCGATACGGGACGCAAGTTTTGAGAGGCAAATGTGTCTTAGTTCAATCCAGCAACCTCTGAGGAAGTCCTCCCTCAGATGGGAGCTCCATACTAACTTCCAAACCTGAGTACCTAGCTGAAAGCTCTCTCTGGGGAACTTTCCTCTCGGAGATGAGCTGAAACGTGGTCCTTCCCAGTTCCACACTGCCTGCAGATACAGTTACGAACATCCTCACTAGACATGTTTTTGAAAGCTCGTGGGATGCAAGAGGCAACCTGCAGGCTTCAAGGTTGTGTCTCCAGGTGCAGTAAAGCGGTATTCATGGAACATCCTGAATTACAATGCTGCTACGTTCTCATGGCCATCAGAATGCAGTTAGTAGAAAGCTGGCTTCGAATCATGCCTCCTTTGAAAAGCTGAGCTCAGGGCAGGAACCTCCCACATCCTGCTTGCCCGTAGTCATAGCTGCTAATATCCTTATGTTAGGTGCTGGGAGACAGCGGCGAAATGCATGAGGAAGTGTCAGGCCTGTACTCACGATTATCTGAGTTGAATACAGCGACTTCAAATGGCATTCTTCAAAGAGTGTAGCTAGTTTCTAACTCCCATGTACGAGTGGGTAGCAGACATTTGCCTCCCAGGCGTACACACTTTTGAGACTTGAGCTTATGGCCTGTACTTCCCACATCCTGCCTGCAGGTACACTTCGCTGCTAACAGGCAGGCTCGAGGCGAGACTGAAGGGAAGTGAGAAGTAACTGGAAAGTCCCGGCACATAAGACTAGTGTCTCCAAGCTCAATCCAGCGATTTCCTAGTAATTCCTGTCTTAGAAAGGTGCTACCTACTTAGTTCCATACGTGAGAAGCTAGCTGTACCCTGGGTGCAAAAGCATCTCTCTTCCGAGAGTTGAGCTCACACCCAGTCCCTCACAGTTCCACACTGCCTGCAGAATGAGTTTTGAACAACTTCACCAGAGACGTTTGTCAGAAGCTTGTGAGACGCAAGTGGAATAATGCAGGCCTGGAAGGTGTCTCCAGGTGCAGTAGAGTGGTATTCTTCGAACCTCCTGAGTTAGAAGACTGCTATTGTCTCACAGCCATTAGAACGTAGCTAGTTGAAAGCTGGCTTCTAGGCATGCTCTCTTGTGAGAGCTGAGCTCAGGGCAGGACCCTCCCACATCCTGCCTGCCCATAGTCATAGCTGCTAACATCCTTAAGTGAAGTGCTGGGAGAGGTTGGAGAAATGCAAATGGAAGTGTCAGGACTGTACTCACGTGTATTAAGTTCAATACAGGGATTGCTAACGTCCTTGTTCAATTAGAGTGTGGCTCGGGTATACCTCGCCTCGATAAGTGTCTAGCAGACATCGGACTGCAAAGTATACACACTTCTGAGAGTTGAGCTTATGGCCTGTACCTCCCCCATCCTGACTGCCTGTACGTTTCGCTTCCACAGCATTTCGTTGTATGCCGAAGAGTAGGGGCGAGAAAAGCAAGTATCTGCCTTGTCAATTTCGGGCCTAGCGGACAGCTGCCTCCAAGTCATGCACACTCCTTTTGATTGAGCTTAGGACTTGAACATCCCACATGCAGACCGCCTGTACGCTTCGCTTGAAAAGGATTTCGTTCGATACGGGACGCGTTTTGCGAGAGGCAAATGTGTCTCCGGGCCTCGTCTCCGGGCCTCTGTGGTCTGACAACTTGGTGGCAGCGAGTGGTCTTTGTAAGGTCTGGGAATGGGATGTGGCACTGATTGTCAGGTGCACATCTGCCTGGTAGGTGCACCTGCGCGGATCAGAGACGGGGTGGGCATCAGCACCTCTGGCCTCCAGCGGGCAGTGCTGTGCTGCTCCCTAAGACTGGGGCTGATGGGGGGAGCCCGGTGGGGACGCTGGGTCCTATGGCTCTGGTGCTGAGGATTCCACCCCGTAGTCTGCACGCTCATCACAGAAGAGCCACCAAGCCCCCGGGTCTCTGCCGCTTCTCTCAGAACCCTGCTTTCACTCTGCCCGTGTCCAAGTTTCTTTTGGTTTTGTTTTTATCTCAGACTGTTGTGCCCATGATTGCGAATATGAGAAACCACCAAGAAGCCGATTCCAATGCAAACACACGAGGGATTATTTACAAGCTTGATCTTGTGTCCAAGTATACCCAATACAGCAGAGCAGGGACTTGGACCCCGAGGTGGGTTTTAGCTTAGTTTTAAGGGCTGGTCTGGGGACCTCCAGAAGGGCTGGAGCAATTCCTCTATTCTGTTTACATTTTGATATGGGGCCTTCATGGGCATTGATCCCTGTTCTCATTCTAATAGGGGCTTCCTGCCCTTGGCCTGGGCTCAGTTTTGATTCAATTGTGGAGCTTTCTAGGACATTAAGCTGTTAACAGCAAAGGTTCCACACCTGGAAGGGGGACGTCACACTGTCCCTATTTGCTGAAGACGCAGTACTAGAAACAGGGAACTGGGGAACTTCCCTCTGAGATGAGCTCAAACGTGGTCCTCCCCAGTTCCACACTGCCTGCAGATACGGTTATAACATCCTCACTAGACATGTTGTCAGAAGCTCATGGGACGCAAGGGGCCAGCTGCAGGCTGCAAGGTTGTGTCTCCAGGTTCAGTAAAGCGGTGTTCATGGAACATCCTGAATTACAATGCTACCACGTTCTCATAGCCATCAGAACGCAGTTAGTAGAAAGCTGGCTTCGAAGCATGCCTCCTTTTGAAAGCTGAGCTCAGGGCAGGACCCTCCCGCATCCTGCATGCCCGTAGTCGTTGCTGCTAACTTCCTTATGTTAGGTGCTGGCAGAGGTTTGAGAAATGCAAGTGGAAGTGTCAGGACTGTACTGACGTGTATCTGAGTTCAATTCAGCGATTGCCAACATACTGAACAATACGTTCCACCAAAACCTGTTAGAACTAAGGAGTGAGTTCAGTAAAGTCACGGGACAAAAACTGACCCTACAGATCAGAATAGCCTTGGTGTGTCCTGACAATGAGCACTCAGGAAGGAAAAGAAGGACATGACGCCATTCTCAGGAGCATCAAGGACAATAAATAATGAGACTGAACCAAAGGAGCACAAGACTTGTGCACTGAGCCATACCAGGCTCTGGGAGGCCGGCCTGGGCTCGTGGGGTGGGAGCCTCATCTTGTGAAAATGTGCGCAGTTCCTGTAGCCACCCTCAGTTTCAATGTCATTCCTATCAAAATCATGGTGGCAGATCTTAGAAATAGGAAAAAAAAATTGCATAACATCCAACCCCCACAACAAATGACCCCGGACAGCAAATCAGTATTGGAGAAGCATGACAGAGTGGGACCCAGCACTTTCCTATTTCAAAAGATGTCACAGAGACACAGGATAAAGCAGTGTGGTTCTTGGGCCCCCGGCTGGCTCCGTCGGTTAAGCATCTGACTTCTGACCTC
Source organism: Canis aureus (assembly GCF_053574225.1). NCBI lineage: Eukaryota > Metazoa > Chordata > Mammalia > Carnivora > Canidae > Canis > Canis aureus. Next base: position 45,934,640 of record NC_135638.1, on the reverse strand, counting down.
ACCTCCGGTCCTGATCTCAGGGGTCGTGAGTTCTAGCCCTGTGCTGGGCCATGGACGAGGCGTGGAGCCTACTTAGACAAGCCAGACCCATGGGGGGGGGGTCCCGGCATAAGCTGAATGAGCAAAACAGAGAGTCCAGAAGGAAATGTGCTCTGATACAACTGATTTTTTAACTTAATTTAAACCCAATTAATTAACGTATAGTGTATTATACTTTCAGAGGAAGAATTCAGGGATTCACCAGTTGGAGATAACAGTTGTGCTCGTGACATCACATGACCTCCTTCATGCCGGTCCCCTGTTATCCGCCCCCTCCAGCTACCCTCAGTTTGTTTCCTATCATTAAGAGTCTGTATTTCCTGTATCTGTTTTCATCTTTTTTGTTTTTACTTCCCTTCACAGTTGTTCATCTGCTTACTTCTTTAATTCCACCTATGAATGAAACCACACGGTCATTCTCTTTCCCGAGTGACTTACTTCACTTAACATGATCCCTTTAGTTCTATCCACATCATTGCAAATGGCAAGATTTCCTTCTCTTTGATAGCTGAGTTCCATTCCTCTCTCTATGACCATTATCTATCTCCCATCCTCTTTATCCATCATCTGGCAGAGGGCAACGAGGCTCCTCCCACAGTGTGGCTACTGTGGACCCGGCTGCTGTGGACATTGGGGTGCAGGTGTCCCAAGTCTCACTGCATCTGTATCTTCGGAGTGAGCTCCAGGCCGTTCACCTGCTGGTCGCAAGGTGGCTCTATTTGTAACTTCCTGAGGGGTCTCCACACTGTTTCCAGGGCGGCTGCACCAACCCACGGTCCCGCCCACAGTGGAAGAGGGTTGAGTGAGTTTTGCAGGATGTGGTAAAAGTCTGGTCCACATTTCCTTTCACGTCCTGTGGGCTCCAATCCCTTGTCCTTAAGTATTTCTGGGGAAGCCAGGTGTTGGGCTCCTTCTCAGTGAGATGTTTCCAAAGCTAACAGGCCCCAGCTGGAGCCTGAAAGGAGGCAGGTGCGGCCCCTAGAACACCTGCTGCCTCCTGCACAGTCTCCTGTAGCGCCTGAGCATCCCGCAGGGGGCGCCCGAGCCCAGGCCCCGCCCATGGCACGCGCATGTGCAGTAGGCCTCCTCTGCCTGCACTAACAGGAGCCAGCCTGTACTGGGGAGGCCTGTGGAAGACATGGGAACGCGTCTATGCTGATGAGCTGCAGGCTCCTCAGGACCCGCGGGGAGGCTTCAGGAAGAAGTGGGCCCACATTCATGCTGACAGGAACCCTGAGCACCTCAGGACCCGCGGGGAGGTTTCAGGAAATTGTGGGCCCGCATCCATGCTGACAGGCGCCCCTGAGCAGCCTCACGACCCGCGGGGAAACTTCAGGAAGATATGGGCCCCCACCCACGCTGACAGGAGCCTCTGAGCTGCCTCAGGACCTGTGGGGAGGCTTCAGGAAGATGTGGCGATGCGTTCACTCTGGCAGGAGCTCCCGGGCCCCTCAGGACATAAGTTGAGGCTTCTGGAAGCTGGGGGCCGCATTCATGGTTACAGGAACCCTGGCCTCCTAAGAACCCTCGGCGACGCTTTGGGAGGACTTGGGGCCACATGGACACAACAGGACGCTGACTTCCTCAGGACCCCTGGTGTAGACTTGGGGAAATATGTGGATGCGTCCATGTGGACAGAAGACCCCAGCCTTGTTAGAGCCTGTGGTGAGGTTAAGAAAAATATGGGTGCCGCATCCACAGTGACAGGAGTCTCCAGCCTCCTCAGGACCCACTGTGAAGTTTTGGGAAGATTTGGGGCCACATCCATGCTGACAGGAGCCCCCAGCCTCCTCAGGTCTTATGGTGAGGCTTGAGGAAAATGTGGGGCCACGTCAATGCTGACAGGAACCCTGTCTTCCTCAGGACCTGCACTTTGGCTTCGGGACATAAGGGGCTGCGTGTATGCTGACAGGAGCCCACAGCCTCCTCAGGACCCGCGGTGAGTTTTCTGGGGGACGTGGGGTCATGTCCAGGGTGACAGGAGCCCCCGGCCTCCTGAGGACCTGCTGTGAGGCTTCCAGAGGATGTGAGGCATAGTCAACAGTGACAGGAGACCCAGTGTCCTCAGGACCCGCTGACTATGCCTCAGGAACACGTGGGGCCACGTCCGCACTCACAGGAGCCTGGCTTCCTCAGGACCCCTTGGAGGAATCTGGAGGAGCCTTTGGGGGCCACATCCACATCAGAAAGGACTCCTCAGAACCACAGGGTAAGTGAAAGGGCAGAATGAATGGTAGGGTTAGGGGAGGGGAGGAAGTTGGTGGTTAGCCTTAGGTTAGATGTTAGGGGTTAGTGATTATGCTATGGTTTCAAATTGAGGTTAGGTGAGGCATAAGGGTATTGGTCAGTGTTAAGAGTTAGGATGGGGGTTAGGGTAAGGGACAGGATTTAGTGTTAGGGTTAGGGTTTAGGCTCTAGGGATTAGGGCAGGAGGTTAGGAGTTGGGGTTAGGGTTATGGTTAGAGTTAGGGTTGGGCTTAGGTTTGCAGTTAGGGTTAGGGGTTAGGGTGTGAGTTATGGTTAGGGGTTAGAGTTAGGGGTTAGAGTTAAGGGTTAGAGTTAAAGTTAGGGCTAGGTTTAGGGTTAGAGTGAGGGTTAGGATTAGGATGGGGTTAGGGCTAGGGTTAGGGTAGTGTTTGGTTAGGGGTTAGGGTTAGGGTCAGGTCAGGGTCAGGGTATGGTTTTGGAAAAGGGTAAGATATAGGGTTAGGGAGTGGGTTAGGGGTTGGTTTTAGGGTACGGGTTAGGGTACAGTTTGTGGTATGAGATAGGATTAGTATTAGAGGGTTATGGTTAGGGTACAGGTTAAGGTTAGGAATAGGATTTGAATAACTTATTTTAAGGTTAGGGTCAGAGGTTAGGGTTTGGGTTAGATTGAAGGTAGGGGTCAGGGTTAAGGAAACCTAAGTTTAGGTGAACCTACGTTTAGGAGTTAGGGTGAGGGTTGGCAGAAAGATTCAATGAATGTGTTTTGGCCTTGGGGTTTGTGTTTGGTTTTCGATTAGTGATGGGTCTCGTTTAATGGTTAGGTTAACATTAGGATTAAGTGTAGGTTTAGGGTTATGTCTGTGTATGGTTAGAGTTTGGGTCTTGGCATGTGCCTGCACTGGGACTCCTAGCATCTTGGGCCATTTAGTTTTATGCACTCTGTTTAGGTTTTGGATTCAAAGATAGCCTGACTCCAGCAAGTCAGTGGCCTCCCCAGAGAATCAAAATCCAGGCTTCTGCTGGGGTGAGAATAGACATGGCAGGCTTCTCCCGAGCTGAGCTAAGGAAGGGATTTATGGCTCTAAAGACTCTTTATTTGGATTTTCAGTTGCCTTTCTGATTTTTTCTCTAGTGCGTACCTGTTTCATCAATACTACCTATTATTATTTTAAAGTTTTACTTGAATTCCTCTTTGTATACACAGAATGATATAGTTTCAGGTTTACCACATAGTGATTCAACTCTTGGATACAACGCCTGGTACTGGTCACAGATGCCCTCCACTATCCCCATCGCCTGATTCCCCATCCCCCTCACCTTCCTCTGGTATTTATTAGTTGATTCTCTGTGGTTGAGTGTGTTATTTTGTTTGCTTCTCTCATCCCCCCCTCTGCCCCTTTGCCAATCTGTCTGGTTTCTTAAAATTCACATGTGAATGCAATTGTATGGTATTTGGTATCTTCTTTCTCTGACTGACTGAGTTCATTGAGCATAAGTCCTTTCCACTTCTCCCACGTCATTGTAAATGGCTTCATTTCATCGCTTCTGATGACCGAGTGATGTCGCAGTGGGTATATTTACCACATCGTCTCTGCCCATTCATCAGTCGATGGACATCTGGGCTGTATCCACAGTTTGGCTGTTGTTGATAACGCTGCTAGAAACACTGGGCTGCGTGTCCCACTTGGAATATACTAAACGACTTTTGTATCTTCAGGGTAAATACCTAGCTCTAGAATTTTGGAATCGTAGGTTAGCTCTATTTTTAACTTATTTTTTTTAATTTTTTTTATGATAGTCACAGAGAGAGAGGCAGAGACACAGGCAGAGGGAGAAGCAGGCTCCGTGTACTGTGAGTCCGACGTGGGTTTCGATCCCGGGTCACCAGGATTGCGACATGGGCCAAAGGCAGGTGCCAAACCGCTGCACCACCCAGGGATCCCCTATTTTTAACGTCTCGAGGACCCCCCACAGTGTTTTCCACAGTGGCTGCACCTGTTCGCATGCCCACCAAGAGTGTAAGGGGGCTCCCTCTTCTCTATAGCCTCAACAACACCTGTTGTTTCTTCTGTTGTTAATTTTAGCCATTCTGACGGCTGTCAGGTGACGTCTTATTCTGGTTTTCATTTGCATTTCCCTGATGATGGGTGACGCTGAGTGTCTTTCGGTGTCTGGTTGCCATCTGGATGTCTTGACAGAGACAAAGTCCATTCATCTCTTCTGCCCATCTGCAGTTGGATAATTTGTGTTTAGGATGCTGAGATTTATATTTGCTTTACGTATTTTGCATACTGTTTATTGGATGTGTTGTTTACAAATATCTCCTCTCATTTTGTATGTTGCCTTTTAGCGTTGGTTGTTTCTTTCACTTTGCAGAAGCTTTTGAATTTGATGAAGTCCCAATAATATTTTTGCTTTTGTTTCCCTCAACTCAGAGGCATATCTAGAAAGAAGATCCAATGGCCAACGTCAAAGACGTTGCTGCCTATCTGTTCTTCTTTGTATATGGTTTCAGGTCTCACATTTAGGTCTTTCATCCATTTTGAATTTATTTTTTATATATATGGTGTAAGACAGTGGTCCAGTTTCATTCTTCTGCATGTGGCTGCCTGGTTTTCCCAACACCATTTGTTCTTATCCTGGGGTCAGGGTTAGGGTTTTCTGTCTATGTGCCATTGGATATTCCTTGCTGCCTTGTTGTCGATTAATGGATCATAGAGTTACAGGTTTGTATCTTGTTTCGGCATTCCATTCCATTCTATTCTATTGATCGAAGCATCTCCTGTTGGGAGATTCTTGATTGCTGATTCAATTTCGTTGCTGGTTTTCTGTCTGTTCAAGTTTCTTATTTCTTCCTTTTTCATTTTTGCTATGTTATATATTTCTAGGAATTGATCTATTTCTTCCAGGTTCTAGGTTGCTGGCATATAATTTTTCATAATGTTCTCTTATAAACGTTTCTATTTCTCTAGTGTTGGTTGTTATTTCTCTTTTCTCATTTGTGATTTTATTTGGGGACTTTCTCATCTTTTTATCTTTTTTCTTTTTTAAAGATTTTATTTATGTATTCATGCGAGACACAGAGAGGCAGGGGTATAGGCAAGGGGAAAATGAGGCTCCATGCAGGGAGCCTGATGTGGGACATGATTCCCCAGGACCTCAGGATCATGACGTGAGCCAAAGCAGATGTTCAACCACTGAGGCACCCAGATTCCTTGCTGATTCAATTCCTTTGCTAGTTATGGGTCTATTCACATTTTCTATTTCTTCCTCTTTCAGTTTTGCTCGTTTGCACATTTCTAGGGATCTCTCCAATTCTTCCTGGTCTCCCAGTTTGTTAGCGTATAATCTTTCATAGTATTCCCTTATAATTGTCTTATTTTCTGGTGTTGATTGTGATCTCTCTTCTCTCTTTTGTGATTTTATTTATTTAGTTCTTTTCTGTTTTCTTGTTGATAAGGCTGGCTAGGGCTTGATCCATTTATTTAGTTATTTTGAAGCACCAGTACTTAGTTTCATTATTCCATTCTATTGTTTTGTTGTTTCTGTATTGTTTATTTCTGCTCTCATCTTTATTTTTCCCTTCTTCTGTAGGCTTTAGGCTTTGTTTCCTATTCCTTTTCCAGCTCCTTTAGGTGTAGTGTTGGGTTGTGTATTGGAGACTTCTTGTTTCTTGAGGTAGGCCTGCATTGCTATCTACTTCCCTCTAAGGACTGTCTCTGCTACATCCTAGAGGTTTGAGAAACATGTTTTCATTTTAATTTTTTTAAATTTCCTAATTTCCTGGTTGCTCCATTCCTTCTCTAGTAGGATGATCATAATCTCCCCGAATTTTTGGTCTGTACAAATTTTTTCTTACTGTCGTCTTTGAGTTTCATAGCGTTGTGGTCCGAAAATGTACATGGTGTGATACCATCCTTCTTGTACCTGTTGTACCTTTTGAGGGCTGATTTGTGGCCCATGATATGATCTGTTCTGGAGAATGTCCCATGTGCACTTGAAAGGAATGTGTATTCTGCTTTAGGAAGAAATGTTCAGACTATATCTATTGAGTCCCTTTGATCCAGTGTGTCAAGGCTATTGTTCCCCTGTTCATTTCTTCATAGACGATCGGTCCATTGTCATAATTGGGTGTTAAAATCCCCTGTCATTGTTTTATTATCAGTGTGTTCCTGTACGTTTGTTGTTAATTGGTTTCTATATTTCGGTACTCCCATGTTGGCAGCATAAATATGTAGTTATTTGATCTTTTTTTTAAATCAAATTTATTTTTTATTGGTGTTCAATTGACCAACATACAGAATAACACGCAGTGCTCATCCTGTCAAGTGTCCCACTCAGTGCCGTCACCCATTCAGCCCCATCCCCCATTCTCCTCCCCTTCCAGCTCCCTTATTTCTTTTCCCAGATTTAGGAGTCTTTATGGTCCCTCTCCCTTTCTGATATTTCCCAAACGTTTCTTCTCCATTCCCTTATATTCCCTTTCACTGTTATTTATATTCCCCTAAGGAATGAGAACATACACTGTTTGTCCTTCTCCGATTGACTTACTTCACTCAGCATAATACCCTCCAGTTCCATCCACATTGAAGCAAATGATGGGTATTTGTCGTTTCTAATGGCTGAGTAATATTCCATTGTATACATAAACCACATCTTTATCCATTCATCTTTCAATGGACACCGATGCTCCTTCCACAGTTTGGCTATTGTGGACATTCTGCTATAAACATTGGGGTGCAGCCCCGATGTTTCTAGCAGCAATGGCCACGATAGCCAAACTGTGGAAGGAGCCTCGGTGTCCAACGAAAGATGAATGGATAAAGAAGATGTGGTTTATGTATACAATGGAATATTACTCAGCTATTAGAAATGACAAATACCCACCATTTGCTTCAACGTGGATGGAACTGGAGGGTATTATGCTGAGTGAAGTAAGTCAGTCGGAGAAGGACAAACATTATATGTTCTCATTCATTTGGGGAATATAAATAATAGTGAAAGGGAAGATGAGGGAAGGGAGAAGAAATGTGTGGGAAATATCAGAAAGGGAGACAGAACATAAAGACTGCTAACTCTGGGAAACGAACTAGGGGTGGTAGAAGGGGAGGAGGGCGGGGGGTGGGAGTGAATGGGTGACGGGCACTGGGTGTTATTCTGTATGTTAGTAAATTGAACACCAATAAAAAAAAAAAAAAAAAAAAAAAAAAAAAACATTGGGGTGCAGGTGTCCCGGCGTTTCATTGCATCTGAATCTTTGGGGGAAAACCCCAATAGTGCAATTGCTGAGTCGTTGGGCAGGTTTATTTTTAACTCTGAGGAACCTCCACACAGTTTTCCAGAGTGACTGCACCAGTTCACATTCCCACCAGCAGTGTAAGAGGGTTCCCTTTTCTCCGCATCCTCTCCAACATTTGTGGTTTCCTGCCTTGTTAATTTTCCCCATTCTCACTGGTGTGAGGTGGTAACTCATTGTGGTTTGGATTTGTATATCCCTAAGGGCAAGTGATGCAGAGCATTTTTTCATGTTCATGTTGGCCATGTCAATGTCTTCCTCTGTGAGATTTCTCTTCATGTCTTTTGCCCATTTCATGATTGGATTGTTTGTCTCTTTGGTGTTGATTTTAAGAAGTTCTTTATAGATCTTGGAAACTAGCCCTTATTCTGAAACGTCTTTTGCATATATCTTCTCCCACGCTGTAGTTGTCTTTTAGTTTTGTTGACTGTATCCTTTGCTGTGCAAAAGCTTCTTATCTTGATGAAGTCACAATAGTTCATTTTTGCTTTTGTTTCTTTTGCCTTCATGCATGTACCTTGCAAGAAGTTGCTGTGGCCAAGTTTAAAACGGGTGTTGCCTGTGTTCTCCTCTAGGATTTTGATGGACTCTTGTCTCACATTTAGATCTTTCATCCATTTTGAGTTTATCTTTGTTCATGGTGAAAGAGAGTGGTCTAGTTTCATTCTTTTGAAGGTGGATATCCAATTTTCCCAGCACCATTTATTGAAGAGACTGTCTTTCTTCCAATGGATAGTCTTTCCTCCTTTATCGAGTATTAGTTGACCGTAAATTTCAAGGTCCACTTCTGGGTTCTCTATTCTGTTCCATTGATCTATATGTGTGTTTTTGTGCCAGTACCACACTGTCTTGATGACCACAGTTTTGTAGTACAAGCTGAAATCTGGCATTGTGATGCCCCCAGATATGGTTTTCTTTTTTAAAATTCCCCTGGCTATTCGGGGTCTTTTCTGATTCCACACCAATCTTAAAATAATTTGTTCTAACTCTCTGAAGAAAGTCCATGGTATTTTGATAGGGATTGCATTAAACGTGTACATTGCCTGGGTACCATTGACATTTTCACAATATTAATTCTGCCAATCCATGAGCATGGAATATTTTTCCATCTCTTTGTGTGTTCCTCAATTTCTTTCAGAAGTTTTCTATAGTTTTTAGGGTATAGATCATTTACCTCCTTGGTTAGGTTTATTCCTAGGTATCTTATGATTTGGGTGCAAATGTAAATGAATTGACTCCTTAATTTCTCTTTCTTCAGCCTCACTGTTAGTGTATAGAAATGCCATTGATTTCTGGGCATTGATTTTGTATCCTGCCATGCTACCAAATTGCTGTATGAGTTCTAGCAATCTTGTGGGGGAGGGTTTTGGGTTTTCTAGGTAGAGTATCATGTCATCAGCGAAGTGGGAGAGTTTGACTTCTTCTTTTCCAATTTGAATGCCTTTAGTGTCTTTTTGTTGTCTGATTGCTGAGGCTAGGATTTCCTCTACTATGTTGAATAGCAGTGGTGAGAGTGGACATCCCTGTCTTGTTCCTGATCTTAGGGGAAAGGCTCCCAGTGCTTCTCCATTGAGAATGATATTTGCTGTGGGCTTTTCGTAGATGGCTTTTAAGATGTCGAGGAATGTTCCCTCTATCCCTATGCTCTGAAGTGTTTTGATCAGGAATGGATGCTGTATTTTGTCAAATGCTTTCTCTGCATCTAATGAGAGGATCATATGTTTCTTGGTTTTTCTCTTGCTGATATGATGAATCACATTGATTGTTTTACGAGAGTTGAACCATCCCTGTGTCCAGGGGATAAATCCTACTTGGTCATGGTGACTAATATTCTTAATGTATTGTTGGATCCTATTGGCTAGTATCTTGTTGAGAATTTTTGCATCCCTGTTCATCAGGGATATTGGTCTGTATCCTCTTTTTGGTGGGGTCTTTGTCTGGTTTTGGAGTTAATGTGATGCTGGCTTCATGGAACGAATTTGGAAGTACTCCATCTCTTTCTTTCTTTCCAAACAGCTTTAGTAGGATAGGTATGGTTTCTTCTTTAAACGTTTGATAGAATTCCCCTGGGAAGCCATCTGGCCCAGGACTTTTGTGACTTGGGAGGTTTTTGATGACTGCTTCAATTTCCTGACTGGTTATTGTCCTGTTTAGGTTTTCTATTTCTTCCTGTTCCAGTTTTGGTTGTTTGTGTCTTTCCAGGAATGCGTCCATTTCTTCTAGATTGCCTAATTTATTTCTGTATAGCTGTTCATAATATGTTTTTAAAATCGTTTGTATTTCCTTGTGTTGGTAGTGATCTCTTCTTTCTCATTCATGATTTTATTAATTTGAGGCTTTTCTCTCTTCTTTTTAATAAGACTGGCTAAAGGTTTATGTATGTTATTAATTCTTTCAAAGAACCAACTCCTGGTTTTGTTGATCTGTTCCGCATTTCTTGTGGTCTCAATTTCCTTGAGGTCTGCTCAAATTTTAATTAAATCTCTTATTCTGTTGGGTGTAGGATCTAGCTGCTGTTTTTTTCTCTAGCTCCTTTATGAGTAAGGTTAGCTTTTGTATTTGAGTTCTTTCCAGTTTTTGAATGGATGCTTGTATTGTGATGTATTTCCCCCTTAGGACTGCTTTTGCTGCATGCCAAAGATTTTGAACTTTTGTATCTTCATTCTCATTAGTTTCCATGAATCTTTTGAATTCTTCCTCAATTTCCTGGTTGACCCTTTCATCTTTTAGCAGGATGGTCCTTAACCTTCCCGTGTTTGAAGTCCTTCCAAACTTCTTGTGATTTAGTTCTAATTTCAAGGCATTATGGTCTGAGAATATGCAAGGGATGATCTGAATCTTTTGGTATCGGTTCAGACGTGATTTGTGATCCAGTATGTGGTCTATTCTGGAGAAAGTTCCATGTGCACTTGAGAAGAATGTTTATTCAGTTCAGTTTGGATGTAAAGTTCTGTAGATATCTGTGAAATCTATCTGCTCCAGTGTATCATTTAAAGCTCTCATTTCCTTGGAGATGTTGTGCTTAGAAGACCTATCGGGGGTAGAAAGACCTAGTTTGAAGTCACCAAGTATAAGATAATTATTATCTATGTATTTCTTCACTTTCATTTTTAATTGGTTTAAATATTTGGCAGCTCCGATATTAGGGGAATATATATTGAGGATTGTTATGTCCTTTGTTGGATAGATCCTTTAAGTATGATTTAGTGTCCATCTTCATCTCTCTCTATAGTCTTCGGGGTAAATTTTAGTTTATCTGATATAAGGATGGCTACCCCTGCTTTCTTTTGAGGACCATTTGAATGGTAAATGGTTCTCCAACATTTTATTTTCAGATTGTAGGTGTCCTTCTGTCTAATATGAGTCTCTTGTAGACAGCAAATAGTTGGGTCCTGCTTTTTTATCCAGTCTGAAACCCTGCGCCTTTGAAGGGGTCATTAAGCCCATTCACGTTCAGAGTTACTATCCACAGATATGAGTTTAGTGTCATCATGATATCTACTCAGTCCTTGTTTTTGTGGATTGTTCCACTGAATTTCTTCTTAAAGGGGAATTTTAAGAGTCCCCCTTAAAATTTCTTGCAGAGCTGGTTTGGAGGTCACATATTCTTTCAGTTCCTGCCTGTCTTGGAAGCTCTTTATCTCTCCTTCCATTTTGAATGAGAGCCTTGCTGGATAAAGTATTCTTGGTTGCATGTTCTTCTCATGGAGGACCCTGAATATATCCTGCCAGCCCTTTCTGGGCTGCCAGGTCGCTGTGGAGAGGTCTGCTCTTCCCCATAAAGGTCAGGATTCCTTGTCTCTTGCTGCTTTAAGGATCTTCTCTTTATCTTTGGAATTTGCAGGCTTCACTATTAAATGTCGAGGTGTTGGACGGTTTTTATTGATTTTAGGGGGGGATCTGAATGCCTGTTTCCCTTCCCAGATAAGGAAAGTTTTCAGCTATGATTTGTTCAAATACATATTCTGGCCCTCTGTCCCTTTCGGCGCCCTCTGGACCCCCAATTACACATAGGTTTTTCTTCCTCAGACTGTCGTTTATTTCCCTTAATCTGTCTTCCTGGTCTTTTAATTGTCTCTTTTTGCTGAGTTTCCCTCTTTGCCATCAACTTGTCTTCTATGTCACTCACTTGTTCTTCCACCTCGTTAACCCTCGTCGTTAGGACTTCTAGTTTGGATTGCATCTCATTCAATTGATTTTTACTTTCTGCCTGATTGTATCTAAATTCTGCAGTAATGAAGTCTCTTGAGTCCTTTATGCTTTTTTCTAGGGCCACCAGTAGCTGTATAATAGTGCTTCTGAATTGGTTTTTTGACATTGAATTGTAATCCAGATTTGTAACTCTGTGGGAGAGAGGACTGTTTCTTTCTTTTGAGGTGAGATTTTCCTTCTAGTCATTTTGCTCAGTGCAGAGTGGCCAAAAACAAGTTGTATTGGGAAAAGGAGAAAAAGAGAGGAGAGAAAGAAGGAAAGAGAATAGAAAAAGAAAAAAGGAAAAAGGAAGAAAAAAGCAAAAAAGAGAATAAAAGGAGAAAGAAAAAGAAAGAAAGGGGGGGAAGGGTGGGGGAAGCAATCAGAATTTTAAAAAAATGGGGGAGTATCTTCTGATTCTGTATACTTTAAGTCCCTTGACTTCCCCTGGAACTTGTCCTTCTAGCTGGTCTTCTGGGTGGGAGGGGCCTGTTTTCACGTGTTAGCCCTTGGGGGAGCTCATCTCCCCCTGCCTGGTGAAGCGCTCAGTTAGGGTTATATACCCCGTGACGCCCAAGGAGGAACAACCTCAATGGCAGCGGCCAGGTCTGAACACCTGTATTCAGCCCCCACAGTAACTCTGGAGCAGTCCATCTGCAGGGCCTGGAGGCTCTGGTGCAGGGGTGCTGATCTGCTCAGCTCTGGGCAGGAGCATCCTTGCTGTCCTGGGCTCGCCGGGCCTCTGCCTGTCCCGGGGGAGGCCGAATCCTGGGCTGTGTCCCGGCCCCCTGTGCTCCGGGACCTGCGCTGTTGAATTCTCACTCCCAGTCGGGTAGGCACCTCTCCACGGAGCCGCCGACGCCCCTCTGAGCTGCTCCTGGAGCCCACAGCCCCCTCCACACAGAGCCTCTTCCTCTGCCCTAGGCACCGCCACCTAGCTGCTCCCAGGGACCCGCAGCCCCCTCCGCACAGAGCCGCTACCCAAGCCCCTCAGAGCTGCTCCTGCTTCAATACATGTGCCCTGCAGCCTGTAGGGAGCTCGGTGCACTCTCCTGGGAGTGCAGGTGCCTGTTTGTGTCCCATGGAGCCCAAGGGTGTCCCCGCCCTCCTGGGGTCTTGTTCTGAATCCCTGCAGGCGCCATTCCCCCCTGGAAGAATGGTGCAGCTCCTGCTTCTCTGGGACAGAGCTCTCCTGACCGGGGGGCACTCGCCCTGGCCTTAGCCCAGCTCCTCGTGGGGCCCCTCCCGCTTGGATGCCTTTTGTTTCATTATTTCCTTTTCCCCGTCTTCCTACCTTGATAGAAGCGTCAACTTTTCTCACTGTAGCATTCTATCTGGTCTCTGTTTAAATCTCAGGCTGAATTCCTAGATTTTCAGGATGATTTGAAGTTTATCTAGGTAATTTGGTCAGGACAGGTGACTTGGGGACCCTACTCTTTCGCCATCTTGCCCCTCCTCCTGTATGTTGCTTTTTAGCTTTGGTTGTTTCCTTCACTTTGCAGAAGCTTTTCAATTTGATGAAATCCCAATAGTATTTTTGCTTCTGTTTCCCTCACCTCAGAGGCATATCCTGAAAGAAGATCCAATGGCCAATGTCAAAGACTTTGCTGCCTATCTTTTCTTCTTTGTATGGTTTCAGGTCTCACATTTAGGTCTTTCATCCATTTTGAATTTATTTTTTATATATATGGTGTAAGAAAGTGGTCCAGTTTCATTCTTCTGCATGTGGCTGCCTGTTTTTCCCAACACCATTTGTTCTTATCCTGGGGTCAGGTTTAGGGTTTCTTGAAGAGACTGTCTTTGTGCCATTGGATATTCCTTCCTGCCTTGTTGTCCATTAATGGATCATAGAGTTACAGGTTTGTATCTTGTTTTGGCTTTCCATTCTGTTCTATTGATCTAAGCATCTCCTTTTGGGAGATCCCTGATTGCTGATTCAATTTCTCTGCTGGTTATCGGTCTGTTCAAGTTTCTTATTTCTTCATTTTTCATTTTTGCTATGTTATATATTTCTAGGAATTGATCTATTTCTTCCAGGTTCTAGGTTGCTGGCATATACTTTTTCATCATATTATCTTATTATCGTTTGTATTTCTGTAGTGTTGGTTGTTATTTCTCTTTTCTCATTCGTGATTTTATTTGGGTCTTCTCATCTTTTTATGTTTTTCTTTTTTTAAAGATTTTATTTATGTATTCATGAGGGACACAGAGAGGCAGAGGTATAGGCAGAGGGAAAATGAGGCTCCATGCGGGGAGCCTGATGTGGGACTTGATCCACCAGGATTCTGGGATCATGACCTGAGCCAAAGTACATGCTCAACCACTGAGGCACCCACTGCCTTGCTGATTCAATTCCTTTGCTAGTTATGGGTCTGTTCACATTTTCTATTTCTTCCTATTTCAGTTTTGCTCGTGCACATTTCTAGGGATTTGTCCATTTCTTCCCGGTCTCCCAGTTTGTTAGCATATAATCTTTCATAGTATTCCCTTATAATTGTCTTATTTTTCTGGTGTTGATTGTGATCACTCTTCTCTCTTTTGTGATTTTATTTATTTAGGTGTTTTCACTTTTCTCATTCCTAAGGCTGGATAGGTTTTGATCCATTTTATTAATTATTTTGAAGAAATAGCTCTTAGTTTCATTATTCCATTCTAATGTTTTTTTATTTCTGTATTGTTTATTTCTGCTCTCATCTTTATTTTTTCCCTTCTTCTGTAGGCTGTAGGCTTTGTTTGCTATTCTTTTTCCAGCTCCTTTAGGTGTAGGGTTAGGTTGTGTATTGGAGACTTCTTGTTTCTTGAGGTAGGCCTGTATTGCTATGTACTTTCCTCTTTGGACTGCCTTTTCTACATCCCAGAGGTTTGGAGAAACATGTTTTCATTTCCATTTGTTTTAAATTTCCTCTTTAATTTCCTGGTTGCTCCATTCATTCTCTAGTAGGATGTTCATAATCTCCACGTATTTTTGGTCTGTCCAAATTTTTTCTTACTGTTGACTTCGAGTTTCATAGCGTCGTGGTCTGAAAAGGTACAGGGTGTGATATCAACCTTCTTGTACCTGTTGTACCTGTTGAGGGCTGATTTGTGGCCCATGATATGATCTGTTCTGGAGAATGTCCCATGTGCACTTGAAAGGAATGTGTATTCTGCTTTAGGAAGAAATGTTCAGACTATATCTGTTGAGTCCCTGTGGTCCAGTGTGTCTAGGCTATTGTTCCCCTGTATATTTTCTGCATAGACGATCAGTCCATTGTCATTACTGGGTAGGTGTTAAAATCCCCTGTCATTGTATCATTATCAGTGAGTTTCTGTACGTTTATTGGTAATTGGTTTCCATATTTAGGTACTGACATGTTGGCAGCATAAATATTTAGTTGTTTGATCCTGATTGAGAGTCTTTTTATTTATGAAATAATGCCCTCCTTCATCTCTTCTTACAGTATTTTTTCTTTCTTTTTGAGATTTAAATATTTTATTTATTTATTCATGAGAGATACACAGAGGAGCAGAGGCAGAAACATAGGCAGAGGGAGAGACAGGCTCCCCAAAGGGAGGCTGATGTGGGACTCGATCCTGGGATCCCAGGATCACTCCCTGAGCTGAAGGCAGATGCTCAACTACTGAGTCACCAGGTGTCCCCCAGTGTTTGGTTTCAAATCTAGTTTGTCTAATATAAGTATTGGTCCTCCAGCTTTCTTTTCATAACCATTAGCGTGATAGATGATTTTCCATCCCCTGACTTTCAAACTGCTGGTGTCTATAGGTCTAATGTGAGCATCTAGTAGGCAGCATACTGATGGATCTTGTTTTTTTAATAACAATTTTATTTTTGAGAACATGAGAGAGTAGAGAGAGAGAGAGAGAGAGGCAGAAAATTAGGCAGAGAGAGAAGCATGCTCCCCACCAGGAGCACAATATGGGACTCGATCCCAGACTCCAGGATCACACCCTGAGTCAAAGGCAGAGGCTCAACCCCTGAGCCACCCAGGCATCCTGGATCCTGTTTTTAAGCCACTCTGATACCCTATATCTTTTGATTGGAGCATTTAGTATCAGTATTCAGAGTGCTTATTCAAAGATATGAACTTGTGCCTTGTTGTTAGTGGTAGAGTTGGTGTTTCTGGTGACGTTCTCTGGTCCTTTCTAGTCTTTGTTGCTTTTGGTATCTTTTTTTCCCCCACTAGAAGAGTCCCTCTTAAAATTCCTTACTGGACTGGTTTAGTGGTCATGAACTCCTTTATACTTTGCCTGTCAGGGAAAATCTTTCTCTCCTTCCCTCCTGAATGACACACTTCCTGAAGAAAGAATTCATATAAATTGGACTCCAATAAAAAGAAATTTAAAAACATAAAATAAATTATTGCTCGTATGACTGACGAAAATGGCATTTAGGAGGAAAACCAGAAGCTGAAAGGAAGGAGGACAGATTTCATCATCCTTAGCCTTCACAGGGACCTGGTGTCCTTTCCTAAGGCCCCCCCCCTCCGTAGGATGCTTCCTGCCCCTCTGTGCTCCTTTTTGGAACCCAGCAGGCACATCTCCGTGCCTCCAGCACCTCTGCAGTCGTGGTTTATAGCGTCTTCCATGTATCCTATTGGGGACCACGGCGTCATGTATGTAACCATCCATATGCTGTTAGCATTGGGGTGATTCTGACTTTTGTTCGTTGGGGGTGCGTGTGTGTCTATCATATGAATCTATCACATGTAGCTATCGGATCCTCTGGCTGGGTAGCCCAAACACCAAAATGGTTGGTAGAACATCATTTCTTGTGCTGGCGCTGGGTGGCTAGCTGGGCTTTCCTGGCTGATCCGGGGCTCGCTCCTGCTGTGAATTTCAGCTGGATGTTCAGCTGAGGTGGAAGGTTGGCTCGGCCAAATTACCATGTCCGACAGTGGGTCTCGCCGAGCGCCGGCTGCTTCCATTCTCGCCGATGCCTCTCCAGCAGGGAGTCAGACCTCAGGGCAACCCTGGGGAGAGCTCCTGAGGAGTCGGGTACCAGTGGCGGGGAGCCCTGGGGCTGCCTGTGTGTGGAGGTCAAGGTAGGGAAGGGCTGGGGTTCCTCAGTTCCCTGTGCTGCCTGGCTTTCAGGCCGAACCCCATGCTCACCCAGCCCCTACTCACTAGGGCAAGAAGGGTGCCCTCCACACGCTCGTGTGAGAGATCCAGCACCACAAGGTGTGCATGCTGAGTCCACCTGGTGAGCATTGCCCAGGTGGGTGAGCTGCAAGTTGGGACACAGGAAATTTAATAAAAATCCCCTACCCCTGGACAAGCAGCGCAGGACTGATTCCATTTTGTGCTACACCCGCCACCTCCCCTATGACCCCCACATGACCTGCTTATGGCTTAAGGCGCTGCCCCACCCGAGTCAAACCGCTGGGCACACCCTAATCGGAAATCGGCTCATAACAATGTAACCCTGCTTTGTGCCCCCCAAAACTGTGAGCCAATTCTGACCAAAGTAATAGGCCAGCTCAAGTGGATACTATAGGGTAAGGTGTAATTCAATCAGCCACTTGCGTGTGGATGAACATGACTGTGCAAATTTCTGCATATCCCACGGTCCACTGCCCCTATAAAGCTGCTATGCCTCTTAGTCTCAGGGTCCAAGTCTCTGCTCCCCTGTGTCGGGTGCACTTGGACCCAAGCTACAGCTTGTAGAGAAACCCTCGGGAGTTTGCATCGGTGTCAGCTCATTGGTGGTTTCTCAGATTCGCAGTCTTGGGCACAACACAAGGGCCTGCTGTCCTGATATCCCTTCCACGGCCACTCTGAGCACCTCACAGGCCTTCAGTGCCCCAGGCACACTGGCATGGGGATGCAGGGAGGGGAGTACCTGCCCCGGAATTGGGCCAGCCTTGGCCCCCTGGACAGAGGGAGCACAGACCTCCCAGGTCGCTTTTCACAGACCCTGGTGACCTGAGGCTCCCTGGCTGTCACTCTTGTCCCAGGCCCTCCTGGCCCATGGGGCACAGGCTGAGTCCCAGTATAGTGTGTGGGGTCCTGACGCTGGCATCTGGCCGCCCCTGGAAGGCACATGGGGACGTCAGCTGTGCCTAGCAGTGCCCATGCAGGGGCTGTTGGGGCCTGGGTGGTGCCCCCTCGTCCTCTCTGTGGGTCTCTCCACGCCCCGTACACAGAGTTCTGGGAGACACAGAAACGGGCTGGCTGTGCATTTTCACACCACAATACTTTATTGACATTCTACAGCAAACGGGCTCAGAGCCAAGGGTGCATGCCTTCCCCTGGAAAGGGAGACCATTCTGTCCTTTAGGGGAGGGCAAGAATCACATGGGTGGGAGGGCAAGTGCTGGAGTCCCCCACTGGGGAGCATGTGTGGACTCCGGGTGGGGACGGGTGTCCTGAGGTTTCAGAATGAGAGACGGTTGTGAGGACAGCAGAGCTGACCTTGACTTGCAGCTCATGGGTTCCTGCGCTGGGTCCCCGCAGGGCAGTTGGAGCCCAGTCGTGGGGCCCCTGTGGCCCCAGCACCTGGAGGAGCCTGCCTCCTGGTGTGGGTGCGGTAGGGTCCACTGGCCTACCTCTGCTCTCCCCAACCTTGGGTGTCCTGGGATTCCCAGGGCTGCCCTAAGTCAGCGACCTGGATCTGTGGGGTACCCCCAGGGCTCAGGAGGCCACATCCAGCTGTGAGAAGGCTCACTCAGTGTAGGGCCAGAATCCAGGGCTGGACAGGGCCATGGGGGTCTGGATCCCATTAGTCTTTTTGTTGGGCCTGGGGCGGGGTCGCAAATCACCCCCACCTTCACAGACCCTGGGGCCAGGTCAGCCCAGATCCCCCTGGGTTATGGGCTGGTGTCCTGTGAAGGGTGTGCCTCCCTCCAGGAGGGACAGTGCATCCTATGCATCACTCACCTGCACACACCCTGTCGGGGGCTCCTTGTCTTCACTCCTCCCTGCAACCCCTAGGTACTCTATGGGACCCCCAGGCTTCTGATGGGAGCAGGATATTGAGAGATCCCCGGGGAGGCTGAGCATGTCCCACAGGGTGCACCTGCACCGGGTCCTTGCTGGGGGCTGATGGTGTGTGGGTGGATGGTGTGGGGGCAGGGGTATGATAGTGGTGGAGTGTGGGGGATGGTGTAGGGGGGGATGGTGTTGTGGTATAGAGTGGGTGGGGATTATGTGGGGCTGTGTGGGTTTGAGGGGGACGGTGTAGGTGGGATCCCATTGAGGTAGATGATGTAGGTGGATGGAGTGGCAGTGGGGGATGAGGGAGATGTCGTGGGGGGCCTGCGGACACAGGGCATCCCCTTCCTCTAAGATGCACAAGGAGACGTCTACACTTAAAGGCAACTCCAGTCTGGGGTTTGCTGTGACACCTGTCCCTGGGGCGGGGTGTGGTCAGTGCAGGACCCTGGCTGGACCAGGGGCATTATCTGGGGTTCATCATACTATGTGTGTTTTCAAATTGCAAAATGTCTCAAATTAAATGCATAGAACTTAGAAATATATAAATCACCGAGAGTGGGTGTCACTCTGACCCGTCCGACCCTCATGGGATCGATGTGTGTCCTGCTCCAGCCGTGGCCATGCCGCCTGGCACCCAGGTCCAGTTCCTGCCCCCAACGTCCCCCACCCCATCCCCTGCTACTCAGAGGACTGTCCCTCTCCCCTTTGGGGTTCAGCTCCCATGGCAAGCCCTGGAGACCCCATCCTAGTGGCCTCCTCATGTCCGAGGCCCTGGGGGTGGGGGCACAGAGGTCATCCCCAACACCCTACCATGGAGCGGTGTGTTGTTGGCTGCTGTTCTGCCCCCTGACTCAGAAGCCCCGTTTTCCCTACCCAGAATCCCCTGGTCCTCCACTGGGTCCTGATCCCCCCTGGCCCCTCAACCTCACCCTACCCCGTAGTAGTCCCAAAATATGATGTGACTGCTGAACGTCCTGTTGACGTCCAGGTCCACCTGCATGATGTCCCTGGAGGAGACCAGGTCCTCCTCTTTCATTTCCTGCGAGAAAACCTGGGAGGAGGAGCTGGCATCAGGGACACAGACCCCGACCTGTCACCAGGTGCTCTCCTGGGCAGGGAGCCCTGGGGCCACCATGGGAGTGTGTCCTGCCGAAACCTCCTTCCATCCCCTGGGAGGCCAGGGACGGGGGGAGTGTCCACCTTGCCCATGGAACTGTGTGAGGGCCTGTGCCCAGCTGTGGTGGGTGGGGAGGTGACTGAGGGTCAGCCTGGGTGGGAGGGGACAGGAGGTCAGTCCAGGTGGGGAGGGTTCATGCGGGTGTTGTGTCCAAGATTGCGAATCCAAGAAACCACTAAGGAGCCGACACTTATGCAAACACACGTGGGTTGTTTTACAAACTCAAGCAAGGGTCCAGGTATACCCCACACAGTGGAACAGGGACTTGGACCCGGAGGAGGGTTTTAGCTTAGTTTTAAGGGCTGGTCTTGGGGACCTCCAGAAGGGCTGGAGCAATTCCTCAAGTTCTGTTTACATTTTGATATGGGTCCTTCAAGGGCATTGAGCTCTCTTCTCATTCTAATTGGGGCTTCCAGCCCTTGGCTTAGGCTCAGTTTTTATTCTATTGTGGGGCTTTCTAAGACATTAAGCTGTCAACTTTTGTTTTATTCCAGTAACTGAAGTAATGTAAATTTCAGCTCTTCTTCACAGGAGCCTGGGATTGCTGGGCCTGTGCTAATACTGAACTTAAAGTAGAATGGCCGTAATGTTCTCGGCCTCCAGGCATCCCGTCCTGTCCTATCTAGCTCAAGCCCCCCTCCCTGGAGCTCCTAGGAGAGAAATTGCAAATGACCTCAGCCTTGCAGCCTGTGTTCGGCGACAGGCCCAGGGATTTCGGATCAGGAAGACCTGGGGCGCGGGCATCCCGGCAGTGCAGCAGGATTCCATGCTGCAGA
Organism: Canis aureus; assembly: GCF_053574225.1. NCBI lineage: Eukaryota > Metazoa > Chordata > Mammalia > Carnivora > Canidae > Canis > Canis aureus. Next base: position 45,914,020 of record NC_135638.1, on the reverse strand, counting down.
CTCTTATTCCCTAAGGCTATCTTGACAACTGACTTTGTACACAGAAAAGTTCTCCTTTGTCTTTAAAAGTGCAGGAGCGAGTTAAAGCATTTTTTCTCTGCCCATCTGATTGCTCAGATTCTAATCTGAGACGTATTTCCTGTTAATAAGGATAATTTACTATCCGTAGTACTATGTTTAAAATATTCTGACACAAGTAATTCAGAGGGATGAGGCTTTCTCATCTATTTCTTCACAGCTCAGTCATTCATCAGGAAATGAATCTTTATGGATTTGGAAATAATTGAGACATTAGTACCAATGGTCCTATTATTAAGTGACGGATTCTTCCCTGAGATTCTTCCCCTGTTTCAACTGACACTGAAACACTGTGAACTCTTTGGAAGACAAATGTCAAGGAAATAAATGTTATACATTGCTAATTTTAAATGCACTTGCAATATGGTGTCTATTATAATAGAAGTATTTTTATCTGATTTTTGCTATTTATTATCCTTTCCTGCTTTTCAGGTTGAAGAGGCATTATACGTGTTCATAAGTGTTTTTCTTTCCTTCTGATATAAAATTCTTACTATGTTCCCATGGAAGGAACTCCTTAAGAATAAGGCAAAAGTTAATTCAACGATTCTTAAAATGTCTTCACACTGGAGCCTGATTCATTTAAGTCAATTTTCAAATTAAATCTTATTTCTTAGAAAGAAAACAAAGTTTTATAGGGAAATTGAGAAGATAGTACAGAGAATTCTCATGCACTTGCACTCAATTTCTCCAATTATTGATATCTTATATCAGTACGGTACAAATATTAGCTAGTGAATCAATATTAAAATATTCGCAATAACCAAAGACCATACTTTATTCAGATTTCCTTAGTTTTTGCTAAGTCACCATCCCTTATATCACACTCCATTTGTCCTCATGTGCTTTTAGTCTCCTCTGGATTGTGACAGTCTTTCAGCCTTTCCTTTTGTTGGTGAACTGGAACACTTTGAGAAGTGGAGTATTTTGTAAAATTTCCCTCAGTTGAGACATGTCTGTTGTTTATCTCATGATTGAACTGTTTTTGTGGATTATATACAGGGATATACTGCCATTTTTATTATATCATATGAAGGATAGATACTATCAACATGATTTATCATTCTTGGTATCGATCTGATCATCTTGCTGAGGTAGTGTTAGTCAGGTTTCTCTGTAGTAAAGTGATTCTTTATTGTTATTAATATTATTATTATTATATTATCATTATTAAGTTTTTCATAATATATTTTGTAGAAGGAAGTTACTATGTGTATTCCACACATAAGAGTGGGAAGTTATGCTCATGAACTTGAGTGTGGAATGTCTGCACAAATTGTTTGAAAATCTTCTACATGGGAGATTTCTCATCCCTCTGGGTTTGTTTGTTTGTTTCTTTTTCAAAGATTCTATTTATTTATTTGAGAGAGAGAGGAGTGAAAAACATGTGCTAGAGGGGCAGAGGGAGAGGGAGAAGCAGGTTCCCTGCTGAACAGGGAGCCTTCCTTGGGACCTGGATCATGATCTGACCCTAAGGCAGAAGCTTAACAGACTAGGACACCCAGGTGCCACTCTTTCTTTCTTTCTTTCTTTCTTTCTTTCTTTCTTTCTTTCTTTTTCTTTTTCTTAATAATAAATTTACTTTTTTATTGGTGTTCAATTTGCCAATATACAGAATAACACCCAGTGCTCATCGCGTCAAGTGCCCCCCTCAGTGCCCGTCACACATTCACCCCCACCCCCGCCCTCCTCACCTTACATCACCCCTAGTTCATTTCCCAGAGTTAGGAGTCTTTATGTTCTGTCTCCCTTTCTGATATTTCCCACACATTTCTTCTCCCTTCCCTTATATTCCCTTTCACTATTATCTATATTCCCCAAGTGAATGAGAACATACAATATTTGTCCTTCTCTGATTGACTTACTTCACTCAAGATAATACCCTCCAGTTCCATCCACATTGAAGGAAATGGTAGGTATTTGTTATTTCTAATGGCTGAGCAAGGCCCACCTTTTCTCTCTCTTCATCTTCTGAGTCTCCCATGATATGAATGTTATTGTTTTAATAAGTGGCTGAGTTCCGAAGTCTTCCTTTGTGGTCCATAACCTTCCTTGTTTTTAAGGCTTCTTCTTGGGACGGCATCTCAGTTATAGCATTTTGAGTACTACCTCATGTTTTTCTATGGAGGTGAATTTCTCCATCTCATTATTTTTTCCAGAAATAGAAAGAAGGAAGAAGGAAGAAAAAGAAAAACCAAGAAAAACAATAACAACTGCCCTCCCCAAAGAAAACCCACCAGATTATTTTGGCCTGGTTGTTAAAAGATTCTAAATCCCAAAATCAGAAACACAATTAAAGTACCATGAAACTAAAAATAAGAAATATATAAGGTACATACATAAAAATTAAAATAAGGCAATTTATAAAATAGAATCAAAGAAACTAAATGAAAATAAAGCACAAAGTACAAAGGAAGCTAGACCCTACTTTCCAAGCAGAGCTGAATCTCTGCAGACTCTGTGGTCCGACACCTTGGTGGCAGGGAGTGGTCTGTGCGGGGTCTGAGGATTGGCCATGGCGGTGATGTCAGGTGCACATCTGACTGCTGGGTCAGAGGCGGGTTGGGTGTCAGCCCTTCTGGCCTCCAGCGGGCAGTGCTGTGCTGCTCCCTGAGACTTGTCGCTAATGGGCGGGATGCGGGTGGGGAGGCTGTGTCCTCTGGCTCTGGGGCTGAGCATTCCACCCCCCAGTCTGCATGTCCTCCACAGAAGATTCCCCAAGCCCCCGGGTCTCCGCCGCTTCTCTCAGAACCCTGCTTTCACTCTGCCCGCATCCGAGCTCCTTTTGGTTTTGTTTTTTTATCTCAGACTGTTGTGCCCAAGATTGCGAATCTGAGAAACCACCGAGAAGCCGATTCCGATGCAAACACACGTGGGATTATTTACAAGCTGGATCTTGTGTCGAAGTATACCCAACACTTCGGAGCAGGGACCTGGTCCCCGAGGAGGGTTTTAGCTTAGTTTTAAGGGCTGGACTCGGGGACCTCCAGAAGGGCTGGAGCAATTCCTCAAGGTCTGTTTACATTTTGATATGGGGCCTTCAAGGGCATTTAGCTCTGTTCTCATTCTAATAATGGCTTCCTGCCCTTGGCCTGGGCTCAGTTTTGATTCAATTGTCTGGCTTTCTAGGACATTAAGCTGTAAACAGCAAAGGTTCCACACCTGTAAGGGGGACATCACACTGTCCCTATATGCTGAAGACATGTACTAGAAACAGGAAACCCGAGAGCCTCCACCAAAACGTGTTAGAACTAAGGAGTGAGTTCAGTAAAGTCATGGGACACAAACTGACCCTACAGAGCAGAGTAGCCTTGCTGTGTCCCGACAATGAGCACTCAGGAAGGAAATGAAGGACGTGACTCCCTTCTCAGGAGCATCAAGGAGAATAAATAATGAGACTGAACCAAAGGAGCACAAGACTTGTGCCCTGATCCAAACCATGCTCTGGGAGGCCGTCCTGGTCTTGTAGGGTAGGACTCTCATCTTGTGAAAATGTCCACAGTTCCTGAAGCCACCCTCAGTTTCAATGTCATTCCTATCAAAATCATGGTGGCAGAACTTGAAATAGGAAAAAAAACCCCATAACCTCCATTCCCCTCAACAAATGCCCCGAACAGCAAATCAGTATTGGAGAAGCATGACAGAGTGGGACCCAGCACTTTCCTATTTCAAATGATAACACAGAGACACAGGATAAAGCAGTGTGGTTCTCGGGCCCCCGGCTGGCTCCATCGGTTAAGCATCCGACTCCTGACCTCACCTATGGTCCTGATCTCAGGGGTCTTGAGTTCTAGCCCTGGGCTGGAACATGGACGAGGCGTGGAGCCTACTTAGAGAAACCAGACCCACAGGGGGGTGGTCCCGGCATAAGCTGAATGAGCAAACAAGGATTCCAGAAGGAAATGTGCTATGATACAACTGATTTTTTTTAACTTAATTTAATTTAAACCCAATTAATTAACGTATAGTGTATTATACTTTCAGAGGAAGAATTCAGGGATTCACCAGTTGGAGATAACAGCAGTGCCCGTGACATCACGTGCCCTCCTTCATGCCGGTCCCCTGTTATCCCCCCCCCTCCAGGGACCCTCAGTTCCTTTCCTATCGTTAATAGACTGTATTTCCTGCATCTGTTTTCATCTTATTTTTTTTCTTTCCCTTCACAGTAGTTCATCTGCTTTGCTTCTATAATTCCATCTATGAATGACACCACACGGTCATTCTCTTTCCCGACTGACTTACTTCACTTAACATGATCCCTTTAGTTCTATCCACATCATTGCAAATGGCAAGATTTCCTTCTCTTTGATAGCTGAGTACCATTCCTCTCTCTATGACCATCATCTATCTCCCATCCTCTTTATCCATCATCTGCCCGAGGGCACTGAGGCTCCTCCCACAGTCTGGCTACTGTGGACCCTGCTGCTGTGGACATTGTGGTGCAGGTGTCCCGAATCTCACTGCATCTGTATCTTCGGAGTGAGCTCCAGGCCGTTCACCTGCTGGTCGCAGGGCGGCTCTATTTGTAACTTCCTGAGGGGCCTCCACACTGTTTCCAGAGCGGTTGCACCAACCTGCGGTCCCGCCCACAGTGGAAGAGCGGTGAGTGAGATTTGCAGGAAGTGGTAAAAGTCTGGTCCACATTTCATTTCGCGTCCTCTGGACTCCAATTCCTGTCCTTAAGTATTTCTGGGGAACCCGGGTGTTGGGCTCCTTTTCAGTGAGATGTTTCTGAAGCTAACAGCCCCAGCTGGAGCCTGAAAGGAGGCAGGTGGGGCCCATGGAGCACCCGCTGCCTCCTGCACAGCCTCCTGCAGCGCCTGAGCGTCCCACAGGGGGCGCCCGAGACCAGGACCCTCCCAAGGGGCGCAGATGTGCAATAGGCCTCCTCTGCTTGCACTAACAGGAGCCAGCCTGTGCTGGGGAGGCCTGAGGATGACGTGGGGACGTGTCTAGGCTGATGAGCTGCAGCCTCCTCAGGACCCGCGGGGAGTCTTCAGGGGGAAATTGGGCCGCGTTCCTGCTGACAGGAGCCCCGGTCTCCTCAGGACACGTGGTGAGTCTTTTGGAAAATGTGGGCCCGCATCTACCCTGACATGAGCCCCTGGGCCGCCTCAGGACCTGCGGGGAGGCTTCAGGAAATGTGGGCTCTCATCCACGCTGACAGGAGCCCTGAGCCACCTCAGGACCTGCGTCGAGGCTTCAGGAAATTGTGGGCCCGCATCCACGCTGACAGGAGCCCCTGAGCAGCCTCAGGACCTGCAGGGAGGCTTCAGGAAGATATGGGCCCTCATCCACACTGACAGGAGCCCCTGAGCCGTCTCAGGTCCTGCGAGGAGGCTTCAGGAAGATGTGGCGCTGCGTCCACTCTGGCAGGAGCTCCCGGGCCCCTCAGGACATAAGTTGAGGCTTCTGGAAGCTGGGGGCCGCATTCATGGTTACAGGAGCCCCGGCCTCCTCAGAACCCTCGGTGACGCTTCAGGAGGACTTGGGGCCACATAGACACAACAGGACGCTGACTTCCTCAGGACCCCTAGTGTAGACTTTGGTAAATATGGAGATGCATCTATGCGGACAGAAGACCCCAGCCTTGTCAGAGCCTGTGATGAGGCCTAAGAAAGATGGGGATGCCGAATCCACACTGACAGGATTCTCCGGCCTCCTCAGGATGCACTGTGAAGGGTTGGGATGATTTGCGGCCACGTCCATGCTGACAGGAGCCCCCAGCCTCCTCAGATCTTATGGTGAGGCTGAGAAAAATGTGGGGCCACATCAAGACTGAGAGGACCCCCGTCCTCCTCAGGACCTGCACTTTGGCTTCAGGACACATGGGGCTGCGTCTAGGCTGACAGGAACCCACAGCCTCCTCAGGACCCGCAGTGAGTTTTCAGGAGACGTGGGGCCATGTCCATGCTGACAGGAGCCCCTGGCCTCCTGAGAACCTGCTGTGAGGCTTCCAGAGGATGTGAGGCATACTCCATGGTGACAGGAGACCCGGCATACTCAGGACCCGCTGACTATGACTCTGGAACACGTGGGGCCACGTCCGCACTCACAGGATCCCGGCTTCCTCAGGAATCCCTGGAGGACTCTGGAGGCGCCAATGGGGGCCACATCCATGTCAGAAGGGACTCCTTAGAATCATAGAGTAAGTGAATAGGTAGAATGAATGGTAGGGTCAGGGGAGGGGAGGCAGTAGGTGGTTAGGCTTAGGTTAGATGTTAGGGGTTAGTGAATATGCTTATGGTTATGGATTAGAGGTTAGGGTATGGGATAAGTGTAAGGGTCAGTGGTTAGGAGTTAGGATGGGGGTTTGGGTTAGGGACAGGAGTTAGAGTTAGGGTTAGGGTTTAGACTTTAGGATTTAGGGCAGGAGGTTAGGAGTTGGGGTTTGGATTAGAGTTAGAGTTAGGGTTGGGCTAGGTTTGCAGTTAGGGTTAAGGGTTAGGATGTGGGTTAGAGTTAACGTTAGGGGTTAGAGTTAAAGTTAGGGCTAGGTTTAGGGTTAGGGCGAGGGTTCGGTTTAGTGTTTGTTTAGGGGTTAGGGTTAGGGTCAGGTCAGGGTCAGGGTACAGTTTTGGGAAAGGGTAAGAGAGGGATAGGCAGTGGGTTAGGGATTAGTTTTAGGGTACGGGTTAGGGTACACTTTGGGGTATGAGATAGGATTAGTATTAGAGGGTTAGGGTTAGGGTAGAGGTTAGGGTTAGGAATAGGATTTGAGTACATTAAGTTAAGGTTATTGTTAGAGGTTAGCATTAGGGTTAGATTTAAGGTAAGGGTCAGGGTTAAGGGTTTAGAATAGGTTTAAGAGTTAGGGTGAGGGTTGGCAGGAATGTTCAGTGAATGTGTTTTGGTCTTGGGGTTTGTGTTTGGTTTTTGATTAGTGATAGTTCTTGTTTTAGGGTTAGGTTAACATTAGGCTTAAGTGTAGGGTTAGGTATGTTTGTGTATGGTTAGAATTTGTGTCTTGTCATGTGCCTGCACTGGGACTCCTAGCATCTTGGGCAGTTTAGTTTTATGCACTCTATTTAGGTTTTGGGTTCAAAGATAGCCTGACTCCACCAAGTCAGTGGCCTCCTCAGAGAATCAGTATCCAGGCTTCTGCTGGGGTCAGAATAGGCATGGCAGGCTTCTCCTGAGCTGAGCTAAGGAGGGGATTTGTGGCTCTAAAGACTCTCTGTTTGGATTATCAGTTGCATTTCTGATTTTATCTCTTCTGTGCACATGTTTCCTGTATACTAACAACTATTATTTTATTTTTTTATTTTTATTTTTTAAAGATTTTTATTTATTTATGATAGTCACACAGAGAGAGAGAGAGAGGCAGAGACATAGGCAGAGGGAGAAGCAGGCTCCATGCACCGGGAGCCCGACGTGGGATTCAATCCCGGGTCTCCAGGATCACGCCCTGGGCCAAAGGCAGGCGCTAAACCGCTGCGCCACCCAGGGATCCCTACAACTATTATTTTAAAGTTTTACTTGAATTCCTCTTTGTAAACACAGTATGATATAGTTTCAGATTTACCCCATAGTGATTCAACCCTTGAATACAACGCCTGGTACTGGTCAGAGTTGACCTCCACTATCCCCATCCCCTGATTCCCCATCCCCCCCCTTCCCCTGGTATTTATTAGTTTATTCTCTGTGGTTAAGAGTGTGTTTCTTGGTTTGCATCTCTCATCCCCTCCTTCGCCCCTTTGCCAGTTTGTTTGGTTTCTTAAAAATTCACATGTGAATGCAATTGTATGGTATTTGGTATCTTTCTCTGACTGACTGAGTTCCTTGAGCATAAGTCCTTTCCACTTCACCCACGTCATTGTAAATGGCTTCATTTCATCCCTTCTGATGGCCAAGTGATGTCGCAGTGTGTATATTTACCACATTGTCTCTGCCCATTCATCTGTCTATGGATATCTGGGCTGTATACACAGTTTTGCTGTTGTTGATAATGCTGCTACCAACACTGGGCTGCGTGTTCCTCTTCCAATCTACTAAACTACTTTTGTATCCTCGGGGTAAATACCTAACTGTGCAATTTTGGAATCATAGGGTAGCTCTATTTTTAACTTTTAATTTTTTTTTTGTGATAGTCACAGAGAGAGAGGCAGAGACACAGGCAGAGGGAGAAGCAGGCTACATGCACTGGGAGCCCGATGTGGGATTCGATCCCGGGTCTCCAGGATCACGCCCTGGGCTAAAGCTAGGCGCCAAACCGTTGTGCCACCCAGGGATCCCCTATTTTTAACTTCTTGAGGACCCTCCAGACTGTTTTACACAGTGGCTGCACCTTTTTTTATGTATTAATGAGAGACACATAGAGGCAGAGGTATAGGCAGAGGGAAAATGAGGCTCCATGCGGGGAGCCTGATGTGGGACGTTATCCCCCATGACCCCGGGATCATGACCTGAGCCAAAGAAGATGCTCAACCACTGAGGCACCCAGGTGCCTTGCTGATTCAATTTCTTTGCTCGTTATGGGTCTGTTCATATTTTCTATTTCTTCCTATTTCAGTTTTGCTCATTTGCATATTTCTATGGATTTGTCCATTTATTCCAGGTCTCCAAGTTTGTTAGCGTATAATCTTGCATAGTATTCCCTTATAATTGTCTACTTTTTCTGGTGTTGATTGTGATCTCTCTTCTCTCATTTGTGATTTTATTTATTTAGGTTTTGTCTTTTCTCGTTGATAAGCCTAGCTAGGGTTTGATCCATTTTATTAATTATTATGAAGAACCAGCTCTTAGTTTGGTTATTCCATTCTACTGTTTTGTTTTTTCTGCATTCTTTATTTCTGCTCTCATCTTTATTTTTTCCCTTCTTCTTAGGCTTTAGGCTTTGATTGCTATTCCTTTTCCAGCTCCTTTAGGGGTAGGGTTCGGTTGTTTATTGGAGACTTCTTGTTTCTTGACGTAGGCCTGTACTGCTATGTACTTCCCTCTTAGGATTGCCTTTCTACATCCCAGACGTTTGGAGAAACATGTTTTCATTTTCATTTGTTTTAAATTTCCTCTTTAATTTCCTGGTTGCTCCATTCATTCTCTAGTAGGATGTTCATAATCTCCATGTAATTTTCATCTGTCCAATTTTCTTTCTTACTGCCGACTTCGAGTTTCATAGCGTCATGGTCCCAAAATGTACAGGGTGTGATATCAACCTTCTTGTGCCTGTTGTACCTGTTGAGAGCTGATTTGTGGCCCATGATATGATCTGTTCTGCAGAATGTCCCATGTGTACTTGAAAGGAATGTGTATTCTGCTTTAGGTTGAAATGTTCAGACTATATCTGTTGAGTTCCTGTGGTCCAGTGTGTTAAGGCTATTGTTCCCCTGTTGATCTTCTGCATAGACGATCGGTCCATTGCCATAAGTGTGTGGGTGTTAAAATCCCCTGTCATTGTATTATTATAGTGAGTTCCTGTACGTTTGTTGTTAATTGGTTTCTATATTTAGGTACTCCCATGTTGGCAGCATAAATATTTAGTTATTTGAACTTTTTTTTAAAATAAATTTATTTTATTGGTATTCAATTTACCAACAAACAATAACACCCAGTGCTCATCCCGGCAAGTGCCCCCCTCAGTGCCTGTCACTCATTCACCCGCACCCCCTGCCCTCCTCCCCTTCCAGCTCCCTAGTTCCTTTCTCAGAGTTAGGAGTCTTTATATTCTGTCTTCCTTTCTGATATTTCCCACACATTTCTTCTCTATTCCCTTATATTCCCTTTCACTATTATTTATATTAACCAATTGAATGAGCACATATGTTTGTTCTTCTCTGATTGACTTACTTCACTCAGCATAATAACCTCCAGTTCCATCCACGTTGAAGCAAATGGTGGGTATTTGTCGTTTCTAATGGCTGAGTAATATTACATTGTATACATAAACCACATCTTCTTTATCCATTCATCTTTCAATGGACACCATGGCTCCATCCACAGTTTCCCTATTGTGGACATTCCTGCTAAAAACATCAGGGTGCAGGTGTCCCGACCTTTCATTGCATCTGAATATTTGGGGTAAATCCCCAACAGTGCAATTGCTGGGTCGTAGGGCAGGTCTATTTTTAACTCTTTGAGGAACCTCCACACAGTTTTCCAGAGTGGCTGCACCAGTTCACATTCCCACCAACAGTGTAACAGGGTTCCATTTTCTCCACATCCTCTCCAACATTTGTTGTTTCCTGCCTTGTTAATTTTCCCCATCCTCAACGATATGAGGTGGTATCTCATTGTAGTTTTGATTTGTATATCCCTGAGGCACGTGATGCAGAGCATTTTCTCATGTGCATGTTGGCCATGTCTGTGTCTTCGTCTGTGAGATTTCTGTTCATGTCTTTTGCCCATTTCATGATTGGATTGTTTGTTTCTTTGGTATTCAGTTTAAGAAGTTCTTTATAGATCTCGGAAACCAGCCCTTTATCTGATTCGTCTTTTGCAAATATCTTCTCCCATTCTGTAGGTTGTCTTTCAGTTTTGTTGACTGTATCCTTTGCTCTGAAAAAGCTTATTATCCTGATGAAGTCACAATAGTTCATTTTTGCTTTTGTTTCTTTTGCCTTCGTGGATGAATCTTACAAGAATTTACTGTGGCCAAGTTCAAAAAGCGTGTTGCCTGTGTTCTCCTCTAGGATTTTGATGGACTCCTGTCTCACATTTAGATCTTTCATCCATTTTGAGTTTACCTTTGTGTATGGTGAAAGAGAGTGGTCTAGTTTTATTCTTCTGCATGTGGATGTCCAATTTTCCCAGCACCATCTATTGAAGAGACTGTCTTTCTTCCAGTGGATAGTCTTTCCCCCTTTATCAAATATTAGTTGACCATAAAGTTCTGGGTCTCTATTCTGTTCCATTGATCTATGTGTCTGTTTTTAGGGATCCCTGGGTGACGCAGTGGTTTGGCGCCTGGCTTTGGCCCAGGGCGTGATCCTGGAGACCCGGGATCGAATCCCACATCGGGCTCCCGGTGCATGTAGCCTGCTTCTCCCTCTGTCTGTGTCTCTGCCTCTCTCTCTCTCTCTGTTTCTGTGACTATCATAAATAAATAAAAATTAAAAAAAATTATTATGTGTCTGTTTTTGTGCCAGTACCACACTGTCTTGATGAACACAGCTTTGTAGTACAACCTGAAATCTGGCATTGTGTTGCCTCTAGATATCATTTTCTTTTTTAAAAATTCCCCTGGCTATTCGGGATCTATCCTGATTTTACACAAATCTAAAAAAATAATTTGTTCTAACTCTCTGAATAAAGTCCATGGTATTTTGATAGGGATTGCATTAAACGTGTACATTGTCCTTGGTAACATTGACATTTTCATAATATTAATTCTACCAATCCATGAGCATGGAATATTTTTCCATCTCTTTGTGTCTTCCTTAATATCTTTCAGAAGTGTTCTATAATGTTTAGGGTATAGATGCTTCACCTCTTTGGTTAGGTTTATTCCTAGGTATCTTATGCTTTTGGGTGCAATTGTAAATGGGATTGACTCCTTAATTTCTCTTTCTTCAGCCTCATTGTTAGTGTATAGAAATGCCATTGATTTATGGGCATTGATTTTGTATCCTGCAATGGTACCAAATTGCTGTATGAGTTTTAGCAATCTTGGGGTGGAGGCTTTTGGTTTTTCTAGGTAGAGTATCATGTCATCTGAGAAGAGGGAGAGTTTGACTACTTCTTTGCCAATTTGAATGCCTCTAATGTCTTTTTGTTGTCTGATTGCTGAGGCGAGGACTTCCAGTACTATGTTGAATAGCACTGGTGAGAGTGGACATCCCTGTCTTGTTCCTTATCTTAGGTGAAAGGCTCTCAGTGCTTCCCCATTGAGAATGATATTTGCTGTGGGCTTTTCATTGATGGCTTTTAAGATGACGAGGAATGTTCCCTTTATCCCTATGCTCTGAAGTATTTTGATCAGGAATGGATGCTTTATTTGTCAAATGCTTTCTCTGCATCTAATGAGAGGATCATATGGTTCTTGGTTTTTCTCTTGCTGATATGATGAATCACATTGATTGTTTTACAAGTGTTGAACCAGCCTTGTGTCCCAAGGATAAATCCTCCTTGGTCATGCTGAATAATTTTCTTAATGTATTGTTGGATCCTATTGGCTAGTATCTTGTTGAGAATTTTTGCATCCATGTTCATCAGGGCTATTGGTCTATAATTCTCCTTTTTGGTGGGGTCTTTGTCTGGTTTTGGAGTTAAGGTGATGCTGGCCTCATAGAACGAATTTGGAAATACTCCATCTCTTACTATCTTTCCATACAGCTTTAGTAGGATAGGTATAGTTTCTTCCTTAAACGTTTGATAGAATTTCCCTGGGAAGCCATCTGGCTTTGGACTTTTGTTTCTTGGGATGTTTTGGATGACTACTTCAATTACCTCCCTGGTTATTGGCCTGTTCAGGTTTTCTATTTCTTCGTGTTCCAGTTTTGATAGTTTCTGGCTTTCCAGGAATGCGTCCAATTCTTCTAGATTGCCTAATTTACTGGCATATGGCTGTTCATAATATGTTTTAAAATCGTTTTTAATTCCTTGGTGTTGGTAGTGATCTCTCCTTTCTCATTCATGATTTTATTAATTTGAGTCTTTATTCTCTCTTTTTCTTAATAGGCTGCCTAATGGTTTATGTATCTTGTTAATTCAAAGAACAAACTCCTGGTTTTGTTTATCTGTTCCACATTTCTTCTGGTATCGATTTCCTTGAGTTCTGCTCGAATTTTAATTAATTCTCTTCTGTTGGGTGTAGGATCTATCTGCTGCTTTTTTCTAGCTCCTTTATGAGTAAGGTTAGCTTTTCTATTTGAGTTCATTCAGGTTTTTGAATGGATGCTTGTATTGTGATGTATTTCCCCCTTAGAATGCTTTTGCTGCATTCCTAAGATTTTTTACGGTAGTATCTTCATTCGTATTAGTTTCCATGAATATTTTTCTTAATAAATTAATTTTTTACTTGTGGTCAATTTACCAACATACATAATAACACCCAATGCTCATCTCGTCAAGTGCCCCCCTCAGTGCCCGTCACCCATTCACCCCATCCCCCTTCCTCCTCCCCTTCTACCACCCCTAGTTCGTTTCCCAAGTTAGGAGACTTTATGTTCTGTCTCCATTTCTGATATTTCCCACACAATTCTTCTCCATTCCCTTATATTCCTTTCACTATTATTTATATTCCCCAGTTAATGAGAACATACACTGTTTGTCCTTCTCCGATTGACTTACTTCACTCAGCATAATACCCTCCAGTTCCATACACGTTGAAAAAAATGGTGGGTATTTGTCGTTCCTATAGGCTGAGTAATATTCCATTGTATACATAAACCACATATGCCTTATCCATTCATCTTTCAATGGACTCCAAGCCTCCTTCCACATTTTGGTTATTGTGGACATTGGTGCTATAAACATCGGGGTGCAGGTGTCCCAAAGTTTCATTGCATCTGAATCTTTGAGGTAAATCCCCAACAGTGCAATTGCTGGGTCATAGGGCAGTTCTATTTTTAACTATTTGAGGAACCTCCACACAGTTTTCCAGAGTGGCTGCACCGGATCACATTCCCACCAACAGTATAAGAGGGTTCCCTTTTCTCCGCATCCTCTCCAACAAGGTTTCCTGCCTTGTTAATTTTCCCCATTCTCACTGGTGTGAGGTGGTATCTCATTGTGGTTTTGATTTGTATTTACCTGATGGCAAGTGATGCAGAGCATTTTTTCATGTTCATGTTGCCCATGTCAATGTCTTCCTCTGTGAGATTTCTCTTCATGTCTTTTGCCCATTTCATGATTGGATTGTTTGTTTCTTTGGTGTTGAGTTTAAGAAGTTCTTTATAGATCTTGGAAACTAGCCCTTTATCTGATACATCTTTTTCAAATATCTTCTCCCATTCTGTAGGTTGTCTTTCAGTTTTGTTGACTGTATCCTTTGCTGTGCAAAAGCTTCTTATCTTGATGAAGTCACAATAGTTCATTTTTGCTCTTGTTTCTTTTGCCTTCATGGATGAATCTTGCAAGAAGTTACTGTGGCTGAGCTCAAAATGGGTGTTGCCTGTGTACTCCTCTAGGATTTTGATGGACTCTTGTCTCACATTTAGATCTTTCATCCATTTTGAGTTTATCTTTGTGTATGGTGAAAGAGAGTGGTCTAGTTTCATTCTTCTGCATGTGGATGACCATTTTCCCAGCACCATCTATTGAAGAGACTGTCTTTCTTCCAATGGATAGTCTTTCCTCATTTATCGAATATTAGTTGACCATAAAGTTCAGGGTCCACTTCTGGGTTCTCTATTCTGTTCCATTGATCTATGTGTCTGTTTTTGTGCCAGTACCACACTGTCTTGATGACCACAGCTTTGTAGTACACCCTGAAATCTGGCATTGTGATGCCCCCAGATATGGTTGTCTTTTTAAAAATTCCCCTGGCTATTCGGGGTCTTTTCTGATTCCACACCAATCTTAAAATACTTTGTTCTAACTCTCTGAATAAAGTCCATGGTATTTAGATAGGGTTTGCATTAAACATGTACATTGCCTGGGTACAATGACATTTTCACAATGTTGATTCTGCCAATCCATAAGCGTGGAATATTTTTCCATCTCTTTGTGTCTTCCTCAATTTCTTTCAGAAGCGTTCTATTGTTTTTAGGGTATAGATCTTTTACCTTCTTGATTAGGTTTATTCCTAGGTATCTTATGATTTGGGTGCAATTGTAAATGAAATAGACTCCTTAATTTCTCTTTCCTGTCTCATTGTCAGTGTATAGAAATGCCATTGATTTATGGGCATTGAGTTTTTATCTTGCAACGCTACCAAATTGCTGTATGAGTTGTACCAATCTTGGGGTGGAGGCTTTTGGGTTTTCTAGGTAGAGTATCATGTCATCTGAGAAGAGGGAGTGTTTGACTACTTCTTTGCCAATTTGAATGCCTTTAATGTCTTTTTGCTGTCTGACTGCAAAGGCTAAGACTTCCAGACTATGTTGAATAGCAGTGGTGAGAGTGGACATCCCTGTCTTGTTCCTGATATTAGGGGAAAGGCTCCCAGTGCTGCCCCACTGAGAATGATATTTGCAGTGGGCTTTTCCTAGATTGCTTTTAAGATTACGAGAAATATTCCGTCTCTCCCTATGCTCTGAAGTGTTTTGATCAGGAATGGATGCCCTATTTTGTCAAATGCTTTCTCTGCATCTAATGAGAGGATCATATGGTTCTTGGTTTGTCTCTTGCTGATATGTTGAATCACATTGATTGTTTGACGAGTGTTGAACCAGCCTTGTGTTCCGAGGATAAATCCTACTTGGTCATGCTGAATAAATTTCTTAATGTCCTTTTGGATCCTATTGGCTAGTATCTTGTTGAGAATTTTTGCATCCATGTTCATCAGGGCTATTGGTCTGTAATTCTCCTTTTTGGTGGGGTCGTGTCTGTTTTTGGAGTTAAGGTGATGCCGGCCTCATAGAACGAATTTGGAAGTACACTATCTCTTTCTATCTTTCCAAACAGCTTTAGTAGGATAGGTGTGGTTTCTTCTTTAAACATTTGATAGAATTCTCCTGGGAAGCCATCTGGCCCTGGACTTTTGTGTCTTGGGAGGTTTTGGATGACTGCTTCAATTTCCTCTCTGGTTATTGGCCTCTTAAGGTTTTGTATTTCTTCCTGTTCCAGTTTTCGTAGTTTCTGGATTTCCAGGAATGTGTCCATTTCTTCTAGATTGCCCAATTTATTGGTGTATGTCTGTTCATAATATGTTTCTAAAATCTTTTGTATTTCCTTGGTGTTGGTAGTGACCTCTCCTTTCTCATTCATGATTTTATTAATTTGAATATTTTCTCTCTTCTTTTTAATAAGGTTGGCTAATGGTTTATCTATCTTATTAATTCGTTCAAAGAACCAACTCCTCGTTCCATTGATCTGTTCCAGAGTTCTTCTGGTATCGATTTCCTTGAGTTCTGCTCGAATTTTAATTAACTTTATTCTTCTGTTTGGTGTAGGATCTATCTGCTTTTTTTTTTTCTCTAGCGTCTTTTTTTTTTATGATAGGCACACAGTGAGAGAGAGAGAGGCAGAGACACAGGCAGAGGGAGATGCAGGCTCCATGCACTGGGAGCCTGATGTGGGATTCGATCCCGGGTCTCCAGGATCGTGCCCTGGGCCAAAGGCAGGTGCCAAACCGCTGCGCCACCCAGGGATCCCATTCTCTAGCGTCTTTATGTGTAAGGTTAGCTTTTGTATTTGTGTAGTTTCCCTTTCTGAATAGATGCTTGTATTGTGATGTTTTTCCCCCTTAGGACTGTTTTTGCTGCATCCCAAAGATTTTGAACGGTTGTATGTTCATTCTCATTAGTTTCCATGAATCTTTTTAATACTTCCTTAATTTCCTGGTTGACCCTTTCATCTTTTAGCAGGATGATCCTTCACCTCCACGTGTTTGAGGTCCTTCCAAACTTCTTGTTGTGATTGAGTTCTAATTTCAAGGCATTATGGTCTGAGAATATGCAGGGGACGATCCCAATCTTTTGGTATCGGTTCAGACCCTAATTGTGACCCAGTATGTGGTTTATTCTGGAGAAAGTTCCATGTGCACTTGAGAAGAATGTGCATTCAGTTGAGTTTGGATGTAAAGTTCTGTAGATTTCTGTGAAATCCATCTGGTCCAGTGTATCATTTAAAGCTCTCGTTTCTTTGTAGATGTTGTGCTTAGAGACCTATCTAGGGTAGAAAGAGCTAGATTGAAGTCACCAAGTATAAGTGTATTATTATCTAAGTATTTATTTACTTTGGTTATTAATTCATTTAAATATTTGGCAGCTCCCATATTCGGGGCATATATATTGAGGATAGTTAAGTCCTCTTGTTGGATAGGTCCCTTAAGTACGATTTAGTGTCCCTCTTCATCTCTCACTACAGTCTTCGGGGTAAATTTTAGTTTATCTGATATAAGGATGGCTACCCCTGCTTTCTTTTGAGCACCATTTGAATGGTAAATGGTTCTCCAACATTTAATTTTCAGATTGTACATGTCCTTCTGTCTAAAATGAGTCTCTTGTAGACAGCAAATAGATGGGTACTGCTTTTTTATCCAGTCTGAAACCCTGCGCCTTTTGATGCGGTCATTAAGCCCGTTCATGTTCAGAGTTTCTATGGACAGATATGAGTTTAGTGTCATCATGATATCTATTTAGACCTTGTTTTTGTGGATTGTTCCACTGAACTTCTTCTTAAAGGGGAATTTTAAGAGTCCCCCTTAAAATTTCTTGCAGAGCTGGTTTGGAGGTCACATATTCTTTCAGTTCCTGCCTGTCTTGGAAGCTCTTTATCTCTCCTTCCATTTTGAATGAGAGCCTTGCTGGATAAAGTATTCTTGGTTGCCGGGATCCCTGGGTGGCGCAGCGGTTTGGCGCCTGCCTTTGGCCCAGGGCGCGATCCTGGAGACCCGGGATCGATTCCCACGTCGGGCTCCCAGTGCATGGAGCCTGCTTCTCCCTCTGCCTGTGTCTCTGCCTCTCTCTCTCTCTGTGACTATCATAAATAAATAAAAAAATTAAAAAAAATATTAAAAAAAAAGTATTCTTGGTTGCATGTTCTTCTCATTGAGGACCCTGAATATATGCTGCCAGCCCTTTCTGGGCTGCCAGGTCACTGTGGAGAGGTCTGCTGTTACCCTAATGCTCCTCCCCATAAAGGTCAGGGATTTCTTGTCTCTTGCTGCTTTAAGGATCTTCTCTTTATCTTTGGAATTTGCAAGCTTCACTATTAAATGTCGAGGTGTTGGATGGTTTTTACTGATTTTAGGGAGGAATCTCTCTATTTCCTGGATCTGAATGCCTGTTTCCCTTCCCAGATGAGGAAAGTTTTCAGGCATGATTTGTTCAAATACTTATTCTGTCTCTCTGTCCATTTTGGTGCCCTCAGGAACCTCAATTACATGTAGGTTTTTCTTCCTCATGTTGTCGTTTATTTCCCTTAATCTGTCTTCCTGGTCTTTTAATTGTCTCTTTTTACCTCAGTTTCTCTCTTTGCCATCAACTTGTCTTCTACATCACTCACTCATTCTTCCACCTCGTTAACCCTCATTGTTAGGACTTCTAGTTTGGATTTAATCTCATTCAATTGATTTTTAATTTCGGCCTGATTGGATCTAAATTCTGCAGTCATGAAGTCTCTTGAGTCCTTTATGCTTTTTTCTAGAGCCACCAGTAGCTGTATCATAGTGCTTCTGAATTGGTTTTCTGACATTGAATTGTAAATCAGATTTTGTAACTCTGTGGGAGAGAGGACTGTTTCTGATTTTTTCTTTTGAGGTGATGTTTTCCTTCTAGTCATTTTGCTCAGTGCAGAGTGGCCAAAAACAAATTGTATTGGGAAAAGGAGAATAAGAGAGGAGAGAAAGAAGGAAAGAAAAGAGAAAAAGAAAAAAGAATAAAGGAAGAAAGAAGAAAAAAGGGAATAAAAAGAGAAAGAAAAAGAAAGAAACGGGGGAAAAGCGTGGGGGAAGCAATCAGGAATAAAAAAAACATGGGGGAGTATCTTCTGATTCTGTATACTTTAAGTCCCTTGACTTCCCCCTGGAACTTGTCCGTCTAGCTGGTCTTCTAGGGGAGGGTCCTGTTGTGCCGATTCCAGGTGTTAGCACTTGGGGGAGCTGCTCTGTCCCCTGCCTGGTGCAGGGCTCAGTGGGGGTAGTTTACCCTGTAAGGACCTAGGAGGAACAACCCCAGTGACAGTGGCCACTTTTGGAAACCTGTATTCAGCCCCCACAGTAACTCGGGAGCAGTCCATCTGCAGGTCCTGGAGGCTCTGGGGTGGGGCCGCTGATCTGCTCAGCTCTGGGCAGGAGCATCCTTGTTGTCCTGGGCCCTCTGGGCCTCTGCCTGTCCCGGGGGAGGCCAAATCCTGGGATGTGTCCTGGCGCCCTTGCTCTGGGGCCTGCGCTGTTGGATTCGCGCTCCTGGCCGTGCAGCCGCCTCGCCCCAGAGCTGCCGCCCAGCCCCTCTGAGCTGCTCCTGGTCACGCAGCCCCCTCAGGGAGCCGCCACCTGAGCACATCCGAGTTGCTCCCAGAGCCACGCAGCCCCCACTGCACGGAGCCCCTTCCTCTGCCAGAGGCACCGCCGCCAATCTGCTCCCAGGGCATGCAACCCCTTCCACGCAGAACCCTGCCCGAGACCCTCTGAGCTGCTCCCAAGTCAGTGCATGTGCCCTGCAGCCCTTAGGGAGCTTGGTGCACTCTCCTAGGAGTGCAGGTGTATGTTAGTGTCCCAGGGAGCCCGTGCGTATCCCCGCCCTCCTGGGGTCCTGCTCTGAATCCCTGCAAGCGCCATTCCACCCAGGAAGATTGGTTCAGATCCTGCTTCTCTGGGACAGAGCTCTCCTGACCGGGGGGCACTCGCCCTGGCCTTAGCCCGGCTCCTCGTGGGCCCCCTCCCCCTTCGATGCCTTTTGTTTCTTTATTTCTTTTCCCCCCCGTTTTCCTACCTTGATAGAAGCGCGAACTTTTCTCACTGTAGCATTCGATCTGTTCTCTGTTTAAATCTCAGGCCAAATTCCTAGATTTTCAGGATGATGTGGAGGTTATCTAGGTAATTTGGTGAGGACAGGTGACTTGGGGACCCTACTCTTTCACCATCTTGCCCCTCCTCCTGTATGTTGCCTTTTAGCTTTGGTTGTTTCCTTCACTTTGCAGAATGTTTCAATTTGATGAAGTCCCAATAGGATTTTTGCTTTGTTTCCCTCACCTCAGAGGCATATCTAGAAAGAAGATCCAATGGCCAATGTCAAAGACGTTGCTGCCTATCTTTTCTTCTTTGTATGGTTTCAGATCTCACATTTAGGTCTTTCATCCATTTTGAATTCATTTTTTATATACATGGTGTAAGAAAGTGGTCCAGTTTCATTCTACTGCATTTGGCTGCCTGGTTTTCCCAACACCATTTGTTCTCATCCTGGGGTCAGGGTTAGGGTTCCTTGAAGAGACTGTCTTTGTGCCATTGGATATTCCTTCCTGCCTTGTTGTCCATTATGGGTCATAGATACATGTTTGTATCTTGTTTTGGCTTTCCATTCTGTTCTATTGATATAAGCGTCTCCTGTTGGGAGAACCCTGATTGCTGATTCAATTTCTTTGCTGGTTAACTGTCTGTTCAAATTTCTTATTTCTTCATTTTTGCTATGTTATATATTTTTAGGAATTGATCTATTTCTTCCAGGATCTAGGTTGCTGGCATGTAATTTTTCATCATATTCTCTTATAATTGTTTGTATTTCTGTAGTGTTGGTTGTTATTTCTCTTTTCTCATTTATGATTTTATTTGGGTCCTTTCTCATCTTTTTTATCTTTTTTTCTTTTTTAAAGATTTTATTTATGTATTCATGAGAGTCACAGAGATGCATAGGTATAGGCACAGGGAAAATGAGGCTCCATGCGGGGAGCCTGATGTGGGACTTGATTCCCTAGGACCCCAGAATCATGACCAGAGCCAAAGCACATTCTCGACCACTGAGGCACACAGTTGCCTTTCTGATTCAATTCCTTTGCTAGTTATGGGTCTGTTCACATTTTCTATTTCTTCTTATTTCAGTTTTGCTCGTTTGCACATTTCTAGGGATTTGTCCATTTCTTCCAGGTCTCCCAGTTTGTTAACATATAATCTTTCATAGTATTCCCTTATGATTGTCTTATTTTTCTGGTGTTGATTGTGATCTCTCATCTCTCTTTTGTGATTTTATTTATTTAGGTCTTTTCTCGTTTCTTGTTCATTTGGTGGCTAGGGCTTGATCCATTTTATTAATTATTTTGAAGAAACAACTCTTAGTTTCGTTATTCCATTCTACTGTTTCTGTATTGTTTATTTCTGCTCTCATGTTTATTTTTTCCCTTCTGTAGGCTTTAGGCTTTGCTTCCTATTCCTTTTCCAGCTCCTTTAGGTGTAAGGTTAGGTTGTGTATTAGAGACTTCTTGTGTCCTGAGATACGCCTGTATTGCTATGTACTTCCCTCTTTGGACTGCCTTTGCTACATCCCAGAGGTTTGGAGAAACATGTTTTCATTTTCATTTGTTTTAAATTTCCTCTTTAATTTCCTGGTTTCTCCATTCATTCTCTCGTAGGATGTTCATAATCTCTACGTATTTTTGGTCTGTCCAAGTTTTTTCTTACTGTCGACTTCAAGTTTCATAGAGTCGTGGTCGAAAATGTACAGGGTGTGATATCAACCTTCTTGTGCCTGTTGTACCTGTTGAGAGCTGATTTGTGGCCCATGATATGATCTGTTCTGGAGAATGTCCCATGTGCACTTGAAAGGAATGTGTATTCTGCTTTATGAAGAAATGTTCAGAGTATATCTGTTGGGTCCCTGTGGTCCAGTGTGTCTAGGCTATTTTTCCCCTGTATATTTTCTGCATAGATGATCAATCCATTGCCATTACTGGGTAGGTGTTAAAATCCCCTGTCATTGTATTATTATCAGTGAGTTCCTGTATGTTTATTGGTAATTGGGTTCCATATTTAGGTACTCCCAGGTTGGCAGCATAAATATTTAGTTGTTTGATCCTGATAGAGAGTCTTTTTAACTATGAAATAATGCCCTTCTTCATCACTTCTTACAGTATTTGTTCTTTCTTTTTTGAGATTAAATATTTTATTTATTTATTCATGAGAGATACACAGAGGAGCAGAGACAGAAACATAGGCAGAGGGAGAGAGGCTCCCCAATGGGATGCCGATGTGGGACTCGATCCTGGGATCCCAAAAACACACCTTGAGCTGAAGGCAGATGTGCAAGTACTGAGCCACCAGGTGACCCCCAGGGTTTGGTTTCAAATCTTGTGTGTCTAATATAAGTATTGGTCCTCCAGCTTTCTTTTCATAACCATTTTCGTGATAGATGATTTTCCATCCCCTGACTTTCAATCTGCTGTTGTCTATAGGTCTAAGGTGAGCATCTACTAGGCAGCATACTAATGGACCTTGTTTTTTTAATATCAATTTTATTTTTGAGAGCATGAGAGAGAGAGAGAGAGACAGACAGACAGACAGAAAATTAGGCCAAGAAAGAAGCAGGCTCCCCACCAGGAGCCCAATATGGGACTCGATCCCAGACTCTAGGATCACACCCTGAGTCAAAGGCAGAGGCTCAACCCCTGAGCCACCCAGGCATCCTGGATCCTGTTTTTTAAGCCACTCTGATACCCTATATCTTTTGATTGGAGCATTTAGTCTATCAGCATTCAGAGTGCTTATTCAAAGATATGAACTTTGTGCCTTTGTGTTACCAGTAGAGTTGGTATTTCTGGTGACGTTCTCTGGTCCTTTCTAGTCTTTGTTGCTTTTGGTCTCTTTTCCCCCCCACTAGAATAGTCCCTCTTAAAATTCCTTACTGGACTGGTTTAGTGGTCATGAACTCCTTTATACTTTGCCTGTCTGGGAAAATCTTTCTCTCTATCCTGAGTGACACCCTTGCTGAAGAAAGAATTCATACAAATTGGACCTCAATAAAAAGAAAGTTTAAAACATAAAATAAATTTTTGCTATTATGATTGAGGAAAATGGCATTTAGAAGGAAAAGCAGAAGCTGAAAGAGAGGAGGACAGATTTCACCATCTGTAGCCTTCACAGGGACCTGGTGTCCTTTCCTAGGAGGCCCCCCCCCCGTAGGATGCTTCCTGCCCCTCTGCACTCCTTTTTGGAACACAGCAGGCTCATCTCTGTACGTCCAGCACCTCTGCAGTCATGGTTTATAGCGTCTTCCAGGTATCCTATTGGGGACCAGAGTGTCGTGTATGTAACCATTCAGCTGCTGTTTGACAACATTGGGGGGATTCTGACTTTTGTTGGTTGTGGGGTGTGTGTGTGTGTCTATCACATGAAGCTATCACGTGCAGCTATCGGATCCTCTGGCTGGGTAACCCAAACGCCAAAATGGTTGGTACAACATCATCTATGGTGTTGATGCTGGGTGGCTAGCTGGGCTCTCCTTGCCAACCCGGGGCTCACTCCTGTAGTGAATTTCAGCTGGAGGGTCAGCTGAGGTGGAAGGTCTGGCTTGGCCACATTCCCATGTCCGGCAGTGGGTCTTGCTGAACGCCGGCTGCTTCTCTTCTCCCCGATGCCTCTCCAGCAGGGAGTCAAACCTCGGGGCTGCCCTGGCAGGAGCTCCTGAGGAGCCGGGTGCCCATGGCAGGGAGCCCTGAGGCTGCCTGTGTGTGGAGATTGGGGTGGGGAAGGGCTGGGGTTCCTCAGTTCCCTGTGCTGCCTGGCTTTCAGGCCGAGCCCCATGCTCACCCAGCCCCTACTCACTAGGGCGAGGAGGGTGTCTTCCACAAGCTGGTGTGATAGATCCAGCACCACAAGGTGTGCACGCTGAGTCCACCTGGTGAGCGTTGCCCTGGTGGGTGAGCTGCAAGTTGGGAAACAGGTTATTTAACAAAAATCCCCTACCCCTGTACAAGCAGAGCAGGACTGATTCCATTTTGTGCTATACCCGCCACCTCCGCTATGACCCCCAAATGACCAGCTTATATCTTAAGGCGCTGTCCCACCCAAGTCAAGCTGCTGGGCACACCCTAATCGGAAATCGGCTCATAAAAATGTAACCCTGCTTTGTGTCCCCCAAAACTGTGCACCGATTCTGACCAAAGTAATAGGCCAGCTCAAGTGGATACTATAGGGTAAGGTGTAATTCAATCAGCCACCTGCGTGTGGACCGACATGACTGTGCAAATTTCTGCATATCTCACAGTCCACTGACCCTATAAAGCTGCTATGCCTCTTAGTCTCGGGGTCCAAGTCCCTGCTCCGCTGTGTCAGGTGCACTTGGACCCAAGCTCCAGCTTGTAGAGAAACCCTCGGGAGTTTGCATCGGTGTTGGCTCCTAAGTGGTTTCTCAGATTCGTAGTCTTGGGCACAACACAAGGGCCTGCTGTCCTGACATCCCTTCCAGGGCCACGCTGAGCGCCCCACAGGCCCTCTGTGCCCCAGGCACACTGGCATGGGGATGCGGGGAGGGTAGTACGTGCCCCGGAACCCGGACAGCCCCGGCCTCCTGGACAGAGGGAGCACAGACCTCACAGGTCGCTTTGCATGGACCCTGGTGACCTGAGGTTCCCTGGCTGTCAGTCTGTCCTAGCCCATTCTGGCCCACGGGGCACAGGATGAGTCCCAGTATTGTCTGTGGGGTCCTGATCCTGGCGTCTGTCCGCCCCTGGAAGGCACATGGGGACGTCAGCAGTGTGTGCCTTGCGGTGCCCCTGCAGGGGCTGTTTGGGGCCTGGGTGATGCCCCCTCCTCCTCTCTGTGGGTCTCTCCACACCCCGTGCACAGAGTTCTGGGAGACACAGAAAAGGGCTGACCACAACACTTTATTGACTTTCTACAGTAAACAGGCTCAGAGCCGTGGGTGCGCGCCTTCGCCTGGGGAGGGAGACCTTTCTGTCCTTTACGGGAGGAAAAGAATCACATGGGTTGGGGGTCAAGTGCTGGAGTCCCCCACCTCGGTGCATCTGTGGACTCCAGGTGGGGGCGTGTGTCCTGAGGTTTCAGCCCGAGAGATGGTTCTGAGGACAGCAGAGCTGAACTGGACCTGCAGCTCATGGGCATTTGTGCTGGGTTCCTGCAGGGCAGCTGGAACCCAGCCTCGGGCCCCCGGGGCCCCAGTATCTGGAGGAGCTTGCCTCCTGGTGTGGGTGCGGGTGGGGCCCACTGGCCTATCCCTGCTCTCCCCACCCTGGGGTGTACCAGGATCCCCAGGGCTGCCCTAGTTCCGTGACCTGGATCTGTGGGTCACACCAGGGCCCAGGAGGCCACATCCAGCTGTGAGAGGGCTCGCTCAGTGTGGGGCCAGAATGCAGGGCTGCTCAGGGCCATGGGGGGCTGGAACCCATTAGTCTTTTTGTTGATTTGGGGGGCCCAAATCAACCCAGCTCCCACAGATCCTGGTGCCAGGGCAGCCCAGGTCCCACTGGGTTAGGGGCTGTTTTCCTGTGCAGGGTGTGTTGCCCTCCAGGAGGGAGAGTGGGCAGAGGCAGGGCACAGTGGGTCCTTTGCACCACTCACCTGCACCCACTCTGTTGGAGACTCCGTGCCTCCCTCCTCCCTGCAACCCCTGTGTGCTCTATTGAACACCTGGTCTTCTTATGGGAACAGTGTATCCAGAGAACCCCAGGGAGGCTGAGCATGTCCCACAGGGGGCACCTGCACCGGGTTTGCTGGGGGCTGATGGTGTGGGGTAGATGGTGTGGGACCAGGGGTATGATGGTGATGGAGTGTGGGGGATGGTGTAGGGGGGATGGTGTTGTGGTGTAGTGTGGGTTAGGATTGTGTGGGGCTGTGTGGCTGTGAGGGGGATGGTGTTTTGTGGAATGCCATTGGGGATTATGATGTAGGGGAATGATGTGAGGGTGGGGAATGAGCAGGATGGCGAGGTGGGCCTGTGGACACAGGGCATCCCCTTCCTCTAAGATGCACAAGGAGACATCTACAGTTAAAGGCGACCCCAGTCTGGGGTTTGCTGTGACACCTGCCCTTGTGGCACCGTGTGGTCAGTGCAGGGCCCTGGCTGGACCGGGGTCATTATCTGGGGTTCATCATACTATGTATGTTTTCAAATTGCAAATTGTCTCAAATTAAATGCATAGAATTAGAAATATATAAAGCACCGAGAGTGGGTGTCACTCTGACTCGTCCTACCCTCATGGGATTGATGTGTGTCCTGCTCCAGCCGCAGCCATGCCGCCTGGCCCCCAGGTCTGGTTCCTGCCCCTATGTCCCCCACCCCATCCCCTGCTTCTCAGGGCGCTGTACCTCTCCCCTTTGGGGTTCAGCTCCCATGGCAACCACTGGAGGCCCCATCCAATTGACCTCCTCATCCCTGAGGCCCCAGGGTTGGGGGCATGTGGGTCATCCCCATCACCCTACCATGGAGCGGTGTGTTGTTGGTTGCTGTTGCTCCCCCCGGCTTCAGAAGCCATGTTTTCCCTACACAGAAGCCCCCAGGCCTCCCCTGGGGCCCCTAAGCCCCCTGGCCCAGCAGCCTCACCGGACCTGCTAGCAGGCCCAAAACATAGTGTGGCTGCCGAACGTCCTGTTGACGTCCAGGTCTACCTGCGTGATGTCCCTGGAGGAGACCAGGGCCTCCTCCTTCATTTCCTGTTGGAAAACCGGGTAGCAGGAGCCCACGTCAGGGACACAGACCCCAACCTGTCACGAGCTGCCATGCTGGGCAGGGAGCCCTGGGGCCACCATGGGGGTGGGTCTGCTGAAACCTCCTGCCTTTCCCTGGGAGGCCGAGGATGGCGGGAGTGCCCACCGAGCCCATGGGAACTGTGTGAGGTCCTGTCCAAGCTGTTGTGGGCGAGGAGGTGACTGAGGGTCAGCCTGGGGTGTAGGGGATGTGGGGTCAGCCCAGGTGGGGAGGGGACATGGAGGTGTTGTGCCCAAGATTGCAAATCCGAGAAACCACTGAGGAGCTGACACCGATGCAAACACACGATGGTTGATTTCCAAACTCGAGCTTGCATCCAAGTACACCCGACACAGCGGAGCATGGCTTTGGCCCCCGAAGTGGGTTTTAGCTTAGTTTTAAGGGCTGGACTCGGGGACCTCCAGAAGGGCTGGAGCAATTCCTCAAGTTCTGTTTACATTTTGATATGGGGCCTTCAAGGGCATTGAGTTCTGTTATCATTCTAATATGGGGCTTTCTGGGACTTTAAGCTGTAAGCTGTTTTTTTCTTTTTTTCCTGTAACTGAAATAATGTAAATTTTAGCTCTTATTCACAGGGGCCTGGGATGGCAGTACTTGTGCTAACAGTGAACTTAAAGTGGAACCACCTCAATTTTGTCAGCCTCTACACAGACAAGTTACTGCAGTTTAAAACTCCAAATTTTAGGGGCTGCTCTGGTGGAGACCTGTGCTCTTCCTGCCTGGGAGGGTGTCCTCCCACTCCTGGCCTTTGCTGGCCTGTCCCAGGAACGCAGCCCGGTGACTGCACAGGGGTTTGCAGCTTATGGCCACACAGGGCAGACAGCTGGCCCGAGTCCCGCTGCTCTCAGCCGTGTTCCCGCTCCTGTGCCTGGGAACAGTTGGTGCCACCATCCTTGGGACCCGTGGGGTCCTGAGCCCACCCTGTCGCTCCAGGGACTGTCCCTGACTTCTCCACCTGAACACCTTAAGGCTGGTTTGTCCCCCACTCTAGGAGACTTCTGAAAGTTCACATTTTGTGCTCTGCTGCATATAATATTGTGCGTAGAACCATCAGCTGGCTCCCTGCCCTTGTGGGATCCGGGGATATGTCTCCCCAAGATAAACTGATTGATTTTTTTAAGATTTTATTTTTCTGTAATCTCTACAGCCAACATTGGGCTTGAACATGCTACCCCAAGAACAAGAGTCCCATGTTCTTACGAACCACACCGAGCCAGTTAGGCTCCCTTTGATTGAATGATACATGTTAATTGAAGCAGGGGTGTTGCATGTGTCAGGGCAGAAACTGAGCCCACGCTTTGAGGTGTGGTGGAGTCATTTGGACCTTGATCAATGTTAAAGAAACCATAGCTTCCCTGGGAGCCCAGGGAGCAAGGACCACATATGTGAAAATTTGATAATTTCCTTTTCTGTAGTAGTTATTTTACTGACTATTTATTTAAAGTGCTATTCAATGGTAAATGTCAATCTAGGATTGGGATACAGTGAGAACGTTCTAGGATTTGGAGGTTACTAAAGCTCCCCGTCATGGACTCAATGTTCCAGTTCGATGCAGAGATAGGCAAGGAAGCAAAGTGTTATAAAACATGGGACTGGGGTGCCTGGCTGGCCTGGTTGGGGTATCTTGAACTCAGGGTTATGAGTTTGAACACCGTATTGGGTATAGACAGGACATAAAATTAAAATATTTAACAAATAATAAATGGATGAACAAATAAAGCATGATATCAAAGGTAAGTGCTTGCTTATGTCTCACCTGAGACCTATTCTTGATCACCCCACTTGCACTACATGGCCCAGATGACGTCCTCCACAAGGGACAGTCCCGCCTGAGTGGAAGTGGGCGTCTTTCATTGTAAGACCTGTGGTTCCCCTCGTTCTGCAGGGAGAGAAGAGTCATGAAGGCACGAGTTCGGGGGATCAGCATACACCTAGAAAATGATCATTTCTGAACCCGTTAACCAGAGCTCAGCCTCCTTTTAGGACCGGATATCATAAAGAAGCCTCTTTGCTCATTGGTTTGGATGGAGGGTGGAGGGTAAACTAGAATTAGGAAGAACAAAGGAGGAGGAAATCCAGAAGCTGAAAGAGAGGAGGAAAGATTTCACAATCCGTAGCCTTCACAGGGACCTGGTGTCCTTTCCTAAGAGGGGCCCCCCCATTGAAGTATGCTTCCTTCCCCTTTGCTCTCCTTGTTGGAACCCAGCAGGCACATCTCCATGCCTCCAGCACCTCTGCAGTTGTGATTTATAGCCTCTTCTATGTATCCTATTGGGGAGCACAGCATCGTATATGTAACCATTCGACTGCTGTTTGACAACACTGAGAGATTCCAACTTTTGTTAGTTTCAGGGTGTGTGTGTCTCTATCATATGCAGCTATCACGTGCAGCTATCGGATCCTGTGGCTGGGTCACCCAAACACCGAAATGGTTGGCACAACATCATTTTTGGTGCTGGCGCTGGGCAGCTTGCTGGACTCTCCTGGACGACCTGGGGCTGGCTCGTGCAGTGACTTTCTGCTGGAAGGTCAGCTGAGCTGGAAGGTCTGGCTCGGCCACATTCCCATGTCCAGTAGTGGTTCCCGCTAAGTGCCAGCTGCTTCTCTTCTCCCCGATGCCTCTCCAGCAGGGAGCCGGACC
Source organism: Canis aureus (assembly GCF_053574225.1). NCBI lineage: Eukaryota > Metazoa > Chordata > Mammalia > Carnivora > Canidae > Canis > Canis aureus. The sequence goes on along the minus strand of NC_135638.1, from coordinate 45,885,106 downwards.
ACAGGGCTGCCCTGGGGGGATCTCCAGAGGCGCCGGGTGCCCATTACGGGGAGCCATGGGGCAGCCTGTGTGTGGGAGTAGGGGTGGTGATGGGGCTGGGGTTCCTCGGTCCCCTATGCTGCCTGGCCTTCATGCCGAGCCCCATGCTCACTCAGCCCCTACTCACTAGGGCGAGGAGGGTACCCTCTACACGCTGGTGTGAGAGATCCAGCACCAGAAGGTGTGCACACTGAGTCCACCTGGTGAGGGTGGCCGGGTGCATGAGCTGCAAGTGTGGGACCCAGGAAATTTAACAAAAATCCCCTACCCCTGGACAAGCAGAGCAGGACTGATTCCATTTTGTGCTACACCTGCCACCTCCCCTATGACCCCCACATAACCTGCTTATGTCTTAAGGCGCTCCCCAACCCAGTCAAGCGGTTGGGCACACCCTAATCGGAAAGCGGCTCATAACAATGTAACCCTGCTTTGTGCCCGCCAAAACTGCATGCCGATTCTGACCAAAGTAATAGTCCAGGTCAAGTGGATCCTATAGGGTAAGGTGTAATTCAATCGGCCACCTGCGTGTGGACCGACACGACTGTGCAACTTTCTGTGTATCCCATGGGCCACTGGCCCCTTTAAAGCTGCTGCGCTTCTTAGACTCAGGGTCCAAATCCCTGCTCCACGGCCATGCCGCCTGGCCCCCAGGTCCGGTTCATGCCCCTCACGTCCCCTACCCCATCCCCTGCTTCTCATGGGGGCAGTCCCTCTCCCCTTTGGGGTTCAGCTCCCAGGGCAAGCCCTGGAGGCCCCATCCTAGTTGCCTCCTCATCCCCGAGGCCCCAGGGGTGTGGGCATAGAGGTCATCCCCAACACCCTACCATGGAGCGGTGTGTTGTTGGCTGCTGTTTTGCCCCCTGCCTCAGAATTTTTTCCCTACCCAGAATCCCCTGGTCCTCCCCGGGTCCTGATCCCCCCTGGCCCCTCAACCTCACCCTACCCCGTAGTAGTCCCAAAATTTGATGTGACTGCTGAGCGTCCTGTTGACGTCCAGGTCGACCTGCGTGATATCCCTGGAGCAGACCAGGGCCTCCTCCTTAATTTCCTGTGGGAAAACCGGGGAGGAGGAGCTGTCGTCAGGGACACAGACCCTGACCTGTCACCAGGTGCTCTCCTGGGCAGGGAGCCCTGGGGTCACCATGGGAGTGTGTCCTGCCAAACCCTCCTTCCTTCCCCTGGGAGGCTGTGGATGGCTGGAGTGCCCACTGTGCCCGTGGAACTGTGTGAGGGCCTGTGCCCAGCTGTTGTCAGTGGGGAGGTGACTGAGGGTCAGCCTGAGTGGGAGGGGACAGGAGGTCAGTCCAGGTGGGGAGGGGTTATGGGGGTGTTTTGCCAAAGATCGCGAATCCGAGAAACCACTAAGGTGCTGACACCGATGCAAACACACGAGGGTTGATTTCAAAACTCGAGCGTGGGTCCAGGTATACCCCACACAGTGGAGCAGGGACTTGGACCCCGAGGAGGGTTTTAGCTTAGTTTTAAGGGCTTGTCTTGGGGACCTCCAGAAGGGCTGGAGCAATTCCTCAAGTTCTGTTTACATTTTGATATGGGTCCTTCAAGGGCATTGTGCTCTCTTCTCATTCTAATTGGGGCTTCCAGCCTTTGGCTTAGGCTCAGTTTTTATTCTACTGTGGGGTTTTCTAAGACATTAGCTGTAAACTTTTGTTTTATTCCAGTAACTGAAGTAATGCAAATTTCAGCTCTTCTTAACAGGGGCCTGGGATTGCTGAACCTGTGCTAATACTGAACTTAAAGTAGAATGGCCGTAATGTTCTAGGACTCCACACATCCTGTCCCGTCCTATCTAGCTCATGCCGCTCTCCCTGGAGCTCCTAAGAGAGAAATTGCAAATGACCTCAGCGTGGCAGCATGTGTTGGGGGACAGGACCAGGTATTTGGGATTAGGAAGACCTGGGGCACGGGCGTCCCGGCTGTGCAGCAGGATTCCATGCTGCAGACTCTTTTTTCCCTAAGGCTATCTTGACAACTGACTTTGTACATAGAAAAGTTCTCCTTTGTCTTTAAAAGTTAAGGAGCCAGTTAAGCATTTTTTTCTCTGCCCATCTGATTGCTCAGATTCCAATCTGAGACATATTTCCTGTTAATAAGTATAATTTATTCTCTGTAGTACTTGGTTAAAATATTCTGACACAAGTAATTCAGAGGGATGAGGGTTTCTCATCTCTTTCTTCACAGTTCAGTCACTCATCAGGAAATGCATCTGTATGGATTTGGAAATAATTGAGAGACATTTGTATCAATGGTCCTATTATTTATGTGAAGGATTCTTCCCTGAGATTCTTCCCCTGTTTCAACTGACACTGAAACACTGTGAACTCTTTGGAAGACAAATGTCAAGGAAATAAATGTTATACATTGCTAATTTTAAGTGCACTTGCAATATGGTGTCTATTATAATAGAAGTATTTTTATCTGATTTTTGCTATTTATTATCCTTTCCTGCTTCAGGTTGAGGAGGCATTATACATGTTCATAAGTGTTTTTCTTTCCTTCTGATATAAAATTCTTACTTTGTTCCCATCGAAGGAACTCTTTAAGAATAAGGCAAAAGTTAATTCAACGATTCTTAAAATGTCTTCACACGGGAGCCTGATTCATTTAAGTCAATTTTCAAATTAAATCTTATTTCTTTGAAAGAAAACAAAGTTTTATAAGGAAATTGAGAAGATAGTACAGAGAATTCTCATGCACTTGCACTCAATTTCTCCAATTATTGATATCTTATATCAGTAAGGTACAAATATTAGCTAATGAATCAATATTAAAATTTTTCCAATAACCAAAGACCATACTTTATTCAGATTTCCTTAGTTTTTGCTAAGTCTCCATTCCTCATATTACACTCCATTTGTCCTCATGTTTTCTTAGGCTCCTCTGGATTGTGACAGTCTTTCAGCCTTTCCTTGTTGTTGTTGCACTGGAACACTTTGAGAAGTAGAGTATTTTGTAAAATTTCCCTCAGTTGGGACATGTCTGTTGTTTATCTCATGATTCAACTGTTTTTGTGGATTTTATACAGAGATATACTGCCATTTTTATTATATCATATAAAGGTTAGATACTATCAACATGATTTATCAGTCTTGGTATCGATCTGATCATCTTGCTGAGGTAGTGTTTGTCAGATTTCTCTGTATTAAAGTGATTCTTTTTTATTATTATTACTACTAATATTATTATTATTATATTATCATTATTATTTTAAGTTTTTCATATTATATTTTGTAGAAGGAAGTTACTATGTGTATTCCACACATAAGAGTGGGAAGCATGCTCATGAACTTGACGGTGGAATGTCTGCACAAGTTGTTTGAAAATCTTCGACATGGGAGATTTCTTTTCCCTCTGGGTTTGTTTGTTTCTTTTTCAAAGATGCTATTTATTTATTTGAGAGAGAGAGGAGTGAAAAACATGTGCTAGAGGGGCAGAGGGTGAGGGAGAAGCAGGTTCCCTGCTGAACAGGGAGCCTTCCTTGGACCTGGATCATGATCCGACCCTAAGGCAGAAGCTTAACAGACTGAGCCACCCAGGTGCCACTCTTTCTTTCTTTCTTTTTTTTTCTTTCTTTCTTTCTTTCTTTCTTTCTTTCTTTCTTTCTTTCTTTCTTCTTTCTTTCTCTCTTTCTTTTTTTTCTTAATAATAAATTTATTTTTATTGGTGTTCAATTTGCCAACATACAGAATAACACCCAGTGCTCATCCCGTCAAGTGCCCCCCTCAGTGCCCGTCACACATTCACCCCCACCACCGCCCTCCTCCCCTTCCATCACCCCTAGTTCGTTTCCCAGATTTAGGAGTCTTTATGTTCTGTCTCCCTTTCTGATATTTCCCCCACATTTCATCTCCCTTCCCTTATATTCCCTTTCACTATTATCTATATCCCCCAAGTGAATGAGAACATATAATATTTGTTCTTCTCTGATTAACTTACTTCACTCAGCATAATACCTTCCAGTTTCATCCACGTTGAAGCATATGCTGGTTATTTGTCGTTTCTAATGGCTGAGCAAGGCCCACCTTTTCACTCTCTTCATCTTCTGAGTCTCCCATGATATGAATTCTGTTGTTTTAATAAGTGGCTGAGTTTCCAAGTCTGCGTTTGTGGTCCATAACCTTCCTTGTTTTTAAGGCTTCCACTTGGGACTGCATCTCAGTTATAGCATTTTTAACGTTGGCCTGACTAGATTTCAGTTCTTTTATTTCTACAGTAAGGGATTCTCTAGTTTTCTTCTGTGCTCTTTTTCTAGCCCAGATGCTATCTTTATAATCATTGTTTTAAACTGTAGTTAGACATCATATATTTGTATTGATGGACTTCCTGGCTGTGAGTACTACCTCATGTTATTTTATGGAGACGAATTTCTCCATCTCATTATTTTTTCCAGAAAAGAAAGAAGGAAGAAAATGAAAAACCAAGAAAAACAATAACAACTGCCCTCCCAGAAAAACCACCAGATTATTTTTGCCTGGTTGTTAAAAGATTCTAAATCCCAAAATAAGAAACAAAATTAAAGTACCATGAAACTAAAAATAAGAAATATATAAGGTACATACATAAAAATTAAAATAAGGCAATTTATAAAATAGAATCAAAGAAACTAAATGAAAATAAAGCACAAAGTACAAAGGAAGCTAGACCATACTTTCCAGGCAGAGCTGAATCTCTGCAGCCTCTGTGGTCCGACACCTTGGTGGCAGCAAGTGGTCTGTGCGGGGTTGGGGATTGGCCATGGCGCTGATTGTCAGGTGCACATCTGCCTGGGAGATGCACCTGCGGGGTCAGAGGCGGGGTGGGCGTCAGCACTTCTGGCCTCCAGTGAGCAGTGCTGTGCTGCTCCCTGAGACTTGGCGCTGATAGGCGGGATGTGGGTACAGACGCTGGGTCATCTGGCTCTGGGGCTGAGCATTCCGCCCCCCAGTCTGCATGTCCTCCACATAAGATTCCCCAAGCCTCCGGGTCTCTGCCGTTTCGCTCAGAACCCTGCTTTCTCTCTGCCCGCGTCCGAGCTTCTTTTGGTTTTGTTTTTTTAATCTCAGACTGTTGTGCCCAAGATTGCGAATCTGAGAAACCACCGAGAAGCTGATTCCGATGCAAACACACGAGGGACTATTTACAAACTCAATCTTTTGTCCAAGTATACCTGACACAGCGGAGCAGAGAATTGGACCCTGAGGTGGGTTTTTGCTTAGTTTTAAGGGCTGGTCTCGGGGACCTCCAGAAGGGCTGGAGCAATTCCTCAAGTTCTGTTTACATTTTGATATGGGGCCTTCAAGGGCAGTGAGATCTTTTCTAATAGGGGCTTTCTGCCGTTGGCCTGGGCTCAGTTTTTATTCTATTGTGGGGCTTGCTGTGTCCAGACAATGAGCAATCAGGAAGGAAATGACGGACGTGAATCCCTTCTCAGGAGCATCACAGAGAATAAATAATGAGACTGTACCAAAGAAGCACAAGACATGTACACAGAGTCACACTAGGCTCTGGGAGGCCGTCCTGGACTCATTGGTTTGGAGCCTCATCTTGTGAAAATATCCGCAGTTCCTGAAGCCACCCTCAATTTCAATGTCATTCCTGTCAAGTCATGTTGGCAGATCCTATACATAGGAAAAAAACAAAACAAAACAAAACTTCCATCCGCCCCCACAAATGACCCCGGAGAGCAAATCAGTATTGGAGAAGCAGGACAGAGCGGGACACAGCACTTTCCTATTTCAAACGATGTCACAGGGATCCCTGGGTGACGCAGCAGTTTGGCACCTGCCTTTGGCCCAGGGCGCGAACCTGGAGACCCAGGATCGAATTCCACGTTGGGCTCCCGGTGCATGGAGCTTGCTTCTTCCTCTGCCTGTGTCTCTGCCTCTCTCTCTGACTATCATAAGTAAATTAAAAAATTTAAAAAATATTAAAAAAATAATAAAACAAATGATGTCACAGAGACAAAGGATAACGCAGTTTTGTCTTCGGGACTCCGCCTGGCTCTGTTGGTTAAGCATCCGACTCTTGACCTCACCTCCGGTCCTGATCTCGGGGCCATGAGTTCTAGCCCGGGGATGGTCCATGACGAGGCCTGACGCCTACTTAAACCAGACCCACGAGGGTGGTCCCAGCATAAGCTGAAGGAGCAGAACAGAGAGTCCAGAAGGAAACGTGCTCTGATACAACTGATTTTTTAACTTAATTTAATTTAAACCCAATTATTTTTTTTAATTTTTTTTTATTTATTTATGATAGTCACACACACAGAGAGAGAGAGAGAGAGAGGCAGAGACACAGGCAGAGGGAGAATCAGGCTCCATGCACCGGGAGCCTGACGTGGGATTAGATCCCGGGTCTCCAGGATCGCGCCCTGGGCCAAAGGCAGGCGCCAAACCGCTGCGCCACCCAGGGATCCCTAAACCCAATTAATTAATGTATAGTGTATTATACTTTCAGAGGAAGAATTCAGGGATTCACCAGTTGGAGCTAACAGCAGTCCTCGTGACATCACGTGCTCTCCTTCATGCTGGTCCCCTGTTATCCCCTCCCCCGTCCCCTCCCTTGCAGCGACACTCAGTTTGTTTCCTATATATAAGAGTCTGTATTCCCTGTATCTGTTTTCATCTTATTTGTTTTTCCTTCCCTTCACAGATGTTCATCTGCTTTGCTTCTTTAATTCCACCTATGAATGACACGACACGGACATTCTCTTTTCCGACTGACCTATTTCACTTAAGATGATCCCTCTAGTTCTATCCACGTCATTGCAAATGGCAAGATTTCCTTCTCTTTGATAGCTGAGTACCATTCCTCTCTCTATGACCATCATCTATTTCCCATCCTCTTTATCCATCATCTGGCAGAGGGCACCGAGGCTCCTCCCTCAGTGTGACTACTGTGGACACGGCTGCTGTGGACATTGGGGTGCTGGTGTCCCGAGTCTCACTGCATCTGTATCTTCGGTGTGAGCTCCAGGCCGTAGACTTGCTGGTTGCAGGGCGGCTCTATTTGTAACTTCCTGAGGGGCCTCCACACTGTTTCCAGGGCGGCTGCACCAGCCCGCTGTCCCACCCACAGTGGAAGAGGGTTGAGTGAGTTTTACAGGATGTGGTAAAAGTCTGGTCCACATTTCATTTCGTGTCCTTTGGGCTCCAATTCCTTCTCCTTAAGTATTTTTGAGGAAACCGGGTGTTGGGCTCCTTTTCAGTGAGATGTTTCCGAAGCTAACAGGTCCCAGCTGGAGCCTGGAAGGAGGCAGAGGTGGGCCCGGGGATGGGCACGTGCCTCCTGCACAGCCTCCTGTAGCCTCTGAGCGTCCCGCAGGGGGCGCCCGAGCCCAGGCACTGCACAGGGGGGACGCATGTGCAGTAGGCCTCCTCTGCCTCCAGTAACAGGAGCCAGCCTGTGCTGGGGAGGCCTGAGGAAGACGGGGGGACACATCCACGCTGATGAGCCACAGCCTCCTCAGAGCATGTGGGGAGTCTTCAGGGGGATATTGCTCAGCGTTCACGCTGACAGGAGTCCCAGTCTCCTCAGGACACACGGTGAAGCTTCAGGAAGATGTGGGTCCACATCCATCCTGACAGGAGCCCCTGGACCACTTCAGGACCTCCCGGGAGGCTTCAGGAAATAGTTGGCCCGCACCCACCCTGACAGGAGCTCCTGGCCTGCCTCAGGACCTGTGGGAAGGATTCAGTAAGATGTGGGCCCGCATCCACGCTGACAGGAGCCCCTGGGCCACCTCAGGACATGCGGGGAGGCTTCTGAAACATGTGGCGCCGCGACCACTCTGGCAGGAGCTAACGGGCCCCTCAGGACATAAGTTGAGTCTTCTGGAAGCTGGGGGCTGCATCCACAGTGACAGGAGCCCCGGCCAGCTCAGAACCTGCAGTGACGCTTCGGGAAGACATGGGGCCATGTCCACACAACCGGACGCTGATGTCCTCAGGACCCCCGGTGTAGACTTCGGGAAATATTGGGATGTGTCCATGCAGACAGAAGACCCCAGCCTTGTCAGAGCCTGTGGTGAGGCCTAAGAAAAATGGGGATGCCGAATCCACACTGACAGGAGTCTCTGGCCTCCTCAGGACACACTGTGAACAATTGGGATGATTTGGGGCTATTTCCATTCTGACAGGAGCCCCCAGCCTCCTCAGGTCTTATGGTGAGGCTGAGGAAATTCTGGGGCCACATCAAGACTGAGAGGACCCCCGTCCTCCTCAGGACCTGCACTCTGGCTTCGGGACACATGGGGCTGCGTCTAGGCTGACAGGAACCCACAGCCTCCTCAGGACTTGTGGTGAGTTTTCAGGGGACATGGCACCATGTCCAGGCTGACAGGAGACCCCGGCCTCCTGAGAACCTGCTGTGAGGCTTCCAAAGGATGTGAGGCATACTCCACAGTGACAGGAGACCTCTCGTACTCAGGACCCGCTGACTATGACTCTGGAACTCGTGGAGCCACGTCCGCACTCACAGGAGCCCGGCGTCCTCAGGACCCCCTGGAGGACACTGGAGGCGCCGTTGTGGGCCTCATCCATGTCAGAAGGGACTCCTCAGAACCATAGGGTAAGTGAATGGGTAGAATGAATGGTACCATCAGGGGAGGGGAGGCAGTTTGTGGTTAGGGTTAGGTTACATGTTAGGGGTTAGTTATTACGCTTATGGTTATGGATTAGAGGTTAGGATGAGGGATAAGGGTAAGAGTCAGTGGTTAGGAGTTACAATGGGGGTTTGGGTTAAGGATAGGAGTTAGAGTTAGGGTTAGGGTTTAGACTTTAGGGATTATGGCAGGAGGTTAGGAGTTGGGGTTTGGGTTATGGTTAGAGTTAGTGTTGGGCTAGATTTGCGTTAGGGTTACGGGTTAGGGTGTGAGTTAGGGTTAGTGTTTAGGGTTAGGGGTTAAAGTTAAAGTTAGGGCTAGGTTTAGGGTTAGGGTGAGGGTTAGGTTTAGGATAGGGGTTAGGGCTAGGGTTAGATTTAGTGTTTGTTTAGGGGTTAGGGTTAGGGTCAGGTCAGCGTCAGGGTACGGTTTTAGAAAAGGGTAAGAGAGGGTTAGGCAGTGGGTTAGGGATTAGTTTTAGGGTACAGGTTAGTGTGCAGTTTGGGGTATGAGATACTATTGGTATTATACGGTTAGGGTTAGTGTACAGGTTAAGGTTAGGATTAGGAATTGAGTACATTAAATAAGGTTAGGGTTAGAGGTTAGGGTTAGGGTTAGATTTAAGGTAAGGGTCAGGGTTAAGGGTTTAAAATAGGTTTAAGAGTTAGGGTGAGGGCTGGCAGGAAGGTTCAGTGAATGTGTTTCGGTCTTGGGGTTTGTGTTTGGTTTTTGATTAGTGATAGTTCTTGTTAAGGATTACCTTAACATTATGCTTAAGTGTATGGTTAGGGTTATGTCTGTGTATGGTTAGAGTTTGTGTCTTGGCATGTGCCTGCACTGGGACTCCTAGCATCTTGGGCAGTTTAGTTTTATGCCCTCTATTTAGGTTTTAGGTTCAAAGATAGCCTGACTCCACCAAGTAAGTGGCCTCCCCAGAGAATCAAAATCCAGGCTTCTGCTGGGGTGAGAATAGGCATGGCAGGCTTCTTCTGAGCTGAGCTAAGGAGGGGATTTGTGGCTCTAAAGACTGTTTGGATTTTCAGTTGCCTTTCTGATTTTATCTCTTGTGTGCACATGTTTACTCTATACTACTAATTATTATTTTAAAGTTTTACTTGAATTCCTCTTTGTAAACACAGTATGATATAGTTTCAGGTTTACCACATAGTGATTCAATCCTTGAATACAACGCCTGTTACTGGTCAGAGGTGACCTCCACTATCCCCATCCCCTGATTCCCCATCCCCCCCACCTTCCTCTGGTATTTATTAGTTTATTCTCTGTGACTATGAGTGTGTTTTTTTTGTTTGCTTCTCTCATGCCCCCCTCTGCCCCTTTGCCAGTTTGTTTGGTTTCTTAAAATTCACATGTGAATGCCATTGTATGGTATTTGGTATCTATCTTTCTCTGACTGAGTTCATTTAGCATAAGTCTCTTCCACTTCTCCCACGTCATTGTAAATGGCTTCATTTCATCCCTCCTGATGACCGAGTGATGTCTCAGTGTGTATATTTACCACATCGTCTTGGCCCATTCATCTGTCGATGGACATCTGGGCTGTATACACAGTTTTGCTGTTGTTGATAATGCTTCTACCAACACTGGGCTGCGTGTTCCTCTTTAAATCTACTAAACTACTTTTGTATCCTCGGGGTAAATACCTAGCTGTGCAATTTTGGAATAGTAGGGTAGCTCTATTTTAACTATTTTTTAAAAAAAATTTTTGTGATAGTCACAGAGGGAGAGGCAGAGACACAGGCAGAGGGAGAAGCAGGCTACATGCACTGGGAGCCCGATGTGGGATTCGATCCCGGGTCTCCAGGATCACGCCCTGGGCCAAAGGCAGGCGCCAAACCGCTGCGCACCCAGGGATCCCCTATTTTTAACTTCTCGAGGACCCTCCAGACTGTTTTCCACAGTGGCTGCACCTTTATTTATGTATTCATGAGAGACACAGAGAGTCAGAGTTATAGGCAGAGGGAAAATGAGGCAGCATGGAGGGAGCCTGATGTGGGATGTGATTTCCCCAGGATCATGACATGAGCCAAAGCAGATGCTCAAACACTGAGGCACCCAGGTGCCTTGTTGATTCAATTTATTTGCTAGTTATGGGTGTGTTCATATTTTCTATTTCTTCCTATTTCAGTTTTGCTCATTTGCACATTTCTAGGGATTTGTCATTTCTTCCAGGACTCCCAGTTTGTTAGCATATCATCTTTCATAGTATTCCCTTATAATTGTCTAATTTTGCTGGTGTTGATTGTGATCTCTCTTCTCTCATTTGTGATTTTATTTATTTAGGTCTTTTCTCTTTTCTCGTTGATAAGGCTGGCTAAGGCTTGATCCATTTTATTAATTATTTTGAAGAACCGGCTCTTAGTTTCTTTATTCCATTTTACTGTTTTGTTTTTTCTGCATTCTTTATTTCTTCTCTCATCTTTTTTTTCCCTTCTTCTGTAGGCTTTAGGCTTTGTTTGCTATTCCTTTTCCAGCCTATAGGGCGTAGGGTTAGGTTTTGTATTGGAGACTTCTTGTTTCTTGAGATAGGCCTGTATTGCTATGTACTTCCCTCTTAGGATTGCCTTTGCAACATCCAGAGATTTGGAGAAACGTTTTCTTTTTCATTTGTTTTCAATTTGATCTTTAATTTCCTGGTTGCTCCATTCATTCTCTAGTAGGATGTTCATAATCTCCACGTATTTTTGGTCTGTCCAATTTTTTTTCTTACTGTCGACTTCGAGTTTCATAGAGTCATGGTCCGAAAATGTACAGGGTGTGATATCAACCTTCTTGTACCTGTTGTACCTGTTGAGGGCTGATTTGTGGGCCATGATATGATCTGTTCTGGAGAATGTCCCATGTGCACTTGAAAGTAATGTGCATTCTGCTTTAGGTTAAAATGTTCAGACTATATCTGTTGAGTCCCCGTGGTCCAGTGTGTCAAGGCTATTGTTCCCCTGTTGATTTTCTGCTAGACGATCGGTCCATTGCCATAAGTGAGTGGGTGTTAAAATCCCCTGTCATTGTATTATTATCAGTGAGTTCCTGTACGTTTGTTGTTAATTGCTTTCTATATTTATGTACTTCCATGTTGGCAGCATAAATATTTAGTTGTTTGAACTATTTTTAAAATAAATTTATTTTTTATTGGTGTTCAATTTACCAACAATCAGAATAACACCCAGTGCTCATCCTGACAAGGGACCCCCTCAGTGCCCTTCACCCATTCACCTGCACCCCCTGCCCTCCTCCCCTTCCAGCATCCCTTGTTCCTTTTTCAGAGTTAGGAGTCTTTATCTTCTGTCTCCGTTTCTGATATTTCCCACACGTTTCTTCTCCATTCCCTTATATTCCCATTGACTGTTATTTATATTAACCAATTGAATGAGAACATACGTTTGTCCTTCTCCGATTGACTTACTTCACTCAGCATAATACCCTCCAGTTCCATCCACGTTGAAGCAAATGGTGGGTATTTGTCGTTTCTAATGGCTGAATAATATTCCATTGTATACAAAAACCACATCTTCTTTATCCATTCATCTTTCGATGGACACCATGGCTCCATCCACAGTTTCGGTATTGTGGACATTCTTGCTAAAAACATCGGGGTGCAGGTGTCCCGGCATTTCATAGCATCTGAATATTTGGGGTAAATCCCCAACAGTGCAATTGCTGGGTCATAGGGCAGGTCTATTTTTAACTCTTTGAGGAACCTCCACACAGTTTTCCAGAGTGGCTGCACCAGATCACATTGCCACCAACAGTGTAAGAGGGTTCCCTTTTCTCCGCATCCTCTCCAACATTTGTGGTTTCCTACCTTGTTCATTTTCCCCATGCTCACTGGTGTGAGGTGGTATCTCATTGTGGTTTTGATTTGTATTTCCCTGAGGCAAGTGATGCACAGCATTTTCTCATGTGCATGTTGGCCATGTCTATGTCTTTGTCTGTGAGATTTCCATTCATGTCTTTTGCCCATATCATGATTGGATTGTTTGTTTCTTTGGTGTTGATTTTAAGAAGTTTTTATAGATCTAGGAAACTAGCCCTTTATCTGATACGTCATTTGTAAATATCTTCTCCCATTCTGTAGGTTGTCTTTTAGTTTTGTTGACTATATTTTTGCTGTGCAAAAGCTTCTTATCTTGATGAAGTCACAATAGCTCATTTTTGCTTTTGTTTCTTTTGCCTTTGTGGATGAATCTTGCAAGAATTTACTGAGGCCGAGTTCAAAAAGGGTGTTGCCTGTGTTCTCCTCTAGGGTTTTGATGGACTCTTGTCTCACATTTAGATCTTTCATCCATTTTGAGTTTATCTTTGTGTATGGTGAAAGAGAGTGGTCTAGTTTCATTCTTCTGCATGTGGATGTCCAATTTTCTTACCACCATCTATTGAAGAGATTGTCTTTCTTCCAATGGATAGTCTTTCCTCTTTTATCGAATATTAGTTGACCATAAAGTTCTAGGTCCACTTCTGTGTTCTCTATTCTGTTCCATTGATCTATGAGTCTGTTTTTGTGCCAGTTCCACACTGTCTTGATGACCACAACTTTTAATACATCCTGAAATCTGCCATTGTGATGTCCCCAGATATGGTTTCCTTTTTTAAAATTCCCCTGGCTATTCGGGGTCTTCTCTAATTCCACACAAATCTTGAAATAATTTGTTCTAACTCTCTGAAAACTCCATAGTATTTTGACAGGGATTGCATTAAACGTGTACATTGCCCTGCGTAACATGACATTTTCACAATATTAATTCTGCCAATCCATGAGCATGGTATATATTTCGATCTCTTTGTGTCTTCCTCAATTTCTTTCAGAAGCGTTCTATAGTGTTTAGGGTTGAGATCCTTTACCTCCTTGGTTAGGTTTATTCCTAGGTATCTTATCCTTCTGGGTGCAATTCTAAATGAGATTGACTCCTTAATTTCTCTTTCTTCAGCCTCATTGTTTGTGTATAGAAATGCCATTGATTTCTGGGCATTGGTTGTGTATCCTGCAATGCTACCAAATTGCTGTATGTGTTCTAGCAATCTTGGCGTGGAGGCTTTTGGGTTTTCTAGGTAGAGTATCATGTCATCGGTGAAGAGGGAGAGTTTGACTACTTTTTAGCCAATTTGAATGCCTTTAATGTCTTTTTTTTGTCTGATTGCTGAGGCTAGGACTTCCAGTACTATTTTGAATAGGAGTGGTGAGAGTGGGCATCCCTGTCTTGTTCCTTATCTTAGGGGAAAGGCTCCCAGTGCTTCCCCATTGAGAATGATATTTGTTGTGGGCTTTTCGTAGATGGCTTTTAAGATGTCGAGGAATGTTCCCGCTATCCCTATGCTCTGAAGGGTTTCGATCAGCGATGAATGCTCTATTTTGTCAAATGTATTCTTTGCATCTAATGAGAGGATCATATGCTTCTTGGTTTTTCTCTTGGTGATATGATGAATCACATTGATTGTTTGACTAGTGTTGAACCAGCCTTGTGTCCCTGGGATAAATCCTACTCGTTCATGTGAATAATTTTCTTAATGTACTGTTGGATCCTATTGGCTAGTATCTTGTTGAGAATTTTTGCATCCATGCTCATCAGGGATATTGGTCTGTATTCTCCTTTTTGGTGGGGTCTTTGTCTGGTTTTGGAATTAAGGTGATGCTGGCCTCATGGAACGAATTTGGAAGTACTCCATCTCTTTCTATCTTTCCAAACAGCTTTAGTAGGATAGGTATGGTTTCTTCTTTAAACGTTTGATAGAATTCCCCTGGGAAGCCATCTGGCCCTGGTCTTTTGTGTCTTGGGAGGTTTTGGATGACTGCTTGAATTTCCTCTCTGCTTATTGGCCTGTTCAGGTTTTCTATTTCTTCCTCTTCCAGTTTTGGTAGTTTCTGGCTTTCCAGGAATGCGTCCATTCCTTTCTTCTAGATTGCCTAATTTGTTGGCATATGGCTGTTCATAATATGTTTTTAAAACCATTTGTATTTCCTTGGTGTTGGTAGTGATCTCTCCTTTCTTATTCATGATATTATTAATTTGAATCTTCTCTCTCTTCTGTTTAATAAGGCTGGCTAATGGTTTATGTATCTTATTAATTCGTTCAAAGAACCAACTCCTGGTTTTGTTGATCTGTTCTACAGTTCTTCTGGTCTCGATTTCGTTGAGTTCTGCTCGAATCTTAAATAACTCTCTTCCTCTGCTGGGTGTAGGATCTATCTGCTGTTTTTTTCCCTAGCTAGTTTATGTGTAAGGTTACCTTTGTATTCGAGTTCTTTTCAGTTTTTGAATGGAGGCTTCTATTGTGATGTATTTCCCCCTTAGGACTGCTTGTGCTGCATTCCAAAGATTTTGAACGGTTGTATCTTCATTCTCATTAGTTTCCATGAATCTTTTTTTAATAAATTAAGTTTTTATTTGTGTTCAATTTACCAACATACATAATAACAACTAGTGCTCATCACGTCAAGTGCCCCCCTCAGTGTCGATAACAATTCTCCCCACCACCCGCCCTCCTACCATTCTACCACCCCTAGTTCGTTTCCCAGAGTTAGATGTCTATATGTTCTGGCTCCAATTCTCATGTGGAATCGTTGTTCCTGACCTTACGTGTATCTGGGTTGAATACAGCGATTTCCAAAGACCTTCTTCAATCAGAGTGTAGCTAGGTTCCAACTCGCATGTACGAGTGGGTAGCAGACATCTGCCTCCAATGAATACACACTTCTGAGAGTTGAGCTTATGGCCTTTACCTCCACATCCAGCCTGCTGGTACACTTCGCTTCTAAAAGGCCTAGGCTCGCTGCTTGACGGAAGTGTTGGGAGAGGTAATTGGAATCTCCCTGCACACAACACTAGTGCCTCCAAGTTCAATCCAGCGATTTCCTAGTAATTCCTGTGGTAGACGGGTGCTACATACTAAGTTGCATATGTGAGAAGGTAGTTGAACGCCTTGTCCAAAAGCATCTTACTTCTGAGAGTTGAGCTCACCCTCAGTCCCTCACAGTTCCACATTGCCTGCAGATTGAGTTTCGCATGTCTTCACCAGAGACGTTTGCCAGAGACTTCTGAGTGCAAGTTAACAATGCAGACATGGAAGTTATCTCCAGGTGCAGTAGAGTGGTAATCTTGGAACCTCCTGACTCAGAATACTGCTACCTTCTATCTGCCATAAGAACGCAGCTAGTTGAGAGCTGGCTTCTAGGCATGCTTCTCTCTGAGAGCTGAGGTCAGTGCAGAACCCTCCCGCATCCTGCCTGACTGTAGACGTAGCTGCTAACATCCTTATGTTAGGTGCTGGGAGAGGTTTGGGGAATAGCATGTGTAAGCATTGGGCCTGAACTCACGTGTATCTGAGTTGAATACAGCGTTTTCCAATGGCCTTCTTCAATCAGAGTGTAGCTAGGTTCCAACTCCCATGTCCGAGTGGGTTGCAGACATCTGCCTCCCATGCTTACTTCTGAGGGTTGAGCTTACGGCCTGTACCTCCACATCCCGCTTGCAGATACCCTTCGCTTCTAAAAGGCCTAGACCTGCTGCGTGACGGAAGTGTTGGCAGAGGTAATTGAAGTCTCCAGGCACACAAGACTAGTGCCTCCAAGCTCAATCCAGCGAGTTCCTAGTAATTCCTGTGGTAGACTGGTATACATACTAAGTTCCATATGTGAGAAGGTAGCTGAACGCCTTGTCCAAAAGCATCTTACTTCTGAGAGTTGAGCTCACCCTCAGTCCCTCACAGTTCCACACTGCCTGCAGAGTGAGTTTCGCACGTCTTCACCAGAGTCGTTAGCCAAACGCTTGTGAGACGCAACTTAACAATGCCAACCGGACGGTATCTCCAGGTGCAGTAGAGTGGTAAGCTTGGAACCTCCTACTCACAATACTACACTTTCACACTGCCATAAGAACGCAGCTAGTTGAGAGCTGGCTTCTAGGCATGCTTCTCTGTGAGAGCTGAGTTCAGTGCAGAACACTCCCGCATCCTGCCTGACTGTAGACGTAGCTGATAACATCCATATGTTAGGTGCTGGGAGAGGTTTGGAGAATAGCATGTGTAAGCATTGGGCCTGAACTCACGTGTATCTGAGTTGAATACAGCGTTTTCCAATGGCCTTCTTCAATGAGAGTGTAGCTAGGTTGCAACTCCCATGTCCGAGTGGGTAGCAGAAATCTGCATCCCATGCATACACGCTTCTGAGAGTTGAGCATATGGCCTGTACCTCCACATCGTGCCTGCAGGTATCTTCGCTTCTAAAAGGCCTAGGACTGCTGAGTGACGGAAGTTTTAGGAGAGGTAATTAGAGTCTCCAGGCACACAAGACTAGTGCCTCCAAGCTCAATCCAGCGATTTCCTAGTAATTCCTGTGGTAGACTGGTGCTACATACTAAGTTCCATATGTGAGAAGGTAGCTGAACGCCTTGTCCAAAAGCATCTTACTTCTGAGAGTTAAGCTTACCCTCAGTCCCTCACAGTTCCACACTGCCTGCAGAGTGAGTTTCGCACGACTTCACCAGAGACGTTTGCCAAAGGCTTGAGAGACGCAACTTAACAATGCAGACAAAGATGGTATCTCCAGGTGCAATACAGTGGTAATCTTGGAACCTCCTGACTTTGAATACTGCTACCTTATCACTGCCATAAGAACGCTGCTAGGTGAGAGCTGGCTTCTAGGCATGCGTCCCTGTGAGAGCTGAGGTCAGGGCAGAACCCTCCCGCATCCTGCATGAGTGTAGACATAGATGCTAACATCCTTATGTTAGGTGCTGGGAGAGGTTGGGGGAATAGCATGTGTCAGCATTGGGGCTGAACTCACGTGTATCTGAGTTGAATACAGAGTTTTACAACGGCCTTCTTCAATCAGAGTGTAACTAGGTCCAACTCCCATGTACTAGTGGGTTGCAGACATCTGCCTCCCATGCTTAATTCTGAGAGTTGAGATTACGGCCTGTACCTCCACATCCTGCCTGGAGGTACACTTCGCTTCGAAAGGGCCTAAGCCTGCTGCGTGACGGAAGTGTTGGCAGAGGTAATTGGAGTCTCCAGGCACACAAGACTAGTTCCTCCAATCTAATTCCAGCGATTTCCTAGTAATTCCTCTGGTAGACTGGTGCTACATACTAGATTCCATATGTGAGAAGGTAGCTGAACGCCTTGTCCAAAAGCAACTTACTTCTGAGAGTTGAGCTCACCCTCAGTCCCTCACTTTTGCACACTGACTCCAGAGTTAGATTCGGACGTCTTCACCAGAGACGATTGCCAGAGGCTTCTGAGTACAAGTTAACAATGCAGACCTGGAGGGTATCTCCAGGTGCAGTAGAGTGGTAATCTTGGTACCTCCTGACTCAGAATACTGCTACCTTCTCACTGTGATAAGAACGCAACTAGTTGAGAGCTGGCTTCTAGGCCTGCTTCCCTGTGAGAGCTGAGTTCAGGCACCACCCTCCCGCATCCTGCCTGACTGTAGACGTAGCTGCTAACATCCTTATGTTAGGTGCTGGGAGAGGTTGGGGGAATAGCATGTGTCAGCATTGGGACTGAACTCACGTGTATCTGAGTTGAATACAGCGTTTTCCAACGGCCTTCTTCAATCAGAGTGTAGCTTGGTTCCAACTCCCATGTACAAGTGTGTTGCAGACATCTGCCTCTCATGCTTACTTCTGAGGGTTGAGCTTACGGCCTGTACCTCCACATCCTGCTTGCAGATACAATTCGCTTCTAAAAGGCCTAGAACTGCTGCGTTACGGAAGTGTTGGGAGAGGTAATTGTAGTCTCCAGGCACACAAGACTAGTGCCACCAAGCTCAATCCAGCTATTTCCTATAATTCCTGTGGTAGACTGGTGCTACATACTAAGTTCCAAATGTGAGAAGGTAGCTGAACGCCTTGTCCTAAAGCATCTTACTTCTGAGAGTTGAGCTCACCCTCAGTCCCTCACAGTTCCACACTGCCTGCAGAGTGAGTTTCGCACGTCTTCACCAGAGACGTTTGCCAAAGGCTTGTGAGACAAAACTTAACAATGCAGACCAGTCCGGTATCTCCAGGTGCAGTAGAGTGGTAATCTTGGAACCTCCTGACTCAGAATACTGCTACTTTCTCACTGCCATAAGAACGTAGCTAGGTGAGAGCTGGCTTCTAGGCATGCTTCCCTGTGAGAGCTGAGGTCAGGGCAGAACCCTCCCGCATCCTGCCTGAGTGTAGACATAGTTGCTAACATCCTTATGTTAGGTGCTGGGAGAGGTTGGGGAATAGCATGTGTCAGCTTTGGGCCTGAATTCACGTGTTTCTGAGTTGAATACAGCGTTTTCCAATGGCCTTCTTCAATCAGAGTGTAGCTAGGTTCCAACTCCCATGTCCGAGTGGGTACCAGACATCTGCCTCCCATGCATACACACTTCTGAGAGTTGAGCTTATGGCCTACCTCCACATCCTCCCTGCTGGTACCTTTCGCTTCGAAAAGGCTTAAGCCTGCTGCGTGACGGAAGTGTTGGGAGAGGTAATTGGAGTCTCCAGGCACACAAGACTAGTGCTCCAATCTAAATCCAGCGATTTCCTAGTAATTCTTGTGGTAGACTGGTGCTACATACTAAGTTCCATATGTGAGAAGGTAGCTGAACGCATTGTCCAAAAGCATCTTACTTCTGAGAGTTGAGCTCACCATCAGTCCCTCACAGTTCCACACTGCCTGCAGAGTGAGTTTCGCACGTCTTCACCAGAGATGTTTTCCAAAAGATTGTGAGACATGGGATCCCTGGGTGGCGCAGCGGTTTGGCGCCTGCCTTTGGCCCAGTGCGCGATCCTGGAGACCCGGGATCGAATCCCACATCAGGCTCCCGGTGCATGGAGCCTGCTTCTACCTCTGCCTATGTCTCTGTGCCTCTCTCTCTCTCTCTCTCTCTCTCTCTCTCTCTGTGACTATCATAAATAATAAATAAAAAAATTTAAAAAAAAATCAAAAACAAAAGCTTGTGAGACGCAACTTAACAATGCAGACAAGGACGGTATCTCTAGGTGCAGAAGTGTGGTAATCTTGGAACCTCCTGACTCAGAATACTGCTACGTTCTCACTGCCATTGGAACGCAGCTAGATGAGAGCTGGCTTCTAGGCATGCTTCCCTGTGAGAGCTGAGGTCAGGGCAGAACGCTCCCGCATCCTGCCTGAGTGTAGACATAGCTGCTAACATCCTTATGTTAGGTGCTGGGAGACGTTGGGGGAATAGCATGTGTCAGCATTGGGCCTGAACTCACGTGTATCTGAGTTGAATACAGCGTTTTCCAATGGCCTTCTTCAATCAGGGTGTAGCTAGTTTCCAATTCCCATGTACTAGTGGGTTGCAGACATATGCCTCCCATGCTTATTTCTGAGAGTTGAGATTACGGCCTGTACATCCACATCCTCCCTGCAGGTACCCTCCGCTTCGAAAAGGCCTAAGCCTGCTGCGTGACGGAAGTGTTGGGAGAGGTAATTGGAGTCTCTAGGCATACAAGACTAGTGCCCCCAAGCTCAATCCAGCGATTTCGTAGTAATTCCTGTGGTTGACTGGTGCTACATACTAAGTTCCATATGTGAGAAGGTAGCTGAACGCCTTGTCCAAAAGCATCTTACTTCTGAGAGTTGAGCTCACCGTCAGTTCCTCACAGTTCCACACTGCCTGCAGAGTGAGTTTCGCACGTCTTAACCAGAGACGTTTGCCAAAGGCTTGTGAGACACAACTTTACAATGCAGACTTAGACGGTATCTCCAGGTGCAGTAGAGTGGTAATCTTGGAACCTACTGACTCAGAATATTGCTACCTTCTCACTGCCATGAGAACGCAGCTAGTTGAGAGCAGGCTTCTAGGCATGCTTCCCTGTGAGAGGTGAGGTCATGGCAGAACCCTCCAGCATCCTGCCTGCTTGTAGACATATTTGCTAACATCCTTATGTTAGGTGCTGGGAGAGGTTGGGGGAATAGCATTTGCAGCATTGGGCCTGAACTCACGTGTAGCTGAGTTGATAACATCGTTTTCCAATGGCCTTCTTCTTCAATTTTTTTTTCAATTTTTATTTATTTGTGATAGAGAGAGAGAGAGAGAATGAGGCAGAGAAACAGGCAGAGGGAGAAGCACGCTCCATGCACCGGGAGCCCGACGTGGGATTCGATCCCGGGTCTCCAGGATCGTGCCCTGGGCCAAAGGCAGGCGCCAAACCGCTGCGTCACCCAGGGATCCCCCAATGGCCTTCTTCAATCCGAGTGTAGCTAGGTTCCAACTCCCATGTCCGAGCGGGTAGCAGACATCCTCCTCCCATGCATACACACTTCTGAGAGTTGAGCTTATGGCCTGTACCTCCACATCCAGCCGGCTGGTACCCTTGGCTTCTAAAAGGCCTAGGCTCGCTGTTTTACGGAAGTGCTGGACGAGGTAATTGGAATCGCCCGGCACACAAGACGAGTGCCTCCAAGCTCAATTCACGATTTCCCAGTAATTCTTGTGATAGACAGGTGCTACATACTAAGTCCATATGTGAGAATGTAGTTGAACGCCTTATCCAAAAGCATCTTACTTCTGAGAGTTGAGCTCAGCCTCAGTCCCTCACAGTTCCACACTGCCTGCAGAGTGAGTTTCACACGTCTTCACCAGAGACGATTCCCAGAGGCTTCTGAGTACAAGTTAACAATGCAGACCTGGACGGTATCTCCAGGTGCAGTAGAGTGGTAATCTTGGAACCTCCTGACTCAGAGTACTGCTACCTTCTCACTGCCATAG
The DNA here is from genome assembly GCF_053574225.1 of Canis aureus. Lineage (NCBI taxonomy): Eukaryota > Metazoa > Chordata > Mammalia > Carnivora > Canidae > Canis > Canis aureus. The sequence goes on along the minus strand of NC_135638.1, from coordinate 45,863,744 downwards.
GAATGCAGCTAGTTGACAGCTGACTTCAAGACATGCTTCCCTGTGAGAGCTGAGGACAGGGCAGAACCCTCCCGCATGCTGCCTGACTGTAGGAGTAGCTGCTAACATCCTTATGTTAGTGGCTGGGAGAGGTTGCGGGAAAAGCATGTGTGAGCACTGGGCCTGAACTCCCGTGTATCTGAGTTGAATACAGCGATTTCCAACGGCTTTCCTCAACCACAGTGTAGCTAGGTTCCAAATCCCATGTACGAGCGGGTAGCAGACATCTGCCTCCCATGCATACACACTTCTGAGAGTTGAGCTTATGGCCTGTACCTCCACAGCCAGCCTGCTGGTACCCTTGGCTTCTAAAAGGCCTAGGCTCGGTGTTTGACGGAAGTGCTGGGAGAGGTAATTGGAATCACCCGGCACACAAGACTAGTGTCTCTAAGATCAGTTCAGCGATTTCCTAGTATTTCCTGTGGTAGACTGGTGCTACATACTAAGTTCCATACATGAGAGGGTAGCTGAACGCCTTGTCCAAAACCATCTTACTTCTGAGAGTTGAGCTCAGCCTCAGTCCCTCACAGTTCCACACTGCCTGCAGAGTAAGTTTCGCAGGTCTTCAGCAGAGACGTTTGCCAGAGGCTTCTGAGACGCAGGGTAACAATGCAGACCTGGAGGGTATCCCCAGGTGCAGTCGACTGGTAATCTTGGAACCTCCTGACTCAGAATACTGCTACCTTCTCACTGCCATAGGAATGCAGCTAGTTGACAGCTGGCTTCAAGACATGCTTCTCTGTGAGAGCTGAGGACAGGGCAGAACCCTCCCGCATGCTGCCTGACTGTAGGAGTAGCTGCTAACATCCTTATGTTAGTGGCTGGGAGAGGTTGCGGGAAAAGCATGTGTGAGCACTGGGCCTGAACTCCCGTGTATCTGAGTTGAATACAGCGATTTCCAACGGCTTTCCTCAACCAGAGTGTAGCTAGGTTCCAACCCATTTACGAGCGGGTAGCAGACATCTGCCTCCCATGCATACACACTTCTGAGAGTTGAGCTTATGGCCTGTACCTCCACATCCAGGCTGCTGGTACCCTTGGCTTCTAAAAGGCCTAGGCTCACTTTTTGACGGAAGTGTTGGGAGAGGTAATTGGAATCTCCCGGCACACAAGACGAGTGCCTCCAAGCTCAATTCACGATTTCCCAGTAATTCTTGTGGTAGACAGGTGCTACATACTAATTTCCATATGTGAGATGGTAGCTGAACGCCTTGTCCAAAAGCATCTTACTTCTTTTTTTTTTTTTAAATTTTTATTTATTTATGATAGTTACAGAGAGAGAGAGAGAGGCAGAGACACAGGCAGAGGGAGAAGCAGGCTCCATGCACCGGGAGCCCGATGTGGGATTCGATCCCGGGTCTCCAGGATCGCGCCCTGGGCCAAAGGCAGGCGCCAAACCGCTGCGCCACCCAGGGATCCCAAGCATCTTACTTCTGAGAGTTGAGCCCACCCTCAGTCCCTCACAGTTCCACACTGCCTGCAGAGTGAGTTGCACACGTCTTCACCAGAGACGATTGCCAGAGGCTTCTGAGAATAAGTTAACAATGCAGACCTGGAGGGTATATCCAGGTGCTTAGAGTGGTAATCTTGGAACCTCCTGACTCAGAGTACTGCTACATTCTCACTGCCATAGGAATGCAGCTAGTTGACAGCTGGCTTCAAGACATGCTACCCTGTGAGAGCTGAGGACAGGGCAGAACCCTCCCGCATCCTGCCTGACTGTAGGAGTACCTGCTAACATCCTTATGTTAGTGGGTGGGAGAGGTTGCGGGAAAAGCATGTGTGAGCACTGGGCCTGAACTCCTGTGTATCTGAGTTGAATACAGCGATTTCCAAAGGGCTTCTTCAATCACAGTGTAGCTAGGTTCCAACTCCCATGTCCGAGTGGGTAGCAGACATCTGCCTCCCATGCATACACACTTCTGAGAGTTGAGCTTATGGCCTGTACCTCCACATCCAGCCTGCTGGTACCCTTGGCTTCTAAAAGGCCTAGGCTCGCTGTTTGACGGAAGTGCTGGGAGAGGTAATTGGAATCACCCGGCACACAAGACTAGTGCCTCGAAGCTCAGTTCAGCGATTTCCTAGTAATTCCTGTGGTAGACTGGTGCTACATACTAAGTTACATACGTGAGAGGGTAGCTGAACGCCTTGTCCAAAACCATCTTACATCTGAGAGTTGAGCTCAGCCTCAGTCCCTCACAGTTCCACAGTGCCTGCAGAGTGAGTTTCGCAGGTCTTCAGCAGAGACGTTTGCCAGATGCTTCTGAGACGCAGGGTAACAATGCAGACCTGGAGCGTATCCCCAGGTGCAGTCGACTGGTAATCTTGGAACCTCCTGACTCAGAATACTGCTACCTTCTCACTGCCATAGGAATGCAGCTAGTTGACAGCTGGCTTCAAGACATGCTTCCCTGAGAGAGCTGAGGACAGGGCAGAACCCTCCCGCATGCTGCCTGACTGTAGGAGTAGCTGCTAACATCCTAATGTTAGTGGCTGAGAGATTGCGGGAAAAGCATGTGTGAGCACTAGGCCTGAACTCCCGTGTATCTGAGTTGAATACAGCGATTTCCAACGGCTTTCCTCAACCAGAGTGTAGCTAGGTCCAAACCCATTTACGAGCGGGTAGCAGACATCTGCCTCCCATGCATACACACTTCTGAGAGTTGAGCTTATGGCCTGTACCTCCACATCCAGCCTGCTGGTACCCTTGGCTTCTAAAAGGCCTAGGCTCGCTGTTTGACGGAAGTGCTGGGAGAGGTAATTGGAATCTCCCGGCACACAAGACGAGTGCCTCCAAGATCAATTCACGATTTCCCAGTAATTCTTGTGGTAGACAGGTGCTACATACTAAGTTCCATATGTGAGATGGTAGCTGAACGCCTTGTCCAAAAGCATCTTACTTCTGAGAGTTGAGCCCACCCTCAGTCCCTCACAGTTCCACACTGCCTGCAGAGTGAGTTTCACACGTCTTCACCAGAGACGATTGCCAGAGGCTTCTGAGTACAAGTTAACAATGCAGACCTGGAGGGTATCTCCAGGTGCAGTAGAGTGGTAATCTTGGAACCTCCTGACTCAGAGTACTGCTACCTTCTCACTGCCATAGGAATGCAGCTAGTTGACAGCTGGCTTCAAGACATGCTTCCCTGTGAGAGCTGAGGACAGGGCAGAACCCTCCCGCATGCTGCCTGACTGTAGGAGTAGCTGCTAACATCCTAATGTTAGTGGCTGGGATAGGTTGCGGGAAAAGCATGTGTGAGCACTGGGCCTGAACTCCCGTGTATCTGAGTTGAATACAGCGATTTCCAATGGCCTTCTTCAATCACAGTGTAGCTTGGTTCCAACTCCCATGTCCGAGTGGGTAGGAGACATCTGCCTCGCATGCATACACACTTCTGAGAGTTGAGCTTATGGCCTGTACCTCCACATCCAGCCTGCTGGTACCCTTGGCTTCTAAAAGGCCTAGGCTCGCTGTTTGACGGAAGTGCTGGGAGAGGTAATTTGAATCACCCGGCACAAAAGACTAGTGCCTCCAAGCTCAGTTCAGCGATTTCCTAGTAATTCCTGTGGTAGACTGGTGCTACATACTAAGTTCCATACGAGAGGGTAGATGAACGCCTTGTCGAAAACCATCTTACTTCTGAGAGTTGAGCTCAGCCTCAGTCCCTCACAGTTCGACACTGCCTGCAGAGTGAGTTTCGCAGGTCTTCAGCAGAGACGATTGCCAGAGGCTTCTGAGTACAAGTTAACAATGCAGACCTGGAGGGTATCTCCAGGTGCAGTAGAGTGGTAATCTTGGAACCTCCTGACTCAGAGTACTGCTACCTTCTCACTGCCATAGGAATGCAGCTAGTTGACAGCTGGCTTCAAGACATGCTTCCCTGTGAGAGCTGAGGACAGGGCAGAACCCTCCCGCATGCTGCCTGACTGTAGGAGTAGCTGCTAACATCCTAATGTTAGTGGCTGGCATAGGTTGCGGGAAAAGCATGTGTGAGCACTGGGCCTGAACTCCCGTGTATCTGAGTTGAATACAGCGATTTCCAATGGCCTTCTTCAATCACAGTGTAGCTTGGTTCCAACACCCATGTCCGAGTGGGTAGCAGACATCTGCCTCCCATGCATACACACTTCTGAGAGTTGAGCTTATGGCCTGTACCTCCACATCCAGCCTGCTGGTACCCTTGGCTTCTAAAAGGCCTAGGCTCGCTGTTTGACGGAAGTGCTGGGAGAGGTAATTTGAATCACCCGGCACAAAAGACTAGTGCCTCCAAGCTCAGTTCAGCGATTTCCTAGTAATTCCTGTGGTAGACTGGTGCTACATACTAAGTTCCATACGAGAGGGTAGATGAACGCCTTGTCGAAAACCATCTTACTTCTGAGAGTTGAGCTCAGCCTCAGTCCCTCACAGTTCGACACTGCCTGCAGAGTGAGTTTCGCAGGTCTTCAGCAGAGACGATTGCCAGAGGCTTCTGAGTACAAGTTAACAATGCAGACCTGGAGGGTATCTCCAGGTGCAGTAGAGTGGTAATCTTGGAACCTCCTGACTCAGAGTACTGCTACCTTCTCACTGCCATAGGAATGCAGCTAGTTGACAGCTGGCTTCAAGACATGCTTCCCTGTGAGAGCTGGGGACAGGGCAGAACCCTCCCGCATCCTGCCTGACTGTAGGAATAGCCGCTAACATCCTAATGTTAGTGGCTGGGAGAGGTTGCGGGAAAAGCATGTGTGAGCACTGGGCCTGAACTCCCGTGTATCTGAGTTGAATACAGCGATTTCCAATGGCCTTCTTCAATCACAGTGTAGCTAGGTTCCAACTCCCATGTCCGAGTGGGTAGCAGACATCTGCCTCCCATGCATACACACTTCTGAGAGTTGAGCTTATGGCCTGTACCTCCACAGCCAGCCTGCTGGTACCCTTGGCTTCTAAAAGGCCTAGGCTCGCTGTTTGACGGAAGTGCTGGGAGAGGTAATTGGAATCACCCGGCACACAAGACTAGTGCCTCCAAGCTCAGTTCAGCGATTTCCTAGTAATTCCTGTGGTAGACTGGTGCTACATACTAAGTTCCATACGTGAAAGGGTAGCTGAACGCCTTGTCCAAAACCATCTTACTTCTGTGAGTTGAGCTCAGCCTCAGTCCCTCACAGTTCGACACTGCCTGCAGAGTGAGTTTCGCAGGTCTTCAGCAGAGACGTTTGCCAGAGGCTTCTGAGACGCAGGGTAACAATGCAGACCTGGAGGGTATCCCCAGGTGCAGTCGACTGGTAATCTTGGAACCTCCTGACTCAGAATACTGCTACCTTCTCACTGCCATAGGAATGCAGCTAGTTGACAGCTGGCTTCAAGACATGCTTCCCTGTGAGAGCTGAGGACAGGGCAGAACCCTCCCGAATGCTGCCTGACTGAAGGAGTAGCTGCTAACATCCTTATGTTAGTGGCTGGGAGAGGTTGCGGGAAAAGCATGTGTGAGCACTGGGCCTGAACTCCCGTGTATCTGAGTTGAATACAGCGATTTCCAACGGCTTTCCTCAACCAGAGTGTAGCTAGGTTCCAAATCCCATGTACGAGCGGGTAGCAGACATCTGCCTCCCATGCATACACACTTCTGAGAGTTGAGCTTATGGCCTGTACCTCCACACCCAGCCTGCTGGTACCCTTGGCTTCTAAAAGGCCTAGGCTCGCTGTTTGACGGAAGTTCTGGGAGAGGTAATTGGAATCTCACGGCACACAAGACGAGTGCCTCCAAGCTCAATTCACGATTTCCCAGTAATTCTTGTGGTAGACAGGTGATACATACTAAGTTCCATATGTGAGAAGGTAGCTGAACGCCTTGTACAAAAGCATCTTACTTCTGAGAGTTGAGCACACCCTCAGTCCCTCACACTTCCACACTGCCTGCAGAGTGAGTTTCACACGTCTTCACCAGAGACGATTGCCAGAGGCTTCTGAGTACAAGTTAACAATGCAGACCTGGAGGGTGTCTCCAGGTGCAGTAGAGTGGTAATCTTGGAACCTCCTGACTCAGAGTACTGCTACCTTCTCACTGCCATAGGAATGCAGCTAGTTGACAGCTGGCTTCAAGACATGCTTCCCTGTGAGAGCTGAGGACAGGGCAGAACCCTCCCGCATCCTGCCTGAGTGTAGGAGTAGCTGCTAACATCCTAATGTTAGTGGCTGGGAGAGGTTGCGGGAAAAGCATGTGTGAGCACTGGGCCTGAACTCCCGTGTATCTGAGTTGAATACAGCGATTTCCAACGGCTTTCCTCAACCAGAGTGTAGCTAGGTTCCAAATCTCATGTACGAGCGGGTAGCAGACATCTGCCTCCCATGCATACACACTTCTGAGAGTTCAGCTTATGGCCTGTACCTCCACATCCAGCCTGCTGGTACCCTTGGCTTCTAAAAGGCCTAGGCTCGCTGTTTGACGGAAGTGCTGGGAGAGGTAATTGGAATCACCCGGCACACAAGGCTAGTGCCTCCAAGCTCAGTTCAGCGATTTCCTAGTAATTCCTGTGGTAGACTGGTGCTGCATACTAAGTTCCATACGTGAGAGGTAGCTGAACGCCTTGTCCAAAACCATCTTACCTCTGAGAGTTGAGCTCACCCTCAGTCCCTCACAGTTCCACACTGCCTGCAGAGTGAGTTTCGCAGGTCTTCAGCAGAGACGTTTGCCAGAGGCTTCTGAGACGCAGGGTAACAATGCAGACCTGGAGGGTATCCCCAGGTGCAGTCGACTGGTAATCTTGGAACCTCCTGACTCAGAATACTGCTACCTTCTCACTGCCATAGGAATGCAGCTAGTTGACAGCTAGCTGGCTTCAAGACATGCTTCCCTGTGAGAGCTGAGGACAGGGCAGAACCCTCCCGCATGCTGCCTGACTGTAGGAGTAGCTGCTAACATCCTAATGTTAGTGGCTGGGAGAGGTTGCGGGAAAAGCATGTGTGAGCACTGGGCCTGAACTCCCGTGTATCTGAGTTGAATACAGCGATTTCCAACGGCTTTCCTCAACCAGAGTGTAGCTAGGTTCCAAATCCCATGTACGAGCGGGTAGCAGACATCTGCCTCCCATGCATACACACTTCTGAGAGTTGAGCTTATGGCCTGTACCTCCACATCCAGCCTGCTGGTACCCTTGGCTTCTAAAAGGCCTAGGCTCGCTGTTTGACGGAAGTGCTGGAAGAGGTAATTGGAATCTCCCGTCACACAAGACGAGTGCCTCCAAGCTCAATTCACGATTTCCCAGTAATTCTTGTGGTAGACAGGTGCAACATACTAAGTTCCATATGTGAGAAGGTAGCTGAACGCCTTGTCCAAAAGCATCTTATTTCTGAGAGTTGAGCACACCCTCAGTCCCTCAAAGTTCCACACTGCCTGTAGAGTGAGTTTCACACGTCTTCACCAGAGACGATTGCCAGAGGCTTCTGAGTACAAGTTAACAATGCAGACCTGGATGGTATCTCCAGGTGCAGTAGAGTGGTAATCTTGGAACTTCCTGACTCAGAGTACTGCTACCTTCTCACTGCCATAGGAATGCAACTAGTTGACAGCTGGCTTCAAGACATGCTTCCCTGTGAGAGCTGAGGACAGGGCAGAACCCTCCCGCATGCTGCCTGACTGTAGTAGTAGCTGCTAACATCCTTATGTTAGTGGCTGGGAGAGGTTGCGGGAAAAGCATGTGTGAGCACTGGGCCTGAACTCCCGTGTATCTGAGTTGAATACAGCGATTTCCAATGGCCTTCTTCAATCACAGGGTAGCTAGGTTCCAACTCCCATGTCCGAGTGGGTAGCAGACATCTGCCTCCCATGCATACACACTTCTGAGAGTTGAGCTTATGGTCTGTACCTCCACATCCAGCCTGCTGGTACCCTTGGCTTCTAAAAGCCCTAGGCTCGCTCTTTGACGGAATTGCTGGGAGAGGTAATTGGAATCACCCGGCACAGAAGACTAGTGCCTCCAAGCTCAGTTCAGTGATTTCCTAGTAATTCCTGTGGTAGACTGGTGCTACATACTAAGTTCCATACGTGAGAGGGTAGCTGAACGCCTTGTCCAAAACCATCTTACTTCTGAGAGTTGAGCTCACCCTCAGTCCCTCACAGTTCCACAGTGCCTGCAGAGTGAGTTTCGCAGGTCTTCAGCAGAGACGTTTGCCAGAGGCTTCTGAGACGCAGGGTAACAATGCAGACCTGGAGGGTATCCTCAGGTGCAGTCGACTGGTAATCTTGGAACCTCCTGACTCAGAATACTGCTACCTTCTCACTGCCATAGGAATGCAGCTAGTTGACAGCTGGCTTCAAGACATGCTTCCCTGAGAGAGCTGAGGACAGGGCAGAACACTCCCGCATTCTGCCTGACTGTAGGAGTAGCTGCTAACATCCTTATGTTAGTGGCAGGGAGAGGTTGCGTGAAAAGCATGTGTGAGCACTAGGCCTGAACTCCCGTGTATCTGAGTTGAATACAGCGATTTCCAACGGCTTTCCTCAACCAGAGTGTAGCTAGGTTCCAAATCCCATGTACGAGCGGGTAGCAGACATCTGCCTCCCATGCATACACACTTCTGAGAGTTGAGCTTATGGCCTGTACCTCCACAGCCAGCCTGCTGGTACCCTTGGCTTCTAAAAGGCCTAGGCTCGCTGTTTGACGGAAGTGCTGGGAGAGGTAATTGGAATCTCCCGGCACACAAGACGAGTGCCTCCAATCTCAATTCACGATTTCCCAGTAATTCTTGTGGTAGACAGGTGCTACATACTAAGTTCCATATGTGAGAAGGTAGCTGAACGCCTTGTCCAAAAGCATCTTACTTCTGAGAGTTGAGCACACCCTCAGTCCCTCACACTTCCACACTGCCTGCAGAGTGAGTTTCACACGTCTTCACCAGAGACGATTGCCAGAGGCTTCTGAGTACAAGTTAACAATGCAGACCTGGAGGGTATCTCCAGGTGCAGTAGAGTGGTAATCTTGGAACCTCATGACTCAGAGTACTGCTACATTCTCACTGCCATAGGAATGCAGCTATTTGACAGCTGGCTTCAAGACATGCTTCCCTGTGAGAGCTGAGGACAGGGCAGAACCCTCCCGCACCCTGCCTGACTGTAGGAGTAGCTGCTAACATCCTAATGTTAGTGGCTGGGAGAGGTTGCGGGTAAAGCATGTGTGAGCACTGGGCCTGAACTCCCGTGTATCTGAGTTGAATACAGCGATTTCCAATGGCCTTCTTCAATCACAGTGTAGCTAGGTTCCAACTCCCAAGTCCGAGTGGGTAGCAGACATCTGCCTCCCATGCATACACACTTCTGAGAGTTGAGCTTATGGCCTGTACCTCCACATCCAGCCTGCTGGTATACTTGGCTTCTAAAAGCCCTAGGCTCGCTGTTTGACGGAATTGCTGGGAGAGGTAATTGGAATCACCCGGCACAGAAGACTAGTGCCTCCAAGCTCAGTTCAGTGATTTCCTAGTAATTCCTGTGGTAGACTGGTGCTACATACTAAGTTCCATACGTGAGAGGGTAGCTGAACGCCTTGTCCAAAACCATCTTACTTCTGAGAGTTGAGCTCACCCTCAGTCCCTCACAGTTCCACAGTGCCTGCAGAGTGAGTTTCGCAGGTCTTCAGCAGAGACGTTTGCCAGAGGCTTCTGAGACGCAGGGTAACAATGCAGACCTGGAGGGTATCCTCAGGTGCAGTCGACTGGTAATCTTGGAACCTCCTGACTCAGAATACTGCTACCTTCTCACTGCCATAGGAATGCAGCTAGTTGACAGCTGGCTTCAAGACATGCTTCCCTGAGAGAGCTGAGGACAGGGCAGAACACTCCCGCATGCTGCCTGACTGTAGGAGTAGCTGCTAACATCCTTATGTTAGTGGCAGGGAGAGGTTGCGGGAAAAGCATGTGTGAGCACTAGGCCTGAACTCCCGTGTATCTGAGTTGAATACAGCGATTTCCAACGCTTTCCTCAACCAGAGTGTAGCTAGGTTCCAAATCCCATGTACGAGCGGGTAGCAGACATCTGCCTCCCATGCATACACACTTCTGAGAGTTGAGCTTATGGCCTGTACCTCCACAGCCAGCCTGCTGGTACCCTTGGCTTCTAAAAGGCCTAGGCTCGCTGTTTGACGGAAGTGCTGGGAGAGGTAATTGGAATCTCCCGGCACACAAGACGAGTGCCTCCAAGCTCAATTCACGATTTCCCAGTAATTCTTGTGGTAGACAGGTGCTACATACTAAGTTCCATATGTGAGAAGGTAGCTGAACGCCTTGTCCAAAAGCATCTTACTTCTGAGAGTTGAGCACACCCTCAGTCCCTCACACTTCAACACTGCCTGCAGAGTGAGTTTCACACGTCTTCACCAGAGACGATTGCCATAGGCTTCTGAGTACAAGTTAAAAACGCAGACCTGGAGGGTATCTCCAGGTGCAGTAGAGTGGTAATCTTGGAACCTCCTGACTCAGAGTACTGCTACCTTCTCACTGCCATAGGAATGCAGCTAGTTGACAGCTGGCTTCAAGACATGCTTCCCTGTGAGAGCTGAGGACAGGGCAGAACCCTCCCGCATCCTGCCTGACTGTAGGAGTAGCTGCTAACATCCTAATGTTAGTGGCTGGGAGAGGTTGCGGGAAAAGCATGTGTGAGCCCTGAGCCTGAACTCCCGTGTATCTGAGTTGAATAGAGCGATTTCCAATGGCCTTCTTCAATCACAGTGTAGCTAGGTTCCAACTCCCATGTCCGAGTGGGTAGCAGACATCTGCCTCCCATGCATATACACTTCTGAGAGTTGAGCCTATAGCCTGTACCTCCACAGCCAGCCTGCTGGTACCCTTGCCTTCTAAAAGGCCTAGGCTCGCTGTTTGATGGAAGTGCTGGGAGAGGTAATTGGAATCACCCGGCACACAAGACTAGTGCCTCCAACCTCAGTTCAGCGATTTCCTAGTAATTCCTGTGGTAGACTGGTGCTACATACTAAGTTCCATACGTGAGAGGGTAGCTGAACGCCTTGTCCAAAACCATCTTACTTCTGAGAGTTGAGCTCAGCCTCACTCCCTCACAGTTCCACACTGCCTGCAGAGTGAGTTTCGCAGGTCTTCAGCAGAGACGTTTGCCAGAGGCTTCTGAGACGCAGGGTAACAATGCAGAACTGGAGGGTATCCCCAGGTGCAGTCGACTGGTAATCTTGGAACCTCCTGACTCAGAATACTGCTACCTTCTCACTGCATAGGAATGCAGCTAGTTGACAGCTGGCTTCAAGACATGTTTCCCTGTGAGAGCTGAGGACAGGGCAGAACCCTCCCGCATGCTGCCTGACTGTAGGAGTAGCTGTAACATCCTTATGTTAGTGGCTGGGAGAGGTTGCGGGAAAAGCATGTGTGAGCACTGGGCCTGAACTCCCGTGTATCTGAGTTGAATACAGCGATTTCCAATGGCCTTCTTCAATCACAGTGTATCTAGGTTCCAACTCCCATGTCCGAGTGGGTAGCAGACATCTGCCTCCCATGCATATACACTTCTGAGAGTTGAGCTTATGGCCTGTACCTCCACAGCCAGCCTGCTGGTACCCTTGGCTTCTAAAAGGCCTAGGCTCGCTGTTTGACGGAAGTGCTGGGAGAGGTAATTGGAATCACCCGGCACACAAGACTAGTGCCTGCAAGCTCAGTTCAGCGATTTCCTAGTAATTCCTGTGGTAGACTGGTGCTGCATACTAAGTTCCATACGTGAGAGGGTAGCTGAACGCCTTGTCCAAAACCATCTTACTTCAGAGAGTTGAGCTCATCCTCAGTCCCTCACATTTCCACACTGCGTGCAGAGTGAGTTTCGCAGGTCTTCAGCAGAGACGTTTGCCAGAGGCTTCTGAGACGCAGGGTAACAATGCAGACCTGGAGGGTATCCCCAGGTGCAGTCGACTGGTAATCTTGGAACCTCCTGACTCAGAATACTGCTACCTTCTCACTGCCATAGGAATGCAGCTAGTTGACAGCTAGCTGGCTTCAAGACATGCTTCCCTGAGAGAGCTGAGGACAGGGCAGAACCCTCCCGCGTGCTGCCTGACTGTAGGAGTAGCTGCTAACATCCTTATGTTAGTGGCTGGGAGAGGTTGCGGGAAAAGCATGTGTGAGCACTGGGCCTGAACTCCCGTGTATCTGAGTTGAATACAGCGATTTCCAACGGCTTTCCTCAACCAGAGTGTAGCTAGGTTCCAAATCCCATGTACGAGCGGGTAGCAGACATCTGCCTCCCATGCATACACACTTCTGAGAGTTGAGCTTATGGCCTATACCTCCACAGCCAGCCTGCTGGTACCCTTGGCTTCTAAAAGGCCTAGGCTCGCTGTTTGACGGAAGTGCTGGGAGAGGTAATTGGAATCTCCCGGCACACAAGACGAGTGCCTCCAAGCTCAATTCACGATTTCCCAGTAATTCTTGTGGTAGACAGGTGCTACATACTAAGTTCCATATGTGAGATGGTAGCTGAACGCCTTGTCCAAAAGCATCTTACTTCTGAGAGTTGAGCCCACCCTCAGTCCCTCACAGTTCCACACTGCCTGCAGAGTGAGTTTCACACGTCTTCACCAGAGACGATTGCCAGAGGCTTCTGAGTACAAGTTAACAATGCAGACCTGGAGGGTATCTCCAGGTGCAGTAGAGTGGTAATCTTGGAACCTCCTGACTCAGAGTACTGCTACCTTCTCACTGCCATAGGAATGCAGCTAGTTGAGAGCTGGCTTCAAGACATGCTTCCCTGTGAGAGCTGAGGACAGGGCAGAACCCTCCCGCATCCTGCCTGACTGTAGGAGTAGCTGCTAACATCCTAATGTTAGTGGCTGGGAGAGGTTGCGGGAAAAGCATGTGTGAGCACTGGGCCTGAACTCCCGTGTATCTGAGTTGAATACAGCGATTTCCAATGGCCTTCTTCAATCACAGTGTAGCTAGGTTCCAACTCCCATGTCCGAGTGGGTAGCAGACATCTGCCTCCCATGCATATACACTTGTGAGAGTTGAGCTTATGGCCTGTACCTCCACAGCCAGCCTGCTGGTACCCTTGGCTTCTAAAAGGCCTAGGCTCGCTGTTTGACGGAAGTGCTGGGAGAGGTAATTGGAATCACCCGGCACACAAGACTAGTGCCTCCAAGCTCAGTTCAGCGATTTCCTAGTAAATCCTGTGGTAGACTGGTGCTACATACTAAGTTCCATACGTGAGAGGGTAGCTGAACGCCTTGTCCAAAACCATCTTACTTCTGAGAGTTGAGCTCAGCCTCAGTCCCTCACAGTTCCACACTGCCTGCAGAGTGAGTTTCGCAGGTCTTCAGCAGAGACGTTTGCCAGAGTCTTCTGAGACGCAGGGTAAAAATGCAGACCTGGAGGGTATCCCCAGGTGCAGTCGACTGGTAATCTTGGAACCTCCTGAATCAGAATACTGATACCTTCTCACTGCCATAGGAATGCAGCTAGTTGACAGCTAGCTGGCTTCAAGACATGCTTCCCTGAGAGAGCTGAGGACAGGGCAGAACCCTCCCGCGTGCTGCCTGACTGTAGGAGTAGCTGCTAACATCCTAATGTTAGTGGCTGGGAGAGGTTGCGGGAAAAGCATGTGTGAGCACTGGGCCTGAACTCCCGTGTATCTGAGTTGAATACAGCGATTTCCAACGGCTTTCCTCAACCAGAGTGTAGCTAGGTTCCAACCCATTTACGAGCGGGTAGCAGACATCTGCCTCCCATGCATACACACTTCTGAGAGTTGAGCTTATGGCCTGTACCTCCACATCCAGGCTGCTGGTACCCTTGGCTTCTAAAAGGCCTAGGCTCACTTTTTGACGGCAGTGTTGGGAGAGGTAATTGGAATCTCCCGGCACACAAGACGAGTGCCTCCAAGCTCAATTCACGATTTCCCAGTAATTCTTGTGGTAGACAGGTGCTACATACTAATTTCCATATGTGAGATGGTAGCTGAACGCCTTGTCCAAAAGCATCTTACTTCTTTTTTTTTTTTTAAATTTTTATTTATTTATGATAGTTACAGAGAGAGAGAGAGAGGCAGAGACACAGGCAGAGGGAGAAGCAAGCTCCATGCACCGGGAGCCATATGTGGGATTCGATCCCGGGTCTCCAGGATCGCGCCCTGGGCCAAAGGCAGGCGCCAAACCGCTGCGCCACCCAGGGATCCCAAGCATCTTACTTCTGAGAGTTGAGCCCACCCTCAGTCCCTCACAGTTCCACACTGCCTGCAGAGTGAGTTGCACACGTCTTCACCAGAGACGATTGCCAGAGGCTTCTGAGAATAAGTTAACAATGCAGACCTGGAGGGTATCTCCAGGTGCTTAGAGTGGTAATCTTGGAACCTCCTGACTCAGAGTACTGCTACATTCTCACTGCCATAGGAATGCAGCTAGTTGACAGCTGGCTTCAAGACATGCTACCCTGTGAGAGCTGAGGACAGGGCAGAACCCTCCCGCATCCTGCCTGACTGTAGGAGTACCTGCTAACATCCTTATGTTAGTGGCTGGGAGAGGTTGCGGGAAAAGCATGTGTGAGCACTGGGCCTGAACTCCCGTGTATCTGAGTTGAATACAGCGATTTCCAACGGCTTTCCTCAACCAGAGTGTAGCTAGGTTCCAAATCCCATGTACGAGCGGGTAGCAGACATCTGCCTCCCATGCATACACACTTCTGAGAGTTGAGCTTATGGCCTGTACCTCCACATCCAGCCTGCTGGTACCCTTGGCTTCTAAAAGGCCTAGGCTCGCTGTTTGACGGAAGTGCTGGGAGAGGTAATTGGAATCTCCCGGCACACAAGACGAGTGCCTCCAAGCTCAATTCACGATTTCCCAGTAATTCTTGTGGTAGACAGGTGCTACATACTAAGTTCCATATGTGAGATGGTAGCTGAACGCCTTGTCCAAAAGCATCTTACTTCTGAGAGTTGAGCCCACCCTCAGTCCCTCACAGTTCCACACTGCCTGCAGAGTGAGTTTCACACGTCTTCACCAGAGACGATTGCCAGAGGCTTCTGAGTACAAGTTAACAATGCAGACCTGGAGGGTATCGCCAGGTGCTTAGAGTGGTAATCTTGGAACCTCCTGACTCAGAGTACTGCTACATTCTCACTGCCATAGGAATGCAGCTAGTTGACAGCTGGCTTCAAGACATGCTATCCTGTGAGAGCTGAGGACAGGGCAGAACCCTCCCGCATCCTGCCTGACTGTAGGAGTACCTGCTAATATCCTTATGTTAGTGGGTGGGAGAGGTTGCGGGAAAAGCATGTGTGAGCACTGGGCCTGAACTCCTGTGTATCTGAGTTGAATACAGCGATTTCCAAAGGGCTTCTTCAATCACAGTGTAGCTAGGTTCCAACTCCCATGTCCGAGTGGGTAGCAGACATCTGCCTCCCATGCATACACACTTCTGAGAGTGTATCTTATGGCCTGTAACTCCACATCCAGCCTGCTGGTACCCTTGGCTTCTAAAAGGCCTAGGCTTGCTGTTTGACGGAAGTGCTGGGAGAGGTAATTGGAATCACCCGGCACACAAGACTAGTGCCTCGAAGCTCAGTTCAGCGATTTCCTAGTAATTCCTGTGGTAGACTGGTGCTACATACTAAGTTCCATACGTGAGAGGGTAGCTGAACGCCTTGTCCAAAACAATCTTACATCTGAGAGTTGAGCTCAGCCTCAGTCCCTCACAGTTCCACACTGCCTGCAGAGTGAGTTTCGCAGGTCTTCAGCAGAGACTTTGCCAGAGGCTTCTGAGACGCAGGGTAACAATGCAGACCTGCAGGGTATCCCCAGGTGCAGTCGACTGGTAATCTTGGAACCTCCTGACTCAGAATACTGCTACATTCTCACTGCCATAGGAATGCAGCTAGTTGACAGCTGGCTTCAAGACATGCTTCCCTGTGAGAGCTGAGGACAGGGCAGAACCCTACCGCATACTGCCTGACTGTAGGAGTAGCTGCTAACATCCTTATGTTAGTGGCTGGGAGAGGTTGCGGGAAAAGCATGTGTGAGCACTGGGCCTGAACTCCCGTGTATCTGAGTTGAATACAGCGATTTCCAACGGGTTTCCTCAACCAGAGTGTAGCTAGTTTCCAAATCCCATGTACGAGCGGGTAGCAGACATCTGCCTCCCATGCATACACACTTCTGAGAGTTGAGCTTATGGCCTGTACCTCCACAGCCAGCCTGCTGGTACCCTTGGCTTCTAAAAGGCCTAGGCTCGCTGTTTGACGGAAGTGCTGGGAGAGGTAATTGGAATCACCCGGCACACAAGACTAGTGCCTCCAAGCTCAGTTCAGCGATTTCCTAGTAATTCTTGTGGTAGACTGGTGCTACATACTAAGTTCCATACGTTAGAGGGTAGCTGAACGCCTTGTCCAAAACCATCTTACTTCTGAGAGTTGAGCTCAGCCTCAGTCCCTCACAGTTCCACACTGCCAGCAGAGTGAGTTTCGCAGGTCTTCAGCAGAGACGTTTGCCAGAGGCTTCTGAGACGCAGGGTAACAATGCAGACCTGGAGGGTATCCCCAGGTGCAGTCGACTGGTAATCTTGGAACCTCCTGACTCAGAATACTGCTACCTTCTCACTGCCATAGGAATGCAGCTAGTTGACAGCTGTCTTCAAGACATGCTTCCCTGTGAGAGCTGAGGACAGGGCAGAACCCTCCCGCATCCTGCCTGACTGTAGGAGTAGCTGCTAACATCCTTATGTTAGTGGCTGGGAGAGGTTGCGGGAAAAGCATGTGTGAGCACTGGGCCTGGACTCGCGTGTACCTAAGTTGAATACAGCGATTTCCAACGGCTTTCCTCAACCAGAGTGTAGCTAGGTTCCAAATCCCATGTACGAGCGGGTAGCAGACATCTGACTCCCATGCATACACACTTCTGAGAGTTGAGCTTATGGCCTGTACCTCCACAGCCAGCCTGCTGGTACCCTTGGCTTCTAAAAGGCCTAGGCTCGCTGTTTGACGGAAGTGCTGGGAGAGGTAATTGGAATCTCCCGGCACACAAGACGAGTGCCTCCAAGCTCAATTCACGATTTCCCAGTAATTCTTGTGGTAGACAGGTGCTACATACTAAGTTCCATATGTGAGAAGGTAGCTGAACGCCTTGTCCAAAAGCATCTTACTTCTGAGAGTTGAGCACACCCTCAATCCCTCACACTTCCACACTGCCTGCAGAATGAGTTTCACACGTCTTCACCAGAGACGATTGCCAGAGGCTTCTGAGTACAAGTTAACAATGCAGACCTGGAGGGTATCTCCAGGTGCAGTAGAGTGGTAATCTTGGAACCTCCTGACTCAGAGTACTGCTACCTTCTCACTGCCATAGGAATGCAGCTAGTTGACAGCTGGCTTCAAGACATGCTTCCTTGTGAGAGCTGGGGACAGGGCAGAATCCTCCCGCATCCTGCCTGACTGTAGGAGTAGCTGCTAACATCCTAATGTTAGTGGCTGGGAGAGGTTGCGGGAAAAGCATGTGTGAGCACTGGGCCTGAACTCCCGTGTATCTGAGTTGAATACAGCGATTTCCAATGGCCTTCTTCAATCACAGTGTAGCTAGGTTCCAACTCCCATGTCCGAGTGGGTAGCAGACATCTGCCTCCCATGCATACACACTTCTGAGAGTTGAGCTTATGGCCTGTACCTCCACTACCAGCCTGCTGGTAACCTTGGCTTCTAAAAGGCCTAGGCTCGCTGTTTGACGGAAGTGCTGGGAGAGGTAATTGGAATCACCCGGCACACAAGACTAGTGCCTCCAAGCTCAGTTCAGCGGTTTCCTAGTAATTCCTCTGGTAGACTGGTGCTACATACTAAGTTCCATACATGAGAGTGTAGCTGAACGCCTTGTCCAAAACCATCTTACTTCTGAGAGTTGAGCTCAGCCTCAGTCCCTCACAGTTCCACACTGCCTGCAGAGTGAGTTTCGCAGGTCTTCAGCAGAGACGTTTGCCAGAGGCTTCTGAGACGCAGGGTAACAATGCAGACCTGGAGGGTATCCCCAGGTGCAGTCGACTGGTAATCTTGGAACCTCCTGACTCAGAATACTGCTACCTTCTCACTGCCATAGGAATGCAGCTAGTTGACAGCTGGCTTCAAGACATGCTTCCCTGTGAGAGCTGAGGACAGGGCAGAACCCTCCCGCATGCTGCCTGACTGTAGGAGTAGCTGCTAACATCCTTATGTTAGTGGCTGGGAGAGGTTGCGGGAAAAGCATGTGTGAGCACTGGCCCTGAACTCCCGTGTACCTGAGTTGAATACAGCGATTTCCAACGGCTTTCCTCAACGAGAGTGTAGCTAGGTTCCAAATCCCATGTACGAGCGGGTAGCAGACATCTGCCTCCCATGCATACACACTTCTGAGAGTTGAGCTTATGGCCTGTACCTCCACAGCCAGCCTGCTGGTACCCTTGGCTTCTAAAAGGCCTAGGCTCACTGTTTGACGGAAGTGCTGGGAGAGGTAATTGGAAGCTCCCGGCACACAAGACGAGTGCCTCCAAGCTCAATTCACGATTTCCCAGTAATTCTTGTGGTAGACAGGTGCTACATACTAAGTTCCATATGTAAGAAGGTAGCTGAACGCCTTGTCCAAAAGCATCTTACTTCTGAGAGTTGAGAACACCCTCAGTCCCTCACACTTCCACACTGCCTGCAGAGTGAGTTTCACACGTCTTCACCAGAGACGATTGCCAGAGGCTTCTGAGTACAAGTTAACAATGCAGACCTGGAGGGTATCTCCAGGTGCAGTAGAGTGGTAATCATGGAACCTCCTGACTCAGAGTACTGCTACCTTCTCACTGCCATAGGAATGCAGCTAGTTGACAGCTGGCTTCAAGACATGCTTCCCTGTGAGAGCTGAGGACAGGGCAGAAACCTCCCGCATGCTGCCTGACTGTAGGTGTAGCTGCTAACATCCTTATGTTAGTGGCTGGGAGAGGTTGCGGGAAAAGCATGTGTGAGCACTGGGCCTGAACTCCCGTGTATCTGAGTTGAATACAGCGATTTCCAACGGCTTTCCTCAACCAGAGTGTAGCTAGGTTCCAAATCTCATGTACGAGCGGGTAGCAGTCATCTGACTCCCATGCATACACACCTCTGAGAGTTGAGCTTATGGCGTCTACCTCCACAGCCAGCCTGCTGGTACCCTTGGCTTCAAAAGGCCTAGGCTCGCTGTTTGACGGAAGTGCTGGGAGAAGTAATTGGAATCACCCGGCACACAAGACTAGTGCCTCCAATCAGTTCTGCGATTTCCTAGTAATTCCTGTGGTAGACTGGTGCTACATACTAAGTTCCATACGTGAGAGGGTAGCTGAACGCCTTGTCCAAAACCATCTTACTTCTGAGAGTTGAGCTCACCCTCAGTCCCTCACAGTACCACACTGCCTGCAGAGTGAGTTTCGCAGGTCTTCAGCAGAGACGTTTGCCAGAGGCTTCTGAGACGCAGGGTAACAATGCAGACCTGGAGGGTATCCCCAGGTGCAGTCGACTGGTAATCTTGGAACCTCCTGACTCAGAATACTGCTACCTTCTAACTGCCGTAGGAATGCAGCTAGTTGACAGCTGGCTTCAAGACATGCTTCCCTGTGAGAGCTGAGGACTGGGCAGAACCCTCCCGCATGCTGCCTGACTGTAGGAGTAGCTGCTAACATCCTTATGTTAGTGGCTGGGAGAGGTTGCGGGAAAAGCATGTGTGAGTACTGGGCCTGAACTCCCGTGTATCTGAGTTGAATACAGCGATTTCCAACGGCTTTCCTCAACCAGAGTGTAGCTAGGTTCCAAATCCCATGTACGAGCGGATAGCAGACATCTGCCTCCCATGCATACACACTTCTGAGAGTTGAGCTTATGGCCTGTACCTCCACAGCCAGCCTGCTGGTACCCTTGGCTTCTAAAAGGCCTAGGCTCGCTGTTTGACGGAAGTGCTGGGAGAGGTAATTGGAAGCTCCCGGCACACAAGACGAGTGCCTCCAAGCTCAATTCACGATTTCCCAGTAATTCTTGTGGTAGACAGGTGCTACATACTAAGTTCCATATGTGAGAAGGTAGCTGAACGCCTTGTCCAAAAGCATCTAACTTCTGAGAGTTGAGCACACCCTCAGTCCCTCACAGTTCCACACTGCCTGCAGAGTGAGTTTCACACGTCTTCAACAGAGACGATTGCCAGAGGCTTTTGAGTACAAGTTACAATGCAGACCTGGAGGGAATCTCCAGGTGCAGTAGAGTGGTAATCTTGGAACCTCCTGACTCAGAGTACTGCTACCTTCTCACTGCCATAGGAATGCAGCTAGTTGACAGCTGGCTTCAAGACATGCTTCCCTGTGAGAGCTGAGGACAGCGCAGAACCCTCCCGCATGCTGCCTGACTGTAGGAGTAGCTGCTAACATCCTAATGTTAGTGGCTGGGAGAGGTTGCGGGAAAAGCATGTGTGAGCACTGGGCCTGAACTCCCGTGTATCTGAGTTGAATACAGCGATTTCCAATGGCCTTCTTCAATCACAGTGTAGCTAGGTTCCAACTCCCATGTCCGAGTGGGTAGCAGACATCTGCCTCCCATGCATACACACTTCTGAGAGTTGAGCTTATGGCCTGTACCTCCACATCCAGCCTGCTGGTACCCTTGGCTTCTAAAAGGCCTAGGCTCGCTGTTTGACGGAAGTGCTGGGAGAGGTAATTGGAATCACCCGGCACACAAGACTAGTGCCTCCAAGCTCAGTTCAGCGATTTCCTAGTAATTCCTGTGGTAGACTGGTGCTACATACTAAGTTCCATACGTGAGAGGGTAGCTGAACGCCTTGTCCAAAACCATCTTACTTCTGAGAGTTGAGCTCAGCCTCAGTCCCTCACAGTTCCACACTGCCTGCAGAGTGAGTTTCGCAGGTCTTCAGCAGAGACGTTTGCCAGAGGCTTCTCAGACGCAGGGTAACAATGCAGACCTGGAGGGTATCCCCAGGTGCAGTCGACTGGTAATCTTGGAACCTCCTGACTCAGAATACTGCTACCTTCTCACTGCCATAGGAATGCAGCTAGTTGACAGCTGGCTTCAAGACATGCTTCCCTGTGAGAGCTGAGGACAGGGCAGAACCCTCCCGCATGCTGCCTGACTGTAGGAGTAGCTGCTAACATCCTTATGTTAGTGGCTGGGAGAGGTTGCGGGAAAAGCATGTGTGAGCACTGGGCCTGAACTCCCGTGTACCTGAGTTGAATACAGCGATTTCCAACGGCTTTCCTCAACCAGAGTGTAGCTAGGTTCCAAATCCCATGTACGAGCGGGTAGCAGACATCTGCCTCCCATGCATACACACTTCTGAGAGTTGAGCTTATGGCCTGTACCTCCACAGCCAGCCTGCTGGTACCCTTGGCTTGTAAAAGGCCTGGGCTCGCTGTTTGACGGAAGTGCTGGGAGAGGTATTTGGAATCACCTGGCACACAAGACTAGTGCCTCCAAGCTCAATTCACGATTTCCCAGTAATTCTTGTGGTAGACAGGTGCTACATACTAAGTTCCATATGTGAGAAGGTAGCTGAACGACTTGTCCAAAAGCATCTTACTTCTGAGAGTTGAGCACACCCTCAGTCCCTCACAGTTCCACACTGCCTGCAGAGTGAGTTTCACACGTCTTCACCAGAGACGATTGCCAGAGGCTTTTGAGTACAAGTTACAATGCAGACCTGGAGGGTATCTCCAGGTGCAGTAGAGTGGTAATCTTGGAACCTCCTGACTCAGAGTACTGCTACCTTCTCATTGCCATAGGAATGCAGCTAGTTGACAGCTGGCTTCAAGACATGCTTCCCTGTGAGAGCTGAGGACAGGGCAGAACCCTCCCGCATGCTGCCTGACTGTAGGAGTAGCTGCTAACATCCTTATGTTAGTGGCTGGGAGAGTTTGCGGGAAAAGCATGTGTGAGCACTGGGCCTGAACTCCCGTGTACCTGAGTTGAATACAGCGATTTCCAAGGGCTTTCCTCAACCAGAGTGTAGCTAGGTTCCAAATCCCATGTACGAGCGGGTAGCAGACATCTGCCTCCGATGCATACACACTTCTGAGAGTTGAGCTTCTGGCCTGTACCTCCACAGCCAGCCTGCTGGTACCCTTGGCCTCTAAAAGGCCTAGGCTCGCTGTTTGACGGAAGTGCTGGGAGAGGTATTTGGAATCACCCGGCACACAAGACTAGTGCCTCCAAGCTCAGTTCAGCGATTTCCTAGTAATTCCTGTGGTAGACTGGTGCTACATACTAAGTTCCATACGTGAGAGGGTAGCTGAACGCCTTGTCCAAAACCATCTTACTTCTGAGAGTTGAGATCACCCTCAGTCCCTCACAGTACCACACTGCCTGCAGAGTGAGTTTCGCAGGTCTTCAGCAGAGACGTTTGCCAGAGGCTTCTGAGACGCAGGGTAACAATGCAGACCTGGAGGGTATCCCCAGGTGCAGTCGACTGGTAATCTTGGAACCTCCGGACTCAGAATACTGCTACCTTCTCACTGCCATAGGAATGCAGCTAGTTGACAGCTGACTTCAAGACATGCTTCCCTGTGAGAGCTGAGGACAGGGCAGAACCCTCCCGCATGCTGCCTGACTGTAGGAGTAGCTGCTAACATCCTTATGTTAGTGGCTGGGAGAGGTTGCGGGAAAAGCATGTGTGAGCACTGGGCCTGAACTCCCGTGTATCTGAGTTGAATACAGCGATTTCCAACGGCTTTCCTCAACCAGAGTGTAGCTAGGTTCCAAATCCCATGTACCTGCGGATAGCAGACATCTGCCTCCCATGCATACACACTTCTGAGAGTTGAGCTTATGGCCTGTACCTCCACAGCCAACCTGCTGGTACCCTTGGCTTCTAAAAGGCCTAGTCTCGCTGTTTGACGGAAGTGCTGGGAGAGGTAATTGGAATCTCCCGGCACACAAGACGAGTGCCTCCAAGCTCAATTCACGATTTCCCAGTAATTCTTGTGGTAGACAGGTGCTACATACTAAGTTCCATATGTGAGAAGGTAGCTGAACGCCTTGTCCAAAAGCATCTTACTTCTGAGAGTTGAGCACACCCTCAGTCCCTCACAGTTCCACACTGCCTGCAGAGTGAGTTTCACACGTCTTCACCAGAGACGATTGCCAGAGGCTTTTGAGTACAAGTTACAATGCAGACTGGAGGGTATCTCCAGGTGCAGTAGAGTGGTAATCTTGGAACCTCCTGACTCAGAGTACTGCTACATTCTCACTGCCATAGGAATGCAGCTAGTTGACTGCTGGCTTCAAGACATGCTTCCCTGTGAGAGCTGAGGACAGCGCAGAACCCTCCCGCATCCTGCCTGACTGTAGGAGTAGCTGCTAACATCCTTATGTTAGTGGCTGGGAGAGGTTGCGGGAAAAGCATGTGTGAGCACTGGGCCTGAACTCCCGTGTATCTGAGTTGAATACAGCGATTTCCAATGGCCTTCTTCAATCACAGTGTAGCTAGGTTCCAACTCCTATGTCCGAGTGGGTAGCAGACATTTGCCTCCCATGCATACACACTTCTGAGAGTTGAGCTTATGGCCTGTACCTCCACATCCAGCCTGCTGGTACCCTTGGCTTCTAAAAGGCCTAGGCTCGCTGTTTGACGGAAGTGCTGGGAGAGGTAATTGGAATCACCCGGCACACAAGACTAGTGCCTCCAAGATCAGTTCAGCGATTTCCTAGTAATTCCTGTGGTAGACTGGTGCTACATACTAAGTTCCATACGTGAGAGGGTAGCTGAACGCCTTGTCCAAAACCATCTTACTTCTGAGAGTTGAGCTCAGCCTCAGTCCCTCACAGTTCCACACTGCCTGCAGAGTGAGTTTCGCAGGTCTTCAGCAGAGACGTTTGCCAGAGGCTTCTGAGACGCAGGGTAACAATGCAGACCTGGAGGGTATCCCCAGGTGCAGTCGACTGGTAATCTTGGAACCTCCTGACTCAGAATACTGCTACTTTCTCACTGCCATAGGAATGCAGCTAGTTGACTGCTGGCTTCAAGACATGCTTCCCTGTGAGAGCTGAGGACAGGGCAGAACCCTCCCGCATGCTGCCTGACTGTAGGAGTAGCTGCTAACATCCTCATGTTAGTGGCTGGAGGAGGTTGCGGGAAAAGCATGTGTGAGCACTGGGTCTGAACTCCCGTGTATCTGAGTTGAATACAGCGATTTCCAACGGCTTTCCTCAACCAGAGTGTAGCAAGGTTCCAAATCCCATGTACGAGCGGGTAGCAGACATCTGCCTCCCATGCATACACACTTCTGAGAGTTGAGCTTATGGCGTGTACCTCCACAGCCAGCCTGCTGGTACCCTTGGCTTCTAAAAGGCCTAGGCTCGCTGTTTGACGGAAGTGCTGGGATAGGTAATTGGAATCACCCGGCACACAAGACTAGTGCCTCCAAGCTCAGTTCAGCGATTTCCTAGTAATTCCTGTGGTAGACTGGTGCTACATACTAAGTTCCATACGTGAGAGGGTAGCTGAACGCCTTGTCCAAAACCATCTTACTTCTGAGAGTTGAGCTCAGCCTCCGTCCCTCACAGTTCCACACTGCCTGCAGAGTGAGTTTCGCAGGTCTTCAGCAGAGACGTTTGCCAGAGGCTTCTGAGACGCAGGGTAACAATGCAGACCTGGAGGGTATCCCCAGGTGCAGTCGACTGGTAATCTTGGAACCTCCTGACTCAGAATACTGCTACCTTCTCACTGCCATAGGAATGCAGCTAGTTGACAGCTGGCTTCAAGACATGCTTCCCTGTGAGAGCTGAGGACAGGGCAGAACCCTCCCGCATGCTGCCTGACTGTAGGAGTAGCTGCTAACATCCTTATGTTAGTGGCTGGGAGAGGTTGCGGGAAAAGCATGTGTGAGCACTGGGCCTGAACTCCCGTGTATCTGAGTTGAATACAGCGATTTCCAATGGCCTTCTTCAATCACAGTGTAGCTAAGTTCCAACTCCCATGTCCGAGTGGGTAGCAGACATCTGCCTCCCATGCATACACACTTCTGAGAGTTGAGCTTATGGCCTGTACCTCCACAGCCAGCCTGCTGGTTCCCTTGGCTTCTAAAAGGCCTAGGCTCGCTGTTTGACGGAAGTGCTGGGAGAGGTAATTGGAATCACCCGGCACACAAGACTAGTGCCTCCAAGCTCAGTTCAGCGATTTCCTAGTAATTCCTGTGGTAGACTGGTGCTACATACTAAGTTCCATACGTGAGATGGTAGCTGAACGCCTTGTCCAAAACCATCTTACTTCTGAGAGTTGAGCTCAGCCTCAGTCCCTCACAGTTCCACACTGCCTGCAGAGTGAGTTTCGCAGGTCTTCAGCAGAGACGTTTGCCAGAGGCTTCTGAGACGCAGGGTAACAATGCAGACCTGGAGGGTATCCCCAGGTGCAGTCGACTGGTAATCTTGGAACCTCCTGACTCAGAATACTGCTACCTTCTCACTGCCATAGGAATGCAGCTAGTTGACAGCTGGCTTCAAGACATGCTTCCCTGTGAGAGCTGAGGACAGGGCAGCACCCTCCCGCATGCTGCCTGACTGTAGGAGTAGCTGCTAACATCCTTATGTTAGTGGCTGGGAGAGTTTGCGGGAAAAGCATGTGTGAGCACTGGGCCTGAACTCCCGTGTACCTGAGTTGAATACAGCGATTTCCAACGGCTTTCCTCAACCAGAGTGTAGCTAGGTTCCAAATCCCATGTACGAGCGGGTAGCAGACATCTGCCTCCGATGCATACACACTTCTGAGAGTTGAGCTTATGGCCTGTACCTCCACAGCCAGCCTGCTGGTACCCTTGGCTTCTAAAAGGCCTAGGCTCGCTGTTTGACGGAAGTGCTGGGAGAGGTATTTGGAATCACCCGGCACACAAGACTAGTGCCTCCAAGCTCAGTTCAGCGATTTCCTAGTAATTCCTGTGGTAGACTGGTGCTACATACTAAGTTCCATACGTGAGAGGGTAGCTGAACGCCTTGTCCAAAACCATCTTACTTCTGAGATTTGAGCTCAGCCTCAGTCCCTCACAGTTCCACACTGCCTGCAGAGTGAGTTTCGCAGGTCTTCAGCAGAGACGTTTGCCAGAGGCTTCTGAGACGCAGGGTAACAATGCAGACCTGGAGGGTATCCCCAGGTGCAGTCGACTGGTAATCTTGGAACCTCCTGACTCAGAATACTGCTACCTTCTCACTGCCATAGGAATGCAGCTAGTTGACAGCTGACTTCAAGACATGCTTCCCTGTGAGAGCTGAGGACAGGGCAGAACCCTCCCGCATGCTGCCTGACTGTAGGAGTAGCTGCTAACATCCTTATGATAGTGGCTGGGAGAGGTTGCGGGAAAAGCATGTGTGAGCACTGGGCCTGAACTCCCGTGTATCTGAGTTGAATACAGCGATTTCCAACGGCTTTCCTCAACCAGAGTGTAGCTAGGTTCCAAATCCCATGTACGAGCGGATAGCAGACATCTGCCTCCCATGCATACACACTTCTGAGAGTTGAGCTTATGGCCTGTACCTCCACAGCCAACCTGCTGGTACCCTTGGCTTCTAAAAGGCCTAGGCTCGCTGTTTGACGGAAGTGCTGGGAGAGGTAATTGGAATCTCCCGGCACACAAGACGAGTGCCTCCAAGCTCAATTCACGATTTCCCAGTAATTCTTGTGGTAGACAGGTGCTACATACTAAGTTCCATATGTGAGAAGGTAGCTGAACGCCTTGTCCAAAAGCATCTTACTTCTGAGAGTTGAGCACACCCTCAGTCCCTCACAATTCCACACTGCCTGCAGAGTGAGTTTCACACTTCTTCACCAGAGACGATTGCCAGAGGCTTCTGAGTACAAGTTAACAATGCAGACCTGGAGGGTATCTCCAGGTGCAGTAGAGTGGTAATCTTGGAACCTCCTGACTCAGAGTACTGCTACCTTCTCACTGCCATAGGAATGCAGCTAGTTCACAGCTGGCTTCAAGACATGCTTCCCTGTGAGAGCTGAGGACAGGGCAGAACCCTCCTGCATCCTGCCTGACTGTAGGAGTAGCTGCTAACATCCTAATGTTAGTGGCTGGGAGAGGTTGCGGGAAAAGCATTGTGAGCACTGGGCCTGAACTCCCGTGTATCTGAGTTGAATACAGCGATTTCCAATGGCCTTCTTCAATCACAGTGTAGCTAGGTTCCAACTCCCATGTCCGAGTGGGTAGCAGACATCTGCCTCCCAAGCATTCACACTTCTGAGAGTTGAGCTTATGGCCTGTACCTCCACATCCAGCCTGCTGGTACCCTTGGCTTCTAAAAGGCCTAGGCTCGCTGTTTGACGGAAGTGCTGGGAGAGTTAATTGGAATCTCCCGGCACACAAGACGAGTGCCTCCAAGCTCAATTGACGATTTCCCAGTAATTCTTGTGGTAGACAGGTGCTACATACTAAGTTCCATACGTGAGAGGGTAGCTGAACGCCTTGTCCAAAACCATCTTACTTCTGAGAGTTGAGCTCAGCCTCAGTCCCTCACAGTTCCACACTGCCTGCAGAGTGAGTTTCGCAGGTCTTCAGCAGAGACGTTTGCCAGAGGCTTCTAGGACGCAGGGTAACAATGCAGACCTGGAGGGTATCCCCAGGTGCAGTCGACTGGTAATCTTGGAACCTCCTGACTCAGAATACTGCTACCTTCTCACTGCCATAGGAATGCAGCTAGATGACAGATGGCTTTAAGACATGCTTCCCTGTGACAGCTGAGGACAGGGCAGAACCCTCCCGCATGGTGCCTGACTGTAGGAGTAGCTGCTAACATCCTTATGTTAGTGGCTGGGAGAGGTTGCGGGAAAAGCATGTGTGAGCACTGGGCCTGAACTCCCGTGTATCTGAGTTGAATACAGCGATTTCCAACGGCTTTCCTCAACCAGAGTGTAGCTAGGTTCCAAATCCCATGTACCTGCGGATAGCAGACATCTGCCTCCCATGCATACACACTTCTGAGAGTTGAGCTTATGGCCTGTACCTCCACAGCCAACCTGCTGGTACCCTTGGCTTCTAAAAGGCCTAGTCTCGCTGTTTGACGGAAGTGCTGGGAGAGGTAATTGGAATCTCCCGGCACACAAGACGAGTGCCTCCAAGCTCAATTCACGATTTCCCAGTAATTCTTGTGGTAGACAGGTGCTACATACTAAGTTCCATATGTGAGAAGGTAGCTGAACGCCTTGTCCAAAAGCATCTTACTTCTGAGAGTTGAGCACACCCTCAGTCCCTCACAGTTCCACACTGCCTGCAGAGTGAGTTTCACACGTCTTCACCAGAGACGATTGCCAGAGGCTTTTGAGTACAAGTTACAATGCAGACTGGAGGGTATCTCCAGGTGCAGTAGAGTGGTAATCTTGGAACCTCCTGACTCAGAGTACTGCTACATTCTCACTGCCATAGGAATGCAGCTAGTTGACTGCTGGCTTCAAGACATGCTTCCCTGTGAGAGCTGAGGACAGCGCAGAACCCTCCCGCATCCTGCCTGACTGTAGGAGTAGCTGCTAACATCCTTATGTTAGTGGCTGGGAGAGGTTGCGGGAAAAGCATGTGTGAGCACTGGGCCTGAACTCCCGTGTATCTGAGTTGAATACAGCGATTTCCAATGGCCTTCTTCAATCACAGTGTAGCTAGGTTCCAACTCCTATGTCCGAGTGGGTAGCAGACATTTGCCTCCCATGCATACACACTTCTGAGAGTTGAGCTTATGGCCTGTACCTCCACATCCAGCCTGCTGGTACCCTTGGCTTCTAAAAGGCCTAGGCTCGCTGTTTGACGGAAGTGCTGGGAGAGGTAATTGGAATCACCCGGCACACAAGACTAGTGCCTCCAAGATCAGTTCAGCGATTTCCTAGTAATTCCTGTGGTAGACTGGTGCTACATACTAAGTTCCATACGTGAGAGGGTAGCTGAACGCCTTGTCCAAAACCATCTTACTTCTGAGAGTTGAGCTCAGCCTCAGTCCCTCACAGTTCCACACTGCCTGCAGAGTGAGTTTCGCAGGTCTTCAGCAGAGACGTTTGCCAGAGGCTTCTGAGACGCAGGGTAACAATGCAGACCTGGAGGGTATCCCCAGGTGCAGTCGACTGGTAATCTTGGAACCTCCTGACTCAGAATACTGCTACTTTCTCACTGCCATAGGAATGCAGCTAGTTGACTGCTGGCTTCAAGACATGCTTCCCTGTGAGAGCTGAGGACAGGGCAGAACCCTCCCGCATGCTGCCTGACTGTAGGAGTAGCTGCTAACATCCTCATGTTAGTGGCTGGAGGAGGTTGCGGGAAAAGCATGTGTGAGCACTGGGTCTGAACTCCCGTGTATCTGAGTTGAATACAGCGATTTCCAACGGCTTTCCTCAACCAGAGTGTAGCAAGGTTCCAAATCCCATGTACGAGCGGGTAGCAGACATCTGCCTCCCATGCATACACACTTCTGAGAGTTGAGCTTATGGCGTGTACCTCCACAGCCAGCCTGCTGGTACCCTTGGCTTCTAAAAGGCCTAGGCTCGCTGTTTGACGGAAGTGCTGGGATAGGTAATTGGAATCACCCGGCACACAAGACTAGTGCCTCCAAGCTCAGTTCAGCGATTTCCTAGTAATTCCTGTGGTAGACTGGTGCTACATACTAAGTTCCATACGTGAGAGGGTAGCTGAACGCCTTGTCCAAAACCATCTTACTTCTGAGAGTTGAGCTCAGCCTCCGTCCCTCACAGTTCCACACTGCCTGCAGAGTGAGTTTCGCAGGTCTTCAGCAGAGACGTTTGCCAGAGGCTTCTGAGACGCAGGGTAACAATGCAGACCTGGAGGGTATCCCCAGGTGCAGTCGACTGGTAATCTTGGAACCTCCTGACTCAGAATACTGCTACCTTCTCACTGCCATAGGAATGCAGCTAGTTGACAGCTGGCTTCAAGACATGCTTCCCTGTGAGAGCTGAGGACAGGGCAGAACCCTCCCGCATGCTGCCTGACTGTAGGAGTAGCTGCTAACATCCTTATGTTAGTGGCTGGGAGAGGTTGCGGGAAAAGCATGTGTGAGCACTGGGCCTGAACTCCCGTGTATCTGAGTTGAATACAGCGATTTCCAATGGCCTTCTTCAATCACAGTGTAGCTAAGTTCCAACTCCCATGTCCGAGTGGGTAGCAGACATCTGCCTCCCATGCATACACACTTCTGAGAGTTGAGCTTATGGCCTGTACCTCCACAGCCAGCCTGCTGGTTCCCTTGGCTTCTAAAAGGCCTAGGCTCGCTGTTTGACGGAAGTGCTGGGAGAGGTAATTGGAATCACCCGGCACACAAGACTAGTGCCTCCAAGCTCAGTTCAGCGATTTCCTAGTAATTCCTGTGGTAGACTGGTGCTACATACTAAGTTCCATACGTGAGATGGTAGCTGAACGCCTTGTCCAAAACCATCTTACTTCTGAGAGTTGAGCTCAGCCTCAGTCCCTCACAGTTCCACACTGCCTGCAGAGTGAGTTTCGCAGGTCTTCAGCAGAGACGTTTGCCAGAGGCTTCTGAGACGCAGGGTAACAATGCAGACCTGGAGGGTATCCCCAGGTGCAGTCGACTGGTAATCTTGGAACCTCCTGACTCAGAATACTGCTACCTTCTCACTGCCATAGGAATGCAGCTAGTTGACAGCTGGCTTCAAGACATGCTTCCCTGTGAGAGCTGAGGACAGGGCAGCACCCTCCCGCATGCTGCCTGACTGTAGGAGTAGCTGCTAACATCCTTATGTTAGTGGCTGGGAGAGTTTGCGGGAAAAGCATGTGTGAGCACTGGGCCTGAACTCCCGTGTACCTGAGTTGAATACAGCGATTTCCAACGGCTTTCCTCAACCAGAGTGTAGCTAGGTTCCAAATCCCATGTACGAGCGGGTAGCAGACATCTGCCTCCGATGCATACACACTTCTGAGAGTTGAGCTTATGGCCTGTACCTCCACAGCCAGCCTGCTGGTACCCTTGGCTTCTAAAAGGCCTAGGCTCGCTGTTTGACGGAAGTGCTGGGAGAGGTATTTGGAATCACCCGGCACACAAGACTAGTGCCTCCAAGCTCAGTTCAGCGATTTCCTAGTAATTCCTGTGGTAGACTGGTGCTACATACTAAGTTCCATACGTGAGAGGGTAGCTGAACGCCTTGTCCAAAACCATCTTACTTCTGAGATTTGAGCTCAGCCTCAGTCCCTCACAGTTCCACACTGCCTGCAGAGTGAGTTTCGCAGGTCTTCAGCAGAGACGTTTGCCAGAGGCTTCTGAGACGCAGGGTAACAATGCAGACCTGGAGGGTATCCCCAGGTGCAGTCGACTGGTAATCTTGGAACCTCCTGACTCAGAATACTGCTACCTTCTCACTGCCATAGGAATGCAGCTAGTTGACAGCTGACTTCAAGACATGCTTCCCTGTGAGAGCTGAGGACAGGGCAGAACCCTCCCGCATGCTGCCTGACTGTAGGAGTAGCTGCTAACATCCTTATGATAGTGGCTGGGAGAGGTTGCGGGAAAAGCATGTGTGAGCACTGGGCCTGAACTCCCGTGTATCTGAGTTGAATACAGCGATTTCCAACGGCTTTCCTCAACCAGAGTGTAGCTAGGTTCCAAATCCCATGTACGAGCGGATAGCAGACATCTGCCTCCCATGCATACACACTTCTGAGAGTTGAGCTTATGGCCTGTACCTCCACAGCCAACCTGCTGGTACCCTTGGCTTCTAAAAGGCCTAGGCTCGCTGTTTGACGGAAGTGCTGGGAGAGGTAATTGGAATCTCCCGGCACACAAGACGAGTGCCTCCAAGCTCAATTCACGATTTCCCAGTAATTCTTGTGGTAGACAGGTGCTACATACTAAGTTCCATATGTGAGAAGGTAGCTGAACGCCTTGTCCAAAAGCATCTTACTTCTGAGAGTTGAGCACACCCTCAGTCCCTCACAATTCCACACTGCCTGCAGAGTGAGTTTCACACTTCTTCACCAGAGACGATTGCCAGAGGCTTCTGAGTACAAGTTAACAATGCAGACCTGGAGGGTATCTCCAGGTGCAGTAGAGTGGTAATCTTGGAACCTCCTGACTCAGAGTACTGCTACCTTCTCACTGCCATAGGAATGCAGCTAGTTCACAGCTGGCTTCAAGACATGCTTCCCTGTGAGAGCTGAGGACAGGGCAGAACCCTCCTGCATCCTGCCTGACTGTAGGAGTAGCTGCTAACATCCTAATGTTAGTGGCTGGGAGAGGTTGCGGGAAAAGCATTGTGAGCACTGGGCCTGAACTCCCGTGTATCTGAGTTGAATACAGCGATTTCCAATGGCCTTCTTCAATCACAGTGTAGCTAGGTTCCAACTCCCATGTCCGAGTGGGTAGCAGACATCTGCCTCCCAAGCATTCACACTTCTGAGAGTTGAGCTTATGGCCTGTACCTCCACATCCAGCCTGCTGGTACCCTTGGCTTCTAAAAGGCCTAGGCTCGCTGTTTGACGGAAGTGCTGGGAGAGTTAATTGGAATCTCCCGGCACACAAGACGAGTGCCTCCAAGCTCAATTGACGATTTCCCAGTAATTCTTGTGGTAGACAGGTGCTACATACTAAGTTCCATACGTGAGAGGGTAGCTGAACGCCTTGTCCAAAACCATCTTACTTCTGAGAGTTGAGCTCAGCCTCAGTCCCTCACAGTTCCACACTGCCTGCAGAGTGAGTTTCGCAGGTCTTCAGCAGAGACGTTTGCCAGAGGCTTCTAGGACGCAGGGTAACAATGCAGACCTGGAGGGTATCCCCAGGTGCAGTCGACTGGTAATCTTGGAACCTCCTGACTCAGAATACTGCTACCTTCTCACTGCCATAGGAATGCAGCTAGATGACAGATGGCTTTAAGACATGCTTCCCTGTGACAGCTGAGGACAGGGCAGAACCCTCCCGCATGGTGCCTGACTGTAGGAGTAGCTGCTAACATCCTTATGTTAGTGGCTGGGAGAGGTTGCGGGAAAAGCATATGTGAGCACTGGGCCTGAACTCCCGTGTATCTGAGTAGAATACAGCGATTTCCAACGGCTTTCCTCAACCAGAGTGTAGCTAGGTTCCAAATCCCATTTACGAGCGGGTAGCAGACATCTGCCTCCCATGCATACACACTTCTGAGAGTTGAGCTTATGGCCTGTACCTCCACAGCCAGCCTGCTGGTACCCTTGGCATCTAAAAGGCCTAGGCTCGCTGTTTGATGGAAGTGCTGGGAGAGGTAATTGGTATCACCCGGCACACAAGACTAGTGCCTCCAAGCTCAGTTCAGCGATTTCCTAGTAATTCCTGTGGTAGACTGGTGCTACATACTAAGTTCCATACGTGAGAGGGTAGCTGAACGCCTTGTCCAAAACCATCTTACGTCTGAGAGTTGAGCTCAGCCTCAGTCCCTCACAGTTCCACACTGCCTGCAGAGTGAGTTTCGCAGGTCTTCAGCAGAGACGTTTGCCAGAGGCTTCTGAGACGCAGGGTAACAATGCAGACCTGGAGGGTATCCCCAGTTGCAGTCGACTGGTAATCTTGGAACCTCCTGACTCAGAATACTGCTACCTTCTCACTGCCATAGGAATGCAGCTAGTTGACAGCTGGCTTCAAGACATGCTTCCCTGTGAGAGCTGAGGACAGGGCAGAACCCTCCCGCATCCTGCCTGACTGTAGTAGTAGCTGCTAACATCCTTATGTTAGTGGCTGGGAGAGGTTGCGGGAAAAGCATGTGTGAGCACTGGGCCTGAACTCCCGTGTACCTGAGTTGAATACAGCGATTTCCAACGGCTTTCCTCAAACCAGAGTGTAGCTATGTTCCAAATCCCATGTACGAGCGGGTAGCAGACATCTGCCTCCCATGCATACACACTTCTGAGAGTTGAGCTTATGGCCTGTACCTCCACATCCAGCCTGCTGGTACCCTTGGCTTCTAAAAGGCCTAGGCTCGCTGTTTGACGGAAGTGCTGGGAGAGGTAATTGGAATCTCCCGGCACACAAGACGAGTGCCTCCAAGCTCAATTCACGATTTCCCAGTAATTCTTGTGGTAGACAGTTGCTATATACTAAGTTCCATATGTGAGAAAGTAGCTGAACGCCTTGTCCAAAAGCATCTTACTTCTGAGAGTTGAGCCCACCCTCAGTCCCTCACAGTTCCACACTGCCTGCAGAGTGAGTTTCACACGTCTTCACCAGAGACGATTGCCAGAGGCTTCTGAGTACAAGTTAACAATGCAGACCTGGAGGGTATCCCCAGGTGCAGTCGACAGTAATCTTGGAACCTCCTGACTCAGAGTACTGCTACCTTCTCACTGCCATAGGAATGCAGCTAGTTGACAGCTGGCTTCAAGTCATGCTTCCCTGTGAGAGCTGAGGACAGGGCAGAACCCTCCCGCATCCTGCCTGACTGTAGGAGTAGCTGCTAACATCCTAATGTTAGTGGCTGGGAGAGGTTGCGGGAAAAGCATGTGTGAGCACTGGGCCTGAACTCCCGTGTACCTGAGTTGAATACAGCGATTTCCAACGGCTTTCCTCAAACCAGAGTGTAGCTATGTTCCAAATCCCATGTACGAGCGGGTAGCAGACATCTGCCTCCCATGCATACACACTTCTGAGCGTTGAGCTTATGGCCTGTACCTCCACTTCCAGCCTGCTGGTACCCTTGGCTTCTAAAAGGCCTAGGCTCGCTGTTTGACGGAAGTGCTGGGAGAGGTAAGTGGAATCTCCCGCCACACAAGACCAGTGCCTCCAAGCTCAATTCACGATTTCCCAGTAATTCTTGTGGTAGACAGGTGTTACATACTAAGTTCCATATGTGAGATGGTAGCTGAACGCCTTGTCCAAAAGCATCTTACTTCAGAGAGTTGAGCCCACCCTCAGTCCCTCACAGTTCCACACTGCCTGCAGAGTGAGTTTCACACGTCTTCACCAGAGACGATTGCCAGAGGCTTCTGAGTACAAGTTAACAATGCAGACCTGGAGGGTATCTCCAGGTTCAGTAGAGTGGTAATCTTGGAACCTCCTGACTCAGAGTACTGCTACCTTCTCACTGCCATAGGAATGCAGCTAGTTAGCTGGCTTCAAGACATGCTTCCCTGTGAGAGCTGAGGACAGGGCAGAACCCTCCCGCATCCTGCCTGACTGTAGGAGTAGCTGCTAACATCCTAATGTTAGTGGCTGGGAGAGGTTGCGGGAAAAGCATGTGTGAGCACTGGGCCTGAACTCCCGTGTATCTGAGTTGAATACAGCGATTTCTAATGGCCTTCGTCAATCACAGTGTAGCTAGGTTCCAACTCCCATGTCCGAGTGGGTAGCAGACATCTGCCTCCCATGCATACACACTTCTGAGAGTTGAGCTTATGGCCTGTACCTCCACAGCCAGCCTGCTGGTACCCTTGGCTTCTAAAAGGCCTAGGTTCGCTGTTTGACGGAAGTGCTGGGAGAGGTAATTGGACTCACCCCGCACACAAGACTAGTGCCTCCAAGCACAGTTCAGCGATTTCCTAGTAATTCCTGTGGTAGACTGGTGCTACATACTAAGTTCCATACGTGAGAGGGTAGCTGAATGCCTTGTCCTAAACCATCTTACTTTTGAGAGTTGAGCTCAGCCTCAGTCCCTCACAGTTCCACACTGCCTGCAGAGTGAGTTTCGCAGGTCTTCAGCAGAGACGTTTGCCAGAGGCTTCTGAGACGCAGGGTAACAATGCAGACCTGGAGGGTATCCCCAGGTGCAGTCGACTGGTAATCTTGGAACCTCCTGACTCAGAATACTGCTACCTTCTCACTGCCATAGGAATGCAGCTAGTTGACAGCTGGCTTCAAGACATGCTTCCCTGTGAGAGCTGAGGACAGGGCAGAACCCTCCCGCATGCTGCCTGACTGTAGGAGTAGCTGCTAACATCCTAATGTTAGTGGCTGGGAGAGGTTGCGGGAAAAGCATGTGTGAGCACTAGGCCTGAACTCCCGTGTATCTGAGTTAAATACAGCGATTTCCAACGGCTTTCCTCAACCAGAGTGTAGCTAGGTTCCAAACCCATTTACGAGCGGGTAGCAGACATCTGCCTCCCATGCATACACACTTCTGAGAGTTGAGCTTATGGCCGGTACCTCCACACCAGCCTGCTGGTACCCTTGGCTTCTAAAAGGCCTAGGCTCGGTGTTTGACGGAAGTGCTGGGAGAGGTAATTGGAATCTCCCGGCACACAAGACGAGTGCCTCCAAGCTCAATTCACGGTTTCCCAGTAATTCTTGTGGTAGACAGGTGCTACATACTAAGTTCCATATGTGAGATGGTAGCTGAACGCCTTGTCCAAAAGCGTCTTACTTCTGAGAGTTGAGCCCACCCTCAGTCCCTCACAGTTCCACACTGCCTGCAGAGTGAGTTTCACACGTCTTCACCAGAGACGATTGCCAGAGGCTTCTGAGTACAAGTTAACAATGCAGACCTGGAGGGTATCTCCAGGTGCAGTAGAGTGGTAATCTTGGAACCTCCTGACTCAGAGTACTGCTACCTTCTCACTGCCATAGGAATGCAGCTAGTTGACAGCTGGCTTCAAGACATGCTTCCCTGTGAGAGCTGAAGACAGGGCAGAACCCTCCCGCATCCTGCCTGACTGTAGGAGTAGCTGCTAACATCCTAATGTTAGTGGCTGGGAGAGGTTGCGGGAAAAGCATGTGTGAGCACTGGGCCTGAACTCCCGTGTATCTGAGTTGAATACAGCGATTTCCAATGGCCTTCTTCAATCACAGTGTAGCTAGGTTCCAACTCCCATGTCCGAGTGGGTAGCAGACATCTGCCTCCCATGCATACACACTTCTGAGAGTTGAGCTTATGGCCTGTACCTCCACATCCAGCCTGCTGGTACCCTTGGCTTCTAAAAGGCCTAGGCTCGCTGTTTGACGGAAGTGCTGGGAGAGGTAATTGGAATCTCCCGGCACACAAGACAAGTGCCTCCAAGCTCAATTCACGATTTCCCAGTAATTCTTGTGGTAGACAGGTGCTACATACTAAGTTCCATATGTGAGATGGTAGCTGAACGCCTTGTCCAAAAGCATCTTACTTCTGAGAGTTGAGCCCACCCTCAGTCCCTCACACTTCCACACTGCCTGCAGAGTGAGTTTCACACGTCTTCAACAGAGACGATTGCCAGAGGCTTCTGAGTACAAGTTAACAATGCAGACCTGGAGGGTATCTCCAGGTGCAGTAGAGTGGTAATCTTGGAACCTCCTGACTCAGAGTACTGCTACCTTCTCACTGCCATAGGAATGCAGCTAGTTGACAGCTGGCTTCAAGACATGCTTCCCTGTGAGAGCTGAGGACAGGGCAGAACCCTCCCGCATCCTGCCTGAATGTCGGAGTAGCTGCTAACATCCTAATGTTAGTGGCTGGGAGAGGTTGCGGGAAAAGCATGTGTGAGCACTGGGCCTGAACTCTCGTGTATCTGAGTTGAATACAGCGATTTCCAATGGCCTTCTCCAATCACAGTGTAGCTAGGTTCCAACTCCCATGTCCGAGTGGGTAGCAGACATCTGCCTCCCATGCATACACACTTCTGAGAGTTGAGCTTATGGCCTGTACCTCCACATCCAGCCTGCTGGTACCCTTGGCTTCTAAAAGGCCTAGGCTCGCTGTTTGACGGAAGTGCTGGGAGAGGTAATTGGACTCACACGGCATACAAGACTAGTGCCTCCAAGCTCAGTTCAGCGATTTCCTAGTAATTCCTGTGGTAGACTGGTGCTACATACTAAGTTCCATACGTGAGAGGGTAGCTGAACGCCTTGTCCAAAACCATCTTACTTTTGAGAGTTGAGCTCAGCCTCAGTCCCTCACAGTTCCACACTGCCTGCCGAGTGAGTTTCGCAGGTCTTCAGCAGAGACGTTTGCCAGAGGCTTCTGAGACGCAGGGTAACAATGCAGACCTGTAGGGTATCCCCAGGTGCAGTCGACTGGTAATCTTGGAACCTCCTGACTCAGAATACTGCTACCTTCTCACTGCCATAGGAATGCAGCTAGTTGACAGCTGGCTTCAAGACATGCTTCCCTGTGAGAGCTGAGGACAGGGCAGAACCCTCCCGCATGCTGCCTGACTGTAGGAGTAGCTGCTAACATCCTTATGTTAGTGGCTGGGAGAGGTTGCGGGAAAAGCATGTGTGAGCACTGGGCCTGAACTCCCGTGTATCTGAGTTGAATACAGCGATTTCCAACGGCTTTCCTCAACCAGAGTGTAGCTAGGTTCCAAATGCCATGTAAGATCGGGTAGCAGACAGCTGCCTCCCATGCATACACACTTCTGAGAGTTGAGCTTATGGCCTGTACCTCCACAGCCAGCCTGCTGGTACCCTTGGCTTCTAAAAGGCCTAGGCTCGCTGTTTGATGGAAGTGCTGGCAGAGGTAATTGGAATCACCCGGCACACAAGACGAGTGCCTCCAAGCTCAGTTCAGCGATTTCCTAGTAATTCCTGTGGTAGACTGGTGCTACATACTAAGTTCCATACGTGAGAGGGTAGCTGATCGCCTTGTCCAAAACCATCTTACTTCTGAGAGTTGAGATCAGCCTCAGTCCCTCACAGTTCCACACTGCCTGCAGAGTAAGTGTAGCAGGTCTTCAGCAGAGACGTTTGCGAGAGGCTTCTGAGACGCAGGGTAACAATGCAGACCTGGAGGGTATCCCCAGGTGCAGTCGACTGGTAATCTTGGAACCTCCTGACTCAGAATACTGCTACCTTCTCACTGCCATAGGAATGCAGCTAGTTGACAGCTGGCTTCAAGACATGCTTCCCTGTGAGAGCTGAGGACAGGGCAGAACCCTCCCGCATGCTGCCTGACTGTAGGAGTAGCTGCTAACATCCTTATGTTAGTGGCTGTGAGAGTTTGCGGGAAAAGCATGTGTGAGCACTGGGCCTGAACTCCCGTGTATCTGAGTTGAATACAGCGATTTCCAACGGCTTTCCTCAACCAGAGTGTAGCTAGGTTCCAAATCCCATGTACGAGCGGGTAGCAGACATCTGCCTCCCATGCATACACACTTCTTAGAGTTGAGCTTATGGCCTGTACCTCCATATCCAGCCTGCTGGTACCCTTGGCTTCTAAAAAGCCTAGGCTCGCTGTCTGACGCAAGTGCTGGGAGAGGTAATTGGAATCTCCTGGCACACAGGACGAGTGCCTCCATGCTCAATTCACGATTTCCCAGTAATTCTTGTGGTAGACAGGTGCTACATACTAAGTTCCATATGTGAAAAGGTAGAAGAACGCCTTGTCCAAAAGCATCTTACTTCTGAGAGTTGAGCACACCCTCAGTCCCTCACACTTCCACACTGCCTGCAGAGTGAGTTTCACACGTCTTCACCAGAGACGATTGCCAGAGGCTTCTGAGTACAAGTTAACAATGCAGACCTGGAGGGTATCTCCAGGTGCAGTAGAGTGGTAATCTTGGAACCTCCTGACTCAGAGTACTGCTACCTTCTCACTGCCATAGGAATGCAGCTAGTTGAGAGCTGGCTTCAAGACATGCTTCCCTGTGAGAGCTGAGGACAGGGCAGAACCGTCCCGCATGCAGCCTGACTGTAGGAGTAGCTGCTAACATCCTAATGTTAGTGGCTGGGAGAGGTTGCGGGAAAAGCATGTGTGAGCACTGGGCCTGAACTCCCGTGTATCTGAGTTGAATACAGCGATTTCCAACGGCTTCCCTCAACCAGAGTGTATCTAGGTTCCAAATCCCATGTACGAGCGGGTAGCAGACATCTGCCTCCCATGCATACACACTTCTGAGAGTTGAGCTTATGGCCTGTACCTCCACAGCCAGCCTGCTGGTACCCTTGGCTTCTAAAAGGCCTAGGCTCGCTGTTTGACGGAAGTGCTGGGAGAGGTAATTGGAATCTCCCGGCACACAAGACGACTGCCT
Organism: Canis aureus; assembly: GCF_053574225.1. Taxonomy (NCBI): domain Eukaryota; kingdom Metazoa; phylum Chordata; class Mammalia; order Carnivora; family Canidae; genus Canis; species Canis aureus. The sequence continues at coordinate 45,823,873 of NC_135638.1, read as the reverse complement.
CCAAGCTCAATTCACGATTTCCCAGTAATTCTTGTGGTAGACAGTTGTTACATACTAAGTTCCATATGTGAGATGGTAGCTGAACGCCTTGTCCAAAAGCATCTTACTTCTGAGAGTTGAGCCCACCCTCAGTACCTCACAGTTCCACACTGCCTGCAGAGTGAGTTTCACACGTCTTCACCAGAGACGATTGCCAGAGGCTTCTGAGTACAAGTTAACAATCCAGACCTGGAGGGTATCTCCAGGTGCAGTAGAGTGGTAATCTTGGAACCTCCTGACTCAGAGTACTGCTACCTTCTCACTGCCATAGGAATGCAGCTAGTTGACAGCTGGCTTCAAGACATGCTTCCCTGTGAGAGCTGAGGACAGGGCAGAACCCTCCCGCATCCTGCCTGACTGTAGGAGTAGCTGCTAACATCCTAATATTAGTGGCTGGGAGAGGTTGCGGGAAAAGCATGTGTGAGCACTGGGCCTGAACTCCCGTGTATCTGAGTTGAATACAGCGATTTCCAATGGCCTTCTTCAATCAGAGTGTAGCTATGTTCCAAATCCCATGTACGAGCGGGTAGCAGACATCTGCCTCCCATGCATACACACTTCTGAGAGTTGAGCTTATGGCCTGTACCTCCACATCCAGCCTGCTGGTACCCTTGGCTTCTAAAAGGCCTAGGCTCGCTGTTTGACGGAAGTGCTGGGAGAGGTAATTGGAATCACCCGGCACACAAGACTAGTGCCTCCAAGCTCAGTTCAGCGATTTCCTAGTAATTCCTGTGGTAGACTGGTGCTACATACTAAGTTCCATACGTGAGAGGGTAGCTGAACGCCTTGTCCAAAACCATCTTACTTCTGAGAGTTCAGCTCAGCCTTAGTCCCTCACAGTTCCACACTGCCTGCAGAGTGAGTTTCGCAGGTCTTCAGCAGATACGTTTGCCAGAGGCTTCTGAGACGCAGGGTAACAATGCAGACCTGGAGGGTATCCCCAGGTGCAGTCGACTGGTAATCTTGGAACCTCCTGACTCAGAATACTGCTACCTTCTCACTGCCATAGGAATGCAGCTAGTTGACAGCTGGCTTCAAGACATGCTTCCCTGTGAGAGCTGAGGACAGGGCAGAACCCTCCCGCATGCTGCCTGACTGTAGGAGTAGCTGCTAACATCCTAATGTTAGTGGCTGGGAGAGGTTGCGGGAAAAGCATGTGTGAGCACTGGGCCTGAACTCCCGTGTATCTGAGTTGAATACAGCCATTTCCAACGACTTTCCTCAACCAGAGTGTAGCTAGGTTCCAAATCCCATGTACGAGCGGGTAGCAGACATCTGCCTCCCATGCATACACACTTCTGAGAGTTGAGCTTATGGCCTGTACCTCCACATCCAGCCTGCTGGTACCCTTGGCTTCTAAAAGGCCTAGGCTCGCTGTTTGACGGAAGTGCTGGGAGAGGTAATTGGAATCTCCCGGCACACAAGACGAGTGCCTCCAAGCTGAATTCACGATTTCCCAGTAATTCTTGTGGTAGACATGTGCTACATACTAAGTTCCATATGTGAGAAGGTAGCTGAACGCCTTGTCCAAAAGCATCTTACTTCTGAGAGTTGAGCACACCCTCAGTCCCTCACACTTCCACACTGCCTGCAGAGTGAGTTTCACACGTCTTCACCAGAGAAGATTGCCGGAGGCTTCTGAGTACAAGTTACAATGCAGACCTGGAGGGTATCTCCAGGTGCAGTAGAGTGGTAATCTTGGAACCTCCTGACTCAGAGTACTGCTACCTTCTCACTGCCATAGGAATGCAGCTAGTTGAGAGCTGGCTTCAAGACATGCTTCCCTGTGAGAGCTGAGGATAGGGCAGAACCCTCCCGCATGCTGCCTGACTGTAGGAGTAGCTGCTAACATCCTTATGTTAGTGGCTGGGAGTGGTTGCGGGAAAAGCATGTGTGAGCAGTGGGCCTGACCTCCCGTGTATCTGAGTTGAATACAGCGATTTCCAACGGTTTCCTCAACCAGAGTGTAGCTAGGTTCCAAATCCCATGTACGAGCGGGTAGCAGACATCTGCCTCCCATGCATACACACTTCTGAGAGTTGAGCTTATGGCCTGTACCTCCACATCCAGCCTGCTGGTACCCTTGGCTTCTAAAAGGCCTAGGCTCGCTGTTTGACGGAAGTGCTGGGAGAGGTAATTGGAATCTCCCGGCACACAAGACGAGTGCCTCCAAGCTCAATTCACGATTTCCCAGTAATTCTTGTGGTAGACAGGTGCTACATACTAAGTTCCATATGTGAGAAGGTAGCTGAACGCCTTGTCCAAAAGCATCTTACTTCTGAGAGTTGAGCACACCCTCAGTCCCTCACACTTCCACACTGCCTGCAGAGTGAGTTTCACACGTCTTCACCAGAGACGATTGCCGGAGGCTTCTGAGTACAAGTTACAATGCAGACCTGGAGGGTATCTCCAGGTGCAGTAGAGTGGTAATCTTGGAACCTCCTGACTCAGAGTACTGCTACCTTCTCACTGCCATAGGAATGCAGCTAGTTGAGAGCTGGCTTCAAGTCATGCTTCCCTGTGAGAGCTGAGGACAGGGCAGAACCCTCCCGCATGCTGCCTGACTGTAGGAGTAGCTGCTAACATCCTTATGTTAGTGGCTGGGAGTGGTTGCGGGAAAAGCATGTGTGAGCACTGGGCCTGAACTCCCGTGTATCTGAGTTGAATACAGCGATTTCCAACGGTTTCCTCAACCAAAGTGTAGCTAGGTTCCAAATCCCATGTACGAGCGGGTAGCAGACATCTGCCTCCCATGCATACACACTTCTGAGAGTTGAGCTTATGGCCTGTACCTCCACAGCCAGCCTGCTGGTACCCTTGGCTTCTAAAAGGCCTAGGCTCGCTGTTTGACGGAAGTGCCTGGAGAGGTAATTGGAATCTCCCGGCACACAAGACGAGTGCCTCCAAGCTCAATTCACGATTTCCCAGTAATTCTTGTGGTAGACAGGTGCTACATACTAAGTTCCATATGTGAGATGGTAGCTGAACGCCTTGTCCAAAAGCGTCTTACTTCTGAGAGTTGAGCCCACCCTCAGTCCGTCACAGTTCCACACTGCCTGCAGAGTGAGTTTCACACGTCTTCACCAGAGACGATTGCCAGAGGCTTCTGAGTACAAGTTAACAATGCGGACCTGGAGGGTATCTCCAGGTGCAGTAGAGTGGTAATCTTGGAACCTCCTGACTCAGAGTACTGCTACCTTCTCACTGCCATAGGAATGCAGCTAGTTGACAGCTGGCTTCAAGACATGCTTCCCTGTGAGAGCTGAGGACAGGGCAGAACCCTCCCGCATGCTGCCTGACTGTAGGAGTAGCTGCTAACATCCTAATGTTAGTGGCTGGGAGAGGTTGCGGGAAAAGCATGTGTGAGCACTGGGCCTGAACTCCCGTGTATCTGAGTTGAATACAGCGATTTCCAATGGCCTTCTTCAATCACAGTGTAGCTAGGTTCCAACTCCCATGTCCGAGTGGGTAGCAGACATCTGCCTCCCATGCATACACACTTCTGAGAGTTGAGCTTATGGCCTGTACCTCCACATCCAGCCTGCTGGTACCCTTGGGTTCTAAAAGGCCTAGGCTCGCTGTTTGAGGGAAGTGCTGGGAGAGTTAATTGGAATCACCGGCACAAAAGACTAGTGCCTCCAAGCTCAGTTCAGCGATTTCCCAGTAATTCCTGTGGTAGACTGGTGCTACATACTAAGTTCCATACGTGAGAGGGTAGCTGAACGCCTTGTCCAAAACCATCTTACTTCTGAGAGTGGAGCTCAGCCTCAGTCCCTCACAGTTCCACACTGCTGCAGAGTGAGTTTCGCAGGTCTTCAGCAGAGACGTTTGCCAGAGGCTTCTGAGACGCAGGGTAACAATGCAGACCTGGAGGGTATCCCCAGGTGCAGTCGACTGGTAATCTTGGAACCTCCTGACTCAGAATACTGCTACCTTCTCACTGCCGTAGGAATGCAGCTAGTTGACAGCTGGCTTCAAGACATGCTTCCCTGTGAGAGCTGAGGACAGGGGAGAACCCTCCCGCATGCTGCCTGACTGTAGGAGTAGCTGCTAACATCCTTATGTTAGTGGCTGGGAGAGGTTGCGGGAAAAGCATGTGTGAGCACTGGGCCTGAACTCCCGTGTATCTGAGTTGAATACAGCGATTTCCAACGGCTTTCCTCACCACAGTGTAGCTAGGTTCCAAATCCCATGTACGAGCGGGTAGCAGACATCTGCCTCCCATGCATACACACTTCTGAGAGTTGAGCTTATGGCCTGTACCTCCACAGCCAGCCTGCTGGTACCCTTGGCTTCTAAAAGGCCTAGGCTCGCTGTTTGACGGAAGTGCTGGGAGAGGTAATTGGAATCTCCCGGCACACAAGACGAGTGCCTCCAAGCTCAATTCACGATTTCCCAGTAATTCTTGTGGTAGACAGGTGCTACATACTAAGTTCCATATGTGAGAAGGTAGCTGAACGCCTTGTCCAAAAGCATCTTACTTCTGAGAGTTGAGCACACCCTCAGTCCCTCACACTTCCACACTGCCTGCAGAGTGAGTTTCACACGTCTTCACCAGAGACGATTGCCAGAGGCTTCTGAGTACAAGTTACAATGCAGACCTGGAGGGTATCTCCAGGTGCAGGAGAGTGGTAATCTTGGAACCTCCTGACTCAGAATACTGCTACCTTCTCACTGCCATAGGAATGCAGCTAGTTGACAGCTGGCTTCAAGACATGCTTCCCTGTGAGAGCTGAGGACAGGGCAGGACCCTCCCGCATGCTGCCTGACTGTAGGAGTAGCTGCTAACATCCTTATGTTAGTGGCTGGGAGAGGTTGCGGGAAAAGCATGTGTGAGCACTGGGCCTGAACTCCCGTGTACCTGAGATGAATACAGCGATTTCCAACGGCTTTCCTCAACCAGAGTGTAGCTAGGTTCCAAATCCCATGTACGAGCGGGTAGCAGACATCTGCCTCCCATGCATACACACTTCTGAGAGTTGAGCTTATGGCCTGTACCTCCACAGCCAGCCTGCTGGTACCCTTGGCTTCTAAAAGGCCTAGGCTCGCTGTTTGACGGAAGTGCTGGGAGAGGTAATTGGAATCACCCGGCACACAAGACTAGTGCCTCCAAGCTCAGTTCAGCGATTTCCTAGTAATTCCTGTGGTAGACTGGTGCTACATACTAAGTTCCATACGTGAGAGGGTAGCTGAACGCCTTGTCCAAAACCATCTTACTTCTGAGAGTTGAGCTCAGCCTCAGTCCCTCACATTTCCACACTGCCTGCAGAGTGAGTTTCGCAGGTCTTCAGCAGAGACGTTTGCCAGAGGCTTCTGAGACGCAGGGTAACAATGCAGACCTGGAGGGTATCCCCAGGTGCAGTCGACTGGTAATCTTGGAACCTCCTGACTCAGAGTACTGCTACCTTCTCACTTCCATAGGAATGCAGCTAGTTGACAGCTGGCTTCAAGACATGCTTCCCTGTGAGAGCTGAGGACAGGGCAGAACCCTCCAGCATGCTGCCTGACTGTAGGAGTAGCTGCTAACATCCTTATGTTAGTGGCTGGGAGAGGTTGCGGGAAAAGCATGTGTGAGCACTGGGCCTGAACTCCCGTGTATCTGAGTTGAATACAGCGATTTCCAACGGCTTTCCTCAACCAGAGTGTAGCTAGGTTCCAAATCCCACGTACGAGCGGGTAGCAGACATCTGCCTCCCATGCATACACAGTTCTGAGAGTTGAGCTTATGGCCTGTACCTCCACAGCCAGCCTGCTGGTTCCCTTGGCTTCTAAAAGGCCTAGGCTCGCTGTTTGACGGAAGTGCTGGGAGAGGTAATTGGAATCTCCGGGCACACAAGACGAGTGCCTCCAAGCTCAATTCACGATTTTCCAGTAATTCTTGTGGTAGACAGGTGCTACATACTAAGTTCCATATGTGAGAAGGTAGCTGAACGCCTTGTCCAAAACCATCTTACTTCTGAGAGTTGAGCACACCCTCAGTCCCTCACACTTCCACACTGCCTGCAGAGTGAGTTTCACACGTCTTCACCAGAGACGATTGCCAGAGGCTTCTGATTACAAGTTAACAATGCAGACCTGGAGGGTATCTCCAGGTGCAGTAGAGTGGTAATCTTGGAACCTCCTGACTCAGAGTACTGCTACCTACTCACTGCCATAGGAATGCAGCTAGTTGACAGCTGGCTTCAAGACATGCTTCCCTGTGAGAGCTGAGGACTGGGCAGAACCCTCCCGCATCCTGCCTGACTGTAAGAGTAGCTGCTAACATCCTAATGTTAGTGGCTGGGAGAGGTTGCGGGAAAAGCATGTGTGAGCACTGGGCCTGAACTCCCGTGTATCTGAGTTGAATACAGCGATTTCCAACGGTTTCCTCAACCGGAGTGTAGCTAGGTTCCAAATCCCATGTACGAGCGGGTAGCAGACATCTGCATCCCATGCATACACACTTCTGAGAGTTGAGCTTATGGCCTGTACCTCCACAGCCAGCCTGCTGGTACCCTTGGCTTCTAAAAGGCCTAGGCTCGCTGTTTGACGCAAGTGCTGGGAGAGGCAATTGGAATCACCCGGCACACAAGACTAGTGCCTCCAAGCTCAGTTCAGCGATTTCCTAGTAATTCCTGTGGTAGACTGGTGCTACATACTAAGTTCCATACGTGAGAGGGTAGCTGAACGCCTTGTCCAAAACCATCTTACTTCTGAGAGTTGAGCTCAGCCTCAGTCCCTCACAGTTCCACACTGCCTGCAGAGTGAGTTTCGCAGGTCTTCAGCAGAGACGTTTTCCAGAGGCTTCTGAGACGCAGGGTAACAATGCAGACCTGGAGGGTATCCCCAGGTGCAGTCGACTGGTAATCTTGGAACCTCCTGACTCAGAATACTGCTACCTTCTCACTGCCAAAGGAATGCAGCTAGTTCACAGCTGGCTTCAAGACATGCTTCCCTGTGAGAGCTGAAGACAGGGCAGAACCCTCCTGCATGCTGCCTGACTGTAGGAGTAGCTGCTAACATCCTTATGTTAGTGGCTGGGAGAGGTTGCGGGAAAAGCATGTGTGAGCACTGGGCCTGAAATCCCGTGTACCTGAGTTGAATACAGCGATTTCCAACGGCTTTCCTCAACCAGAGTGTAGCTAGGTTCCAAATCCCATGTACGAGCGGGTAGCAGACATCTGCCTCCCATGCATACACACTTCTGAGAGTTGAGCTTATGGCCTGTACCTCCACAGCCAGCCTGCTGGTACCCTTGGCTTCTAAAAGGCCTAGGCTCGCTGTTTGGCGGAAGTGCTGGGAGAGGTAATTGGAATCACCCGGCACACAAGACTAGTGCCTCCAAGCTCAGTTCAGCGGTTTCCTAGTAATTCCTGTGGTAGACTGGTGCTACATACTAAGTTCCATACATGAGAGTGTAGCTGAACGCCTTGTCCAAAACCATCTTACTTCTGAGAGTTGAGCTCAGCCTCAGTCCCTCACAGTTCCACACTGCCTGCAGAGTGAGTTTCGCAGGTCTTCAGCAGAGACGTTTGCCAGAGGCTTCTGAGACGCAGGGTAACAATGCAGACCTGGAGGGTATCCCCAGGTGCAGTCGACTGGTAATCTTGGAACCTCCTGACTCAGAATACTGCTACCTTCTCACTGCCATAGGAATGCAGCTAGTTGACAGCTGGCTTCAAGACATGCTTCCCTGTGAGAGCTGAGGACAGGGCAGAACCCTCCCGCATGCTGCCTGACTGTAGGAGTAGCTGCTAACATCCTTATGTTAGTGGCTGGGAGAGGTTGCGGGAAAAGCATGTGTGAGCACTGGGCCTGAATTCCCGTGTATCTGAGTTGAATACAGCGATTTCCAATGGCCTTCTTCAATCACAGGGTAGCTAGGTTCCAACTCCCATGTCCGAGTGGATAGCAGACATCTGCCTCCCATGCATACACACTCCTGAGAGTTGAGCTTATGGCCTGTACCTCCACATCCAGCCTGCTGGTACCCTTGGCTTCTAAAAGGCCTAGGCTCGCTGTTTGACGGAAGTGCTGCGAGAGGTAATTGGAATCACCCGGCACACAAGACTAGTGCCTCCAAGCTCAGTTCAGCGATTTCCTAGTAATTCCTGTGGTAGACTGGTGCTACATACTAAGTTCCATACGTGAGAGGGTAGCTGAACGCCTTGTCCAAAACCATCTTACTTCTGAGAGTTGAGCTCAGCCTCAGTCCCTCACAGTTCCACACTGCCTGCAGAGTGAGTTTCGCAGGTCTTCAGCAGAGACGTTTGCCAGAGGCTTCTGAGACGCAGGGTAACAATGCAGACCTGGAGGGTATCCCCAGGTGCAGTCGACTGGTAATCTTGGATCCTCCTGACTCAGAATACTGCTACCTTCTCACTGCCATAGGAATGCAGCTAGTTGACAGCTGGCTTCAAGACATGCTTCCCTGTGAGAGCTGAGGACAGGGCAGAACCCTCCCGCATGCTGCCTGACTGTAGGAGTAGCTGCTAACATCCTAATGTTAGTGGCTGGGAGATGTTGCGGGAAAAGCATGTGTGAGCACCGGGACTGAACTCCCGTGTATCTGAGTTGAATACAGCGATTTCCAACGGCTTTCCTCAACCAGAGTGTAGCTAGGTTCCAAATCCCATGTACGAGCAGGTAGCAGACATCTGCCTCCCATGCATACACACTTCTGAGAGTTGAGCTTATGGCCTGTACCTCCACAGCCAGCCTGCTGGTACCCTTGGCTTCTAAAAGGCCTTGGCTCGCTGTTTGACGGAAGTGCTGGGAGAGGTAATTGGAATCTCCCGGCACACAAGACGAGTGCCTCCAAGCTCAATTCACGATTTCCCAGTAATTCTTGTGGTAGACAAGTGCTACATACTAAGTTCCATATGTGAGAAGGTAGCTGAACGCCTTGTCCAAAAGCATCTTACTTCTGAGAGTTGAGCACACCCTCAGACCCTCACACTTCCACACTGCCTGCAGAGTGAGTTTCACACGTCTTCACCAGGACGATTGCCAGAGGCTTCTGAGTACAAGTTAACAATGCAGACCTGGAGGGTATCTCCAGGTGCAGTAGAGTGGTAATCTTGGAACCTCCTGACTCAGAGTACTGCTAACTTCTCACTGCCATAGGAATGCAGCTAGTTGAAAGCTGGCTTCAAGACATGCTTCCCTGTGAGAGCTGAGGACAGGGCAGGACCCTCCCGCATCCTGCCTGACTGTAGGAGTAGCTGCTAACATCCTAATGTTAGTGGCTGGGAGAGGTTGCGGGAAAAGCATGTGTGAGCACTGGGCCTGAACTCCCGTGTATCTGAGTTGAATACAGCGATTTCCAATGGCGTTCTTCAATCACAGTGTAGCTAGGTTCCAACTCCCATGTCCGAGTGGGTAGCAGACATCTGCCTCCCATGCATACACACTTCTGAGAGTTGAGCTTATGGCCTGTACCTCCACATCCAGCCTGCTGGTACTCTTGGGTTCTAAAAGGCCTAGGATCGCTGTTTGACGGAAGTGCTGGGAGAGGTAATTGGAATCACCCGGCACACAAGACTAGTGCCTCCAAGCACAGTTCAGCGATTTCCTAGTAATTCCTGTGGTAGACTGGTGCTACATACTAAGTTCCATACGTGAGAGGGTAGCTGAACGCCTTGTCCAAAACCATCTTACTTCTGAGAGTTGAGCTCAGCCTCAGTCCCTCACAGTTCCACACTGCCTGCAGAGTGAGTTTCGGAGGTCTTCAGCAGAGACGTTTGTCAGAGGCTTCTGAGACGCAGGGTAACAATGCAGACCTGGAGGGTATCCCCAGGTGCAGTCGACTGGTAATCTTGGAACCTCCTGACTCAGAATACTGCTACCTTCTCACTGCCATAGGAATGCAGCTAGTTGACAGCTGGCTTCAAGACATGCTTCCCTGTGAGAGCTGAGGACAGGGCAGAACCCTCCCGCATGCTGCCTGACTGTAGGAGTAGCTGCTAACATCCTTATGTTAGTGGCTGGGAGAGGTTGTGGGAAAAGCATGTGTGAGCACTGGGCCTGAACTCCCGTGTATCTGAGTTGAATACAGCGATTTCCAACGGCTTTCCTCAACCAGAGTGTAGCTAGGTTCCAAATCCCATGTACGAGCGGGTAGCAGACATCTGCCTCCCATGCATACACACTTCTGAGAGTTGAGCTTATGGCCTGTACCTCCACAGCCAGCCTGCTGGTACCCTTGGACTCTAAAAGGCCTAGGCTCGCTGTTTGACGGAAGTGCTGGGAGAGGTAATTGGAATTCCCGGCACACAAGACGAGTGCCTCCAAGCTCAATTCACGATTTCCCAGTAATTCTTGTGGTAGACAGGTGCTACATACTAAGTTCCATATGTGAGAAGGTAGCTGAACGCCTTGTCCAAAAGCATCTTACTTCTGAGAGTTGAGCACACCCTCAGACCCTCACACTTCCACACTGCCTGCAGAGTGAGTTTCACACGTCTTCACCAGGACGATTGCCAGAGGCTTCTGAGTACAAGTTAACAATGCAGACCTGGAGGGTATCTCCAGGTGCAGTAGAGTGGTAATCTTGGAACCTCCTGACTCAGAGTACTGCTAACTTCTCACTGCCATAGGAATGCAGCTAGTTGAAAGCTGGCTTCAAGACATGCTTCCCTGTGAGAGCTGAGGACAGGGCAGGACCCTCCCGCATCCTGCCTGACTGTAGGAGTAGCTGCTAACATCCTAATGTTAGTGGCTGGGAGAGGTTGCGGGAAAAGCATGTGTGAGCACTGGGCCTGAACTCCCGTGTATCTGAGTTGAATACAGCGATTTCCAATGGCCTTCTTCAATCACAGTGTAGCTAGGTTCCAACTCCCATGTCCGAGTGGGTAGCAGACATCTGCCTCCCATGCATACACACTTCTGAGAGTTGAGCTTATGGCCTGTACCTCCACATCCAGCCTGCTGGTACTCTTGGGTTCTAAAAGGCCTAGGATCGCTGTTTGACGGAAGTGCTGGGAGAGGTAATTGGAATCACCCGGCACACAAGACTAGTGCCTCCAAGCTCAGTTCAGCGATTTCCTAGTAATTCCTGTGGTAGACTGGTGCTACATACTAAGTTCCATACGTGAGAGGGTAGCTGAACGCCTTGTCCAAAACCATCTTACTTCTGAGAGTTGAGCTCAGCCTCAGTCCCTCACAGTTCCACACTGCCTGCAGAGTGAGTTTCGGAGGTCTTCAGCAGAGATGTTTGTCAGAGGCTTCTGAGACGCAGGGTAACAATGCAGACCTGGAGGGTATCCCCAGGTGCAGTCGACTGGTAATCTTGGAACCTCCTGACTCAGAATACTGCTACCTTCTCACTGCCATAGGAATGCAGCTAGTTGACAGCTGGCTTCAAGACATGCTTCCCTGTGAGAGCTGAGGACAGGGCAGAACCCTCCCGCATGCTGCCTGACTGTAGGAGTAGCTGCTAACATCCTAATGTTAGTGGCTGGGAGATGTTGCGGGAAAAGCATGTGTGAGCACCGGGACTGAACTCCCGTGTATCTGAGTTGAATACAGCGATTTCCAACGGCTTTCCTCAACCAGAGTGTAGCTAGGTTCCAAATCCCATGTACGAGCAGGTAGCAGACATCTGCCTCCCATGCATACACACTTCTGAGAGTTGAGCTTATGGCCTGTACCTCCACAGCCAGCCTGCTGGTACCCTTGGCTTCTAAAAGGCCTTGGCTCGCTGTTTGACGGAAGTGCTGGGAGAGGTAATTGGAATCTCCCGGCACACAAGACGAGTGCCTCCAAGCTCAATTCACGATTTCCCAGTAATTCTTGTGGTAGACAAGTGCTACATACTAAGTTCCATATGTGAGAAGGTAGCTGAACGCCTTGTCCAAAAGCATCTTACTTCTGAGAGTTGAGCACACCCTCAGACCCTCACACTTCCACACTGCCTGCAGAGTGAGTTTCACACGTCTTCAGCAGGACGATTGCCAGAGGCTTCTGAGTACAAGTTAACAATGCAGACCTGGAGGGTATCTCCAGGTGCAGTAGAGTGGTAATCTTGGAACCTCCTGACTCAGAGTACTGCTAACTTCTCACTGCCATAGGAATGCAGCTAGTTGAAAGCTGGCTTCAAGACATGCTTCCCTGTGAGAGCTGAGGACAGGGCAGGACCCTCCCGCATCCTGCCTGACTGTAGGAGTAGCTGCTAACATCCTAATGTTAGTGGCTGGGAGAGGTTGCGGGAAAAGCATGTGTGAGCACTGGGCCTGAACTCCCGTGTATCTGAGTTGAATGCAGCGATTTCCAATGGCGTTCTTCAATCACAGTGTAGCTAGGTTCCAACTCCCATGTCCGAGTGGGTAGCAGACATCTGCCTCCCATGCATACACACTTCTGAGAGTTGAGCTTATGGCCTGTACCTCCACATCCAGCCTGCTGGTACTCTTGGGTTCTAAAAGGCCTAGGATCGCTGTTTGACGGAAGTGCTGGGAGAGGTAATTGGAATCACCCGGCACACAAGACTAGTGCCTCCAAGCTCAGTTCAGCGATTTCCTAGTAATTCCTGTGGTAGACTGGTGCTACATACTAAGTTCCATACGTGAGAGGGTAGCTGAACGCCTTGTCCAAAACCATCTTACTTCTGAGAGTTGAGCTCAGCCTCAGTCCCTCACAGTTCCACACTGCCTGCAGAGTGAGTTTCGGAGGTCTTCAGCAGAGACGTTTGTCAGAGGCTTCTGAGACGCAGGGTAACAATGCAGACCTGGAGGGTATCCCCAGGTGCAGTCGACTGGTAATCTTGGAACCTCCTGACTCAGAATACTGCTACCTTCTCACTGCCATAGGAATGCAGCTAGTTGACAGCTGGCTTCAAGACATGCTTCCCTGTGAGAGCTGAGGACAGGGCAGAACCCTCCCGCATGCTGCCTGACTGTAGGAGTAGCTGCTAACATCCTTATGTTAGTGGCTGGGAGAGGTTGTGGGAAAAGCATGTGTGAGCACTGGGCCTGAACTCCCGTGTATCTGAGTTGAATACAGCGATTTCCAACGGCTTTCCTCAACCAGAGTGTAGCTAGGTTCCAAATCCCATGTACGAGCGGGTAGCAGACATCTGCCTCCCATGCATACACACTTCTGAGAGTTGAGCTTATGGCCTGTACCTCCACAGCCAGCCTGCTGGTACCCTTGGACTCTAAAAGGCCTAGGCTCGCTGTTTGACGGAAGTGCTGGGAGAGGTAATTGGAATTCCCGGCACACAAGACGAGTGCCTCCAAGCACAATTCACGATTTCCCAGTAATTCTTGTGGTAGACAGGTGCTACATACTAAGTTCCATATGTGAGAAGGTAGCTGAACGCCTTGTCCAAAAGCATCTTACTTCTGAGAGTTGAGCACACCCTCAGACCCTCACACTTCCACACTGCCTGCAGAGTGAGTTTCACACGTCTTCACCAGGACGATTGCCAGAGGCTTCTGAGTACAAGTTAACAATGCAGACCTGGAGGGTATCTCCAGGTGCAGTAGAGTGGTAATCTTGGAACCTCCTGACTCAGAGTACTGCTAACTTCTCACTGCCATAGGAATGCAGCTAGTTGAAAGCTGGCTTCAAGACATGCTTCCCTGTGAGAGCTGAGGACAGGGCAGGACCCTCCCGCATCCTGCCTGACTGTAGGAGTAGCTGCTAACATCCTAATGTTAGTGGCTGGGAGAGGTTGCGGGAAAAGCATGTGTGAGCACTGGGCCTGAACTCCCGTGTATCTGAGTTGAATACAGCGATTTCCAATGGCCTTCTTCAATCACAGTGTAGCTAGGTTCCAACTCCCATGTCCGAGTGGGTAGCAGACATCTGCCTCCCATGCATACACACTTCTGAGAGTTGAGCTTATGGCCTGTACCTCCACATCCAGCCTGCTGGTACTCTTGGGTTCTAAAAGGCCTAGGATCGCTGTTTGACGGAAGTGCTGGGAGAGGTAATTGGAATCACCCGGCACACAAGACTAGTGCCTCCAAGCTCAGTTCAGCGATTTCCTAGTAATTCCTGTGGTAGACTGGTGCTACATACTAAGTTCCATACGTGAGAGGGTAGCTGAACGCCTTGTCCAAAACCATCTTACTTCTGAGAGTTGAGCTCAGCCTCAGTCCCTCACAGTTCCACACTGCCTGCAGAGTGAGTTTCGGAGGTCTTCAGCAGAGACGTTTGTCAGAGGCTTCTGAGACGCAGGGTAACAATGCAGACCTGGAGGGTATCCCCAGGTGCAGTCGACTGGTAATCTTGGAACCTCCTGACTCAGAATACTGCTACCTTCTCACTGCCATAGGAATGCAGCTAGTTGACAGCTGGCTTCAAGACATGCTTCCCTGTGAGAGCTGAGGACAGGGCAGAACCCTCCCGCATGCTGCCTGACTGTAGGAGTAGCTGCTAACATCCTTATGTTAGTGGCTGGGAGAGGTTGTGGGAAAAGCATGTGTGAGCACTGGGCCTGAACTCCCGTGTATCTGAGTTGAATACAGCGATTTCCAACGGCTTTCCTCAACCAGAGTGTAGCTAGGTTCCAAATCCCATGTACGAGCGGGTAGCGGACATCTGCCTCCCATGCATACACACTTCTGAGAGTTGAGCTTATGGCCTGTACCTCCACAGCCAGCCTGCTGGTACCATTGGATTCTAAAAGGCCTAGGCTCGCTGTTTGACGGAAGTGCTGGGTTAGGTAATTGGAATTCCCGGCACACAAGACGAGTGCCTCCAAGCTCAATTCACGATTTCCCAGTAATTCTTGTGGTAGACAGGTGCTACATACTAAGTTCCATATGTGAGAAGGTAGCTGAACGCCTTGTCCAAAAGCATCTTACTTCTGAGAGTTGAACACACCCTCAGTCCCTCACACTTCCACACTGCCTTCAGAGTGAGTTTCACACGTCTTCACCAGGGACGATTGCCAGAGGCTTCTGAGTACAAGTTAACAATGCAGACCTGGAGGGTATCTCCAGGTGCAGTAGAGTGGTAATCTTGGAACCTCCTGACTCAGAGTACTGCTACCTTCTCACTGCCATAGGAATGCAGCTAGTTGACAGCTGGCTTCAAGACATGCTTCCCTGTGAGAGCTGAGGACAGGGCAGAACCCTCCCGCATCCTGCCTGAGTGTAGGAGTAGCTGCTAACATCCTAATGTTAGTGGCTGGGAGAGGTTGCGGGAAAAGCATGTGTGAGCACTGGGCCTGAACTCCCGTGTATCTGAGTTGAATACAGTGATTTCCAATGGCCTTCTTCAATCACAGTGTAGCTAGGTTCCAACTCCCATGTCCGAGTGGGTAGCAGACATCTGCCTCCCATGCATACACACTTCTGAGAGTTGAGCTTATGGCCTGTACCTCCACATCCAGCCTGCTGGTACCCTTGGCTTCTAAAAGGCCTAGGCTCGCTGTTTGACGGAAGTGCTGGGAGAGGTAATTGGAATCACCCGGAACACAAGACTAGTGCCTCCAAGCTCAGTTCAGCGATTTCCTAGTAATTCCTGTGGTAGACTGGTGCTACATACTAAGTTCCATACGTGAGAGGGTAGCTGAACGCCTTGTCCAAAACCATCTTACTTCTGAGAGTTGAGCTCAGCCTCAGTCCCTCACAGTTCCACACTGCCTGCAGAGTGAGTTTCGCAGGTCTTCAGCAGAGACGTTTGCCAGAGGCTTCTGAGACGCAGGGAAACAATGCAGACCTGGAGGGTATCCCCAGGTGCAGTCGACTGGTAATCTTGGAACCTCCTGACTCAGAATACTGCTACCTTCTCACTGCCATAGGAATGAAGCTAGTTGACAGCTGGCTTCAAGACATGCTTCCCTGTGAGAGCTGAGGACAGGGCAGAACCCTCCCGCATGCTGCCTGACTGTAGGAGTAGCTGCTAACATCCTAATGTTAGTGGCTGGGAGAGGTTGCGGGAAAAGCATGTGTGAGCACTGGGCCTGAACTCCCGTGTATCTGAGTTGAATACAGCGATTTCCAACGGCTTTCCTCAACCAGAGTGTAGCTAGGTTCCAAATCCCATGTACGAGCGGGTAGCAGACATCTGCCTCCCATGCATACACACTTCTGAGAGTTGAGCTTATGGCCTGTACCTCCACAGCCAGCCTGCTGGTACCCTTGGCTTCTAAAAGGCCTAGGCTCGCTGTTTGACGGAAGTGCTGGGAGAGGTAATTGGAATCTCCCGGCAGGGATCCCTGGGTGGCGCAGCCGTTTAGCGCCTGCCTTTGGCCCAGGGCGCGATCTTGGAGACCCGGTACTGAATCCCACGTCGGGCTCCCGGTGCATGGAGCCTGCTTCTTCCTCTGTCTGTGTCTGTGCCTCTCTCTCTCTCTCTGTGACTATCATAAATAAATAAAAAATTAAAAAATAAATAAAAAAAAAAGGAATCTCCCGGCACACAACACGAGTGCCTCCAAGCTCAATTCACGATTTCCCAGTAATTCTTGTGGTAGACAGGTGCTACATACTAAGTTCCATATGTGAGAAGGTAGCTGAACGCCATGTCCAAAAGCATCTTATTTCTGAGAGTTGAGCACAACCTCAGTCCCTCACACTTCCACACTGCCTGCAGAGTGAGTTTCACACGTCTTCACCAGAGACGATTGCCAGAGGCTTCTGAGTACAAGTTAACAATGCAGACCTGGAGGGTATCTCCAGGTGCAGTAGAGTGGTAATCTTGGAACCTCCTGACTCAGAGTACTGCTACCTTCTCACTGCCATAGGAATGCAGCTAGTTGACAGCTGGCTTCAAGACATGCTTCCCTGTGAGACCCGAGGACAGGGCAGAACGCTCCCGCATGCTGCCTGACTGTAGGAGTAGCTGCTAACATCCTAATGTTAGTGGCTGGGAGAGGTTGCGGGAAAAGCATGTGTGAGCACTGGGCCTGAACTCCCGTGTATCTGAGTTGAATACAGCGATATCCAATGGCCTTCTTCAATCACAGTGTAGCTAGGTACCAACTCCCATGTCCGAGTGGGTAGCAGACATCTGCCTCCCATGCATACACACTTCTGAGAGTTGAGCTTATGGCCTGTACATCCACATCCAGCCTGCTGGTACCCTTGGCTTCTAAAAGGCCTAGGCTCGCTGTTTGACGGAAGTGCTGGGAGAGGTAATTGGAATCTCCCGGCACACAAGACGAGTGCCTCCAAGCTCAATTCACGATTTCCCAGTAATTCTTGTGGTAGACAGGTGCTACATACTAAGTTCCATACGTGAGAGGGTAGCTGAACGCCTTGTCCAAAACCATCTTACTTCTGAGAGTTGAGCTCAGCCTCAGTCCCTCACAGTTCCACACTGCCTGCAGAGTGAGTTTCGCAGGTCTTCAGCAGAGAGGTTTGCCAGAGGCTTCTGAGACGCAGGGTAACAATGCAGACCTGGAGGGTATCCCCAGGTGCAGTCGACTGGTAATCTTGGAACCTCCTGACTCAGAATACTGCTACCTTCTCACTGCCATAGGAATGCAGCTAGTTGACAGCTGGCTTCAAGACATGCTTCCCTGTGAGAGCTGAGGACAGGGCAGATCCCTCCCGCATGCTGCCTGACTGTAGGAGTAGCTGCTAACATCCTTATGTTAGTGGCTGGGAGAGGTTGCGGGAAAAGCATGTGTGAGCACTGGGCCTGAACTCCCGTGTATCTGAGTTGAATACAGCGATTTCCAACGCCTTTCCTCAACCAGAGTGTAGCTAGGTTCCAAATCCCATGTAAGAGCGGGTAGCAGACATCTGCCGCCCATGCATACACACTTCTGAGAGTTGAGCTTATGGCCTGTACCTCCACATCCAGCCTGCTGGTACCCTTGGCTTCTAAAAGGCCTTGGCTAGCTGTTTGTTGGAAGTGCTGTGAGAGGTAATTGGAATCACCCGGCACACAAGACTAGTGCCTCCAAGCTCAGTTCAGCGATATCCTAGTAATTCCTGTGGTAGACTGGTGCTACATACTAAGTTCCATAAGTGAGTGGGTAGCTGAACGGCTTGTCCAAAACCATCTTACTTCTGAGTGTTGAGCTCAGCCTCAGTCCCTCACAGTTCGACACTGCCTGCAGAATAAGTTTCGCAGGTCTTCAGCAGAGACGTTTGCCAGAGGCTTCTGAGACGCAGGGTAACAATGCAGACCTGGAGGGTATCCCCAGGTGCAGTCGACTGGTAATCTTGGAATTTCCTGACTCAGATACTGCTACCTTCTCACTGCCATAGGAATGCAGCTAGTTGACAGCTGGCTTCAAGACATGCTTCCCTGTGAGAGCTGAGGACAGGGCAGAACCCTCCCGCATCCTGCCTGACTGTAGGAGTAGCTGCTAACATCCTAATGTTAGTGGCTGTGAGAGGTTGCGGGAAAAGCATGTGTGAGCACTGGGCCTGAACTCCCGTGTATCTGAGTTGAATACAGCGATTTCCAATGGCCTTCTCCAATCACAGTGTAGCTAGGTTCCAACTCCCATGTCCGAGTGGGTAGCAGACATCTGCCTCCCATGCATACACACTTCTGAGAGTTGAGCTTATGGCCTGTACCTCCACATCCAGCCTGCTGGTACCCTTGGCTTCTAAAAGGCCTAGGCTCGCTGTTTGACGGAAGTGCAGGGAGAGGTAATTGGACTCACCCGGCACACAAGACTAGTGCCTCCAAGCTCAGTTCAGCGATTTCCTAGTAATTCCTGTGGTAGACTGGTGCTACATACTAAGTTCCATACGTGAGAGGGTAGCTGAACGCCTTGTCCAAAACCATCTTACTTCTGAGAGTTGAGCTCAGCCTCAGTCCCTCACAGTTCCACACTGCCTGCAGAGTGAGTTTCGCAGGTCTTCAGCAGAGACGTTTGCCAGAGGCTTCTGAGACGCAGGGTAACAATGCAGACCTGGAGGTTAATCCCAGGTGCAGTCGACTGGTAATTTTGGAACCTCCTGACTCAGAATACTCCTACCTTCTCACTGCCATAGGAATGCAGCTAGTTGACAGCTGGCTTCAAGACATGCTTCCCTGTGAGAGCTGAGGACAGGGCAGAACCCTCCCGCATGCTGCCTGACTGTAGGAGTAGCTGCTAACATCCTTAAGTTAGTGGCTGGGAGAGTTTGCGGGAAAAGCATGTGTGAGCACTGGGCCTGAACTCCCGTGTATCTGAGTTGAATACAGCGATTTCCAACGGCTTTCCTCAACCAGAGTGTAGCTAGGTTCCAAATCCCATGTACGAGCGGGTAGCAGACATCTGCCTCACATGCATACACACTTCTGAGAGTTGAGCTTATGGCCTGTACCTCCACAGCCAGCCTGCTGGTACCCTTGGCTTCTAAAAGGCCTAGGCTCGCTGTTTGATGGAAGTGCTGGGAGAGGTAATTGGAATCACCCGGCACACAAGACTAGTGCCTCCAAGCTCAGTTCAGCGATTTCCTAGTAATTCCTGTGGTAGACTGGTGCTACATACTAAGTTGCATACGTGAGAAGGTAGCTGAACGCCTTGTCCAAAACCATCTTACTTCTGAGAGTTGAGCTCAGCCTCAGTCCCTCACAGTTCGACACTGCCTGCAGAGTGAGTTTCGCAGGTCTTCAGCAGAGACGTTTGCCAGAGGCTTCTGAGACGCAGGGTAACAATGCAGACCTGTAGGGTATCCCCAGTTGCGGTCGACTGGTAATCTTGGAACCTCCTGTCTCAGAATACTGCTACCTTCTCACTGCCATAGGAATGCAGCTAGTTGACAGCTGGCTTCAAGACATGCTTCCCTGTGAGAGCTGAGGACAGGGCAGAACCCTCCCGCATGCTGCCTGACTGTAGGAGCAGCTGCTAACATCCTTATGTTAGTGGCTGGGAGAGGTTGCGGGAAAAGCATGTGTGAGCACTGGGCCTGAACTCCCGTGTATCTGAGTTGAATACAGCGATTTCCAATGGCCTTCTTCAATCACAGTGTAGCTAGGTTCGAACTCCCATGTCCGAGTGGGTAGCAGACATCTGCCTCCCTTGCATACACACTTCTGAGAGTTGAGCTTATGGCCTGTACCTCCACAGCCAGCCTGTTGGTACCCTTGGCTTGTAAAAGGCCTAGGCTCGCTGTTTGACGGCAGTGCTGGGAGAGGTAATTGGAATCTCCCGGCACACAAGACGAGTGCCTCCAAGCTCAATTCACGATTTCCCAGTAATTCTTGTGGTGGACAGGTGCTACATACTAAGTTCCATATGTGAGAAGGTAGCTGAACGCCTTGTCCAAAAGCATCTTACTTCTGAGACTTGAGCACACCCTCAGTCCCTCACACTTCCAAACTGCCTGCAGAATGAGTTTCACACGTCTTCACCAGAGACGATTGCCAGAGGCTTCTGAGTACAAGTTAACAACGTAGACCTGGAGGGTATCCCCAGGTGCAGTCGACTGGTAATCTTGGAACCTCCTGCCTCAGAATACTGCTACCTTCTCACTGCCATAGTAATGCAGCTAGTTGACAGCTGGCTTCAAGACATGCTTCCCTGTGAGAGCTGAGGACACGGCAGAAACCTCCCGCATCCTGCCTGACTGTAGGAGTAGCTGCTAACATCCTTATGTTAGTGGCTGGGAGAGGTTGCGGGAAAAGCATGTGTGAGCACTGGGCCTGAACTCCCGTGTATCTGAGTTGAATACAGCGATTTCCAATGGCCTTCTTCAATCACAGTGTAGCTAGGTTCCAACTCCCATGTCCGAGTGGGTAGCAGACATCTGCCTCCCATGCATACACACTTCTGAGAGTTGAGCTTATGGCCTGTACCTCCACATCCAGCCTGCTGGTACCCTTGGCTTCTAAAAGGCCTAGGCTCGCTGTTTGACGGAAGTGCTGGGAGAGGTAATTGGAATCACCCGGCACACAAGACTAGTGCCTCCAAGCTCAGTTCAGCGATTTCCTAGTAATTCCTGTGGCAGACTGGTGCTACATACTAAGTTCCATACGTGAGAGTGTAGCTGAACGCCTTGTCCAAAACCATCTTACTTCTGAGAGTTCAGCTCACCCTCAGTCCCTCACAGTTCCACACTGCCTGCAGAGTGAGTTTCGCAGGTCTTCAGCAGAGACGTTTGCCAGAGGCTTCTGAGACGCAGGGTAACAATGCAGACCTGGAGGGTATTCCCAGTAGCAGTCGACTGGTAATCTTGGAACCTCCTGACTCAGAATACTGCTACCTTCTCACTGCCATAGGAATGCAGCTAGTTGACAGCTAGCTGGCTTCAAGACATGCTTCCGTGAGAGAGCTGAGGACAGGGCAGAACCCTCCCGCATGCTGCCTGACTGCAGGAGTAGCTGCTAACATCCTAATGTTAGTGGCTGGGAGAGGTTGCGGGAAAAGCATGTGTGAGCACTGGGCCTGAACTCCCGTGTATCTGAGTTGAATACAGCGATTTCCAACGGCTTTCCTCAACCAGTGTGTAGCTAGGTTCCAAATCCCATGTACGAGCGGGTAGCAGACATCTGCCTCCCATGCATAAACACTTCTGAGAGTTGAGCTTATGGCCTGTACCTCCACATCCAGCCTGCTGGTACCCTTGGCTTCTAAAAGGCCTAGGCTCGCTGTTTGACGGAAGTGCTGGGAGAGGTAATTGGAATCACCCGGCACACAAGACTAGTGCCTCCAAGCTCAGTTCAGCGATTTCCTAGTAATTCCTGTGGTAGACTGGTGCTACATACTAAGTTCCATACGTGAGAGGGTAGCTGAACGCCTTGTCCAAAACCATCTTACTTCTGAGAGTTGAGCTCAGCCTCAGTCCCTCACAGTTCCACACTGCCTGCAGAGTGAGTTTCGCAGGTCTTCAGCAGAGACGTTTGCCAGAGGCTTCTGAGACGCAGGGTAACAATGCAGACCTGGAGGGTATCCCCAGGTGCAGTCGACTGGTAATCTTGGAACCTCCTGACTCAGAATACTGCTACCTTCTCACTGCCATAGGAATGCAGCTAGTTGACAGCTGGCTTCAAGACATGCTTCCCTGTGAGAGCTGAGGACAGGGCAGAACCCTCCCGCATGCTGCCTGACTGTAGGAGTAGCTGCTAACATCCTTATGTTAGTGGCTGGGAGAGGTTGCGGGAAAAGCATGTGTGAGCACTGGGCCTGAACTCCCGTGTATCTGAGTTGAATACAGCGATTTCCAACGGCTTTCCTCAACCAGAGTGTAGCTAGGTTCCAAATCCCATGTACGAGCGGGTAGCAGACATCTGCCTCCCATGCATACACACTTCTGAGAGTTGAGCTTATGGCCTGTACCTCCACAGCCAGCCTGCTGGTACCCTTGGCTTCTAAAAGGCCTAGGCTCGCTGTTTGACGGAAGTGCTGGGAGAGGTAATTGGAATCTCCCGGCACACAAGACGAGTGCCTCCAAGCTCAATTCACGATTTCCCAGTAATTCTTGTGGTAGACAGGTGCTACATACTAAGTTCCATATGTGAGATGGTAGCTGAACGCCTTGTCCAAAAGCATCTTACTTCTGAGATTTGAGCCCACCCTCAGTCCCTCACAGTTCCACACTGCCTGCAGAGTGAGTTTCACACGTCTTCACCAGAGACGATTGCCAGAGGCTTCTGAGTACAAGTTAACAATGCAGACCTGTAGGGTATCTCCAGGGGCAGTAGAGTGGTAATCATGGAACCTCCTGACTCAGAGTACTGCTACCTTCTCATTGCCATAGGAATGCAGCTAGTTGACAGCTGGCTTCAAGACATGCTTCCCTGTGAGAGCTGAGGACAGGGCAGAACCCTTCCGCATCCTGTCTGACTGTAGGAGTAGCTGCTAACATCCTTATGTTACTGGCTGGGAGAGGTTGCGGGAAAAGCATGTGTGAGCACTGGGCCTGAACTCCCGTGTATCTGAGTTGAATACAGCGATTTCCAATGGCCTTCTTCAATCACAGTGTAGCTAAGTTCCAACTCCCATGTCCGAGTGGGTAGCAGACATCTGCCTCCCATGCATACACACTTCTGAGAGTTGAGCTTATGGCCTGTACCTCCACAGCCAGCCTGCTGGTTCCCTTGGCTTCTAAAAGGCCTAGGCTCGCTGTTTGACGGAAGTGCTGGGAGAGGTAATTGGAATCACCCGGCACACAAGACTAGTGCCTCCAAGCTCAGTTCAGCGATTTCCTAGTAATTCCTGTGGTAGACTGGTGCTACATACTAAGTTCCATACGTGAGAGGGTAGCTGAACGCCTTGTCCAAAACCATCTTACTTCTGAGAGTGGAGCTCAGCCTCAGTCCCTCACAGTTCCACACTGCTGCAGAGTGAGTTTCGCAGGTCTTCAGCAGAGACGTTTGCCAGAGGCTTCTGAGACGCAGGGTAACAATGCAGACCTGGAGGGTATCCCCAGGTGCAGTCGACTGGTAATCTTGGAACCTCCTGACTCAGAATACTGCTACCTTCTCACTGCCGTAGGAATGCAGCTAGTTGACAGCTGGCTTCAAGACATGCTTCCCTGTGAGAGCTGAGGACAGGGGAGAACCCTCCCGCATGCTGCCTGACTGTAGGAGTAGCTGCTAACATCCTTATGTTAGTGGCTGGGAGAGGTTGCGGGAAAAGCATGTGTGAGCACTGGGCCTGAACTCCCGTGTATCTGAGTTGAATACAGCGATTTCCAACGGCTTTCCTCACCACAGTGTAGCTAGGTTCCAAATCCCATGTACGAGCGGGTAGCAGACATCTGCCTCCCATGCATACACACTTCTGAGAGTTGAGCTTATGGCCTGTACCTCCACAGCCAGCCTGCTGGTACCCTTGGCTTCTAAAAGGCCTAGGCTCGCTGTTTGACGGAAGTGCTGGGAGAGGTAATTGGAATCTCCCGGCACACAAGACGAGTGCCTCCAAGCTCAATTCACGATTTCCCAGTAATTCTTGTGGTAGACAGGTGCTACATACTAAGTTCCATATGTGAGAAGGTAGCTGAACGCCTTGTCCAAAAGCATCTTACTTCTGAGAGTTGAGCACACCCTCAGTCCCTCACACTTCCACACTGCCTGCAGAGTGAGTTTCACACGTCTTCACCAGAGACGATTGCCAGAGGCTTCTGAGTACAAGTTACAATGCAGACCTGGAGGGTATCTCCAGGTGCAGGAGAGTGGTAATCTTGGAACCTCCTGACTCAGAATACTGCTACCTTCTCACTGCCATAGGAATGCAGCTAGTTGACAGCTGGCTTCAAGACATGCTTCCCTGTGAGAGCTGAGGACAGGGCAGGACCCTCCCGCATGCTGCCTGACTGTAGGAGTAGCTGCTAACATCCTTATGTTAGTGGCTGGGAGAGGTTGCGGGAAAAGCATGTGTGAGCACTGGGCCTGAACTCCCGTGTACCTGAGTTGAATACAGCGATTTCCAACGGCTTTCCTCAACCAGAGTGTAGCTAGGTTCCAAATCCCATGTACGAGCGGGTAGCAGACATCTGCCTCCCATGCATACACACTTCTGAGAGTTGAGCTTATGGCCTGTACCTCCACAGCCAGCCTGCTGGTACCCTTGGCTTCTAAAAGGCCTAGGCTCGCTGTTTGACGGAAGTGCTGGGAGAGGTAATTGGAATCACCCGGCACACAAGACTAGTGCCTCCAAGCTCAGTTCAGCGATTTCCTAGTAATTCCTGTGGTAGACTGGTGCTACATACTAAGTTCCATACGTGAGAGGGTAGCTGAACGCCTTGTCCAAAACCATCTTACTTCTGAGAGTTGAGCTCAGCCTCAGTCCCTCACATTTCCACACTGCCTGCAGAGTGAGTTTCGCAGGTCTTCAGCAGAGACGTTTGCCAGAGGCTTCTGAGACGCAGGGTAACAATGCAGACCTGGAGGGTATCCCCAGGTGCAGTCGACTGGTAATCTTGGAACCTCCTGACTCAGAGTACTGCTACCTTCTCACTTCCATAGGAATGCAGCTAGTTGACAGCTGGCTTCAAGACATGCTTCCCTGTGAGAGCTGAGGACAGGGCAGAACCCTCCCGCATGCTGCCAGACTGTAGGAGTAGCTGCTAACATCCTTATGTTAGTGGCTGGGAGAGGTTGCGGGAAAAGCATGTGTGAGCACTGGGCCTGAACTCCCGTGTATCTGAGTTGAATACAGCGATTTCCAACGGCTTTCCTCAACCAGAGTGTAGCTAGGTTCCAAATCCCACGTACGAGCGGGTAGCAGACATCTGCCTCCCATGCATACACACTTCTGAGAGTTGAGCTTATGGCCTGTACCTCCACAGCCAGCCTGCTGGTTCCCTTGGCTTCTAAAAGGCCTAGGCTCGCTGTTTGACGGAAGTGCTGGGAGAGGTAATTGGAATCTCCCGGCACACAAGACGAGTGCCTCCAAGCTCAATTCACGATTTTCCAGTAATTCTTGTGGTAGACAGGTGCTACATACTAAGTTCCATATGTGAGAAGGTAGCTGAACGCCTTGTCCAAAACCATCTTACTTCTGAGAGTTGAGCACACCCTCAGTCCCTCACACTTCCACACTGCCTGCAGAGTGAGTTTCACACGTCTTCACCAGAGACGATTGCCAGAGGCTTCTGATTACAAGTTAACAATGCAGACCTGGAGGGTATCTCCAGGTGCAGTAGAGTGGTAATCTTGGAACCTCCTGACTCAGAGTACTGCTACCTACTCACTGCCATAGGAATGCAGCTAGTTGACAGCTGGCTTCAAGACATGCTTCCCTGTGAGAGCTGAGGACAGGGCAGAACCCTCCCGCATCCTGCCTGACTGTAAGAGTAGCTGCTAACATCCTAATGTTAGTGGCTGGGAGAGGTTGCGGGAAAAGCATGTGTGAGCACTGGGCCTGAACTCCCGTGTATCTGAGTTGAATACAGCGATTTCCAACGGTTTCCTCAACCGGAGTGTAGCTAGGTTCCAAATCCCATGTACGAGCGGGTAGCAGACATCTGCATCCCATGCATACACACTTCTGAGAGTTGAGCTTATGGCCTGTACCTCCACAGCCAGCCTGCTGGTACCCTTGGCTTCTAAAAGGCCTAGGCTCGCTGTTTGACGCAAGTGCTGGGAGAGGCAATTGGAATCACCCGGCACACAAGACTAGTGCCTCCAAGCTCAGTTCAGCGATTTCCTAGTAATTCCTGTGGTAGACTGGTGCTACATACTAAGTTCCATACGTGAGAGGGTAGCTGAACGCCTTGTCCAAAACCATCTTACTTCTGAGAGTTGAGCTCAGCCTCAGTCCCTCACAGTTCCACACTGCCTGCAGAGTGAGTTTCGCAGGTCTTCAGCAGAGACGTTTTCCAGAGGCTTCTGAGACGCAGGGTAACAATGCAGACCTGGAGGGTATCCCCAGGTGCAGTCGACTGGTAATCTTGGAACCTCCTGACTCAGAATACTGCTACCTTCTCACTGCCAAAGGAATGCAGCTAGTTCACAGCTGGCTTCAAGACATGCTTCCCTGTGAGAGCTGAAGACAGGGCAGAACCCTCCTGCATGCTGCCTGACTGTAGGAGTAGCTGCTAACATCCTTATGTTAGTGGCTGGGAGAGGTTGCGGGAAAAGCATGTGTGAGCACTGGGCCTGAAATCCCGTGTACCTGAGTTGAATACAGCGATTTCCAACGGCTTTCCTCAACCAGAGTGTAGCTAGGTTCCAAATCCCATGTACGAGCGGGTAGCAGACATCTGCCTCCCATGCATACACACTTCTGAGAGTTGAGCTTATGGCCTGTACCTCCACAGCCAGCCTGCTGGTACCCTTGGCTTCTAAAAGGCCTAGGCTCGCTGTTTGGCGGAAGTGCTGGGAGAGGTAATTGGAATCACCCGGCACACAAGACTAGTGCCTCCAAGCTCAGTTCAGCGGTTTCCTAGTAATTCCTGTGGTAGACTGGTGCTACATACTAAGTTCCATACATGAGAGTGTAGCTGAACGCCTTGTCCAAAACCATCTTACTTCTGAGAGTTGAGCTCAGCCTCAGTCCCTCACAGTTCCACACTGCCTGCAGAGTGAGTTTCGCAGGTCTTCAGCAGAGACGTTTGCCAGAGGCTTCTGAGACGCAGGGTAACAATGCAGACCTGGAGGGTATCCCCAGGTGCAGTCGACTGGTAATCTTGGAACCTCCTGACTCAGAATACTGCTACCTTCTCACTGCCATAGGAATGCAGCTAGTTGACAGCTGGCTTCAAGACATGCTTCCCTGTGAGAGCTGAGGACAGGGCAGAACCCTCCCGCATGCTGCCTGACTGTAGGAGTAGCTGCTAACATCCTTATGTTAGTGGCTGGGAGAGGTTGCGGGAAAAGCATGTGTGAGCACTGGGCCTGAATTCCCGTGTATCTGAGTTGAATACAGCGATTTCCAATGGCCTTCTTCAATCACAGGGTAGCTAGGTTCCAACTCCCATGTCCGAGTTGATAGCAGACATCTGCCTCCCATGCATACACACTCCTGAGAGTTGAGCTTATGGCCTGTACCTCCACATCCAGCCTGCTGGTACCCTTGGCTTCTAAAAGGCCTAGGCTCGCTGTTTGACGGAAGTGCTGCGAGAGGTAATTGGAATCACCCGGCACACAAGACTAGTGCCTCCAAGCTCAGTTCAGCGATTTCCTAGTAATTCCTGTGGTAGACTGGTGCTACATACTAAGTTCCATACGTGAGAGGGTAGCTGAACGCCTTGTCCAAAACCATCTTACTTCTGAGAGTTGAGCTCAGCCTCAGTCCCTCACAGTTCCACACTGCCTGCAGAGTGAGTTTCGCAGGTCTTCAGCAGAGACGTTTGCCAGAGGCTTCTGAGACGCAGGGTAACAATGCAGACCTGGAGGGTATCCCCAGGTGCAGTCGACTGGTAATCTTGGATCCTCCTGACTCAGAATACTGCTACCTTCTCACTGCCATAGGAATGCAGCTAGTTGACAGCTGGCTTCAAGACATGCTTCCCTGTGAGAGCTGAGGACAGGGCAGAACCCTCCCGCATGCTGCCTGACTGTAGGAGTAGCTGCTAACATCCTAATGTTAGTGGCTGGGAGATGTTGCGGGAAAAGCATGTGTGAGCACCGGGACTGAACTCCCGTGTATCTGAGTTGAATACAGCGATTTCCAACGGCTTTCCTCAACCAGAGTGTAGCTAGGTTCCAAATCCCATGTACGAGCAGGTAGCAGACATCTGCCTCCCATGCATACACACTTCTGAGAGTTGAGCTTATGGCCTGTACCTCCACAGCCAGCCTGCTGGTACCCTTGGCTTCTAAAAGGCCTTGGCTCGCTGTTTGACGGAAGTGCTGGGAGAGGTAATTGGAATCTCCCGGCACACAAGACGAGTGCCTCCAAGCTCAATTCACGATTTCCCAGTAATTCTTGTGGTAGACAAGTGCTACATACTAAGTTCCATATGTGAGAAGGTAGCTGAACGCCTTGTCCAAAAGCATCTTACTTCTGAGAGTTGAGCACACCCTCAGACCCTCACACTTCCACACTGCCTGCAGAGTGAGTTTCACACGTCTTCACCAGGACGATTGCCAGAGGCTTCTGAGTACAAGTTAACAATGCAGACCTGGAGGGTATCTCCAGGTGCAGTAGAGTGGTAATCTTGGAACCTCCTGACTCAGAGTACTGCTAACTTCTCACTGCCATAGGAATGCAGCTAGTTGAAAGCTGGCTTCAAGACATGCTTCCCTGTGAGAGCTGAGGAGAGGGCAGGACCCTCCCGCATCCTGCCTGACTGTAGGAGTAGCTGCTAACATCCTAATGTTAGTGGCTGGGAGAGGTTGCGGGAAAAGCATGTGTGAGCACTGGGCCTGAACTCCCGTGTATCTGAGTTGAATACAGCGATTTCCAATGGCGTTCTTCAATCACAGTGTAGCTAGGTTCCAACTCCCATGTCCGAGTGGGTAGCAGACATCTGCCTCCCATGCATACACACTTCTGAGAGTTGAGCTTATGGCCTGTACCTCCACA
Source organism: Canis aureus (assembly GCF_053574225.1). Taxonomy (NCBI): domain Eukaryota; kingdom Metazoa; phylum Chordata; class Mammalia; order Carnivora; family Canidae; genus Canis; species Canis aureus. The sequence goes on along the minus strand of NC_135638.1, from coordinate 45,795,039 downwards.
TCCAGCCTGCTGGTACTCTTGGGTTCTAAAAGGCCTAGGATCGCTGTTTGACGGAAGTGCTGGGAGAGGTAATTGGAATCACCCGGCACACAAGACTAGTGCCTCCAAGCTCAGTTCAGCGATTTCCTAGTAATTCCTGTGGTAGACTGGTGCTACATACTAAGTTCCATACGTGAGAGGGTAGCTGAACGCCTTGTCCAAAACCATCTTACTTCTGAGAGTTGAGCTCAGCCTCAGTCCCTCACAGTTCCACACTGCCTGCAGAGTGAGTTTCGGAGGTCTTCAGCAGAGACGTTTGTCAGAGGCTTCTGAGACGCAGGGTAACAATGCAGACCTGGAGGGTATCCCCAGGTGCAGTCGACTGGTAATCTTGGAACCTCCTGACTCAGAATACTGCTACCTTCTCACTGCCATAGGAATGCAGCTAGTTGACAGCTGGCTTCAAGACATGCTTCCCTGTGAGAGCTGAGGACAGGGCAGAACCCTCCCGCATGCTGCCTGACTGTAGGAGTAGCTGCTAACATCCTTATGTTAGTGGCTGGGAGAGGTTGTGGGAAAAGCATGTGTGAGCACTGGGCCTGAACTCCCGTGTATCTGAGTTGAATACAGCGATTTCCAACGGCTTTCCTCAACCAGAGTGTAGCTAGGTTCCAAATCCCATGTACGAGCGGGTAGCAGACATCTGCCTCCCATGCATACACACTTCTGAGAGTTGAGCTTATGGCCTGTACCTCCACAGCCAGCCTGCTGGTACCCTTGGACTCTAAAAGGCCTAGGCTCGCTGTTTGACGGAAGTGCTGGGAGAGGTAATTGGAATTCCCGGCACACAAGACGAGTGCCTCCAAGCTCAATTCACGATTTCCCAGTAATTCTTGTGGTAGACAGGTGCTACATACTAAGTTCCATATGTGAGAAGGTAGCTGAACGCCTTGTCCAAAAGCATCTTACTTCTGAGAGTTGAGCACACCCTCAGACCCTCACACTTCCACACTGCCTGCAGAGTGAGTTTCACACGTCTTCACCAGGACGATTGCCAGAGGCTTCTGAGTACAAGTTAACAATGCAGACCTGGAGGGTATCTCCAGGTGCAGTAGAGTGGTAATCTTGGAACCTCCTGACTCAGAGTACTGCTAACTTCTCACTGCCATAGGAATGCAGCTAGTTGAAAGCTGGCTTCAAGACATGCTTCCCTGTGAGAGCTGAGGACAGGGCAGGACCCTCCCGCATCCTGCCTGACTGTAGGAGTAGCTGCTAACATCCTAATGTTAGTGGCTGGGAGAGGTTGCGGGAAAAGCATGTGTGAGCACTGGGCCTGAACTCCCGTGTATCTGAGTTGAATACAGCGATTTCCAATGGCCTTCTTCAATCACAGTGTAGCTAGGTTCCAACTCCCATGTCCGAGTGGGTAGCAGACATCTGCCTCCCATGCATACACACTTCTGAGAGTTGAGCTTATGGCCTGTACCTCCACATCCAGCCTGCTGGTACTCTTGGGTTCTAAAAGGCCTAGGATCGCTGTTTGACGGAAGTGCTGGGAGAGGTAATTGGAATCACCCGGCACACAAGACTAGTGCCTCCAAGCTCAGTTCAGCGATTTCCTAGTAATTCCTGTGGTAGACTGGTGCTACATACTAAGTTCCATACGTGAGAGGGTAGCTGAACGCCTTGTCCAAAACCATCTTACTTCTGAGAGTTGAGCTCAGCCTCAGTCCCTCACAGTTCCACACTGCCTGCAGAGTGAGTTTCGGAGGTCTTCAGCAGAGACGTTTGTCAGAGGCTTCTGAGACGCAGGGTAACAATGCAGACCTGGAGGGTATCCCCAGGTGCAGTCGACTGGTAATCTTGGAACCTCCTGACTCAGAATACTGCTACCTTCTCACTGCCATAGGAATGCAGCTAGTTGACAGCTGGCTTCAAGACATGCTTCCCTGTGAGAGCTGAGGACAGGGCAGAACCCTCCCGCATGCTGCCTGACTGTAGGAGTAGCTGCTAACATCCTTATGTTAGTGGCTGGGAGAGGTTGTGGGAAAAGCATGTGTGAGCACTGGGCCTGAACTCCCGTGTATCTGAGTTGAATACAGCGATTTCCAACGGCTTTCCTCAACCAGAGTGTAGCTAGGTTCCAAATCCCATGTACGAGCGGGTAGCGGACATCTGCCACTCATGCATACACACTTCTGAGAGTTGAGCTTATGGCCTGTACCTCCACAGCCAGCCTGCTGGTACCATTGGATTCTAAAAGGCCTAGGCTCGCTGTTTGACGGAAGTGCTGGGTTAGGTAATTGGAATTCCCGGCACACAAGACGAGTGCCTCCAAGCTCAATTCACGATTTCCCAGTAATTCTTGTGGTAGACAGGTGCTACATACTAAGTTCCATATGTGAGAAGGTAGCTGAACGCCTTGTCCAAAAGCATCTTACTTCTGAGAGTTGAACACACCCTCAGTCCCTCACACTTCCACACTGCCTTCAGAGTGAGTTTCACACGTCTTCACCAGAGACGATTGCCAGAGGCTTCTGAGTACAAGTTAACAATGCAGACCTGGAGGGTATCTCCAGGTGCAGTAGAGTGGTAATCTTGGAACCTCCTGACTCAGAGTACTGCTACCTTCTCACTGCCATAGGAATGCAGCTAGTTGACAGCTGGCTTCAAGACATGCTTCCCTGTGAGAGCTGAGGACAGGGCAGAACCCTCCCGCATCCTGCCTGAGTGTAGGAGTAGCTGCTAACATCCTAATGTTAGTGGCTGGGAGAGGTTGCGGGAAAAGCATGTGTGAGCACTGGGCCTGAACTCCCGTGTATCTGAGTTGAATACAGTGATTTCCAATGGCCTTCTTCAATCACAGTGTAGCTAGGTTCCAACTCCCATGTCCGAGTGGGTAGCAGACATCTGCCTCCCATGCATACACACTTCTGAGAGTTGAGCTTATGGCCTGTACCTCCACATCCAGCCTGCTGGTACCCTTGGCTTCTAAAAGGCCTAGGCTCGCTGTTTGACGGAAGTGCTGGGAGAGGTAATTGGAATCACCCGGAACACAAGACTAGTGCCTCCAAGCTCAGTTCAGCGATTTCCTAGTAATTCCTGTGGTAGACTGGTGCTACATACTAAGTTCCATACGTGAGAGGGTAGCTGAACGCCTTGTCCAAAACCATCTTACTTCTGAGAGTTGAGCTCAGCCTCAGTCCCTCACAGTTCCACACTGCCTGCAGAGTGAGTTTCGCAGGTCTTCAGCAGAGACGTTTGCCAGAGGCTTCTGAGACGCAGGGAAACAATGCAGACCTGGAGGGTATCCCCAGGTGCAGTCGACTGGTAATCTTGGAACCTCCTGACTCAGAATACTGCTACCTTCTCACTGCCATAGGAATGAAGCTAGTTGACAGCTGGCTTCAAGACATGCTTCCCTGTGAGAGCTGAGGACAGGGCAGAACCCTCCCGCATCCTGCCTGACTGTAGGAGTAGCTGCTAACATCCTAATGTTAGTGGCTGGGAGAGGTTGCGGGAAAAGCATGTGTGAGCACTGGGCCTGAACTCCCGTGTATCTGAGTTGAATACAGCGATTTCCAACGGCTTTCCTCAACCAGAGTGTAGCTAGGTTCCAAATCCCATGTACGAGCGGGTAGCAGACATCTGCCTCCCATGCATACACACTTCTGAGAGTTGAGCTTATGGCCTGTACCTCCACAGCCAGCCTGCTGGTACCCTTGGCTTCTAAAAGGCCTAGGCTCGCTGTTTGACGGAAGTGCTGGGAGAGGTAATTGGAATCTCCCGGCAGGGATCCCTGGGTGGCGCAGCCGTTTAGCGCCTGCCTTTGGCCCAGGGCGCGATCTTGGAGACCCGGTACTGAATCCCACGTCGGGCTCCCGGTGCATGGAGCCTGCTTCTTCCTCTGTCTGTGTCTCTGCCTCTCTCTCTCTCTCTGTGACTATCATAAATAAATAAAAAATTAAAAAATAAATAAAAAAAAAAGGAATCTCCCGGCACACAACACGAGTGCCTCCAAGCTCAATTCACGATTTCCCAGTAATTCTTGTGGTAGACAGGTGCTACATACTAAGTTCCATATGTGAGAAGGTAGCTGAACGCCATGTCCAAAAGCATCTTATTTCTGAGAGTTGAGCACAACCTCAGTCCCTCACACTTCCACACTGCCTGCAGAGTGAGTTTCACACGTCTTCACCAGAGACGATTGCCAGAGGCTTCTGAGTACAAGTTAACAATGCAGACCTGGAGGGTATCTCCAGGTGCAGTAGAGTGGTAATCTTGGAACCTCCTGACTCAGAGTACTGCTACCTTCTCACTGCCATAGGAATGCAGCTAGTTGACAGCTGGCTTCAAGACATGCTTCCCTGTGAGACCCGAGGACAGGGCAGAACGCTCCCGCATGCTGCCTGACTGTAGGAGTAGCTGCTAACATCCTAATGTTAGTGGCTGGGAGAGGTTGCGGGAAAAGCATGTGTGAGCACTGGGCCTGAACTCCCGTGTATCTGAGTTGAATACAGCGATATCCAATGGCCTTCTTCAATCACAGTGTAGCTAGGTACCAACTCCCATGTCCGAGTGGGTAGCAGACATCTGCCTCCCATGCATACACACTTCTGAGAGTTGAGCTTATGGCCTGTACATCCACATCCAGCCTGCTGGTACCCTTGGCTTCTAAAAGGCCTAGGCTCGCTGTTTGACGGAAGTGCTGGGAGAGGTAATTGGAATCTCCCGGCACACAAGACGAGTGCCTCCAAGCTCAATTCACGATTTCCCAGTAATTCTTGTGGTAGACAGGTGCTACATACTAAGTTCCATACGTGAGAGGGTAGCTGAACGCCTTGTCCAAAACCATCTTACTTCTGAGAGTTGAGCTCAGCCTCAGTCCCTCACAGTTCCACACTGCCTGCAGAGTGAGTTTCGCAGGTCTTCAGCAGAGAGGTTTGCCAGAGGCTTCTGAGACGCAGGGTAACAATGCAGACCTGGAGGGTATCCCCAGGTGCAGTCGACTGGTAATCTTGGAACCTCCTGACTCAGAATACTGCTACCTTCTCACTGCCATAGGAATGCAGCTAGTTGACAGCTGGCTTCAAGACATGCTTCCCTGTGAGAGCTGAGGACAGGGCAGATCCCTCCCGCATGCTGCCTGACTGTAGGAGTAGCTGCTAACATCCTTATGTTAGTGGCTGGGAGAGGTTGCGGGAAAAGCATGTGTGAGCACTGGGCCTGAACTCCCGTGTATCTGAGTTGAATACAGCGATTTCCAACGCCTTTCCTCAACCAGAGTGTAGCTAGGTTCCAAATCCCATGTAAGAGCGGGTAGCAGACATCTGCCGCCCATGCATACACACTTCTGAGAGTTGAGCTTATGGCCTGTACCTCCACAGCCAGCCTGCTGGTACCCTTGGCTTCTAAAAGGCCTTGGCTAGCTGTTTGTTGGAAGTGCTGTGAGAGGTAATTGGAATCACCCGGCACACAAGACTAGTGCCTCCAAGCTCAGTTCAGCGCTATCCTAGTAATTCCTGTGGTAGACTGGTGCTACATACTAAGTTCCATAAGTGAGTGGGTAGCTGAACGGCTTGTCCAAAACCATCTTACTTCTGAGTGTTGAGCTCAGCCTCAGTCCCTCACAGTTCGACACTGCCTGCAGAATAAGTTTCGCAGGTCTTCAGCAGAGACGTTTGCCAGAGGCTTCTGAGACGCAGGGTAACAATGCAGACCTGGAGGGTATCCCCAGGTGCAGTCGACTGGTAATCTTGGAATTTCCTGACTCAGATACTGCTACCTTCTCACTGCCATAGGAATGCAGCTAGTTGACAGCTGGCTTCAAGACATGCTTCCCTGTGAGAGCTGAGGACAGGGCAGAACCCTCCCGCATCCTGCCTGACTGTAGGAGTAGCTGCTAACATCCTAATGTTAGTGGCTGTGAGAGGTTGCGGGAAAAGCATGTGTGAGCACTGGGCCTGAACTCCCGTGTATCTGAGTTGAATACAGCGATTTCCAATGGCCTTCTCCAATCACAGTGTAGCTAGGTTCCAACTCCCATGTCCGAGTGGGTAGCAGACATCTGCCTCCCATGCATACACACTTCTGAGAGTTGAGCTTATGGCCTGTACCTCCACATCCAGCCTGCTGGTACCCTTGGCTTCTAAAAGGCCTAGGCTCGCTGTTTGACGGAAGTGCAGGGAGAGGTAATTGGACTCACCCGGCACACAAGACTAGTGCCTCCAAGCTCAGTTCAGCGATTTCCTAGTAATTCCTGTGGTAGACTGGTGCTACATACTAAGTTCCATACGTGAGAGGGTAGCTGAACGCCTTGTCCAAAACCATCTTACTTCTGAGAGTTGAGCTCAGCCTCAGTCCCTCACAGTTCCACACTGCCTGCAGAGTGAGTTTCGCAGGTCTTCAGCAGAGACGTTTGCCAGAGGCTTCTGAGACGCAGGGTAACAATGCAGACCTGGAGGTTAATCCCAGGTGCAGTCGACTGGTAATTTTGGAACCTCCTGACTCAGAATACTCCTACCTTCTCACTGCCATAGGAATGCAGCTAGTTGACAGCTGGCTTCAAGACATGCTTCCCTGTGAGAGCTGAGGACAGGGCAGAACCCTCCCGCATGCTGCCTGACTGTAGGAGTAGCTGCTAACATCCTTAAGTTAGTGGCTGGGAGAGTTTGCGGGAAAAGCATGTGTGAGCACTGGGCCTGAACTCCCGTGTATCTGAGTTGAATACAGCGATTTCCAACGGCTTTCCTCAACCAGAGTGTAGCTAGGTTCCAAATCCCATGTACGAGCGGGTAGCAGACATCTGCCTCACATGCATACACACTTCTGAGAGTTGAGCTTATGGCCTGTACCTCCACAGCCAGCCTGCTGGTACCCTTGGCTTCTAAAAGGCCTAGGCTCGCTGTTTGATGGAAGTGCTGGGAGAGGTAATTGGAATCACCCGGCACACAAGACTAGTGCCTCCAAGCTCAGTTCAGCGATTTCCTAGTAATTCCTGTGGTAGACTGGTGCTACATACTAAGTTGCATACGTGAGAAGGTAGCTGAACGCCTTGTCCAAAACCATCTTACTTCTGAGAGTTGAGCTCAGCCTCAGTCCCTCACAGTTCGACACTGCCTGCAGAGTGAGTTTCGCAGGTCTTCAGCAGAGACGTTTGCCAGAGGCTTCTGAGACGCAGGGTAACAATGCAGACCTGTAGGGTATCCCCAGTTGCGGTCGACTGGTAATCTTGGAACCTCCTGTCTCAGAATACTGCTACCTTCTCACTGCCATAGGAATGCAGCTAGTTGACAGCTGGCTTCAAGACATGCTTCCCTGTGAGAGCTGAGGACAGGGCAGAACCCTCCCGCATGCTGCCTGACTGTAGGAGCAGCTGCTAACATCCTTATGTTAGTGGCTGGGAGAGGTTGCGGGAAAAGCATGTGTGAGCACTGGGCCTGAACTCCCGTGTATCTGAGTTGAATACAGCGATTTCCAATGGCCTTCTTCAATCACAGTGTAGCTAGGTTCGAACTCCCATGTCCGAGTGGGTAGCAGACATCTGCCTCCCTTGCATACACACTTCTGAGAGTTGAGCTTATGGCCTGTACCTCCACAGCCAGCCTGCTGGTACCCTTGGCTTGTAAAAGGCCTAGGCTCGCTGTTTGACGGCAGTGCTGGGAGAGGTAATTGGAATCTCCCGGCACACAAGACGAGTGCCTCCAAGCTCAATTCACGATTTCCCAGTAATTCTTGTGGTGGACAGGTGCTACATACTAAGTTCCATATGTGAGAAGGTAGCTGAACGCCTTGTCCAAAAGCATCTTACTTCTGAGACTTGAGCACACCCTCAGTCCCTCACACTTCCAAACTGCCTGCAGAATGAGTTTCACACGTCTTCACCAGAGACGATTGCCAGAGGCTTCTGAGTACAAGTTAACAACGTAGACCTGGAGGGTATCCCCAGGTGCAGTCGACTGGTAATCTTGGAACCTCCTGCCTCAGAATACTGCTACCTTCTCACTGCCATAGTAATGCAGCTAGTTGACAGCTGGCTTCAAGACATGCTTCCCTGTGAGAGCTGAGGACACGGCAGAAACCTCCCGCATCCTGCCTGACTGTAGGAGTAGCTGCTAACATCCTTATGTTAGTGGCTGGGAGAGGTTGCGGGAAAAGCATGTGTGAGCACTGGGCCTGAACTCCCGTGTATCTGAGTTGAATACAGCGATTTCCAATGGCCTTCTTCAATCACAGTGTAGCTAGGTTCCAACTCCCATGTCCGAGTGGGTAGCAGACATCTGCCTCCCATGCATACACACTTCTGAGAGTTGAGCTTATGGCCTGTACCTCCACATCCAGCCTGCTGGTACCCTTGGCTTCTAAAAGGCCTAGGCTCGCTGTTTGACGGAAGTGCTGGGAGAGGTAATAGGAATCACCCGGCACACAAGACTAGTGCCTCCAAGCTCAGTTCAGCGATTTCCTAGTAATTCCTGTGGCAGACTGGTGCTACATACTAAGTTCCATACGTGAGAGTGTAGCTGAACGCCTTGTCCAAAACCATCTTACTTCTGAGAGTTCAGCTCACCCTCAGTCCCTCACAGTTCCACACTGCCTGCAGAGTGAGTTTCGCAGGTCTTCAGCAGAGACGTTTGCCAGAGGCTTCTGAGACGCAGGGTAACAATGCAGACCTGGAGGGTATTCCCAGTAGCAGTCGACTGGTAATCTTGGAACCTCCTGACTCAGAATACTGCTACCTTCTCACTGCCATAGGAATGCAGCTAGTTGACAGCTAGCTGGCTTCAAGACATGCTTCCCTGAGAGAGCTGAGGACAGGGCAGAACCCTCCCGCATGCTGCCTGACTGCAGGAGTAGCTGCTAACATCCTAATGTTAGTGGCTGGGAGAGGTTGCGGGAAAAGCATGTGTGAGCACTGGGCCTGAACTCCCGTGTATCTGAGTTGAATACAGCGATTTCCAATGGCCTTCTTCAATCACAGTGTAGCTAGGTTCCAACTCCCATGTCCGAGTGGGTAGCAGACATCTGCCTCCCAAGCATTCACACTTCTGAGAGTTGAGCTTATGGCCTGTACCTCCACATCCAGCCTGCTGGTACCCTTGGCTTCTAAAAGGCCTAGGCTCGCTGTTTGACGGAAGTGCTGGGAGAGTTAATTGGAATCTCCCGGCACACAAGACGAGTGCCTCCAAGCTCAATTGACGATTTCCCAGTAATTCTTGTGGTAGACAGGTGCTACATACTAAGTTCCATACGTGAGAGGGTAGCTGAACGCCTTGTCCAAAACCATCTTACTTCTGAGAGTTGAGCTCAGCCTCAGTCCCTCACAGTTCCACACTGCCTGCAGAGTGAGTTTCGCAGGTCTTCAGCAGAGACGTTTGCCAGAGGCTTCTAGGACGCAGGGTAACAATGCAGACCTGGAGGGTATCCCCAGGTGCAGTCGACTGGTAATCTTGGAACCTCCTGACTCAGAATACTGCTACCTTCTCACTGCCATAGGAATGCAGCTAGATGACAGATGGCTTTAAGACATGCTTCCCTGTGACAGCTGAGGACAGGGCAGAACCCTCCCGCATGGTGCCTGACTGTAGGAGTAGCTGCTAACATCCTTATGTTAGTGGCTGGGAGAGGTTGCGGGAAAAGCATGTGTGAGCACTGGGCCTGAACTCCCGTGTATCTGAGTTGAATACAGCGATTTCCAACGGCTTTCCTCAACCAGAGTGTAGCTAGGTTCCAAATCCCATTTACGAGCGGGTAGCAGACATCTGCCTCCCATGCATACACACTTCTGAGAGTTGAGCTTATGGCCTGTACCTCCACAGCCAGCCTGCTGGTACCCTTGGCATCTAAAAGGCCTAGGCTCGCTGTTTGATGGAAGTGCTGGGAGAGGTAATTGGTATCACCCGGCACACAAGACTAGTGCCTCCAAGCTCAGTTCAGCGATTTCCTAGTAATTCCTGTGGTAGACTGGTGCTACATACTAAGTTCCATACGTGAGAGGGTAGCTGAACGCCTTGTCCAAAACCATCTTACGTCTGAGAGTTGAGCTCAGCCTCAGTCCCTCACAGTTCCACACTGCCTGCAGAGTGAGTTTCGCAGGTCTTCAGCAGAGACGTTTGCCAGAGGCTTCTGAGACGCAGGGTAACAATGCAGACCTGGAGGGTATCCCCAGGTGCAGTCGACTGGTAATCTTGGAACCTCCTGACTCAGAATACTGCTACCTTCTCACTGCCATAGGAATGCAGCTAGTTGACAGCTGGCTTCAAGACATGCTTCCCTGTGAGAGCTGAGGACAGGGCAGAACCCTCCCGCATCCTGCCTGACTGTAGTAGTAGCTGCTAACATCCTTATGTTAGTGGCTGGGAGAGGTTGCGGGAAAAGCATGTGTGAGCACTGGGCCTGAACTCCCGTGTACCTGAGTTGAATACAGCGATTTCCAACGGCTTTCCTCAAACCAGAGTGTAGCTATGTTCCAAATCCCATGTACGAGCGGGTAGCAGACATCTGCCTCCCATGCATACACACTTCTGAGAGTTGAGCTTATGGCCTGTACCTCCACATCCAGCCTGCTGGTACCCTTGGCTTCTAAAAGGCCTAGGCTCGCTGTTTGACGGAAGTGCTGGGAGAGGTAATTGGAATCTCCCGGCACACAAGACGAGTGCCTCCAAGCTCAATTCACGATTTCCCAGTAATTCTTGTGGTAGACAGTTGCTATATACTAAGTTCCATATGTGAGAAAGTAGCTGAACGCCTTGTCCAAAAGCATCTTACTTCTGAGAGTTGAGCCCACCCTCAGTCCCTCACAGTTCCACACTGCCTGCAGAGTGAGTTTCACACGTCTTCACCAGAGACGATTGCCAGAGGCTTCTGAGTACAAGTTAACAATGCAGACCTGGAGGGTATCCCCAGGTGCAGTCGACAGTAATCTTGGAACCTCCTGACTCAGAGTACTGCTACCTTCTCACTGCCATAGGAATGCAGCTAGTTGACAGCTGGCTTCAAGACATGCTTCCCTGTGAGAGCTGAGGACAGGGCAGAACCCTCCCGCATCCTGCCTGAATGTCGGAGTAGCTGCTAACATCCTAATGTTAGTGGCTGGGAGAGGTTGCGGGAAAAGCATGTGTGAGCACTGGGCCTGAACTCTCGTGTATCTGAGTTGAATACAGCGATTTCCAATGGCCTTCTCCAATCACAGTGTAGCTAGGTTCCAACTCCCATGTCCGAGTGGGTAGCAGACATCTGCCTCCCATGCATACACACTTCTGAGAGTTGAGCTTATGGCCTGTACCTCCACATCCAGCCTGCTGGTACCCTTGGCTTCTAAAAGGCCTAGGCTCGCTGTTTGACGGAAGTGCTGGGAGAGGTAATTGGACTCACCCGGCATACAAGACTAGTGCCTCCAAGCTCAGTTCAGCGATTTCCTAGTAATTCCTGTGGTAGACTGGTGCTACATACTAAGTTCCATACGTGAGAGGGTAGCTGAACGCCTTGTCCAAAACCATCTTACTTTTGAGAGTTGAGCTCAGCCTCAGTCCCTCACAGTTCCACACTGCCTGCCGAGTGAGTTTCGCAGGTCTTCAGCAGAGACGTTTGCCAGAGGCTTCTGAGACGCAGGGTAACAATGCAGACCTGGAGGGTATCCCCAGGTGCAGTCGACTGGTAATCTTGGAACCTCCTGACTCAGAATACTGCTACCTTCTCACTGCCATAGGAATGCAGCTAGTTGACAGCTGGCTTCAAGACATGCTTCCCTGTGAGAGCTGAGGACAGGGCAGAACCCTCCCGCATGCTGCCTGACTGTAGGAGTAGCTGCTAACATCCTTATGTTAGTGGCTGGGAGAGGTTGCGGGAAAAGCATGTGTGAGCACTGGGCCTGAACTCCCGTGTATCTGAGTTGAATACAGCGATTTCCAACGGCTTTCCTCAACCAGAGTGTAGCTAGGTTCCAAATGCCATGTAAGATCGGGTAGCAGACAGCTGCCTCCCATGCATACACACTTCTGAGAGTTGAGCTTATGGCCTGTACCTCCACAGCCAGCCTGCTGGTACCCTTGGCTTCTAAAAGGCCTAGGCTCGCTGTTTGATGGAAGTGCTGGCAGAGGTAATTGGAATCACCCGGCACACAAGACGAGTGCCTCCAAGCTCAGTTCAGCGATTTCCTAGTAATTCCTGTGGTAGACTGGTGCTACATACTAAGTTCCATACGTGAGAGGGTAGCTGATCGCCTTGTCCAAAACCATCTTACTTCTGAGAGTTGAGATCAGCCTCAGTCCCTCACAGTTCCACACTGCCTGCAGAGTAAGTGTAGCAGGTCTTCAGCAGAGACGTTTGCGAGAGGCTTCTGAGACGCAGGGTAACAATGCAGACCTGGAGGGTATCCCCAGGTGCAGTCGACTGGTAATCTTGGAACCTCCTGACTCAGAATACTGCTACCTTCTCACTGCCATAGGAATGCAGCTAGTTGACAGCTGGCTTCAAGACATGCTTCCCTGTGAGAGCTGAGGACAGGGCAGAACCCTCCCGCATGCTGCCTGACTGTAGGAGTAGCTGCTAACATCCTTATGTTAGTGGCTGTGAGAGTTTGCGGGAAAAGCATGTGTGAGCACTGGGCCTGAACTCCCGTGTATCTGAGTTGAATACAGCGATTTCCAACGGCTTTCCTCAACCAGAGTGTAGCTAGGTTCCAAATCCCATGTACGAGCGGGTAGCAGACATCTGCCTCCCATGCATACACACTTCTTAGAGTTGAGCTTATGGCCTGTACCTCCATATCCAGGCTGCTGGTACCCTTGGCTTCTAAAAAGCCTAGGCTCGCTGTCTGACGCAAGTGCTGGGAGAGGTAATTGGAATCTCCTGGCACACAGGACGAGTGCCTCCATGCTCAATTCACGATTTCCCAGTAATTCTTGTGGTAGACAGGTGCTACATACTAAGTTCCATATGTGAAAAGGTAGAAGAACGCCTTGTCCAAAAGCATCTTACTTCTGAGAGTTGAGCACACCCTCAGTCCCTCACACTTCCACACTGCCTGCAGAGTGAGTTTCACACGTCTTCACCAGAGACGATTGCCAGAGGCTTCTGAGTACAAGTTAACAATGCAGACCTGGAGGGTATCTCCAGGTGCAGTAGAGTGGTAATCTTGGAACCTCCTGACTCAGAGTACTGCTACCTTCTCACTGCCATAGGAATGCAGCTAGTTGAGAGCTGGCTTCAAGACATGCTTCCCTGTGAGAGCTGAGGACAGGGCAGAACCGTCCCGCATGCAGCCTGACTGTAGGAGTAGCTGCTAACATCCTAATGTTAGTGGCTGGGAGAGGTTGCGGGAAAAGCATGTGTGAGCACTGGGCCTGAACTCCCGTGTATCTGAGTTGAATACAGCGATTTCCAACGGCTTTCCTCAACCAGAGTGTAGCTAGGTTCCAAATCCCATGTACGAGCGGATAGCAGACATCTGCCTCCCATGCATACACACTTCTGAGAGTTGAGCTTATGGCCTGTACCTCCACAGCCAACCTGCTGGTACCCTTGGCTTCTAAAAGGCCTAGGCTCGCTGTTTGACGGAAGTGCTGGGAGAGGTAATTGGAATCTCCCGGCACACAAGACGAGTGCCTCCAAGCTCAATTCACGATTTCCCAGTAATTCTTGTGGTAGACAGGTGCTACATACTAAGTTCCATATGTGAGAAGGTAGCTGAACGCCTTGTCCAAAAGCATCTTACTTCTGAGAGTTGAGCACACCCTCAGTCCCTCACAATTCCACACTGCCTGCAGAGTGAGTTTCACACTTCTTCACCAGAGACGATTGCCAGAGGCTTCTGAGTACAAGTTAACAATGCAGACCTGGAGGGTATCTCCAGGTGCAGTAGAGTGGTAATCTTGGAACCTCCTGACTCAGAGTACTGCTACCTTCTCACTGCCATAGGAATGCAGCTAGTTCACAGCTGGCTTCAAGACATGCTTCCCTGTGAGAGCTGAGGACAGGGCAGAACCCTCCTGCATCCTGCCTGACTGTAGGAGTAGCTGCTAACATCCTAATGTTAGTGGCTGGGAGAGGTTGCGGGAAAAGCATGTGTGAGCACTGGGCCTGAACTCCCGTGTATCTGAGTTGAATACAGCGATTTCCAATGGCCTTCTTCAATCACAGTGTAGCTAGGTTCCAACTCCCATGTCCGAGTGGGTAGCAGACATCTGCCTCCCAAGCATTCACACTTCTGAGAGTTGAGCTTATGGCCTGTACCTCCACATCCAGCCTGCTGGTACCCTTGGCTTCTAAAAGGCCTAGGCTCGCTGTTTGACGGAAGTGCTGGGAGAGTTAATTGGAATCTCCCGGCACACAAGACGAGTGCCTCCAAGCTCAATTGACGATTTCCCAGTAATTCTTGTGGTAGACAGGTGCTACATACTAAGTTCCATACGTGAGAGGGTAGCTGAACGCCTTGTCCAAAACCATCTTACTTCTGAGAGTTGAGCTCAGCCTCAGTCCCTCACAGTTCCACACTGCCTGCAGAGTGAGTTTCGCAGGTCTTCAGCAGAGACGTTTGCCAGAGGCTTCTAGGACGCAGGGTAACAATGCAGACCTGGAGGGTATCCCCAGGTGCAGTCGACTGGTAATCTTGGAACCTCCTGACTCAGAATACTGCTACCTTCTCACTGCCATAGGAATGCAGCTAGATGACAGATGGCTTTAAGACATGCTTCCCTGTGACAGCTGAGGACAGGGCAGAACCCTCCCGCATGGTGCCTGACTGTAGGAGTAGCTGCTAACATCCTTATGTTAGTGGCTGGGAGAGGTTGCGGGAAAAGCATGTGTGAGCACTGGGCCTGAACTCCCGTGTATCTGAGTTGAATACAGCGATTTCCAACGGCTTTCCTCAACCAGAGTGTAGCTAGGTTCCAAATCCCATTTACGAGCGGGTAGCAGACATCTGCCTCCCATGCATACACACTTCTGAGAGTTGAGCTTATGGCCTGTACCTCCACAGCCAGCCTGCTGGTACCCTTGGCATCTAAAAGGCCTAGGCTCGCTGTTTGATGGAAGTGCTGGGAGAGGTAATTGGTATCACCCGGCACACAAGACTAGTGCCTCCAAGCTCAGTTCAGCGATTTCCTAGTAATTCCTGTGGTAGACTGGTGCTACATACTAAGTTCCATACGTGAGAGGGTAGCTGAACGCCTTGTCCAAAACCATCTTACGTCTGAGAGTTGAGCTCAGCCTCAGTCCCTCACAGTTCCACACTGCCTGCAGAGTGAGTTTCGCAGGTCTTCAGCAGAGACGTTTGCCAGAGGCTTCTGAGACGCAGGGTAACAATGCAGACCTGGAGGGTATCCCCAGGTGCAGTCGACTGGTAATCTTGGAACCTCCTGACTCAGAATACTGCTACCTTCTCACTGCCATAGGAATGCAGCTAGTTGACAGCTGGCTTCAAGACATGCTTCCCTGTGAGAGCTGAGGACAGGGCAGAACCCTCCCGCATCCTGCCTGACTGTAGTAGTAGCTGCTAACATCCTTATGTTAGTGGCTGGGAGAGGTTGCGGGAAAAGCATGTGTGAGCACTGGGCCTGAACTCCCGTGTACCTGAGTTGAATACAGCGATTTCCAACGGCTTTCCTCAAACCAGAGTGTAGCTATGTTCCAAATCCCATGTACGAGCGGGTAGCAGACATCTGCCTCCCATGCATACACACTTCTGAGAGTTGAGCTTATGGCCTGTACCTCCACATCCAGCCTGCTGGTACCCTTGGCTTCTAAAAGGCCTAGGCTCGCTGTTTGACGGAAGTGCTGGGAGAGGTAATTGGAATCTCCCGGCACACAAGACGAGTGCCTCCAAGCTCAATTCACGATTTCCCAGTAATTCTTGTGGTAGACAGTTGCTATATACTAAGTTCCATATGTGAGAAAGTAGCTGAACGCCTTGTCCAAAAGCATCTTACTTCTGAGAGTTGAGCCCACCCTCAGTCCCTCACAGTTCCACACTGCCTGCAGAGTGAGTTTCACACGTCTTCACCAGAGACGATTGCCAGAGGCTTCTGAGTACAAGTTAACAATGCAGACCTGGAGGGTATCCCCAGGTGCAGTCGACAGTAATCTTGGAACCTCCTGACTCAGAGTACTGCTACCTTCTCACTGCCATAGGAATGCAGCTAGTTGACAGCTGGCTTCAAGTCATGCTTCCCTGTGAGAGCTGAGGACAGGGCAGAACCCTCCCGCATCCTGCCTGACTCTAGGAGTAGCTGCTAACATCCTAATGTTAGTGGCTGGGAGAGGTTGCGGGAAAAGCATGTGTGAGCACTGGGCCTGAACTCCCGTGTACCTGAGTTGAATACAGCGATTTCCAACGGCTTTCCTCAAACCAGAGTGTAGCTATGTTCCAAATCCCATGTACGAGCGGGTAGCAGACATCTGCCTCCCATGCATACACACTTCTGAGCGTTGAGCTTATGGCCTGTACCTCCACATCCAGCCTGCTGGTACCCTTGGCTTCTAAAAGGCCTAGGCTCGCTGTTTGACGGAAGTGCTGGGAGAGGTAAGTGGAATCTCCCGCCACACAAGACCAGTGCCTCCAAGCTCAATTCACGATTTCCCAGTAATTCTTGTGGTAGACAGGTGTTACATACTAAGTTCCATATGTGAGATGGTAGCTGAACGCCTTGTCCAAAAGCATCTTACTTCAGAGAGTTGAGCCCACCCTCAGTCCCTCACAGTTCCACACTGCCTGCAGAGTGAGTTTCACACGTCTTCACCAGAGACGATTGCCAGAGGCTTCTGAGTACAAGTTAACAATGCAGACCTGGAGGGTATCTCCAGGTTCAGTAGAGTGGTAATCTTGGAACCTCCTGACTCAGAGTACTGCTACCTTCTCACTGCCATAGGAATGCAGCTAGTTAGCTGGCTTCAAGACATGCTTCCCTGTGAGAGCTGAGGACAGGGCAGAACCCTCCCGCATCCTGCCTGACTGTAGGAGTAGCTGCTAACATCCTAATGTTAGTGGCTGGGAGAGGTTGCGGGAAAAGCATGTGTGAGCACTGGGCCTGAACTCCCGTGTATCTGAGTTGAATACAGCGATTTCTAATGGCCTTCGTCAATCACAGTGTAGCTAGGTTCCAACTCCCATGTCCGAGTGGGTAGCAGACATCTGCCTCCCATGCATACACACTTCTGAGAGTTGAGCTTATGGCCTGTACCTCCACAGCCAGCCTGCTGGTACCCTTGGCTTCTAAAAGGCCTAGGTTCGCTGTTTGACGGAAGTGCTGGGAGAGGTAATTGGACTCACCCCGCACACAAGACTAGTGCCTCCAAGCACAGTTCAGCGATTTCCTAGTAATTCCTGTGGTAGACTGGTGCTACATACTAAGTTCCATACGTGAGAGGGTAGCTGAACGCCTTGTCCTAAACCATCTTACTTTTGAGAGTTGAGCTCAGCCTCAGACCCTCACAGTTCCACACTGCCTGCAGAGTGAGTTTCGCAGGTCTTCAGCAGAGACGTTTGCCAGAGGCTTCTGAGACGCAGGGTAACAATGCAGACCTGGAGGGTATCCCCAGGTGCAGTCGACTGGTAATCTTGGAACCTCCTGACTCAGAATACTGCTACCTTCTCACTGCCATAGGAATGCAGCTAGTTGACAGCTGGCTTCAAGACATGCTTCCCTGTGAGAGCTGAGGACAGGGCAGAACCCTCCCGCATGCTGCCTGACTGTAGGAGTAGCTGCTAACATCCTAATGTTAGTGGCTGGGAGAGGTTGCGGGAAAAGCATGTGTGAGCACTAGGCCTGAACTCCCGTGTATCTGAGTTAAATACAGCGATTTCCAACGGCTTTCCTCAACCAGAGTGTAGCTAGGTTCCAAACCCATTTACGAGCGGGTAGCAGACATCTGCCTCCCATGCATACACACTTCTGAGAGTTGAGCTTATGGCCGGTACCTCCACACCAGCCTGCTGGTACCCTTGGCTTCTAAAAGGCCTAGGCTCGGTGTTTGACGGAAGTGCTGGGAGAGGTAATTGGAATCTCCCGGCACACAAGACGAGTGCCTCCAAGCTCAATTCACGGTTTCCCAGTAATTCTTGTGGTAGACAGGTGCTACATACTAAGTTCCATATGTGAGATGGTAGCTGAACGCCTTGTCCAAAAGCGTCTTACTTCTGAGAGTTGAGCCCACCCTCAGTCCCTCACAGTTCCACACTGCCTGCAGAGTGAGTTTCACACGTCTTCACCAGAGACGATTGCCAGAGGCTTCTGAGTACAAGTTAACAATGCAGACCTGGAGGGTATCTCCAGGTGCAGTAGAGTGGTAATCTTGGAACCTCCTGACTCAGAGTACTGCTACCTTCTCACTGCCATAGGAATGCAGCTAGTTGACAGCTGGCTTCAAGACATGCTTCCCTGTGAGAGCTGAAGACAGGGCAGAACCCTCCCGCATCCTGCCTGACTGTAGGAGTAGCTGCTAACATCCTAATGTTAGTGGCTGGGAGAGGTTGCGGGAAAAGCATGTGTGAGCACTGGGCCTGAACTCCCGTGTATCTGAGTTGAATACAGCGATTTCCAATGGCCTTCTTCAATCACAGTGTAGCTAGGTTCCAACTCCCATGTCCGAGTGGGTAGCAGACATCTGCCTCCCATGCATACACACTTCTGAGAGTTGAGCTTATGGCCTGTACCTCCACATCCAGCCTGCTGGTACCCTTGGCTTCTAAAAGGCCTAGGCTCGCTGTTTGACGGAAGTGCTGGGAGAGGTAATTGGAATCTCCCGGCACACAAGACAAGTGCCTCCAAGCTCAATTCACGATTTCCCAGTAATTCTTGTGGTAGACAGGTGCTACATACTAAGTTCCATATGTGAGATGGTAGCTGAACGCCTTGTCCAAAAGCATCTTACTTCTGAGAGTTGAGCCCACCCTCAGTCCCTCACACTTCCACACTGCCTGCAGAGTGAGTTTCACACGTCTTCAACAGAGACGATTGTCAGAGGCTTCTGAGTACAAGTTAACAATGCAGACCTGGAGGGTATCTCCAGGTGCAGTAGAGTGGTAATCTTGGAACCTCCTGACTCAGAGTACTGCTACCTTCTCACTGCCATAGGAATGCAGCTAGTTGACAGCTGGCTTCAAGACATGCTTCCCTGTGAGAGCTGAGGACAGGGCAGAACCCTCCCGCATCCTGCCTGAATGTCGGAGTAGCTGCTAACATCCTAATGTTAGTGGCTGGGAGAGGTTGCGGGAAAAGCATGTGTGAGCACTGGGCCTGAACTCTCGTGTATCTGAGTTGAATACAGCGATTTCCAATGGCCTTCTCCAATCACAGTGTAGCTAGGTTCCAACTCCCATGTCCGAGTGGGTAGCAGACATCTGCCTCCCATGCATACACACTTCTGAGAGTTGAGCTTATGGCCTGT
Source organism: Canis aureus (assembly GCF_053574225.1). Classification (NCBI taxonomy): domain Eukaryota; kingdom Metazoa; phylum Chordata; class Mammalia; order Carnivora; family Canidae; genus Canis; species Canis aureus. The sequence goes on along the minus strand of NC_135638.1, from coordinate 45,775,680 downwards.
ACCTCCACATCCAGCCTGCTGGTACCCTTGGCTTCTAAAAGGCCTAGGCTCGCTGTTTGACGGAAGTGCTGGGAGAGGTAATTGGACTCACCCGGCATACAAGACTAGTGCCTCCAAGCTCAGTTCAGCGATTTCCTAGTAATTCCTGTGGTAGACTGGTGCTACATACTAAGTTCCATACGTGAGAGGGTAGCTGAACGCCTTGTCCAAAACCATCTTACTTTTGAGAGTTGAGCTCAGCCTCAGTCCCTCACAGTTCCACACTGCCTGCCGAGTGAGTTTCGCAGGTCTTCAGCAGAGACGTTTGCCAGAGGCTTCTGAGACGCAGGGTAACAATGCAGACCTGTAGGGTATCCCCAGGTGCAGTCGACTGGTAATCTTGGAACCTCCTGACTCAGAATACTGCTACCTTCTCACTGCCATAGGAATGCAGCTAGTTGACAGCTGGCTTCAAGACATGCTTCCCTGTGAGAGCTGAGGACAGGGCAGAACCCTCCCGCATGCTGCCTGACTGTAGGAGTAGCTGCTAACATCCTTATGTTAGTGGCTGGGAGAGGTTGCGGGAAAAGCATGTGTGAGCACTGGGCCTGAACTCCCGTGTATCTGAGTTGAATACAGCGATTTCCAACGGCTTTCCTCAACCAGAGTGTAGCTAGGTTCCAAATGCCAGGTAAGATCGGGTAGCAGACAGCTGCCTCCCATGCATACACACTTCTGAGAGTTGAGCTTATGGCCTGTACCTCCACAGCCAGCCTGCTGGTACCCTTGGCTTCTAAAAGGCCTAGGCTCGCTGTTTGATGGAAGTGCTGGCAGAGGTAATTGGAATCACCCGGCACACAAGACGAGTGCCTCCAAGCTCAGTTCAGCGATTTCCTAGTAATTCCTGTGGTAGACTGGTGCTACATACTAAGTTCCATACGTGAGAGGGTAGCTGATCGCCTTGTCCAAAACCATCTTACTTCTGAGAGTTGAGATCAGCCTCAGTCCCTCACAGTTCCACACTGCCTGCAGAGTAAGTGTAGCAGGTCTTCAGCAGAGACGTTTGCGAGAGGCTTCTGAGACGCAGGGTAACAATGCAGACCTGGAGGGTATCCCCAGGTGCAGTCGACTGGTAATCTTGGAACCTCCTGACTCAGAATACTGCTACCTTCTCACTGCCATAGGAATGCAGCTAGTTGACAGCTGGCTTCAAGACATGCTTCCCTGTGAGAGCTGAGGACAGGGCAGAACCCTCCCGCATGCTGCCTGACTGTAGGAGTAGCTGCTAACATCCTTATGTTAGTGGCTGGGAGAGTTTGCGGGAAAAGCATGTGTGAGCACTGGGCCTGAACTCCCGTGTATCTGAGTTGAATACAGCGATTTCCAACGGCTTTCCTCAACCAGAGTGTAGCTAGGTTCCAAATCCCATGTACGAGCGGGTAGCAGACATCTGCCTCCCATGCATACACACTTCTTAGAGTTGAGCTTATGGCCTGTACCTCCATATCCAGCCTGCTGGTACCCTTGGCTTCTAAAAAGCCTAGGCTCGCTGTCTGACGCAAGTGCTGGGAGAGGTAATTGGAATCTCCTGGCACACAGGACGAGTGCCTCCATGCTCAATTCACGATTTCCCAGTAATTCTTGTGGTAGACAGGTGCTACATACTAAGTTCCATATGTGAAAAGGTAGAAGAACGCCTTGTCCAAAAGCATCTTACTTCTGAGAGTTGAGCACACCCTCAGTCCCTCACACTTCCACACTGCCTGCAGAATGAGTTTCACACGTCTTCACCAGAGACGATTGCCAGAGGCTTCTGAGTACAAGTTAACAATGCAGACCTGGAGGGTATCTCCAGGTGCAGTAGAGTGGTAATCTTGGAACCTCCTGACTCAGAGTACTGCTACCTTCTCACTGCCATAGGAATGCAGCTAGTTGAGAGCTGGCTTCAAGACATGCTTCCCTGTGAGAGCTGAGGACAGGGCAGAACCGTCCCGCATGCAGCCTGACTGTAGGAGTAGCTGCTAACATCCTAATGTTAGTGGCTGGGAGAGGTTGCGGGAAAAGCATGTGTGAGCACTGGGCCTGAACTCCCGTGTATCTGAGTTGAATACAGCGATTTCCAACGGCTTCCCTCAACCAGAGTGTATCTAGGTTCCAAATCCCATGTACGAGCGGGTAGCAGACATCTGCCTCCCATGCATACACACTTCTGAGAGTTGAGCTTATGGCCTGTACCTCCACAGCCAGCCTGCTGGTACCCTTGGCTTCTAAAAGGCCTAGGCTCGCTGTTTGACGGAAGTGCTGGGAGAGGTAATTGGAATCTCCCGGCACACAAGACGACTGCCTCCAAGCTCAAATCACGATTTCCCAGTAATTCTTGTGGTAGACAGTTGTTACATACTAAGTTCCATATGTGAGATGGTAGCTGAACGCCTTGTCCAAAAGCATCTTACTTCTGAGAGTTGAGCCCACCCTCAGTACCTCACAGTTCCACACTGCCTGCAGAGTGAGTTTCACACGTCTTCACCAGAGACGATTGCCAGAGGCTTCTGAGTACAAGTTAACAATCCAGACCTGAGGGTATCTCCTGGTGCAGTAGAGTGGTAATCTTGGAACCTCCTGACTCAGAGTACTGCTACCTTCTCACTGCCATAGGAATGCAGCTAGTTGACAGCTGGCTTCAAGACATGCTTCCCTGTGAGAGCTGAGGACAGGGCAGAACCCTCCCGCATGCTGCCTGACTGTAGGAGTAGCTGCTAACATCCTAATGTTTGTGGCTGGGAGAGGTTGCGGGAAAAGCATGTGTGAGCACTGGGCCTGAACTCCCGTGTATCTGAGTTGAATACAGCGATTTCCAATGGCCTTCTTCAATCACAGTGTAGCTAGGTTCCAACTCCCATGTCCGAGTGGGTAGCAGACATCTGCCTCCCATGCATACACACTTCTGAGAGTTGAGCTTATGGCCTGTACCTCCACATCCAGCCTGCTGGTACCCTTGGGTTCTAAAAGGCCTAGGCTCGCTGTTTGAGGGAAGTGCTGGGAGAGTTAATTGGAATCACCGGCACAAAAGACTAGTGCCTCCAAGCTCAGTTCAGCGATTTCCTAGTAATTCCTGTGGTAGACTGGTGCTACATACTAAGTTCCATACGTGAGAGGGTAGCTGAACGCCTTGTCCAAAACCATCTTACTTCTGAGAGTGGAGCTCAGCCTCAGTCCCTCACAGTTCCACACTGCTGCAGAGTGAGTTTCGCAGGTCTTCAGCAGAGACGTTTGCCAGAGGCTTCTGAGACGCAGGGTAACAATGCAGACCTGGAGGGTATCCCCAGGTGCAGTCGACCGGTAATCTTGGAACCTCCTGACTCAGAATACTGCTACCTTCTCACTGCCGTAGGAATGCAGCTAGTTGACAGCTGGCTTCAAGACATGCTTCCCTGTGAGAGCTGAGGACAGGGGAGAACCCTCCCGCATGCTGCCTGACTGTAGGAGTAGCTGCTAACATCCTTATGTTAGTGGCTGGGAGAGGTTGCGGGAAAAGCATGTGTGAGCACTGGGCCTGAACTCCCGTGTATCTGAGTTGAATACAGCGATTTCCAACGGCTTTCCTCACCACAGTGTAGCTAGGTTCCAAATCCCATGTACGAGCGGGTAGCAGACATCTGCCTCCCATGCATACACACTTCTGAGAGTTGAGCTTATGGCCTGTACCTCCACAGCCAGCCTGCTGGTACCCTTGGCTTCTAAAAGGCCTAGGCTCGCTGTTTGACGGAAGTGCTGGGAGAGGTAATTGGAATCTCCCGGCACACAAGACGAGTGCCTCCAAGCTCAATTCACGATTTCCCAGTAATTCTTGTGGTAGACAGGTGCTACATACTAAGTTCCATATGTGAGAAGGTAGCTGAACGCCTTGTCCAAAAGCATCTTACTTCTGAGAGTTGAGCACACCCTCAGTCCCTCACACTTCCACACTGCCTGCAGAGTGAGTTTCACACGTCTTCACCAGAGACGATTGCCAGAGGCTTCTGAGCACAAGTTACAATGCAGACCTGGAGGGTATCTCCAGGTGCAGTAGAGTGGTAATCTTGGAACCTCCTGACTCAGAATACTGCTACCTTCTCACTGCCATAGGAATGCAGCTAGTTGACAGCTGGCTTCAAGACATGCTTCCCTGTGAGAGCTGAGGACAGGGCAGGACCCTCCCGCATGCTGCCTGACTGTAGGAGTAGCTGCTAACATCCTTATGTTAGTGGCTGGGAGAGGTTGCGGGAAAAGCATGTGTGAGCACTGGGCCTGAACTCCCGTGTACCTGAGTTGAATACAGCGATTTCCAACGGCTTTCCTCAACCAGAGTGTAGCTAGGTTCCAAATCCCATGTACGAGCGGGTAGCAGACATCTGCCTCCCATGCATACACACTTCTGAGAGTTGAGCTTATGGCCTGTACCTCCACAGCCAGCCTGCTGGTACCCTTGGCTTCTAAAAGGCCTAGGCTCGCTGTTTGACGGAAGTGCTGGGAGAGGTAATTGGAATCACCCGGCACACAAGACTAGTGCCTCCAAGCTCAGTTCAGCGATTTCCTAGTAATTCCTGTGGTAGACTGGTGCTACATACTAAGTTCCATACGTGAGAGGGTAGCTGAACGCCTTGTCCAAAACCATCTTACTTCTGAGAGTTGAGCTCAGCCTCAGTCCCTCACATTTCCACACTGCCTGCAGAGTGAGTTTCGCAGGTCTTCAGCAGAGACGTTTGCCAGAGGCTTCTGAGACGCAGGGTAACAATGCAGACCTGGAGGGTATCCCCAGGTGCAGTCGACTGGTAATCTTGGAACCTCCTGACTCAGAGTACTGCTACCTTCTCACTTCCATAGGAATGCAGCTAGTTGACAGCTGGCTTCAAGACATGCTTCCCTGTGAGAGCTGAGGACAGGGCAGAACCCTCCCGCATGCTGCCTGACTGTAGGAGTAGCTGCTAACATCCTTATGTTAGTGGCTGGGAGAGGTTGCGGGAAAAGCATGTGTGAGCACTGGGCCTGAACTCCCGTGTATCTGAGTTGAATACAGCGATTTCCAACGGCTTTCCTCAACCAGAGTGTAGCTAGGTTCCAAATCCCACGTACGAGCGGGTAGCAGACATCTGCCTCCCATGCATACACACTTCTGAGAGTTGAGCTTATGGCCTGTACCTCCACAGCCAGCCTGCTGGTTCCCTTGGCTTCTAAAAGGCCTAGGCTCGCTGTTTGACGGAAGTGCTGGGAGAGGTAATTGGAATCTCCCGGCACACAAGACGAGTGCCTCCAAGCTCAATTCACGATTTTCCAGTAATTCTTGTGGTAGACAGGTGCTACATACTAAGTTCCATATGTGAGAAGGTAGCTGAACGCCTTGTCCAAAACCATCTTACTTCTGAGAGTTGAGCACACCCTCAGTCCCTCACACTTCCACACTGCCTGCAGAGTGAGTTTCACACGTCTTCACCAGAGACGATTGCCAGAGGCTTCTGAATACAAGTTAACAATGCAGACCTGGAGGGTATCTCCAGGTGCAGTAGAGTGGTAATCTTGGAACCTCCTGACTCAGAGTACTGCTACCAATCACTGCCATAGGAATGCAGCTAGTTGACAGCTGGCTTCAAGACATGCTTCCCTGTGAGAGCTGAGGACTGGGCAGAACCCTCCCGCATCCTGCCTGACTGTAAGAGTAGCTGCTAACATCCTAATGTTAGTGGCTGGGAGAGGTTGCGGGAAAAGCATGTGTGAGCACTGGGCCTGAACTCCCGTGTATCTGAGTTGAATACAGCGATTTCCAACGGTTTCCTCAACCGGAGTGTAGCTAGGTTCCAAATCCCATGTACGAGCGGGTAGCAGACATCTGCATCCCATGCATACACACTTCTGAGAGTTGAGCTTATGGCCTGTACCTCCACAGCCAGCCTGCTGGTACCCTTGGCTTCTAAAAGGCCTAGGCTCGCTGTTTGACGCAAGTGCTGGGAGAGGCAATTGGAATCACCCGGCACACAAGACTAGTGCCTCCAAGCTCAGTTCAGCGATTTCCTAGTAATTCCTGTGGTAGACTGGTGCTACATACTAAGTTCCATACGTGAGAGGGTAGCTGAACGCCTTGTCCAAAACCATCTTACTTCTGAGAGTTGAGCTCAGCCTCAGTCCCTCACAGTTCCACACTGCCTGCAGAGTGAGTTTCGCAGGTCTTCAGCAGAGACGTTTTCCAGAGGCTTCTGAGACGCAGGGTAACAATGCAGACCTGGAGGGTATCCCCAGGTGCAGTCGACTGGTAATCTTGGAACCTCCTGACTCAGAATACTGCTACCTTCTCACTGCCATAGGAATGCAGCTAGTTCACAGCTGGCTTCAAGACATGCTTCCCTGTGAGAGCTGAAGACAGGGCAGAACCCTCCTGCATGCTGCCTGACTGTAGGAGTAGCTGCTAACATCCTTATGTTAGTGGCTGGGAGAGGTTGCGGGAAAAGCATGTGTGAGCACTGGGCCTGAAATCCCGTGTACCTGAGTTGAATACAGCGATTTCCAACGGCTTTCCTCAACCAGAGTGTAGCTAGGTTCCAAATCCCATGTACGAGCGGGTAGCAGACATCTGCCTCCCATGCATACACACTTCTGAGAGTTGAGCTTATGGCCTGTACCTCCACAGCCAGCCTGCTGGTACCCTTGGCTTCTAAAAGGCCTAGGCTCTCTGTTTGGCGGAAGTGCTGGGAGAGGTAATTGGAATCACCCGGCACACAAGACTAGTGCCTCCAAGCTCAGTTTAGCGGTTTCCTAGTAATTCCTGTGGTAGACTGGTGCTACATACTAAGTTCCATACATGAGAGTGTAGCTGAACGCCTTGTCCAAAACCATCTTACTTCTGTGAGTTGAGCTCAGCCTCAGTCCCTCACAGTTCCACACTGCCTGCAGAGTGAGTTTCGCAGGTCTTCAGCAGAGACGTTTGCCGGAGGCTTCTGAGACGCAGGGTAACAATGCAGACCTGGAGGGTATCCCCAGGTGCAGTCGACTGGTAATCTTGGAACCTCCTGACTCAGAATACTGCTACCTTCTCACTGCCATAGGAATGCAGCTAGTTGACAGCTGGCTTCAAGACATGCTTCCCTGTGAGAGCTGAGGACAGGGCAGAACCCTCCCGCATGCTGCCTGACTGTAGGAGTAGCTGCTAACATCCTTATGTTAGTGGCTGGGAGAGGTTGCGGGAAAAGCATGTGTGAGCACTGGGCCTGAATTCCCGTGTATCTGAGTTGAATACAGCGATTTCCAATGGCCTTCTTCAATCACAGGGTAGCTAGGTTCCAACTCCCATGTCCGAGTGGATAGCAGACATCTGCCTCCCATGCATACACACTCCTGAGAGTTGAGCTTATGGCCTGTACCTCCACATCCAGCCTGCTGGTACCCTTGGCTTCTAAAAGGCCTAGGCTCGCTGTTTGACGGAATTGCTGCGAGAGGTAATTGGAATCACCCGGCACACAAGACTAGTGCCTCCAAGCTCAGTTCAGCGATTTCCTAGTAATTCCTGTGGTAGACTGGTGCTACATACTAAGTTCCATACGTGAGAGGGTAGCTGAACGCCTTGTCCAAAACCATCTTACTTCTGAGAGTTGAGCTCAGCCTCAGTCCCTCACAGTTCCACACTGCCTGCAGAGTGAGTTTCGCAGGTCTTCAGCAGAGACGTTTGCCAGAGGCTTCTGAGACGCAGGGTAACAATGCAGACCTGGAGGGTATCCCCAGGTGCAGTCGACTGGTAATCTTGGATCCTCCTGACTCAGAATACTGCTACCTTCTCACTGCCATAGGAATGCAGCTAGTTGACAGCTGGCTTCAAGACATGCTTCCCTGTGAGAGCTGAGGACAGGGCAGAACCCTCCCGCATGCTGCCTGACTGTAGGAGTAGCTGCTAACATCCTAATGTTAGTGGCTGGGAGATGTTGCGGGAAAAGCATGTGTGAGCACCGGGACTGAACTCCCGTGTATCTGAGTTGAATACAGCGATTTCCAACGGCTTTCCTCAACCAGAGTGTAGCTAGGTTCCAAATCCCATGTACGAGCAGGTAGCAGACATCTGCCTCCCATGCATACACACTTCTGAGAGTTGAGCTTATGGCCTGTACCTCCACAGCCAGCCTGCTGGTACCCTTGGCTTCTAAAAGGCCTTGGCTCGCTGTTTGACGGAAGTGCTGGGAGAGGTAATTGGAATCTCCCGGCACACAAGACGAGTGCCTCCAAGCTCAATTCACGATTTCCCAGTAATTCTTGTGGTAGACAAGTGCTACATACTAAGTTCCATATGTGAGAAGGTAGCTGAACGCCTTGTCCAAAAGCATCACACTTCTGAGAGTTGAGCACACCCTCAGACCCTCACACTTCCACACTGCCTGCAGAGTGAGTTTCACACGTCTTCACCAGGACGATTGCCAGAGGCTTCTGAGTACAAGTTAACAATGCAGACCTGGAGGGTATCTCCAGGTGCAGTAGAGTGGTAATCTTGGAACCTCCTGACTCAGAGTACTGCTAACTTCTCACTGCCATAGGAATGCAGCTAGTTGAAAGCTGGCTTCAAGACATGCTTCCCTGTGAGAGCTGAGGACAGGGCAGGACCCTCCCGCATCCTGCCTGACTGTAGGAGTAGCTGCTAACATCCTAATGTTAGTGGCTGGGAGAGGTTGCGGGAAAAGCATGTGTGAGCACTGGGCCTGAACTCCCGTGTATCTGAGTTGAATACAGCGATTTCCAATGGCGTTCTTCAATCACAGTGTAGCTAGGTTCCAACTCCCATGTCCGAGTGGGTAGCAGACATCTGCCTCCCATGCATACACACTTCTGAGAGTTGAGCTTATGGCCTGTACCTCCACATCCAGCCTGCTGGTACTCTTGGGTTCTAAAAGGCCTAGGATCGCTGTTTGACGGAAGTGCTGGGAGAGGTAATTGGAATCACCCGGCACACAAGACTAGTGCCTCCAAGCTCAGTTCAGCGATTTCCTAGTAATTCCTGTGGTAGACTGGTGCTACATACTAAGTTCCATACGTGAGAGGGTAGCTGAACGCCTTGTCCAAAACCATCTTACTTCTGAGAGTTGAGCTCAGCCTCAGTCCCTCACAGTTCCACACTGCCTGCAGAGTGAGTTTCGGAGGTCTTCAGCAGAGACGTTTGTCAGAGGCTTCTGCGACGCAGGGTAACAATGCAGACCTGGAGGGTATCCCCAGGTGCAGTCGACTGGTAATCTTGGAACCTCCTGACTCAGAATACTGCTACCTTCTCACTGCCATAGGAATGCAGCTAGTTGACAGCTGGCTTCAAGACATGCTTCCCTGTGAGAGCTGAGGACAGGGCAGAACCCTCCCGCATGCTGCCTGACTGTAGGAGTAGCTGCTAACATCCTTATGTTAGTGGCTGGGAGAGGTTGTGGGAAAAGCATGTGTGAGCACTGGGCCTGAACTCCCGTGTATCTGAGTTGAATACAGCGATTTCCAACGGCTTTCCTCAACCAGAGTGTAGCTAGGTTCCAAATCCCATGTACGAGCGGGTAGCAGACATCTGCCTCCCATGCATACACACTTCTGAGAGTTGAGCTTATGGCCTGTACCTCCACAGCCAGCCTGCTGGTACCCTTGGACTCTAAAAGGCCTAGGCTCGCTGTTTGACGGAAGTGCTGGGAGAGGTAATTGGAATTCCCGGCACACAAGACGAGTGCCTCCAAGCTCAATTCACGATTTCCCAGTAATTCTTGTGGTAGACAGGTGCTACATACTAAGTTCCATATGTGAGAAGGTAGCTGAACGCCTTGTCCAAAAGCATCTTACTTCTGAGAGTTGAGCACACCCTCAGACCCTCACACTTCCACACTGCCTGCAGAGTGAGTTTCACACGTCTTCACCAGGACGATTGCCAGAGGCTTCTGAGTACAAGTTAACAATGCAGACCTGGAGGGTATCTCCAGGTGCAGTAGAGTGGTAATCTTGGAACCTCCTGACTCAGAGTACTGCTAACTTCTCACTGCCATAGGAATGCAGCTAGTTGAAAGCTGGCTTCAAGACATGCTTCCCTGTGAGAGCTGAGGACAGGGCAGGACCCTCCCGCATCCTGCCTGACTGTAGGAGTAGCTGCTAACATCCTAATGTTAGTGGCTGGGAGAGGTTGCGGGAAAAGCATGTGTGAGCACTGGGCCTGAACTCCCGTGTATCTGAGTTGAATACAGCGATTTCCAATGGCCTTCTTCAATCACAGTGTAGCTAGGTTCCAACTCCCATGTCCGAGTGGGTAGCAGACATCTGCCTCCCATGCATACACACTTCTGAGAGTTGAGCTTATGGCCTGTACCTCCACATCCAGCCTGCTGGTACTCTTGGGTTCTAAAAGGCCTAGGATCGCTGTTTGACGGAAGTGCTGGGAGAGGTAATTGGAATCACCCGGCACACAAGACTAGTGCCTCCAAGCTCAGTTCAGCGATTTCCTAGTAATTCCTGTGGTAGACTGGTGCTACATACTAAGTTCCATACGTGAGAGGGTAGCTGAACGCCTTGTCCAAAACCATCTTACTTCTGAGAGTTGAGCTCAGCCTCAGTCCCTCACAGTTCCACACTGCCTGCAGAGTGAGTTTCGGAGGTCTTCAGCAGAGACGTTTGTCAGAGGCTTCTGAGACGCAGGGTAACAATGCAGACCTGGAGGGTATCCCCAGGTGCAGTCGACTGGTAATCTTGGAACCTCCTGACTCAGAATACTGCTACCTTCTCACTGCCATAGGAATGCAGCTAGTTGACAGCTGGCTTCAAGACATGCTTCCCTGTGAGAGCTGAGGACAGGGCAGAACCCTCCCGCATGCTGCCTGACTGTAGGAGTAGCTGCTAACATCCTTATGTTAGTGGCTGGGAGAGGTTGTGGGAAAAGCATGTGTGAGCACTGGGCCTGAACTCCCGTGTATCTGAGTTGAATACAGCGATTTCCAACGGCTTTCCTCAACCAGAGTGTAGCTAGGTTCCAAATCCCATGTACGAGCGGGTAGCGGACATCTGCCTCCCATGCATACACACTTCTGAGAGTTGAGCTTATGGCCTGTACCTCCACAGCCAGCCTGCTGGTACCATTGGATTCTAAAAGGCCTAGGCTCGCTGTTTGACGGAAGTGCTGGGAGAGGTAATTGGAATTCCCGGCACACAAGACGAGTGCCTCCAAGCTCAATTCACGATTTCCCAGTAATTCTTGTGGTAGACAGGTGCTACATACTAAGTTCCATATGTGAGAAGGTAGCTGAACGCCTTGTCCAAAAGCATCTTACTTCTGAGAGTTGAACACACCCTCAGTCCCTCACACTTCCACACTGCCTTCAGAGTGAGTTTCACACGTCTTCACCAGAGACGATTGCCAGAGGCTTCTGAGTACAAGTTAACAATGCAGACCTGGAGGGTATCTCCAGGTGCAGTAGAGTGGTAATCTTGGAACCTCCTGACTCAGAGTACTGCTACCTTCTCACTGCCATAGGAATGCAGCTAGTTGACAGCTGGCTTCAAGACATGCTTCCCTGTGAGAGCTGAGGACAGGGAAGAACCCTCCCGCATCCTGCCTGAGTGTAGGAGTAGCTGCTAACATCCTAATGTTAGTGGCTGGGAGAGGTTGCGGGAAAAGCATGTGTGAGCACTGGGCCTGAACTCCCGTGTATCTGAGTTGAATACAGTGATTTCCAATGGCCTTCTTCAATCACAGTGTAGCTAGGTTCCAACTCCCATGTCCGAGTGGGTAGCAGACATCTGCCTCCCATGCATACACACTTCTGAGAGTTGAGCTTATGGCCTGTACCTCCACATCCAGCCTGCTGGTACCCTTGGCTTCTAAAAGGCCTAGGCTCGCTGTTTGACGGAAGTGCTGGGAGAGGTAATTGGAATCACCCGGAACACAAGACTAGTGCCTCCAAGCTCAGTTCAGCGATTTCCTAGTAATTCCTGTGGTAGACTGGTGCTACATACTAAGTTCCATACGTGAGAGGGTAGCTGAACGCCTTGTCCAAAACCATCTTACTTCTGAGAGTTGAGCTCAGCCTCAGTCCCTCACAGTTCCACACTGCCTGCAGAGTGAGTTTCGCAGGTCTTCAGCAGAGACGTTTGCCAGAGGCTTCTGAGACGCAGGGAAACAATGCAGACCTGGAGGGTATCCCCAGGTGCAGTCGACTGGTAATCTTGGAACCTCCTGACTCAGAATACTGCTACCTTCTCACTGCCATAGGAATGAAGCTAGTTGACAGCTGGCTTCAAGACATGCTTCCCTGTGAGAGCTGAGGACAGGGCAGAACCCTCCCGCATGCTGCCTGACTGTAGGAGTAGCTGCTAACATCCTAATGTTAGTGGCTGGGAGAGGTTGCGGGAAAAGCATGTGTGAGCACTGGGCCTGAACTCCCGTGTATCTGAGTTGAATACAGCGATTTCCAACGGCTTTCCTCAACCAGAGTGTAGCTAGGTTCCAAATCCCATGTACGAGCGGGTAGCAGACATCTGCCTCCCATGCATACACACTTCTGAGAGTTGAGCTTATGGCCTGTACCTCCACAGCCAGCCTGCTGGTACCCTTGGCTTCTAAAAGGCCTAGGCTCGCTGTTTGACGGAAGTGCTGGGAGAGGTAATTGGAATCTCCCGGCAGGGATCCCTGGGTGGCGCAGCCGTTTAGCGCCTGCCTTTGGCCCAGGGCGCGATCTTGGAGACCCGGTACTGAATCCCACGTCGGGCTCCCGGTGCATGGAGCCTGCTTCTTCCTCTGTCTGTGTCTCTGCCTCTCTCTCTCTCTCTGTGACTATCATAAATAAATAAAAAATTAAAAAATAAATAAAAAAAAAAGGAATCTCCCGGCACACAACACGAGTGCCTCCAAGCTCAATTCACGATTTCCCAGTAATTCTTGTGGTAGACAGGTGCTACATACTAAGTTCCATATGTGAGAAGGTAGCTGAACGCCATGTCCAAAAGCATCTTATTTCTGAGAGTTGAGCACAACCTCAGTCCCTCACACTTCCACACTGCCTGCAGAGTGAGTTTCACACGTCTTCACCAGAGACGATTGCCAGAGGCTTCTGAGTACAAGTTAACAATGCAGACCTGGAGGGTATCTCCAGGTGCAGTAGAGTGGTAATCTTGGAACCTCCTGACTCAGAGTACTGCTACCTTCTCACTGCCATAGGAATGCAGCTAGTTGACAGCTGGCTTCAAGACATGCTTCCCTGTGAGACCCGAGGACAGGGCAGAACGCCCCCGCATGCTGCCTGACTGTAGGAGTAGCTGCTAACATCCTAATGTTAGTGGCTGGGAGAGGTTGCGGGAAAAGCATGTGTGAGCACTGGGCCTGAACTCCCGTGTATCTGAGTTGAATACAGCGATATCCAATGGCCTTCTTCAATCACAGTGTAGCTAGGTACCAACTCCCATGTCCGAGTGGGTAGCAGACATCTGCCTCCCATGCATACACACTTCTGAGAGTTGAGCTTATGGCCTGTACATCCACATCCAGCCTGCTGGTACCCTTGGCTTCTAAAAGGCCTAGGCTCGCTGTTTGACGGAAGTGCTGGGAGAGGTAATTGGAATCTCCCGGCACACAAGACGAGTGCCTCCAAGCTCAATTCACGATTTCCCAGTAATTCTTGTGGTAGACAGGTGCTACATACTAAGTTCCATACGTGAGAGGGTAGCTGAACGCCTTGTCCAAAACCATCTTACTTCTGAGAGTTGAGCTCAGCCTCAGTCCCTCACAGTTCCACACTGCCTGCAGAGTGAGTTTCGCAGGTCTTCAGCAGAGAGGTTTGCCAGAGGCTTCTGAGACGCAGGGTAACAATGCAGACCTGGAGGGTATCCCCAGGTGCAGTCGACTGGTAATCTTGGAACCTCCTGACTCAGAATACTGCTACCTTCTCACTGCCATAGGAATGCAGCTAGTTGACAGCTGGCTTCAAGACATGCTTCCCTGTGAGAGCTGAGGACAGGGCAGATCCCTCCCGCATGCTGCCTGACTGTAGGAGTAGCTGCTAACATCCTTATGTTAGTGGCTGGGAGAGGTTGCGGGAAAAGCATGTGTGAGCACTGGGCCTGAACTCCCGTGTATCTGAGTTGAATACAGCGATTTCCAACGCCTTTCCTCAACCAGAGTGTAGCTAGGTTCCAAATCCCATGTAAGAGCGGGTAGCAGACATCTGCCGCCCATGCATACACACTTCTGAGAGTTGAGCTTATGGCCTGTACCTCCACAGCCAGCCTGCTGGTACCCTTGGCTTCTAAAAGGCCTTGGCTAGCTGTTTGTTGGAAGTGCTGTGAGAGGTAATTGGAATCACCCGGCACACAAGACTAGTGCCTCCAAGCTCAGTTCAGCGATATCCTAGTAATTCCTGTGGTAGACTGGTGCTACATACTAAGTTCCATACGTGAGTGGGTAGCTGAACGGCTTGTCCAAAACCATCTTACTTCTGAGTGTTGAGCTCAGCCTCAGTCCCTCACAGTTCGACACTGCCTGCAGAAAAAGTTTCGCAGGTCTTCAGCAGAGACGTTTGCCAGAGGCTTCTGAGACGCAGGGTAACAATGCAGACCTGGAGGGTATCCCCAGGTGCAGTCGACTGGTAATCTTGGAACTTCCTGACTCAGATACTGCTACCTTCTCACTGCCATAGGAATGCAGCTAGTTGACAGCTGGCTTCAAGACATGCTTCCCTGTGAGAGCTGAGGACAAGGCAGAACCCTCCCGCATGCTGCCTGACTGTAGGAGCAGCTGCTAACATCCTTATGTTAGTGGCTGGGAGAGGTTGCGGGAAAAGCATGTGTGAGCACTGGGCCTGAACTCCCGTGTATCTGAGTTGAATACAGCGATTTCCAACGGCTTTCCTCAACCAGAGTGTAGCTAGGTTCCAAATCCCATGTACGAGCGGGTAGCAGACATCTGCCTCCCATGCATACACACTTCTGAGAGTTGAGCTTATGGCCTGTACCTCCACAGCCAGCCTGCTGGTACCCTTGGCTTCTAAAAGGCCTAGGCTCGCTGTTTGACGGAAGTGCTGGGAGAGGTAATTGGAATCTCCCGGCATACAAGACGAGTGCCTCCAAGCTCAATTCACGATTTCCCAGTAATTCTTGTGGTAGACAGGTGCTACATACTAAGTTCCATATGTGAGATGGTAGCTGAACGCCTTGTCCAAAAGCATCTTACTTCTGAGAGTTGAGCCCACCCTCAGTCCCTCACAGGTCCACACTGTCTGCAGAGTGAGTTTCACACGTCTTCACCAGAGACGATTGCCAGAGGCTTCTGAGTACAAGTTAACAATGCAGACCTGGAGGGTATCTCCAGGTGCAGTAGAGTGGTAATCTTGGAACCTCCTGACTCAGAGTACTGCTACCTTCTCACTGCCATAGGAATGCAGCTAGTTGACAGCTGGCTTCAAGACATGCTTCCCTGTGAGAGCTGAGGACAGGGCAGAACCCTCCCGCATCCTGCCTGACTGTAGGAGTAGCTGCTAACATCCTAATGTTAGTGGCTGTGAGAGGTTGCGGGAAAAGCATGTGTGAGCACTGGGCCTGAACTCCCGTGTATCTGAGTTGAATACAGCGATTTCCAATGGCCTTCTCCAATCACAGTGTAGCTAGGTTCCAAATCCCATGTCCGAGTGGGTAGCAGACATCTGCCTCCCATGCATACACACTTCTGAGAGTTGAGCTTATGGCCTGTACCTCCACATCCAGCCTGCTGGTACCCTTGGCTTCTAAAAGGCCTAGGCTCGCTGTTTGACGGAAGTGCAGGGAGAGGTAATTGGACTCACCCGGCACACAAGACTAGTGCCTCCAAGCTCAGTTCAGCGATTTCCTAGTAATTCCTGTGGTAGACTGGTGCTACATACTAAGTTCCATACGTGAGAGGGTAGCTGAACGCCTTGTCCAAAACCATCTTACTTCTGAGAGTTGAGCTCAGCCTCAGTCCCTCACAGTTCCACACTGCCTGCAGAGTGAGTTTCGCAGGTCTTCAGCAGAGACGTTTGCCAGAGGCTTCTGAGACGCAGGGTAACAATGCAGACCTGGAGGTTAATCCCAGGTGCAGTCGACTGGTAATTTTGGAACCTCCTGACTCAGAATACTCCTACCTTCTCACTGCCATAGGAATGCAGCTAGTTGACAGCTGGCTTCAAGACATGCTTCCCTGTGAGAGCTGAGGACAGGGCAGAACCCTCCCGCATGCTGCCTGACTGTAGGAGTAGCTGCTAACATCCTTAAGTTAGTGGCTGGGAGAGTTTGCGGGAAAAGCATGTGTGAGCACTGGGCCTGAACTCCCGTGTATCTGAGTTGAATACAGCGATTTCCAACGGCTTTCCTCAACCAGAGTGTAGCTAGGTTCCAAATCCCATGTACGAGCGGGTAGCAGACATCTGCCTCACATGCATACACACTTCTGAGAGTTGAGCTTATGGCCTGTACCTCCACAGCCAGCCTGCTGGTACCCTTGGCTTCTAAAAGGCCTAGGCTCGCTGTTTGATGGAAGTGCTGGGAGAGGTAATTGGAATCACCCGGCACACAAGACTAGTGCCTCCAAGCTCAGTTCAGCGATTTCCTAGTAATTCCTGTGGTAGACTGGTGCTACATACTAAGTTGCATACGTGAGAGGGTAGCTGAACGCCTTGTCCAAAACCATCTTACTTCTGAGAGTTGAGCTCAGCCTCAGTCCCTCACAGTTCGACACTGCCTGCAGAGTGAGTTTCGCAGGTCTTCAGCAGAGACGTTTGCCAGAGGCTTCTGCGACGCAGGGTAACAATGCAGACCTGTAGGGTATCCCCAGTTGCGGTCGACTGGTAATCTTGGAACCTCCTGTCTCAGAATACTGCTACCTTCTCACTGCCATAGGAATGCAGCTAGTTGACAGCTGGCTTCAAGACATGCTTCCCTGTGAGAGCTGAGGACAGGGCAGAACCCTCCCGCATGCTGCCTGACTGTAGGAGCAGCTGCTAACATCCTTATGTTAGTGGCTGGGAGAGGTTGCGGGAAAAGCATGTGTGAGCACTGGGCCTGAACTCCCGTGTATCTGAGTTGAATACAGCGATTTCCAATGGCCTTCTTCAATCACAGTGTAGCTAGGTTCGAACTCCCATGTCCGAGTGGGTAGCAGACATCTGCCTCCCTTGCATACACACTTCTGAGAGTTGAGCTTATGGCCTGTACCTCCACAGCCAGCCTGCTGGTACCCTTGGCTTCTAAAAGGCCTAGGCTCGCTGTTTGACGGAAGTGCTGGGAGAGGTAATTGGAATCTCCCGGCACACAAGACGAGTGCCTCCAAGCTCAATTCACGATTTCCCAGTAATTTTTGTGGTGGACAGGTGCTACATACTAAGTTCCATATGTGAGAAGGTAGCTGAACGCCTTGTCCAAAAGCATCTTACTTCTGAGACTTGAGCACACCCTCAGTCCCTCACACTTCCAAACTGCCTGCAGAATGAGTTTCACACGTCTTCACCAGAGACGATTGCCAGAGGCTTCTGAGTACAAGTTAACAACGTAGACCTGGAGGGTATCCCCAGGTGCAGTCGACTGGTAATCTTGGAACCTCCTGCCTCAGAATACTGCTACCTTCTCACTGCCATAGTAATGCAGCTAGTTGACAGCTGGCTTCAAGACATGCTTCCCTGTGAGAGCTGAGGACACGGCAGAAACCTCCCGCATCCTGCCTGACTGTAGGAGTAGCTGCTAACATCCTTATGTTAGTGGCTGGGAGAGGTTGCGGGAAAAGCATGTGTGAGCACTGGGCCTGAACTCCCGTGTATCTGAGTTGAATACAGCGATTTCCAATGGCCTTCTTCAATCACAGTGTAGCTAGGTTCCAACTCCCATGTCCGAGTGGGTAGCAGACATCTGCCTCCCATGCATACACACTTCTGAGAGTTGAGCTTATGGCCTGTACCTCCACATCCAGCCTGCTGGTACCCTTGGCTTCTAAAAGGCCTAGGCTCGCTGTTTGACGGAAGTGCTGGGAGAGGTAATTGGAATCACCCGGCACACAAGACTAGTGCCTCCAAGCTCAGTTCAGCGATTTCCTAGTAATTCCTGTGGCAGACTGGTGCTACATACTAAGTTCCATACGTGAGAGTGTAGCTGAACGCCTTGTCCAAAACCATCTTACTTCTGAGAGTTCAGCTCACCCTCAGTCCCTCACAGTTCCACACTGCCTGCAGAGTGAGTTTCGCAGGTCTTCAGCAGAGACGTTTGCCAGAGGCTTCTGAGACGCAGGGTAACAATGCAGACCTGGAGGGTATTCCCAGTAGCAGTCGACTGGTAATCTTGGAACCTCCTGACTCAGAATACTGCTACCTTCTCACTGCCATAGGAATGCAGCTAGTTGACAGCTAGCTGGCTTCAAGACATGCTTCCCTGAGAGAGCTGAGGACAGGGCAGAACCCTCCCGCATGCTGCCTGACTGCAGGAGTAGCTGCTAACATCCTAATGTTAGTGGCTGGGAGAGGTTGCGGGAAAAGCATGTGTGAGCACTGGGCCTGAACTCCCGTGTATCTGAGTTGAATACAGCGATTTCCAACGGCTTTCCTCAACCAGTGTGTAGCTAGGTTCCAAATCCCATGTACGAGCGGGTAGCAGACATCTGCCTCCCATGCATAAACACTTCTGAGAGTTGAGCTTATGGCCTGTACCTCCACATCCAGCCTGCTGGTACCCTTGGCTTCTAAAAGGCCTAGGCTCGCTGTTTGACGGAAGTGCTGGGAGAGGTAATTGGAATCACCCGGCACACAAGACTAGTGCCTCCAAGCTCAGTTCAGCGATTTCCTAGTAATTCCTGTGGTAGACTGGTGCTACATACTAAGTTCCATACGTGAGAGGGTAGCTGAACGCCTTGTCCAAAACCATCTTACTTCTGAGAGTTGAGCTCAGCCTCAGTCCCTCACAGTTCCACACTGCCTGCAGAGTGAGTTTCGCAGGTCTTCAGCAGAGACGTTTGCCAGAGGCTTCTGAGACGCAGGGTAACAATGCAGACCTGGAGGGTATCCCCAGGTGCAGTCGACTGGTAATCTTGGAACCTCCTGACTCAGAATACTGCTACCTTCTCACTGCCATAGGAATGCAGCTAGTTGACAGCTGGCTTCAAGACATGCTTCCCTGTGAGAGCTGAGGACAGGGCAGAACCCTCCCGCATGCTGCCTGACTGTAGGAGTAGCTGCTAACATCCTTATGTTAGTGGCTGGGAGAGGTTGCGGGAAAAGCATGTGTGAGCACTGGGCCTGAACTCCCGTGTATCTGAGTTGAATACAGCGATTTCCAACGGCTTTCCTCAACCAGAGTGTAGCTAGGTTCCAAATCCCATGTACGAGCGGGTAGCAGACATCTGCCTCCCATGCATACACACTTCTGAGAGTTGAGCTTATGGCCTGTACCTCCACAGCCAGCCTGCTGGTACCCTTGGCTTCTAAAAGGCCTAGGCTCGCTGTTTGACGGAAGTGCTGGGAGAGGTAATTGGAATCTCCCGGCAGGGATCCCTGGGTGGCGCAGCCGTTTAGCGCCTGCCTTTGGCCCAGGGCGCGATCTTGGAGACCCGGTACTGAATCCCACGTCGGGCTCCCGGTGCATGGAGCCTGCTTCTTCCTCTGTCTGTGTCTCTGCCTCTCTCTCTCTCTCTGTGACTATCATAAATAAATAAAAAATTAAAAAATAAATAAAAAAAAAAGGAATCTCCCGGCACACAACACGAGTGCCTCCAAGCTCAATTCACGATTTCCCAGTAATTCTTGTGGTAGACAGGTGCTACATACTAAGTTCCATACGTGAGAGGGTAGCTGAACGCCTTGTCCAAAACCATCTTACTTCTGAGAGTTGAGCTCAGCCTCAGTCCCTCACAGTTCCACACTGCCTGCAGAGTGAGTTTCGCAGGTCTTCAGCAGAGAGGTTTGCCAGAGGCTTCTGAGACGCAGGGTAACAATGCAGACCTGGAGGGTATCCCCAGGTGCAGTCGACTGGTAATCTTGGAACCTCCTGACTCAGAATACTGCTACCTTCTCACTGCCATAGGAATGCAGCTAGTTGACAGCTGGCTTCAAGACATGCTTCCGTGAGAGAGCTGAGGACAGGGCAGAACCCTCCCGCATGCTGCCTGACTGTAGGAGTAGCTGCTAACATCCTAATGTTAGTGGCTGGGAGAGGTTGCGGGAAAAGCATGTGTGAGCACTGGGCCTGAACTCCCGTGTATCTGAGTTGAATACAGCGATTTCCAATGGCCTTCTTCAATCACAGTGTAGCTAGTTTCCAACTCCCATGTCCGAGTGTGTAGCAGACATCTGCCTCCCATGCATACACACTTCTGAGAGTTGAGCTTATGGCCTGTACCTCCACAGCCAGCCTGCTGGTACCCTTGGCTTCTAAAAGGCCTAGGCTCGCTGTTTGACGGAAGTGCTGGGAGAGGTAATTGGAATCACCCGGCACACAAGACTAGTGCCTCCAAGCTCAGTTCAGCGATTTCCTAGTAATTCCTGTGGTAGACTGGTGCTACATACTAAATTCCATACGTGAGAGGTTAGCTGAACGCCTTGTCCAAAACCATCTTACTTCTGAGATTTGAGCTCAGCCTCAGTCCCTCACAGTTCCACACTGCCTGCAGAGTGAGTTTCGCAGGTCTTCAGCATAGACGTTTGCCACAGGCTTCTGAGACGCAGGGTAACAATGCAGACCTGGAGGGTATCCCCAGGTGCAGTCGACTGGTAATCTTGGAACCTCCTGACTCAGAATACTGCTACCTTCTCACTGCCATAAGAATGCAGCTAGTTCACAGCTGGCTTCAATACATGCTTCCCTGTGAGAGCTGAGGAAAGGGCAGAACCCTCCCGCATGCTGCCTGACTGTAGGAGTAGCTGCTAACATCCTAATGTTAGTGGCTGGGAGAGGTTGCGGGAAAACCATGTGTGAGCACTGGGCCTGAACTCCCATGTATCTGAGTTGAATACAGCCATTTCCAACGACTTTCCTCAACCAGAGTGTAGCTAGGTTCCAAATCCCATGTCGAGCGGGTAGCAGACATCTGCCTCCCATGCATACACACTTCTGAGAGTTGAGCTTATGGCCTGTACCTCCACATCCAGCCTGCTGGTACCCTTGGCTTCTAAAAGGCCTAGGCTCGCTGTTTGACGGAAGTGCTGGGAGAGGTAATTGGAATCTCCCGGCACACAAGACGAGTGCCTCCAAGCTCAATTCACGATTTCCCAGTAATTCTTGTGGTAAGCAGGTGCTACATACTAAGTTCCATATGTGAGAAGGTAGCTGAACGCCTTGTCCAAAAGCATCTTACTTCTGAGAGTTGAGCACACCCTCAGTCCCTCACACTTCCACACTGCCTGCAGAGTGAGTTTCACACGTCTTCACCAGAGACGATTGCCAGAGGCTTCTGAGTACAAGTTAACAATGCAGACCTGGAGGGTATCTCCAGGTGCAGTAGAGTGGTAATCTTGGAACCTCCTGACTCAGAGTACTGCTACCTTCTCACTGCCATAGGAATGCAGCTAGTTGACAGCTGGCTTCAAGACATGCTTCCCTGTGAGAGCTGAGGACAGGGCAGAACCCTCCCGCATCCTGCCTGACTGTAGGAGTAGCTGCTAACATCCTAATGTTAGTGGCTGGGAGAGGTTGCGGGAAAAGCATGTGTGAGCACTGGGCCTGAACTCCCGTGTATCTGAGTTGAATACAGCGATTTCCAATGGCCTTCTTCAATCACAGTGTAGCAAGTTCCAACTCCCATGTCCGAGTGGGTAGCAGACATCTGCCTCCCATGCATACACACTTCTGAGAGTTGAGCTTATGGCCTGTACCTCCACAGCTAGCCTGCTGGTACCCTTGGCTTCTAAAAGGCCTAGACTCGCTGTTTGAGGGAAGTGCTGGGAGAGGTAATTGGAATCAACCGGCACAAACGACTAGTGCCTTCAAGCTCAGTTCAGCGATTTCCTAGTAATTCCTGTGGTAGACTGGTGCTACATACTAAGTTCCATACGTGAGAGGGTAGCTGAACGCCTTGTCCAAAACCATCTTACTTCTGAGAGTTGAGCTCAGCCTCAGTCCCTCACAGTTCCACACTGCCTGCAGAGTGAGTTTCGCAGGTCTTCAGCAGAGACGTTTGCCAGAGTCTTCTGACACGCAGGGTAACAATGCAGACCTGGAGGGTAACCCCAGGTGCAGTCGACTGGTAATCTTGGAACCTCCTGACTCAGAATACTGCTACCTTCTCACTGCCATAGGAATGCAGCTAGTTGACAGCTGGCTTCAAGACATGCTTCCCTGTGAGAGCTGAGGACAGGGCAGAACCCTCCCGCATCCTGCCTGACTGTAGGAGTAGCTGCTAACATCCTTATGTTAGTGGCTGGGAGAGGTTGCGAGAAAAGCATGTGTGAGCACTGGGCCTGAACTCCCGTGTATCTGAGTTGAATACAGCGATTTCCAACGGCTTTCCTCAACCAGAGTGTATCTAGGTTCCAAATCCCATGTACGAGCGGGTAGCAGACATCTGCCTCCCATGCATACACACTTCTGAGAGTTGAGCTTATGGCCTGTACCTCCACAGCCAGCCTGCTGGTACCCTTGGCTTCTAAAAGGCCTAGGCTCGCTGTTTGACGGAAGTGCTGGGAGAGGTAATTGGAATCTCCCGGCACACAAGACGAGTGCCTCCAAGCTCAATTCACGATTTCCCAGTAATTCTTGTGGTAGACAGGTGCTACATACTAAGTTCCATATGTGAGATGGTAGCTGAACGCCTTGTCCAAAAGCATCTTACTTCTGAGATTTGAGCCCACTCTCAGTCCCTCACAGTTCCACACTGCCTGCAGAGTGAGTTTCACACGTCTTCACCAGAGACGATTGCCAGAGGCTTCTGAGTACAAGTTAACAATGCAGACCTGTAGGGTATCTCCAGGGGCAGTAGAGTGGTAATCATGGAACCTCCTGACTCAGAGTACTGCTACCTTCTCATTGCCATAGGAATGCAGCTAGTTGACAGCTGGCTTCAAGACATGCTTCCCTGTGAGAGCTGAGGACAGGGCAGAACCCTTCCGCATCCTGTCTGACTGTAGGAGTAGCTGCTAACATCCTTATGTTAGTGGCTGGGAGAGGTTGCGGGAAAAGCATGTGTGAGCACTGGGCCTGAACTCCCGTGTATCTGAGTTGAATACAGCGATTTCCAATGGCCTTCTTCAATCACAGTGTAGCTAGGTTCCAACTCCCATGTCCGAGTGGGTAGCAGACATCTGCCTCCCATGCATACACACTTCTGAGAGTTGAGCTTATGGCCTGTACCTCCACATCCAGCCTGCTGGTACCCTTGGCTTGTAAAAGGCCTAGGCTCGCTGTTTGACGGAAGTGCTAGGAGAGGTAATTGGAATCTCCCGGCACACAAGACGAGTGCCTCCAAGCTCAATTCACGATTTCCCAGTAATTCTTGTGGTAGACAGGTGCTACATACTAAGTTCCATATGTGAGAAGGTAGCTGAACGCCTTGTCCAAAAGCATCTTACTTCTGAGAGTTGAGCACACCCTCAGTCCCTCACAGTTCCACACTGCCTGCAGAGTGAGTTTCGCAGGTCTTCACCAGAGACGATTGCCAGAGGCTTCTGAGTACAACTTAACAATGCAGACCTGGAGGGTATCTCCAGGTGCAGTAGAGTGGTAATCTTGGAACCTCCTGACTCAGAGTACTGCTACCTTCTCACTGCCATAGGAATGCAGCTAGTTGACAGCTGGCTTCAAGACATGCTTCCCTGTGAGAGCTGAGGACAGGGCAGAACCCTCCCGCATCCTGCCTGACTGTAGGAGTAGCTGCTAACATCCTAATGTTAGTGGCTGGGAGAGGTTGCGGGAAAAGCATGTGTGAGCACTGGGCCTGAACTCCCGTGTATCTGAGTTGAATACAGCGATTTCCAATGGCCTTCTTCAATCACAGTGTAGCAAGTTCCAACTCCCATGTCCGAGTGGGTAGGAGACATCTGCCTCCCATGCATACACACTTCTGAGAGTTGAGCTTATGGCCTGTACCTCCACAGCTAGCCTGCTGGTACCCTTGGCTTCTAAAAGGCCTAGACTCGCTGTTTGAGGGAAGTGCTGGGAGAGGTAATTGGAATCAACCGGCACAAACGACTAGTGCCTTCAAGCTCAGTTCAGCGATTTCCTAGTAATTCCTGTGGTAGACTGGTGCTACATACTAAGTTCCATACGTGAGAGGGTAGCTGAACGCCTTGTCCAAAACCATCTTACTTCTGAGAGTTGAGCTCAGCCTCAGTCCCTCACCGTTCCACACTGCCTGCAGAGTGAGTTTCGCAGGTCTTCAGCAGAGACGTTTGCCAGAGGCTTCTGACACGCAGGGTAACAATGCAGACCTGGAGTGTATCCCCAGGTGCAGTCGACTGGTAATCTTGGAACCTCCTGACTCAGAATACTGCTACCTTCTCACTGCCATAGGAATGCAGCTAGTTGACAGCTGGCTTCAAGACATGCTTCCCTGTGAGAGCTGAGGACAGGGCAGAACCCTCCCGCATCCTGCCTGACTGTAGGAGTAGCTGCTAACATCCTTATGTTAGTGGCTGGGAGAGGTTGCGAGAAAAGCATGTGTGAGCACTGGGCCTGAACTCCCGTGTATCTGAGTTGAATACAGCGATTTCCAACGGCTTTCCTCAACCAGAGTGTAGCTAGGTTCCAAATCCCATGTACGAGCGGGTAGCAGACATCTGCCTCACATGCATACACACTTCTGAGAGTTGAGCTTATGGCCTGTACCTCCACAGCCAGCCTGCTGGTACCCTTGGCTTCTAAAAGGCCTAGGCTCGCTGTTTGACGGAAGTGCTGGGAGAGGTAATTGGAATCTCCCGGCACACAAGACGAGTGCCTCCAAGCTCAATTCACGATTTCCCAGTAATTCTTGTGGTAGACAGGTGCTACATACTAAGTTCCATATGTGAGAAGGTAGCTGAACGCCTTGTCCAAAAGCATCTTACTTCTGAGAGTTGAGCACACCCTCAGTCCCTCACACTTCCACACTGCCTGCAGAGTGAGTTTCACACGTCTTCACCACGACGATTGCCAGAGGCTTCTGAGTAGAAGTTAACAATGCAGACCTGGAGGGTATCTCCAGGTGCAGTAGAGTGGTAATCTTGGAACCTCCTGACTCAGAGTACTGCTACCTTCTCACTGCCATAGAAATTCAGCTAGTTGACAGCTGGCTTCGAGACATGCTTCCCTGTGAGAGCTGAGGACAGGGCAGAACCCTCCCGCATCCTGCCTGACTGTAGGAGTAGCTGCTAACATCCTAATGTTAGTGGCTGGGAGAGGTTGCGGGAAAAGCATGTGTGAGCACTGGGCCTGAACTCCCGTGTATCTGAGTTGAATACAGCGATTTCCAATGGCCTTCTTCAATCACAGTGTAGCTAGTTTCCAACTCCCATGTCCGAGTGGGTAGCAGACATCTGCCTCCCATGCATACACACTTCTGAGAGTTGAGCTTATGGCCTGTACCTCCACATCCAGCCTGCTGGTACCCTTGGCTTCTAAAAGGCCTAGGCTCGCTGCTTGACGGAAGTGCTGGGAGAGGTAATTGGAATCACCCGGCACACAAGTCTAGTGCCTCAAAGCTCAGTTCAGCGATTTCCTAGTAATTCCTGTGGTAGACTGGTGCTACATACTAAGTTCCATACGTGAGAGGGTAGCTGAACGCCTTGTCCAAAACCATCTTACTTCTGAGAGTTGAGCTCAGCCTCAGTCCCTGACAGTTCCACACTGCCTGCAGAGTGAGTTTCGCAGGTCTTCAGCGGAGACATTTCCCAGAGGCTTCTGACACGCAGGGTAACAATGCAGACCTGGAGGGTATCCCCAGGTGCAGTCGACTGGTAATCTTGGAACCTCCTGACTCAGAATACTACTACCTTCTCACTGCCATAGGAATGAAGATAGTTGACAGCTAGCTGGCTTCAAGACATGCTTCCCTGTGAGAGCTGAGGACAGGGCAGAACCCTCCCGCATGCTGCCTGACTGTAGGAGTAGCTGCTGACATCCTAATGTTAGTGGCTGGGAGAGGTTGCGGGAAAAGCATGTGTGAGCACTGGGCCTGAACTCCCGTGTATCTGAGTTGAATACAGCGATTTCCAACGGCTTTCCTCAACCAGAGTGTAGCTAGGTTCCAAATCCCATGTACGAGCGGGTAGCAGACATCTGCCTCCCATGCATACACACTTCTGAGAGTTGAGCTTATGGCCTGTTCCTCCACATCCAGCCTGCTGGTAGCCTTGGCTTCTAAAAGGCCTAGGCTCGCTGTTTGACGGAAGTGCTGGGAGAGGTAATTGGAATCTCCCGGCACACAAGACGAGTGCCTCCAAGCTCAATTCACGATTTCCCAGTAATTCTTGTGGTAGACAGGTGCTACATACTAAGTTCCATATGTGAGAAGGTAGCTGAACGCCTTGTCCAAAAGCATCTTACTTCTGAGAGTTGAGCACACCCTCAGACCCTCACACTTCCACACTGCCTGCAGAGTGAGTTTCACAGGTCTTCACCAGAGACGATTGCCAGAGGCTTCTGAGTACAAGTTAACAATGCAGACCTGGAGGGTATCTCCAGGTGCAGTAGAGTGGTAATCTTGGAACCTCCTGACTCAGAGTACTGCTACCTTCTCACTGCCATAGGAATGCAGCTAGTTGACAGCTGGCTTCAAGACATGCTTCCCTGTGAGAGCTGAGGACAGGGCAAAACCCTCCCGCATCCTGCCTGACTGTAGGAGTAGCTGCTAACATCCTAATGTTAGTGGCTGGGAGAGGTTGTGGGAAAAGCATGTGTGAGCACTGGGCCTGAACTCCCGTGTATCTTAGTTGAATACAGCGATTTCCAATGGCCTTCTTCAATCACAGTGTAGCTAGGTTCCAACTCCCATGTCCGAGTGGGTAGCAGACATCTGCCTCCCATGCATACACACTTCTGAGAGTTGAGCTTATGGCCTGTACCTCCACATCCAGCCTGCTGGTACCCTTGGGTTCTAAAAGGCCTAGGCTCGCTGTTTGAGGGAAATGCTGGGAGAGTTAATTGGAATCACCGACACAAAAGACTAGTGCCTCCAAGCTCAGTTCAGCGATTTCCTAGTAATTCCTGTGGTAGACTGGTGCTACATACTAAGTTCCATACGTGAGAGGGTAGCTGAACGCCTTGTCCAAAACCATCTTACTTCTGAGAGTTGAGCTCAGCCTCAGTCCCTCACAGTTCCACACTGCCTGCAGAGTGAGTTTCGCAGGTCTTCAGCAGAGACGTTTGCCAGAGGCTTCTGAGACGCAGGGTAACAATGCAGACCTGGAGGGTATCCCCAGGTGCAGTCGACTGGTAATCTTGGAACCTCCTGACTCAGAATACTGCTACCTTCTCACTGCCATAGGAATGCAGCTAGTTGACAGCTGGCTTCAAGACATGCTTCCCTGTGAGAGCTGAGGACAGGGCAGAACCCTCCCGCATCCTGCCTGACTGTAGGAGTAGCTGCTAACATCCTTATGTTAGTGGCTGGGAGAGGTTGCGAGAAAAGCATGTGTGAGCACTGGGCCTGAACTCCCGTGTATCTGAGTTGAATACAGCGATTTCCAACGGCTTTCCTCAACCAGAGTGTAGCTAGGTTCCAAATCCCATGTACGAGCGGGTAGCAGACATCTGCCTCCCATGCATACACACTTCTGAGAGTTGAGCTTATGGCCTGTACCTCCACAGCCAGCCTGCTGGTACCCTTGGCTTCTAAAACGCCTAGGCTCGCTGTTTGACGGAAGTGCTGGGAGAGGTAATTGGAATCTCCCGGCACACAAGACGAGTGCCTCCAAGCTCAATTCACGATTTCCCAGTAATTCTTGTGGTAGACAGGTGCTACATACTAAGTTCCATATGTGAGATGGTAGCTGAACGCCTTGTCCAAAAGCATCTTACTTCTGAGATTTGAGCCCACCCTCAGTCCCTCACAGTTCCACACTGCCTGCAGAGTGAGTTTCACACGTCTTCACCAGAGACGATTGCCAGAGGCTTCTGAGTACAAGTTAACAATGCAGACCTGTAGGGTATCTCCAGGGGCAGTAGAGTGGTAATCATGGAACCTCCTGACTCAGAGTACTGCTACCTTCTCATTGCCATAGGAATGCAGCTAGTTGACAGCTGGCTTCAAGACATGCTTCCCTGTGAGAGCTGAGGACAGGGCAGAACCCTTCCGCATCCTGTCTGACTGTAGGAGTAGCTGCTAACATCCTTATGTTACTGGCTGGGAGAGGTTGCGGGAAAAGCATGTGTGAGCACTGGGCCTGAACTCCCGTGTATCTGAGTTGAATACAGCGATTTCCAATGGCCTTCTTCAATCACAGTGTAGCTAGGTTCCAACTCCCAGTCCGAGTGGGTAGCAGACATCTGCCTCCCATGCATACACACTTCTGAGAGTTGAGCTTATGGCCTGTACCTCCACATCCAGCCTGCTGGTACCCTTGGCTTGTAAAAGGCCTAGGCTCGCTGTTTGACGGAAGTGCTAGGAGAGGTAATTGGAATCTCCCGGCACACAAGACGAGTGCCTCCAAGCTCAATTCACGATTTCCCAGTAATTCTTGTGGTAGACAGGTGCTACATACTAAGTTCCATATGTGAGAAGGTAGCTGAACGCCTTGTCCAAAAGCATCTTACTTCTGAGAGTTGAGCACACCCTCAGTCCCTCACAGTTCCACACTGCCTGCAGAGTGAGTTTCACAGGTCTTCACCAGAGACGATTGCCAGAGGCTTCTGAGTACAAGTTAACAATGCAGACCTGGAGGGTATCTCCAGGTGCAGTAGAGTGGTAATCTTGGAACCTCCTGACTCAGAGTACTGCTACCTTCTCACTGCCATAGGAATGCAGCTAGTTGACAGCTGGCTTCAAGACATGCTTCCCTGTGAGAGCTGAGGACAGGGCAGAACCCTCCCGCATCCTGCCTGACTGTAGGAGTAGCTGCTAACATCCTAATGTTAGTGGCTGGGAGAGGTTGCGGGAAAAGCATGTGTGAGCACTGGGCCTGAACTCCCGTGTATCTGAGTTGAATACAGCGATTTCCAATGGCCTTCTTCAATCACAGTGTAGCAAGTTCCAACTCCCATGTCCGAGTGGGTAGGAGACATCTGCCTCCCATGCATACACACTTCTGAGAGTTGAGCTTATGGCCTGTACCTCCACATCCAGCCTGCTGGTACCCTTGGCTTCTAAAAGGCCTAGGCTCGCTGTTTGACGGAAGTGCTGGGAGCGGTAATTGGAATCACCCGGCACACAAGACTAGTGCCTCCAAGCTCAGTTCAGCGATTTCCTAGTAATTCCTGTGGTAGACTGGTGCTACATACTAAGTTCCATACGTGAGAGGGTAGCTGAACGCCTTGTCCAAAACCATCTTACTTCTGAGAGTTGAGCTCAGCCTCAGTCCCTCACAGTTCCACACTGCCTGCAGAGTGAGTTTCGCAGGTCTTCAGCAGAGACGTTTGCCAGAGGCTTCTGAGACGCAGGGTAACAATGCAGACCTGGAGGGTATCCCCAGGTGCAGTCGACTGGTAATCTTGGAACCTCTTGACTCAGAATACTGCTACCTTCTCACTGCCATAGAAATGCAGCTAGTTGACAGCTGGCTTCAAGACATGCTTCCCTGTGAGAGCTGAGGACAGGGCAGAACCCTCCCGCATGCTGCCTGACTGTAGGAGTAGCTGCTAACATCCTTATGTTAGTGGCTGGGAGAGGTTGCGGGAAAAGCATGTGTGAGCACTGGGCCTGAACTCCCGTGTATCTGAGTTGAATACAGCGATTTCCAACGGCTTTCCTCAACCAGAGTGTAGCTAGGTTCCAAATCCCATGTACGAGCGGGTAGCAGATATCTGCCTCCGGAGCATACACACTTCTGAGAGTTGAGCTTATGGCCTGTACCTCCACATCCAGCCTGCTGGTACCCTTGGCTTCTAAAAGGCCTAGGCTCACTGTTTGGGGGAAGTGCTGGGAGAGGTAATTGGAATCACCCGGCACACAAGACTAGTGCCTCCAAGCTCAGTTCAGCGATTTCCTAGTAATTCCTGTGGTAGACTGGTGTACATACTAAGTTCCATACGTGAGAGGGTAGCTGAACGCCTTGTCCAAAACCATCTTACTTCTGAGAGTTGAGCTCAGCCTCAGTCCCTCACAATTCGACACTGCCTGCAGAGTGAGTTTCGCAGGTCTTTAGCAGAGACGTTTGCCAGAGGCTTCTGAGACCCAGGGTAACAATGCAGACCTGGAGGGTATCCCCAGGTGCAGTCGACTGGTAATCTTGGAACCTCCTGACTCAGAATACTGCTACCTTCTCACTGCCATAGGAATGCAGCTAGTTGACAGCTGGCTTCAAGACATGCTTCCCTGTGAGAGCTGAGGACAGGGCAGAACCCTCCCGCATGCTGCCTGACTGTAGGAGTAGCTGCTAACATCCTTATGTTAGGGCTGGGAGAGGTTGCGGGAAAAGCATGTGTGAGCACTGGGCCTGAACTCCCGTGTACCTGAGTTGAATACAGCGATTTCCAACGGCTTTCCTCAACCAGAGTGTAGATAGGTTCCAAATCCCATGTACGAGCGGGTAGCAGACATCTGCCTCCCATGCATACACACTTCTGAGAGTTGAGCTTATGGCCTGTACCTCCACAGCCAGCCTGCTGGTACCCTTGGCTTCTAAAAGGCCTAGGCTCGCTGTTTGGCGGAAGTGCTGGGAGAGGTAATTGGAATCACCCGGCACACAAGACTAGTGCCTCCAAGCTCAGTTCAGCGATTTCCTAGTAATTCCTGTGGTAGACTGGTGCTACATACTAAGTTCCATACGTGAGAGGGTAGCTGAACGCCTTGTCCAAAACCATCTTACTTCTGAGAGTTGAGCTCAGCCTCAGTCCCTCACAGTTCCACACTGCCTGCAGAGTGAGTTTCGCAGGTCTTCAGCAGAGACGTTTGCCAGAGGCTTCTGAGACGCAGGGTAACAATGCAGACCTGGAGGGTATCCCCAGGTGCAGTCGACTGGTAATCTTGGAACCTCCTGACTCAGAATACTGCTACCTTCTCACTGCCATAGGAATGCAGCTAGTTGACAGCTGGCTTCAAGACATGCTTCCCTGTGAGAGCTGAGGACAGGGCAGAACCCTCCCGCATGCTGCCTGACTGTAGGAGTAGCTGCTAACATCCTTATGTTAGTGTCTGGGAGAGGTTGCGGGAAAAGCATGTGTGAGCACTGGGCCTGAACTCCCGTGTACCTGAGTTGAATACAGCGATTTCCAACGGCTTTCCTCAACCAGAGTGTAGATAGGTTCCAAATCCCATGTACGAGCGGGTAGCAGACATCTGCCTCGCATGCATACACACTTCTGAGAGTTGAGCTTATGGCCTGTACCTCCACATCCAGCCTGCTGGTACTCTTGGCTTCTAAAAGGCCTAGGCTCGCTGTTTGGCGGAAGGGCTGGGAGAGGTAATTGGAATCACCCGGCACACAAGACTAGTGCCTCCAAGCTCAGTTCAGCGATTTCCTAGTAATTCCTGTGGTAGACTGGTGCTACATACTAAGTTCCATACGTGAGAGGGTAGCTGAACGCCTTGTCCAAAACCATCTTACTTCTGAGAGTTGAGCTCAGCCTCAGTCCCTCACAGTTCCACACTGCCTGCAGAGTGAGTTTCGCAGGTCTTCAGCAGAGACGTTTGCCAGAGGCTTCTGAGACGCAGGGTAACAATGCAGACCTGGAGGGTATCCCCAGGTGCAGTCGACTGGTAATCTTGGAACCTCCTGACTCAGAATACTGCTACCTTCTCACTGCCATAGGAATGCAGCTAGTTGACAGCTGGCTTCAAGACATGCTTCCCTGTGAGAGCTGAGGACAGGGCAGAACCCTCCCGCATGCTGCCTGACTGTAGGAGTAGCTGCTAACATCCTTATGTTAGTGGCTGGGAGAGGTTGCGGGAAAAGCATGTGTGAGCACTGGGCCTGAACTCCCGTGTATCTGAGTTGAATACAGCGATTTCCAACGGCTTTCCTCAACCAGAGTGTAGCTAGGTTCCAAATCCCATGTACGAGCGGGTAGCAGACATCTGCCTCCCATGCATACACACTTCTGAGAGTTGAGCTTATGGCCTGTACCTCCACAGCCAGCCTGCTGGTACCCTTGGCTTCTAAAAGGCCTAGGCTCGCTGTTTGACGGAAGTGCTGGGAGAGGTAATTGGAATCTCCCGGCACACAAGACGAGTGCCTCCAAGCTCAATTAACGATTTCCCAGTAATTCTTGTGGTAGACAGGTGCTACATACTAAGTTCCATATGTGAGAAGGTAGCTGAAAGCCTTGTCCAAAAGCATCTTACTTCTGAGAGTTGAGAACACCCTCAGTCCCTCACACTTCCACACTGCCTGCAGAGTGAGTTTCACACGTTTTCACCAGACACGATTGCCAGCGGCTTCTGAGTACAAGTTAACAATGCAGACCTGGAGGGTATCTCCAGGTGCAGTAGAGTGGTAATCTTGGAAACTCCTGACTCAGAGTACTGCTACCTTCTCACTGCCATAGGAATGCAGCTAGTTGACAGCTGGCTTCAAGACATGCTTCCCTGTGAGAGCTGAGGACAGGGCAGAACCCTCCCGCATCCTGCCTGACTGTAGTAGTAGCTGCTAACATCCTTATGTTAGTGGCTGGGAGAGGTTGCGGGAAAAGCATGTGTGAGCACTGGGCCTGAACTCCCGTGTATCTGAGTTGAATACAGCGATTTCCAACGGCTTTCCTCAACCAGAGTGTAGCTAGGTTCCAAATCCCATGTCCGAGTGGGTAGCAGACATCTGCCTCCCATGCATACACACTTCTGAGAGTTGAGCTTATGGCCTGTACCTCCACAGCCAGCCTGCTGGTACCCTTGGCTTCTAAAAGGCCTAGGCTCGCTGTTTGACGGAAGTGCTGGGAGAGGTAATGGAATCACCCGACACACAAGACTAGTGCCTCCAAGCTCAGTTCAGCGATTTCCAAGTAATTCCTGTGGTAGACTGGTGCTACATACTAAGTTCCATACGTGAGATTGTAGCTGAACGCCTTGTCCAAAATCATCTTACTTCGGAGAGTTGAGCTCAGCCTCAGTCCCTCACAGTTCGACACTGCCTGCAGAGTGAGTTTCGCAGGTCTTCAGCAGAGACGTTTGCCAGAGGCTTCTGAGACGCAGGGTAACAATGCAGACCTGGAGGGTATCCCCAGGTGCAGTCGACTGGTAATCTTGGAACCTCCTGACTCAGAATACTGCTACCTTCTCACTGCCATAGGAATGCAGCTAGTTGACAGCTGGCTTCAAGACATGCTTCCCTGTGAGAGCTGAGGACAGGGCAGAACCCTCCCGCATCCTGCCTGACTGTAGGAGTAGCTGCTAACATCCTAATGTTAGTGGCTGGGAGAGGTTGCGGGAAAAGCATGTGTGAGCACTGGGCCTGAACTCCCGTGTATCTGAGTTGAATACAGGGAGTTCCAACGGCTTTCCTCAACCAGAGTGTAGCTAGGTTCCAACTCCCATGTACGAGCGGGTAGCAGATATCTGCCTCCCGAGCATACACACTTCTGAGAGTTGAGCTTATGGCCTGTACCTCCACATCCAGCCTGCTGGTACCCTTGGCTTCTAAAAGGCCTAGGCTCACTGTTTGGGGGAAGTGCTGGGAGAGGTAATTGGAATCACCCGGCACACAAGACTAGTGCCTCCAAGCTCAGTTCAGCGATTTCCTAGTAATTCCTGTGGTAGACTGGTGCTACATACTAAGTTCCATACGTGAGAGGGTAGCTGAACGCCTTGTCCAAAACCAACTTACTTCTGAGAGTTGAGCTCAGACTCAGTCCCTCACAGTTCCACACTGCCTGCAGAGTGAGTTTCGCAGGTCTTCAGCAGAGACGTTTGCCAGAGGCTTCTGAGACGCAGGGTAACAATGCAGACCTGGAGGGTATCCCCAGGTGCAGTCGACTGGTAATCTTGGAACCTCCTGACTCAGAATACTGCTACCTTCTCACTGCCATAGGAATGCAGCTAGTTGACAGCTGGCTTAAAAACATGCTTCCCTGTGAGAGCTGAGGACAGGGCAGAACCCTCCCGCATGCTGCCTGACTGTAGGAGTAGCTGCTAACATCCTTATGTTAGTGGCTGGGAGAGGTTGCGGGAAAAGCATGTGTGAGCACTGGGCCTGAACTCCCGTGTATCTGAGTTGAATACAGCGATTTCCAACGCCTTTCCTCAACCAGAGTGTAGATAGTTTCCAGATCCCATGTACGAGCGGGTAGCAGACATCTGCCTCGCATGCATACACACTTCTGAGAGTTGAGCTTATGGCCTGTACCTCCACATCCAGCCTGCTGGTACCCTTGGCTTCTAAAAGGCCTAGGCTCGCTGTTTGGCGGAAGTGCTGGGAGAGGTAATTGGAATCACCCGGCACACAAGACTAGTGCCTCCAAGCTCAGTTCAGCGATTTCCTAGTAATTCCTGTGGTAGACTGGTGCTACATACTAAGTTCCATACGTGAGAGGGTAGCAGAACGCCTTGTCCAAAACCATCTTACTTCTGAGAGTTGAGCTCAGCCTCAGTCCCTCACAGTTCCACACTGCCTGCAGAGTGAGTTTCGCAGGTCTTCAGCAGAGACGTTTGCCAGAGGCTTCTGAGACGCAGGGTAACAATGCAGACCTGGAGGGTATCCCCAGGTGCAGTCGACTGGTAATCTTGGAACCTCCTGACTCAGAATACTGCTACCTTCTCACTGCCATAGGAATGCAGCTAGTTGACAGCTGGCTTCAAGACATGCTTCCCTGTGAGAGCTGAGGACAGGGCAGAACCCTCCCGCATGCTGCCTGACTGTAGGAGTAGCTGCTAACATCCTTATGTTAGTGGCTGGGAGAGGTTGCGGGAAAAGCATGTGTGAGCACTGGGCCTGAACTCCCGTGTATCTGAGTTGAATACAGCGATTTCCAACGGCTTTCCTCAACCAGAGTGTAGCTAGGTTCCAAATCCCATGAACGAGCGGGTAGCAGACATCTGCCTCCCATGCATACACACTTCTGAGACTTGAGGTTATGGCCTGTACCTCCACAGCCAGCCTGCTGGTACCCTTGGCTTCTAAAAGGCCTAGGCTCGCTGTTTGACGGAAGTGCTGGGAGAGGTAATTGGAATCTCCCGGCACACAAGACGAGTGCCTCCAAGTTCAATTAACGATTTCCCAGTAATTCTTGTGGTAGACAGGTGCTACATACTTAGTTCCATATGTGAGAAGGTAGCTGAAAGCCTTGTCCAAAAGCATCTTACTTCTGAGAGTTGAGAACACCCTCAGTCCCTCACACTTCCACACTGCCTGCAGAGTGAGTTTCACACGTCTTCACCAGACACGATTGCCAGCGGCTTCTGAGTACAAGTTAACAATGCAGACCTGGAGGGTATCTCCAGGTGCAGTAGAGTGGTAATCTTGGAAACTCCTGACTCAGAGTACTGCTACCTTCTCACTGCCATAGGAATGCATCTAGTTGACAGCTGGCTTCAAGACATGCTTCCCTGTGAGAGCTGAGGACAGGGCAGAACCCTCCCGCATCCTGCCTGACTGTAGTAGTAGCTGCTAACATCCTTATGTTAGTGGCTGGGAGAGGTTGCGGGAAAAGCATGTGTGAGCACTGGGCCTGAACTCCCGTGTATCTGAGTTGAATACAGCGATTTCCAACGGCTTTCCTCAACCAGAGTGTAGCTAGGTTCCAAATCCCATGTCCGAGTGGGTAGCAGACATCTGCCTCCCATGCATACACACTTCTGAGAGTTGAGCTTATGGCCTGTACCTCCACAGCCAGCCTGCTGGTACCCTTGGCTTCTAAAAGGCCTAGGCTCGCTGTTTGACGCAAGTGCTGGGAGAGGTAATTGGAATCACACGGCACATAAGACTAGTGCCTCCAAGCTCAGTTCAGCGATTTCCTAGTAATTCCTGTGGTAGACTGATGCTACATACTAAGTTCCATACGTGAGAGGGTAGCTGAACGCCTTGTCCAAAACCATCTTACTTCTGAGAGTTGAGCTCAGCCTCAGTCCCTCACAGTTCCACACTGCCTGCAGAGTGATTTTCACAGGTCTTCAGCAGAGATGTTTGCCAGAGGCTTCTGAGACGCAGGGTAACAATGCAGACCTGGAGGGTATCCCCAGGTGCAGTCGACTGGTAATCTTGGAACCTCCTGACTCAGAGTACTGCTACCTTCTCACTGCCATAGGAATGCAGCTAGTTGACAGCTGGCTTCAAGACATGCTTCCCTGTGAGAGCTGAGGACAGGGCAGAACCCTCCCGCATGCTGCCTGACTGTAGGAGTAGCTGCTAACATCCTTATGTTAGTGGCTGTGAGAGGTTGCGGGAAAAGCATGTGTGAGCACTGGGCCTGAACTCCCGTGTATCTGAGTTGAATACAGCGATTTCCAACGGCTTTCCTCAACCAGAGTGTAGCTAGGTTCCAAATCCCATATACGAGCGGGTAACAGACATCTGCCTCCCATGCATACACACTTCTGAGAGTTGAGCTTATGGCCTGTACCTCCACAGCCAGCCTGCTGGTACCCTTGGCTTCTAAAAGGCCTAGGCTCGCTGTTTGACGGAAGTGCTGGGAGAGGTAATTGGAATCTCCCGGCACACAAGACGAGTGCCTCCAAGCTCAATTCACGATTTCCCAGTAATTGTTGTGGTAGACAGGTGCTACGTACTAAGTTCCATATGTGAGAAGGTAGCTGAACGCCATGTCCAAAAGCATCTTACTTCTGAGAGTTGAGCACACCCTCAGTCCCTCACACTTCCACACTGCCTGCAGAGTGAGTTTCACACGTCTTCACCAGGACGATTGCCAGAGGCTTCTGAGTACAAGTTAACAATGCAGACCTGGAGGGTATCTCCAGGTGCAGTAGAGTGGTAATCTTGGAACCTCCTGACTCAGAGTACTGCTACCTTCTCACTGCCATAGGAATGCAGCTAGTTGACCCCTGGCTTCAAGACATGCTTCCCTGTGAGAGCTGAGGACAGGGCAGTACCCTCCCGCATCCTGCCTGACTGTAGGAGTAGCTGCTAACATCCTTATGTTAGTGGCTGGGAGAGGTTGCGGGAAAAGCATGTGTGAGCACTGGGCCTGAACTCCCGTGTATCTGAGTTGAATACAGCGATTTCCAATGGCCTTCTTCAATCACAGTGTAGATAGTTTCTAACTCCCATGTCCGAGTGGGTAGCAGACATCTGCCTCCCATGCATACACACTTCTGAGAGTTGAGCTTATGGTCTGTACTTCCACAACCAGCCTGCTGGTACCCTTGGCTTCTAAAAGTCCTAGGCTCGCTGTTGACGGAAGTGCTGGGAGAGGTAATTAGAATCTCCCGGCACACAAGACGAGTGCCTCCAAGCTCAATTCACGATTTCCCAGTAACTCTTGTGGTAGACAGGTGCTACATACTAAGTTCCATATGTGAGATGGTAGCTGAACGCCTTGTCCAAAAGCATCTTACTTCTGAGAGTTGAGCCCACCCTCAGTCCCTCACAGTTCCACACTGCCTGCAGAGTGAGTTTCACACGTCTTCACCAGAGACGATTGCCAGAGGCTTCTGAGTACAAGTTAACAATGCAGACCTGGAGGGTATCTACAGGTGCAGTAGAGTGGTCATCATGGAACCTCCTGACTCAGAGTACTGCTACCTTCTCACTGCCATAGGAATGCAGCTAGTTGACAGCTGGCTTCAAGACATGCTTCCCTGTGAGAGCTGAGGACAGGGCAGAACCCTCACGCATCCTGCCTGACTGTAGGAGTAGCTGCTAATATCCTAATGTTAGTGGCTGGGAGAGGTTGCGGGAAAAGCATGTGTGAGCACTGGGCCTGAACTCCCGTGTATCTGAGTTGAATACAGCGATTTCCAATGGCCTTCTAAATCACAGTGTAGCTAGGTTCCAACTCCCATGTCCGAGTGGGTAGCAGACATCTGCCTCCCATGCATACACACTTCTGAGAGTTGAGCTTATGGCCTGTACCTCCACATCCAGCCTGCTGGTACCCTTGGCTTCTAAAAGGCCTAGGCTCGCTGTTTGACGGAAGTGCTGGGAGAGGTAATTGGAATCACCCGGCACACAAGACTAGTGCCTCCAAGCTCAGTTCAGCGATTTCCTAGTAATTCCTGTGGTAGACTGGTGCTACATACTAAGTTCCATACGTGAGAGTGTAACTGAACGCCTTGTCCAAAACCATCTTACTTCTGAGAGTTGAGCTCAGCCTCAGTCCCTCACAGTTCCACACTGCCTGCAGAGTGAGTTTCGCAGGTCTTCAGCAGAGACGTTTGCCAGAGGCTTCTGACACGCAGGGTAACAATGCAGACCTGGAGGGTATCCCCAGGTGCAGTCGACTGGTAATCTTGGAACCTCCTGACTCAGAATACTGCTACCTTCTCACTGCCATAGGAATGCAGCTAGTTGACAGCTGGCTTCAAGACATGCTTCCCTGTGAGAGCTGAGGACATGGCAGAACCCTCCCGCATGCTGCCTGACTGTAGGAGTAGCTGCTAACATCCTTATGTTAGTGGCTGGCTGAGATTGCGTGAAAAGCATGTGTGAGCACTGGGCCTGAACTCCCGTGTACCTGAGTTGAATACAGCGATTTCCAACGGCTTTCCTCAACCAGAGTGTAGCTAGGTTCCAAATCCCATGTACGAGCGGGTAGCAGACATCTGCCTCCCATGCATACACACTTCTGAGAGCTGAGCTTATGGCCTGTACCTCCACAGCCAGCCTGCTGGTACCCTTGGCTTCTAAAAGGCCTAGGCTCGCTGTTTGACGGAAGTGCTGGGAGAGGTAATTGGAATCTCCCGGCACACAAGACGAGTGCCTCCAAGCTCAATTCACGATTTCCCAGTAATTCTTGTGGTAGACAGGTGCTACATACTAAGTTCCATATGTGAGAAGGTAGCTGAACGCCTTGTCCAAAAGCATCTTACTTCTGAGAGTTGAGAACACCCTCAGTCCCTCACACTTCCACACTGCCTGCAGAGTGAGTTTCACACGTCTTCACCAGGACGATTGCCAGAGGCTTCTGAGTACAAGTTAACAATGCAGACATGGAGGGTATCTCCAGGTGCAGTAGAGTGGTAATCATGGAACCTCCTGACTCAGAGTACTGCTACCTTCTCACTGCCATAGGAATGCAGCTAGTTGACAGCTGGCTTCAAGACATGCTTCCCTGTGAGAGCTGAGGACAGGGCAGAACCCTCCCGCATCCTGCCTGACTGTAGGAGTAGCTGCTAACATCCTAATGTTAGTGGCTGGGAGAGGTTGCGGGAAAAGCATGTGTGAGCACTGGGCCTGAACTCCCGTGTATCTGAGTTGAATACAGCGATTTCCAATGGCCTTCTTCAATCACAGTGTAGCTAGGTTCCAACTCCCATGTCCGAGTGGATAGCAGACATCTGCCTCCGATGCATACACACTTCTGAGAGTTGAGCTTATGGCCTGTACCTCCACATCCAGCCTGCTGGTACCCTTGGCTTCTAAAAGGCCTAGCCTCGCTGTTTGACGGAAGTGCTGGGAGAGGTAATTGGAATCACCCGGCACACAAGACTAGTGCCTCCAAGCTCAGTTCAGCGATTTCCTAGTAATTCCTGTGGTAGACTGGTGCTACATACTAAGTTCCATACGTGAGAGGGTAGCTGAACGCCTTGTCCAAAACCATCTTACTTCTGAGAGTTGAGCTCAGCCTCAGTCCCTCACAGTTCCACACTGCCTGCAGAGTGAGTTTCGCAGGTCTTCAGCAGAGACGTTTGCCAGAGGCTTCTGACACGCAGGGTAACAATGCAGACCTGGAGGGTATCCCCAGGTGCAGTCGACTGGTAATCTTGGAACCTCCTGACTCAGAATACTGCTACCTTCTCACTGCAATAGGAATGCAGCTAGTTGACAGCTGGCTTCAAGACATGCTTCCCTGTGAGAGCTGAGGACAGGGCAGAACCCTCCCGCATCCTGCCTGACTGTAGTAGTAGCTGCTAACATCCTTATGTTAGTGGCTGGGAGAGGTTGCGGGAAAAGCATGTGTGAGCACTGGGCCTGAACTCCCGTGTATCTGAGTTGAATACAGCGATTTCCAACGGCTTTCCTCAACCAGAGTGTAGCTAGTTTCCAAATCCCATGTACGAGCGGGTAGCAGACATCTGCCTCCCATGCATACACACTTCTGAGAGTTGAGCTTATGGCCTGTACCTCCACAGCCAGCCTGCTGGTACCCTTGGCTTCTAAAAGGCCTAGGCTCGCTGTTTGACGCAAGTGCTGGGAGAGGTAATTGGAATCACACGGCACACAAGACTAGTGCCTCCAAGCTCAGTTCAGCGATTTCCTAGTAATTCCTGTGGTAGACTGGTGCTACATACTAAGTTCCATACGTGAGAGGGTAGCTGAACGCCTTGTCCAAAACCATCTTACTTCTGAGAGTTGAGCTCAGCCTCAGTCCCTCACAGTTCCACACTGCCTGCAGAGTGAGTTTCACAGGTCTTCAGCAGAGACGTTTGCCAGAGGCTTCTGAGACGCAGGGTAACAATGCAGACCTGGAGGGTATCCCCAGGTGCAGTCGACTGGTAATCTTGGAACCTCCTGACTCAGAATACTGCTACCTTCTCACTGCCATAGGAATGCAGCTAGTTGACAGCTGGCTTCAAGACATGCTTCCCTGTGAGAGCTGAGGACAGGGCAGAACCCTCCCGCATGCTGCCTGACTGTAGGAGTAGCTGCTAACATCCTTATGTTAGTGGCTGTGAGAGGTTGCGGGAAAAGCATGTGTGAGCACTGGGCCTGAACTCCCGTGTATCTGAGTTGAATACAGCGATTTCCAACGGCTTTCCTCAACCATAGTGTAGCTAGGTGCCAAATCCCATGTACGAGCGGGTAACAGACATCTGCCTCCCATGCATACACACTTCTGAGAGTTGAGCTTATGGCCTGTACCTCCACATCCAGCCTGCTGGTACCCTTGGCTTCTAAAAGGCCTAGGCTCGCTGTTTGACGGAAGTGCTGGGAGAGGTAATTGGAATCTCCCGGCACACAAGACGAGTGCCTCCAAGCTCAATTCACGATTTCCCAGTAATTCTTGTGGTAGACAGGTGCTACATACTAAGTTCCATATGTGAGAAGGTAGCTGAACGCCATGTCCAAAAGCATCTTACTTCTGAGAGTTGAGCACACCCTCAGTCCCTCACACTTCCACACTGCCTGCAGAGTGAGTTTCACACGTCTTCACCAGGACGATTGCCAGAGGCTTCTGAGTACAAGTTAACAATGCAGACCTGGAGGGTATCTCCAGGTGCAGTAGAGTGGTAATCTTGGAACCTCCTGACTCAGAGTACTGCTACCTTCTCACTGCCATAGGAATGCAGCTAGTTGACAGCTGGCTTCAAGACATGCTTCCCTGTGAGAGCTGAGGACAGGGCAGAACCCTCCCGCATGCTGCCTGACTGTAGGAGTAGCTGCTAACATCCTTATGTTAGTGGCTGTGAGAGGTTGCGGGAAAAGCATGTGTGAGCACTGGGCCTGAACTCCCGTGTATCTGAGTTGAATACAGCGATTTCCAACGGCTTTCCTCAACCAGAGTGTAGCTAGGTTCCAAATCCCATATACGAGCGGGTAACAGACATCTGCCTCCCATGCATACACACTTCTGAGAGTTGAGCTTATGGCCTGTACCTCCACAGCCAGCCTGCTGGTACCCTTGGCTTCTAAAAGGCCTAGGCTCGCTGTTTGACGGAAGTGCTGGGAGAGGTAATTGGAATCTCCCGGCACACAAGACGAGTGCCTCCAAGCTCAATTCACGATTTCCCAGTAATTGTTGTGGTAGACAGGTGCTACGTACTAAGTTCCATATGTGAGAAGGTAGCTGAACGCCATGTCCAAAAGCATCTTACTTCTGAGAGTTGAGCACACCCTCAGTCCCTCACACTTCCACACTGCCTGCAGAGTGAGTTTCACACGTCTTCACCAGGACGATTGCCAGAGGCTTCTGAGTACAAGTTAACAATGCAGACCTGGAGGGTATCTCCAGGTGCAGTAGAGTGGTAATCTTGGAACCTCCTGACTCAGAGTACTGCTACCTTCTCACTGCCATAGGAATGCAGCTAGTTGACCCCTGGCTTCAAGACATGCTTCCCTGTGAGAGCTGAGGACAGGGCAGTACCCTCCCGCATCCTGCCTGACTGTAGGAGTAGCTGCTAACATCCTTATGTTAGTGGCTGGGAGAGGTTGCGGGAAAAGCATGTGTGAGCACTGGGCCTGAACTCCCGTGTATCTGAGTTGAATACAGCGATTTCCAATGGCCTTCTTCAATCACAGTGTAGATAGTTTCTAACTCCCATGTCCGAGTGGGTTGCAGACATCTGCCTCCCATGCATACACACTTCTGAGAGTTGAGCTTATGGTCTGTACTTCCACAACCAGCCTGCTGGTACCCTTGGCTTCTAAAAGTCCTAGGCTCGCTGTTGACGGAAGTGCTGGGAGAGGTAATTAGAATCTCCCGGCACACAAGACGAGTGCCTCCAAGCTCAATTCACGATTTCCCAGTAACTCTTGTGGTAGACAGGTGCTACATACTAAGTTCCATATGTGAGATGGTAGCTGAACGCCTTGTCCAAAAGCATCTTACTTCTGAGAGTTGAGCCCACCCTCAGTCCCTCACAGTTCCACACTGCCTGCAGAGTGAGTTTCACACGTCTTCACCAGAGACGATTGCCAGAGGCTTCTGAGTACAAGTTAACAATGCAGACCTGGAGGGTATCTACAGGTGCAGTAGAGTGGTCATCATGGAACCTCCTGACTCAGAGTACTGCTACCTTCTCACTGCCATAGGAATGCAGCTAGTTGACAGCTGGCTTCAAGACATGCTTCCCTGTGAGAGCTGAGGACAGGGCAGAACCCTCACGCATCCTGCCTGACTGTAGGAGTAGCTGCTAATATCCTAATGTTAGTGGCTGGGAGAGGTTGCGGGAAAAGCATGTGTGAGCACTGGGCCTGAACTCCCGTGTATCTGAGTTGAATACAGCGATTTCCAATGGCCTTCTAAATCACAGTGTAGCTAGGTTCCAACTCCCATGTCCGAGTGGGTAGCAGACATCTGCCTCCCATGCATACACACTTCTGAGAGTTGAGCTTATGGCCTGTACCTCCACATCCAGCCTGCTGGTACCCTTGGCTTCTAAAAGGCCTAGGCTCGCTGTTTGACGGAAGTGCTGGGAGAGGTAATTGGAATCACCCGGCACACAAGACTAGTGCCTCCAAGCTCAGTTCAGCGATTTCCTAGTAATTCCTGTGGTAGACTGGTGCTACATACTAAGTTCCATACGTGAGAGTGTAACTGAACGCCTTGTCCAAAACCATCTTACTTCTGAGAGTTGAGCTCAGCCTCAGTCCCTCACAGTTCCACACTGCCTGCAGAGTGAGTTTCGCAGGTCTTCAGCAGAGACGTTTGCCAGAGGCTTCTGACACGCAGGGTAACAATGCAGACCTGGAGGGTATCCCCAGGTGCAGTCGACTGGTAATCTTGGAACCTCCTGACTCAGAATACTGCTACCTTCTCACTGCCATAGGAATGCAGCTAGTTGACAGCTGGCTTCAAGACATGCTTCCCTGTGAGAGCTGAGGACATGGCAGAACCCTCCCGCATGCTGCCTGACTGTAGGAGTAGCTGCTAACATCCTTATGTTAGTGGCTGGCTGAGATTGCGTGAAAAGCATGTGTGAGCACTGGGCCTGAACTCCCGTGTACCTGAGTTGAATACAGCGATTTCCAACGGCTTTCCTCAACCAGAGTGTAGCTAGGTTCCAAATCCCATGTACGAGCGGGTAGCAGACATCTGCCTCCCATGCATACACACTTCTGAGAGCTGAGCTTATGGCCTGTACCTCCACAGCCAGCCTGCTGGTACCCTTGGCTTCTAAAAGGCCTAGGCTCGCTGTTTGACGGAAGTGCTGGGAGAGGTAATTGGAATCTCCCGGCACACAAGACGAGTGCCTCCAAGCTCAATTAACGATTTCCCAGTAATTCTTGTGGTAGACAGGTGCTACATACTAAGTTCCATATGTGAGAAGGTAGCTGAACGCCTTGTCCAAAAGCATCTTACTTCTGAGAGTTGAGAACACCCTCAGTCCCTCACACTTCCACACTGCCTGCAGAGTGAGTTTCACACGTCTTCACCAGGACGATTGCCAGAGGCTTCTGAGTACAAGTTAACAATGCAGACATGGAGGGTATCTCCAGGTGCAGTAGAGTGGTAATCATGGAACCTCCTGACTCAGAGTACTGCTACCTTCTCACTGCCATAGGAATGCAGCTAGTTGACAGCTGGCTTCAAGACATGCTTCCCTGTGAGAGCTGAGGACAGGGCAGAACCCTCCCGCATCCTGCCTGACTGTAGGAGTAGCTGCTAACATCCTAATGTTAGTGGCTGGGAGAGGTTGCGGGAAAAGCATGTGTGAGCACTGGGCCTGAACTCCCGTGTATCTGAGTTGAATACAGCGATTTCCAATGGCCTTCTTCAATCACAGTGTAGCTAGGTTCCAACTCCCATGTCCGAGTGGATAGCAGACATCTGCCTCCGATGCATACACACTTCTGAGAGTTGAGCTTATGGCCTGTACCTCCACATCCAGCCTGCTGGTACCCTTGGCTTCTAAAAGGCCTAGCCTCGCTGTTTGACGGAAGTGCTGGGAGAGGTAATTGGAATCACCCGGCACACAAGACTAGTGCCTCCAAGCTCAGTTCAGCGATTTCCTAGTAATTCCTGTGGTAGACTGGTGCTACATACTAAGTTCCATACGTGAGAGGGTAGCTGAACGCCTTGTCCAAAACCATCTTACTTCTGAGAGTTGAGCTCAGCCTCAGTCCCTCACAGTTCCACACTGCCTGCAGAGTGAGTTTCGCAGGTCTTCAG
This sequence comes from Canis aureus, assembly GCF_053574225.1. NCBI lineage: Eukaryota > Metazoa > Chordata > Mammalia > Carnivora > Canidae > Canis > Canis aureus. The sequence goes on along the minus strand of NC_135638.1, from coordinate 45,730,764 downwards.
CAGAGACGTTTGCCAGAGGCTTCTGACACGCAGGGTAACAATGCAGACCTGGAGGGTATCCCCAGGTGCAGTCGACTGGTAATCTTGGAACCTCCTGACTCAGAATACTGCTACCTTCTCACTGCAATAGGAATGCAGCTAGTTGACAGCTGGCTTCAAGACATGCTTCCCTGTGAGAGCTGAGGACAGGGCAGAACCCTCCCGCATCCTGCCTGACTGTAGTAGTAGCTGCTAACATCCTTATGTTAGTGGCTGGGAGAGGTTGCGGGAAAAGCATGTGTGAGCACTGGGCCTGAACTCCCGTGTATCTGAGTTGAATACAGCGATTTCCAACGGCTTTCCTCAACCAGAGTGTAGCTAGTTTCCAAATCCCATGTACGAGCGGGTAGCAGACATCTGCCTCCCATGCATACACACTTCTGAGAGTTGAGCTTATGGCCTGTACCTCCACAGCCAGCCTGCTGGTACCCTTGGCTTCTAAAAGGCCTAGGCTCGCTGTTTGACGCAAGTGCTGGGAGAGGTAATTGGAATCACACGGCACACAAGACTAGTGCCTCCAAGCTCAGTTCAGCGATTTCCTAGTAATTCCTGTGGTAGACTGGTGCTACATACTAAGTTCCATACGTGAGAGGGTAGCTGAACGCCTTGTCCAAAACCATCTTACTTCTGAGAGTTGAGCTCAGCCTCAGTCCCTCACAGTTCCACACTGCCTGCAGAGTGAGTTTCACAGGTCTTCAGCAGAGACGTTTGCCAGAGGCTTCTGAGACGCAGGGTAACAATGCAGACCTGGAGGGTATCCCCAGGTGCAGTCGACTGGTAATCTTGGAACCTCCTGACTCAGAATACTGCTACCTTCTCACTGCCATAGGAATGCAGCTAGTTGACAGCTGGCTTCAAGACATGCTTCCCTGTGAGAGCTGAGGACAGGGCAGAACCCTCCCGCATGCTGCCTGACTGTAGGAGTAGCTGCTAACATCCTTATGTTAGTGGCTGTGAGAGGTTGCGGGAAAAGCATGTGTGAGCACTGGGCCTGAACTCCCGTGTATCTGAGTTGAATACAGCGATTTCCAACGGCTTTCCTCAACCACAGTGTAGCTAGGTGCCAAATCCCATGTACGAGCGGGTAACAGACATCTGCCTCCCATGCATACACACTTCTGAGAGTTGAGCTTATGGCCTGTACCTCCACATCCAGCCTGCTGGTACCCTTGGCTTCTAAAAGGCCTAGGCTCGCTGTTTGACGGAAGTGCTGGGAGAGGTAATTGGAATCTCCCGGCACACAAGACGAGTGCCTCCAAGCTCAATTCACGATTTCCCAGTAATTCTTGTGGTAGACAGGTGCTACATACTAAGTTCCATATGTGAGAAGGTAGCTGAACGCCATGTCCAAAAGCATCTTACTTCTGAGAGTTGAGCACACCCTCAGTCCCTCACACTTCCACACTGCCTGCAGAGTGAGTTTCACACGTCTTCACCAGGACGATTGCCAGAGGCTTCTGAGTACAAGTTAACAATGCAGACCTGGAGGGTATCTCCAGGTGCAGTAGAGTGGTAATCTTGGAACCTCCTGACTCAGAGTACTGCTACCTTCTCACTGCCATAGGAATGCAGCTAGTTTACAGCTGGCTTCAAGACATGCTTCCCTGTGAGAGCTGAGGACAGGGCAGAACCCTCCCGCATCCTGCCTGACTGTAGGAGTAGCTGCTAACATCCTAATGTTAGTGGCTGGGAGAGGTTGCGGGAAAAGCATGTGTGAGCACTGGGCCTGAACTCCCGTGTATCTGAGTTGAATACAGCGATTTCCAATGGCCTTCTTCAATCACAGTGTAGCTAGGTTCCAACTCCCATGTCCGAGTGGGTAGCAGACATCTGCCTCCCATGCATACACACTTCTGAGAGTTGAGCTTATGGCCTGTACCTCCACATCCAGCCTGCTGGTACCCTTGGCTTCTAAAAGGCCTAGGCTCGCTGTTTGACGGAAGTGCTGGGAGAGGTAATTGGAATCACCCGGCACACAAGACTAGTGCCTCCAAGCTCAGTTCAGCGATTTCCTAGTAATTCCGGTGGTAGACTGGTGCTACATACTAAGTTCCATACGTGAGAGGGTAGCTGAACGCCTTGTCCAAAACCATCTTACTTCTGAGAGTTGAGCTCAGCCTCAGTCACTCACAGTTCCACACTGCCTGCAGAGTGAGTTTCGCAGGTCTTCAGCAGAGACGTTTGCCAGAGGCTTCTGAGACGCAGGGTAACAATGCAGACCTGGAGGGTATCCCCAGGTGCCGTCGACTGGTAATCTTGGAACCTCCTGACTCAGAATACTGCTACCTTCTCACTGCCATAGGAATGCAGCTAGTTACAGCTGGCCTCAAGACATGCTTCCCTGTGAGAGCTGAGGACAGGGCAGAACCCTCCCGCATGCTGCCTGACTCTAGGAGTAGCTGCTAACATCCTTATGTTAGTGGCAGGGAGAGGTTGCGGGAAAAGCATGTGTGAGCACTGGGCCTGAACTCCCGTGTATCTGAGTTGAATACAGCGATTTCCAACGGCTTTCCTCAACCAGAGTGTAGCTAGGTTCCAAATCCCATGTACGAGCGGGTAGCAGACATCTGCCTCCCATGCATACACACTTCTGAGAGTTGAGCTTATGGCCTGTACCTCCACATCCAGCCTGCTGGTACCCTTGGCTTCTAAAAGGCCTAGGCTCGCTGTTTGACGGAAGTGCTGGGAGAGGTAATTGGAATCTCCCTGCACACAAGACGAGTGCCTCCAAGCTCAATTCACGATTTCCCAGTAATTCTTGTGGTAGACAGGTGCTACATACTAAGTTCCATATGTGAGAAGGTAGCTGAACGCCTTGTCCAAAAGCATCTTACTTCTGAGAGTTGAGAACACCCTCACTCCCTCACACTTCCACACTGCCTGCAGAGTGAGTTTCACACGTCTTCACCAGGACGATTGCCAGAGGCTTCTGAGTACAAGTTAACAATGCAGACCTGGAGGGTATCTCCAGGTGCAGTAGAGTGGTAATCTTGGAACCTCCTGACTCAGAGTACTGCTACCTTCTCACTGCCATAGGAATGCAGCTAGTTGACAGCTGGCTTCAAGACATGCTTCCCTGTGAGAGCTGAGGACAGGGCAGAACCCTCCCGCATGCTGCCTGACTGTAGGAGTAGCTGCTAACATCCTTATGTTAGTGGCTGGGAGAGGTTGCGGGAAAAGCATGTGTGAGCACTGGGCCTGAACTCCCGTGTATCTGAGTTGAATACAGCGATTTCCAATGGCCTTCTTCAATCACAGTGTAGCTAGGTTCCAACTCCCATGTCCGAGTGGGTAGCAGACATCTGCGTCCCATGCATACACACTTCTGAGAGTTGAGCTTATGGTCTGTACCTCCACAGCGAGCCTGCTGGTACCCTTGGCTTCTAAAAGGCCTAGGCTCGCTGTTTGGCAGAAGTGCTGGGAGAGGTAATTGGAATCACCCGGCACACAAGACTAGTGCCTCCAAGCTCAGTTCAGCGATTTCCTAGTAATTCCTGTGGTAGACTGGTGCTACATACTAAGTTCCATACGTGAGAGGGTAGCTGAACGCCTTGTCCAAAACCATCTTACTTCTGAGAGTTGAGCTCAGCCTCACTCCCTCACAGTTCCACACTGCCTGCAGAGTGAGTTTCGCAGGTCTTCAGCAGAGACGTTTGCCAGAGGCTTCTGAGACGCAGGGTAACAATGCAGACCTGGAGGGTATCCCCAGGTGCAGTCGACTGGTAATCTTGGAACCTCCTGACTCAGAATACTGCTACCTTCTCACTGCCATAGGAATGCAGCTAGTTGACAGCTGGCTTCAAGACATGCTTCCCTGTGAGAGCTGAGGACAGGGCAGAACCCTCCCGCATGCTGCCTGACTGTAGGAGTAGCTGCTAACATCCTTATGTTAGTGGCTGGGAGAGGTTGTGGGAAAAGCATGTGTGAGCACTGGGCCTGAACTCCCGTGTATCTGAGTTGAATACAGCGATTTCCAACGGCTTTCCTCAACCAGAGTGTAGCTAGGTTCCAAATCCCATGTACGAGCGGGTAGCAGACATCTGCCTCCCATGCATACACACTTCTGAGAGTTGAGCTTATGGCCTGTACCTCCACATCCAGCCTGCTGGTACCCTTGGCGTCTAAAAGGCCTAGGCTCGCTGTTTGACGGAAGTGCTGGGAGAGGTAATTGGAATCACCCGGCACACAAGACTAGTGCCTCCAAGCTCAGTTCAGCGATTTCCTAGTAATTCCTGTGATAGACTGGTGCTACATACTAAGTTCCATACGTGAGAGGGTAGCTGAACGCCTTGTCCAAAACCATCTTACTTCTGAGAGTTGAGCTCAGCCTCAGTCCCTCACAGTTCGACACTGCCTGCAGAGTGAGTTTCGCAGGTCTTCAGCAGAGACGTTTGCCAGAGGCTACTGAGACGCAGGGTAACAATGCAGACCTGGAGGGTATCCCCAGGTGCAGTCGACTGGTAATCTTGGAACCTCCTGACTCAGAATACTGCTACCTTCTCACTGCCATAGGAATGCAGCTAGTTGACAGCTGGCTTCAAGACATGCTTCCCTGTGAGAGCTGAGGACAGGGCAGAACCCTCCCGCATGCTGCCTGACTGTAGGAGTAGCTGCTAACATCCTTATGTTAGTGGCTGGGAGAGGTTGCGTGAAAAGCATGTGTGAGCACTGGGCCTGAACTCCCGTGTACCTGAGTTGAATACAGCGATTTCCAACGGCTTTCCTCAACCAGAGTGTAGCTAGGTTCCAAATCCCATGTACGAGCGGGTAGCAGACATCTGCCTCCATGCATACACACTTCTGAGAGTTGAGCTTATGGCCTGTACCTCCACATCCAGCCTGCTGGTACCCTTGGCTTCTAAAAGGCCTAGGCTCGCTGTTTGGCGGAAGTGCTGGGAGAGGTAATTGGAATCACCCGGCACACAAGACTAGTGCCTCCAAGCTCAGTTCAGCGATTTCCTAGTAATTCCTGTGGTAGACTGGTGCTACATACTAAGTTCCATACGTGAGAAGGTAGTTGAACGCCTTGTCCAAAAGCATCTTACTTCTGAGAGTTGAGCCCACCCTCAGTCCCTCACACTTCCACACTGCCTGCAGAGTGAGTTTCACACGTCTTCACAGGACGATTGCCAGAGGCTTCTGAGTACAAGTTAACAATGCAGACCTGGAGGGTATCTCCAGGTGCAGTAGAGTGGTAATCTTGAAACCTCCTGACTCAGAGTACTGCTACTTTCTCACTGCCATAGGAATGCAGGTAGTTGACAGCTGGCTTCAAGACATGCTTCCCTGTGAGAGCTGAGGACAGGGCAGAACCCTCCCGAATCCTGCCTGACTGTAGGAGTAGCTGCTAACATCCTAATGTTAGTGGCTGGGAGAGGTTGCGGGAAAAGCATGTGTGAGCACTGGGCCTGAACTCCCGTGTATCTGAGTTGAATACAGCGATTTCCAATGGCCTTCTTCAATCACAGTGTAGCTAGGTTCCAACTCCCATGTCCGAGTGGGTAGCAGACATCTGCCTCCCATGCATATACACTTCTGAGAGTTGAGCTTATGGCCTGTACCTCCACATCCAGCCTGCTGGTACCCTTGGCTTCTAAAAGGCCTAGGCTCGCTGTTTGACGGAAGTGCTGGGAGAGGTAATTGGAATCTCCCGGCACACAAGACGAGTGCCTCCAAGCTCAATTCACGATTTCCCAGTAATTCTTGTGGTAGACAGGTGCTACATACTAATTTCCATATGTGAAATGGTAGCTGAACGCCTTGTCCAAAAGCATCTTACTTCTGAGAGTTGAGCCCAACCTCAGTCCCTCACAGTTCCACACTGCCTGCAGAGTGAGTTTCACAAGTCTTCACCAGAGACGATTGCCAGAGGCTTCTGAGTACAAGTTAACAATGCAGACCTGGAGGGTATCTCCAGGTGCAGTAGAGTGGTAATCTTGGAACCTCCTGACTCAGAGTACTGCTACCTTCTCACTGCCATAGGAATGCAGCTAGTTGACAGCTGGCTTCAAGACATGCTTCCCTGTGAGAGCTGAGGACAGGGCAGAAACCTCCCGCATCCTGCCTGACTGTAGGAGTAGCTGCTAACATCCTTATGTTAGTGGCTGGGAGAGGTTGCGGGAAAAGCATGTGTGAGCACTGGGCCTGAACTCCCGTGTATCTGAGTTGAATAGAGCGAATTCCAATGGCCTTCTTCAATCACAGTGTAGCTAGTTTCCAACTCCCATGTCCGAGTGGGTAGCAGACATCTGCCTCCCATGCATACACACTTCTGAGAGTTGAGCTTATGGCCTGTACCTCCACATCCAGCCTGCTGGTACCCTTGGCTTCTAAAAGGCCTAGCCTCGCTGTTTGACGGAAGTGCTGGGAGAGGTAATTGGAATCACCCGGCACACAAGACTAGTGCCTCCAACCTCAGTTCAGCGATTTCCTAGTAATTCCTGTGGTAGACTGGTGCTACATACTAAGTTCCATACGTGAGAGGGTAGCTGAACGCCTTGTCCAAAACCATCTTACTTCTGAGAGTTGAGCTCAGCCTCAGTCCCTCACAGTTCCACACTGCCTGCAGAGTGAGTTTCGCAGGTCTTCAGCATAGACGTTTGCCAGAGGCTTCTGAGACGCAGGGTAACAATGCAGACCTGTAGGGTATCCCCAGGTGCAGTCGACTGGTAATCTTCGAACCTCCTGACTCAGAATACTGCTACCTTCTCACTGCCATAAGAATGCAGCTAATTCACAGCTGGCTTCAATACATGCTTCCCTGTGAGAGCTGAGGAAAGGGCAGAACCCTCCCGAATGCTGCCTGACTGTAGGAGTAGCTGCTAACATCCTAATGTTAGTGGCTGGGAGAGGTTGCGGGAAAAGCATGTGTGAGCACTGGGCCTGAACTCCCGTGTATCTGAGTTGAATACAGCCATTTCCAACGACTTTCCTCAACCAGAGTGTAGCTAGGTTCCAAATCCCATGTCGAGCGGGTAGCAGACATCTGCCTCCCATGCATACACACTTCTGAGAGTTGAGCTTATGGCCTGTACCTCCACAGCCAGCCTGCTGGTACCCTTGGCTTCTAAAAGGCCTAGGCTCGCTGTTTGACGGAAGTGCTGGGAGAGGTAATTGGAATCTCCCGGCACACAAGACGAGTGCCTCCAAGCTCAATTCACGATTTCCCAGTAATTCTTGTGGTAGACATGTGCTACATACTAAGTTCCATATGTGAGAAGGTAGCTGAACGCCTTGTCCAAAAGCATCTTACTTCTGAGAGTTGAGCACACCCTCAGTCCCTCACACTTCCACACTGCCTGCAGAGTGAGTTTCACACGTCTTCACCAGAGACGATTGCCAGAGGCTTCTGAGTACAAGTTACAATGCAGACCTGGAGGGTATCTCCAGGTGCAGTAGAGTGGTAATCTTGGAACCTCCTGACTCAGAGTACTGCTACCTTCTCACTGCCATAGGAATGCAGCTAGTTGACAGCTGGCTTCAAGACATGTTTCCCTGAGAGAGCTGAGGACAGGGCAGAACCCTCCCGAATCCTGCCTGACTGTAGGAGTAGCTGCTAACATCCTAATGTTAGTGGCTGGGAGAGGTTGCGGGAAAAGCATGTGTGAGCACTGGGCCTGAACTCCCGTGTATCTGAGTTGAATACAGCGATTTCCAATGGCCTTCTTCAATCACAGTGTAGCTAGGTTCCAACTCCCATGCCCGAGTGGGTAGCAGACATCTGCCTCCCATGCATATACACTTCTGAGAGTTGAGCTTATGGCCTGTACCTCCACATCCAGCCTGCTGGTACCCTTGGCTTCTAAAAGGCCTAGGCTCGCTGTTTGACGGAATTGCTGGGAGAGGTAATTGGAATCACCCGGCACACAAGACTAGTGCTCCAAGCTCAGTTCAGCGATTTCCTAGTAATTCCTGTGGTAGACTGGTGCTACATACTAAGTTCCATACGTGAGAGGGTAGCTGAACGCCTTGTCCAAAACCATCTTACTTCTGAGAGTTGAGCTCAGCCTCAGTCCCTCACAGTTCCACACTGCCTGCAGAGTGAGTTTCGCAGGTCTTCAGCAGAGACGATTGCCAGAGGCTTCTGAGACGCAGGGTAACAATGCAGACCTGGAGGGTATCCCCAGGTGCAGTCGACTGGTAATCTTGGAACCTCCTGACTCAGAATACTGCTACCTTCTCACTGCCATAGGAATGCAGCTAGTTGACAGCTGGCTTAAAGACATGCTTCCCTGTGAGAGCTGAGGACAGGGCAGAACCATCCCGCATCCTGCCTGACTGTAGGAGTAGCTGCTAACATCCTTATGTTAGTGGCTGGGAGAGGTTGCGGGAAAAGCATGTGTGAGCACTGGGCCTGAACTCCCGTGTATCTGAGTTGAATACAGCGATTTCCAACGGCTTTCCTCAACCAGAGTGTAGCTAGGTTCCAAATCCCATGTACGAGCGGGTGCAGACATCTGCCTCCCATGCATACACACTTCTGAGAGTTGAGCTTATGGCCTGTACCTCCACAGCCAGCCTGCTGGTACCCTTGGCTTCTAAAAGGCCTAGGCTCGCTGTTTGACGGAAGTGCTGGGAGAGGTAATTGGAATCTCCCGGCACACAAGACGAGTGCCTCCAAGCTCAATTCACGATTTCCCAGTAATTCTTGTGGTAGACAGGTGCTACATACTAAGTTCCATATGTGAGAAGGTAGCTGAACGCCTTGACAAAAGCATCTTACTTCTCAGAGTTGAGCACACCCTCAGTCCCTCACACTTCCACACTGCCTGCAGAGTGAGTTTCACACGTCTTCACCAGAGACGATTGCCGGAGGCTTCTGAGTACAAGTTACAATGCAGACCTGGAGGGTATCTCCAGGTGCAGTAGAGTGGTAATCTTGGAACCTCCTGACTCAGAGTACTGCTACCTTCTCACTGCCATAGGAATGCAGCTAGTTGACAGCTGGCTTCAAGACATGCTTCCCTGTGAGAGCTGAGGACAGGGCAGAACCCTCCCGCATCCTGCCTGACTGTAGGAGTAGCTGCTAACATCCTAATGTTAGTGGCTGGGAGAGGTTGCGGGAAAAGCATGTGTGAGCACTGGGCCTGAACTCCCGTGTATCTGAGTTGAATACAGCGACTTCCAATGGCCTTCTTCAATCACAGTGTATCTAGGTTCCAACTCCCATGTCCGAGTGGGTAGCAGACATCTGCCTCCCATGCATACACACTTCTGAGAGTTGAGCTTATGGCCTGTACCTCCACATCCAGCCTGCTGGTACCTTTGGGTTCTAAAAGGCCTAGGCTCGCTGTTTGAGGGAATTGCTGGGAGAGTTATAGGTATCACCGGCACAAAAGACTAGTGCCTCCAAGCTCAGTTCAGCGATTTCCTAGTAATTCCTGTGGTAGACTGGTGCTACATACTAAGTTCCATACGTGAGAGGGTAGCTGAACGCCTTGTCCAAAACCATCTTACTTCTGAGAGTTGAGCTCAGCCTCAGTCCCTCACAGTTCCACACTGCCTGCAGAGTGAGTTTCGCAGGTCTTCAGCAGAGACGTTTGCCAGAGGCTTCTGAGACGCAGGGTAACAATGCAGACCTGGAGGGTATCCCCAGGTGCAGTCGACTGGTAATCTTGGAACCTCCTGACTCAGAATACTGCTACCTTCTCACTGCCATAGGAATGCAGCTAGTTGACAGCTAGCTGGCTTCAAGACATGCTTCCGTGAGAGAGCTGAGGACAGGGCAGAACCCTCCCGCATGCTGCCTGACTGTAGGAGTAGCTGCTAACATCCTAATGTTAGTGGCTGGGAGAGGTTGCGGGAAAAGCATGTGTGAGCACTGGGCCTGAACTCCCGTGTATCTGAGTTGAATACAGCGATTTCCAATGGCCTTCTTCAATCACAGTGTAGCTAGGTTCCAACTCCCATGTCCGAGTGTGTAGCAGACATCTGCCTCCCATGCATACACACTTCTGAGAGTTGAGCTTATGGCCTGTACCTCGACATCAAGCCTGCTGGTACCCTTGGCTTCTAAAAGGCCTAGGCTCGCTGTTTGACGGAAGTGCTGGGAGAGGTAATTGGAATCACCCGGCACACACGACTAGTGCCTCCAAGCTCAGTTCAGTGATTTCCTAGTAATTCCTGTGGTAGACTGGTGATACATACTAAGTTCCATACGTGAGAGGGTAGCTGAACGCCTTGTCCAAAACCATCTTACTTCTGAGAGTTGAGCTCAGCCTCAGTCCCTCACAGTTCCACACTGCCTGCAGAGTGAGTTTCGCAGGTCTTCAGCATAGACGTTTGCCAGAGGCTTCTGAGACGCAGGGTAACAATGCAGACCTGGAGGGTATCCCCAGGTGCAGTCGACTGGTAATCTTGGAACCTCCTGACTCAGAATACTGCTACCTTCTCACTGCCATAAGAATGCAGCTAATTCACAGCTGGCTTCAATACATGCTTCCCTGTGAGAGCTGAGGAAAGGGCAGAACCCTCCCGCATGCTGCCTGACTGTAGGAGTAGCTGCTAACATCCTAATGTTAGTGGCTGGGAGAGGTTGCGGGAAAAGCATGTGTGAGCACTGGGCCTGAACTCCCGTGTATCTGAGTTGAATACAGCCATTTCCAACGACTTTCCTCAACCAGAGTGTAGCTAGGTTCCAAATCCCATGTCGAGCGGGTAGCAGACATCTGCCTCCCATGCATACACACTTCTGAGAGTTGAGCTTATGGCCTGTACCTCCACAGCCAGCCTGCTGGTACCCTTGGCTTCTAAAAGGCCTAGGCTCGCTGTTTGACGGAAGTGCTGGGAGAGGTAATTGGAATCTCCCGGCACACAAGACGAGTGCCTCCAAGCTCAATTCACGATTTCCCAGTAATTCTTGTGGTAGACAGGTGCTACATACTAAGTTCCATATGTGAGAAGGTAGCTGAACGCCTTGACAAAAGCATCTTACTTCTCAGAGTTGAGCACACCCTCAGTCCCTCACACTTCCACACTGCCTGCAGAGTGAGTTTCACACGTCTTCACCAGAGACGATTGCCGGAGGCTTCTGAGTACAAGTTACAATGCAGACCTGGAGGGTATCTCCAGGTGCAGTAGAGTGGTAATCTTGGAACCTCCTGACTCAGAGTACTGCTACCTTCTCACTGCCATAGGAATGCAGCTAGTTGACAGCTGGCTTCAAGACATGCTTCCCTGTGAGAGCTGAGGACAGGGCAGAACCCTCCCGCATCCTGCCTGACTGTAGGAGTAGCTGCTAACATCCTAATGTTAGTGGCTGGGAGAGGTTGCGGGAAAAGCATGTGTGAGCACTGGGCCTGAAATCCCGTGTATCTGAGTTGAATACAGCGACTTCCAATGGCCTTCTTCAATCACAGTGTATCTAGGTTCCAACTCCCATGTCCGAGTGGGTAGCAGACATCTGCCTCCCATGCATACACACTTCTGAGAGTTGAGCTTATGGCCTGTACCTCCACATCCAGCCTGCTGGTACCTTTGGGTTCTAAAAGGCCTAGGCTCGCTGTTTGAGGGAAGTGCTGGGAGAGTTATAGGAATCACCGGCACAAAAGACTAGTGCCTCCAAGCTCAGTTCATCGATTTCCTAGTAATTCCTGTGGTAGACTGGTGCTACATACTAAGTTCCATACGTGAGAGGGTAGCTGAACGCCTTGTCCAAAACCATCTTACTTCTGAGAGTTGAGCTCAGCCTCAGTCCCTCACAGTTCCACACTGCCTGCAGAGTGAGTTTCGCAGGTCTTCAGCAGAGACGTTTGCCAGAGGCTTCTGAGACGCAGGGTAACAATGCAGACCTGGAGGGTATCCCCAGGTGCAGTCGACTGGTAATCTTGGAACCTCCTGACTCAGAATACTGCTACCTTCTCACTGCCATAGGAATGCAGCTAGTTGACAGCTAGCTGGCTTCAAGACATGCTTCCGTGAGAGAGCTGAGGACAGGGCAGAACCCTCCCGCATGCTGCCTGACTGTAGGAGTAGCTGCTAACATCCTAATGTTAGTGGCTGGGAGAGGTTGCGGGAAAAGCATGTGTGAGCACTGGGCCTGAACTCCCGTGTATCTGAGTTGAATACAGCGATTTCCAATGGCCTTCTTCAATCACAGTGTAGCTAGGTTCCAACTCCCATGTCCGAGTGTGTAGCAGACATCTGCCTCCCATGCATACACACTTCTGAGAGTTGAGCTTATGGCCTGTACCTCCACATCCAGCCTGCTGGTACCCTTTGCTTCTAAAAGGTCTAGGCTCGCTGTTTGACGGAAGTGCTGGGAGAGGTAATTGGAATCACCCGGCACACAAGACTAGTGCCTCCAAGCTCAGTTCAGTGATTTCCTAGTAATTCCTGTGGTAGACTGGTGCTACATACTAAGTTGCATACGTGAGAGGGTAGCTGAAGGCCTTGTCCAAAACCATCTTACTTCTGAGATTTGAGCTAAGCCTCAGTCCCTCACAGTTCCACACTGCCTGCAGAGTGAGTTTCGCAGGTCTTCAGCATAGACGTTTGCCAGAGGCTTCTGAGACGCAGGGTAACAATGCAGACCTGGAGGGTATCCCCAGGTGCAGTCGACTGGTAATCTTGGAACCTCCTGACTCAGAATACTGCTACCTTCTCACTGCCATAAGAATGCAGCTAATTCACAGCTGGCTTCAATACATGCTTCCCTGTGAGAGCTGAGGAAAGGGCAGAACCCTCCCGCATGCTGCCTGACTGTAGGAGTAGCTGCTAACATCCTAATGTTAGTGGCTGGGAGAGGTTGCGGGAAAAGCATGTGTGAGCACTGGGCCTGAACTCCCGTGTATCTGAGTTGAATACAGCCATTTCCAACGACTTTCCTCAACCAGAGTGTAGCTAGGTTCCAAATCCCATGTCGAGCGGGTAGCAGACATCTGCCTCCCATGCATACACACTTCTGAGAGTTGAGCTTATGGCCTGTACCTCCACAGCCAGCCTGCTGGTACCCTTGGCTTCTTTTTTTTTTTTTTTTTTTTTAAACATTTTTTTCTTTTTAAATTTATTTATTCATGATAGTCACACGGAGAGAGAGAGAGAGGCAGAGACACAGGCAGAGGGAGAAGCAGGCTCCAAGCACCGGGAGCCCGATGTGGGACTCGATCCCGGGTCTCCAGGATCGCGCCCTGGGCCAAAGGCAGGCGCCAAACCGCTGCGCCACCCAGGGATCCCACCCTTGGCTTCTAAAAGGCCTAGGCTCGCTGTTTGACGGAAGTGCTGGGAGAGGTAATTGGAATCTCCCGGCACACAAGACGAGTGCCTCCAAGCTCAATTCACGATTTCCCAGTAATTCTTGTGGTAGACAGGTGCTACATACTAAGTTAAATATGTGAGAAGGTAGCTGAACGCCTTGTCCAAAAGCATCTTACTTCTGAGAGTTGAGCACACGCTCAGTCCCTCACACTTCCACACTGCCTGCAGAGTGAGTTTCACACGTCTTCACCAGGACGATTGCCAGAGGCTTCTGAGTACAAGTTAACAATGCAGACCTGGAGGGTATCTCCAGGTGCAGTAGAGTGGTAATCTTGGAACCTCCTGACTCAGAGTACTGCTACCTTCTCACTGCCATAGGAATGCAGCTAGTTGACAGCTGGCTTCAAGACATGCTTCCCTGTGAGAGCTGAGGACAGGGCAGAACCCTCCCGCATGCTGCCTGACTGTAGGAGTAGCTGCTATCATCCTAATGTTAGTGGCTGGGAGAGGTTGCGGGAAAAGCATGTGTGAGCACGGGGCCTGAACTCCCGTGTATCTGAGTTGAATAGAGCGATTTCCAATGGCCTTCTTCAATCACACTGTAGCTAGGTTCCAACTCCCATGTCCGAGTGGGTAGCAGACATCTGCCTCCCATGCATACACACTTCTGAGAGTTGAGCTTATGGCCTGTACCTCCACAGCCAGCCTGCTGTTACCCTTGGCTTCTAAAAGGCCTAGGCTCGCTGTTTCACGGAAGTGCTGGGAGAGGTAATTGGAATCACCCGGCACACAAGACTAGTGCCTCCAAGCTCAGTTCAGCGATTTCCTAGTAATTCCTGTGGTAGACTGGTGCTACATACTAAGTTCCATACGTGAGAGGGTAGCTGAACGCCTTGTCCAAAACCATCTTACTTCTGAGAGTTGAGCTCAGCCTCAGTCCCTCACAGTTCCACACTGCCTGCAGAGTGAGTTTCGCAGGTCTTCAGCAGAGACGTTTGCCAGAGGCTTCTGAGACGCAGGGTAACAATGCAGACCTGGAGGGTATCCCCAGGTGCAGTCGACTGGTAATCTTGGAACCTCCTGACTCAGAATACTGCTACCTTCTCACTGCCATAGGAATGCAGCTAGTTGACAGCTGGCTTCAAGACATGCTTCCCTGTGAGAGCTGAGGACAGGGCAGAACCCTCCCGCATGCTGCCTGACTTTAGGAGTAGCTGCTAACATCCTTATGTTAGTGGCTGGGAGAGGTTGCGGGAAAAGCATGTGTGAGCACTGGGCCTGAACTCCCGTGTATCTGAGTTGAATACAGCGATTTCCAACAGCTTTCCTCAACCAGAGTGTAGCTAGGTTCCAAACACCATGTACGAGCGGGTAGCAGATATCTGCCTCCCATGCATACACATTTCTGAGAGTTGAGCTTATGGCCTGTACCTCCACATCCAGCTTGCTGGTACCCTTGGCTTCTAAAAGGCCTAGGCTCGCTGTTTGAAGGAAGTGCTGGGAGAGGTAATTGGAATCACACGGCACACAAGACTAGTGCCTCCAAGCTCAGTTCAGCGATTTCCTAGTAATTCCTGTGGTAGACTGGTGATACATACTAAGTTCCATACGTGAGAGGGTAGCTGAACGCCTTGTCCAAAACCATCTTACTTCTGAGAGTTGAGCTCAGCCTCAGTCCCTCACAGTTCGACACTGCCTGCAGAGTGAGTTTGCAGGTCTTCAGCAGAGACGTTTGCCAGAGGCTTCTGAGACGCAGGGTAACAATGCAGACCTGGAGGGTATCCCCAGGTGCAGTCGACTGGTAATCTTGGAACCTCCTGACTCAGAATACTGCTACCTTCTCACTGCCATAGGAATGCAGCTAGTTGACAGCTGGCTTCAAGACATGCTTCCCTGTGAGAGCTGAGGACAGGGCAGAACCCTCCCGCATGCTGCCTGACTGTAGGAGTAGCTGCTAACATCCTTATGTTAGTGGCAGGGAGAGGTTGCGGGAAAAGCATGTGTGAGCACTGGGCGTGAACTCCCGTGTACCTGAGTTGAATACAGCGATTTCCAACGGCTTTCCTCAACCAGAGTGTAGCTAGGTTCCAAATCCCATGTACGAGCGGGTAGCAGACATCTGCCTCCCATGCATACACACTTCTGAGAGTTGAGCTTATGTCCTGTACCTCCACAGCCAGCCTGCTGGTACCCTTGGCTTCTAAAAGGCCTAGGCTCGCTGTTTGGCGGAAGTGCTGGGAGAGGTAAGTGGAATCACCCGGCACACAAGACTAGTGCCTCCAAGCTCAGTTCAGCGTTTTCCTAGTAATTCCTGTGGTAGACTGGTGCTACATACTAAGTTCCATACGTGAGAGGGTAGCTGAACGCCTTGTCCAAATCCATCTTACTTCGGAGAGTTGAGCTCAGCCTCAGTCCCTCACAGTTCCACACTGCCTGCAGAGTGAGTTTCGCAGGTCTTCAGCAGAGACGTTTCCCAGAGGCTTCTGAGACGCAGGGTAACAATGCAGACCTAGAGGGTATCCCCAGGTGCAGTCGACAGGTAATCTTGGAACCTCCTGACTCAGAATACTGCTACCTTCTCACTGCCATAGGAATGCAGCTAGTTGACAGCTGGCTTCAAGACATGCTTCCCTGTGAGAGCTGAGGACAGGGCAGAACCCTCCCGCATGCTGCCTGACTGTAGGAGTAGCTGCTAACATCCTTATGTTAGTGGCTGGGAGAGGTTGCGGGAAAAGCATGTGTGAGCACTGGGCCTGAACTCCCGTGTATCTGAGTTGAATACAGCGATTTCCAACGGCTTTCCTCAACCAGAGTGTAGCTAGGTTCCAAATCCCATGTACGAGCGGGTAGCAGACATCTGCCTCCCATGCATACACACTTCTGAGAGTTGAGCTTATGGCCTGTACCTCCACATCCAGCCTGCTGGTACCCTTGGCTTCTAAAAGGCCTAGGCTCGCTGTTTGACGGAAGTGCTGGGAGAGGTAATTGGAATCTCCCGGCACACAAGACTAGTGCCTCCAAGCTCAATTCACGATTTCCCAGTAATTCTTGTGGTAGACAGGTGCTACATACTAAGTTCCATATGTGAGAAGGTAGCTGAACGCCTGGTCCAAAAGCATCTTACTTCTGAGAGTTGAGCACACCCTCAGTCCCTCACACTTCCACACTGCCTGCAGAGTGAGTTTCACACGTCTTCACCAGAGACGATTGCCAGAGGCTTCTGAGTACAAGTTAACAATGCAGACCTGGAGGGTATCTCCAGGTGCAGTAGAGTGGTAATCTTGGAACCTCCTGACTCAGAGTACTGCTACCTTCTCACTGCCATGGGAATGCAGCTAGTTGACAGATGGCTTCAAGACATGCTTCCCTGTGAGAGCTGAGGACAGGGCAGAACCCTCCCGCATGCTGCCTGACTGTAGGAGTAGCTGCTAACATCCTAATGTTAGTGGCTGGGAGAGGTTGCGGGAAAAGCATGTGTGAGCACTGGGCCTGAACTCCCGTGTACCTGAGTTGAATATAGCGATTTCCAACGGCTTTCCTCAACCAGAGTGTAGCTAGGTTCCAAATCCCATGTACGAGTGCGTAGCAGACATCTGCGTCCCATGCATACACACTTCTGAGAGTTGAGCTTATGGCCTGTACCTCCACATCCAGCCTGCTGGTACCCTTGGCTTCTAAAAGGCCTAGGCTCGCTGTTTGGCGGAAGTGCTGGGAGAGGTAATTGGAATCACCCGGCACACAAGACTAGTGCCTCCAAGCTCAGTTCAGCGATTTCCTAGTAATTCCTGTGGTAGACTGGTGGTACATACTAAGTTCCATACGTGAGAGGGTAGCTGAACGCCTTGTCCAAAACCATCTTACTTCTGAGAGTTGAGCTCAGCCTCAGTCCCTCACAGTTCCACACTGCCTGCAGAGTGAGTTTCGCAGGTCTTCAGCAGAGACGTTTGCCAGAGGCTTCTGAGACGCAGGGTAACAATGCAGACCTGGAGGGTATCCCCAGGTGCAGTCGACTGGTAATCTTGGAACCTCCTGACTCAGAATACTGCTACCTTCTCACTGCCATAGGAATGCAGCTAGTTGACAGCTGGCTTCAAGACATGCTTCCCTGTGAGAGCTGAGGACAGGGCAGAACCCTCCCGCATGCTGCCTGACTGTAGGAGTAGCTGCTAACATCCTTATGTTAGTGGCTGGGAGAGGTTGCGGGAAAAGCATGTGTGAGCACTGGGCCTGAACTCCCGTGTATCTGAGTGAATACAGCGATTTCCAACGGCTTTCCTCAACCAGAGTGTAGCTAGGTTCCAAATCCCATGTACGAGCGGGTAGCAGACATCTGCCTCCCATGCATACACACTTCTGAGAGTTGAGCTTATGGCCTGTACCTCCACAGCCAGCCTGCTGGTACCCTTGGCTACTAAAAGGCCTAGGCTCGCTGTTTGACGGAAGTGCTGGGAGAGGTAATTGGAATCTCCCGGCACACAAGACGAGTGCCTCCAAGCTCAATTCACGATTTCCCAGTAATTCTTGTGGTAGACAGGTGCTACATACTAAGTTCCATATGTGAGAAGGTAGCTGAACGCCTTGTCCAAAACCATCTTACTTCTGAGAGTTGAGAACACCCTCAGTCCCTCACACTTCCACACTGCCTGCAGAGTGAGTTTCACACGTCTTCACCAGGACGATTGCCAGAGGCTTATGTGTACAAGTTAACAATGCAGACCTGGAGGGTATCTCCAGGTGCAGTAGAGCGGTAATCTTGGAACCTCCTGACTCAGAGTACTGCTACCTTCTCACTGCCATAGGAATGCAGCTAGTTGACAGCTGGCTTCAAGACATGCTTCCCTGTGAGAGCTGAGGACAGGGCAGAACCCTCCCGCATGCTGCCTGACTGTAGGAGTAGCTGCTAACATCCTAATGTTAGTGGCTGGGAGAGGTTGCGCGAAAAGCATGTGTGAGCACTGGGCCTGAACTCCCGTGTACCTGAGTTGAATACAGCGATTTCCAACGGCTTTCCTCAACCAGAGTGTAGCTAGGTTCCAAATCCCATGTACGAGCGGGTAGCAGACATCTGCGTCCCATGCATACACACTTCTGAGAGTTGAGCTTATGGCCTGTACCTCCACAGCCAGCCTGCTGGTACCCTTGGCTTCTAAAAGGCCTAGGCTCGCTGTTTGGCGGAAGTGCTGGGAGAGGTAATTGGAATCACCCGGCACACAAGACTAGTGCCTCCTAGCTCAGTTCAGCGATTTCCTAGTAATTCCTGTGTTAGACTGGCGCTACATACTACGTTCCATACGTGAGAGGGTAGCTGAACGCCTTGTCCAAAACCATCTTACTTCTGAGAGTTGAGCTCAGCCTCAGTCCCTCACAGTTCCACACTGCCTGCAGAGTGAGTTTCGCAGGTCTTTAGCAGAGACGTTTGCCAGAGGTTTCTGAGACGCAGGGTAACAATGCAGACCTGGAGGGTATCCCCAGGTGCAGTCGACTGGTAATCTTGGAACCTCCTGACTCAGAATACTGCTACCTTCTCACTGCCATAGGAATGAAGCTAGTTGACAGCTGGCTTCAAGACATGCTTCCCTGTGAGAGCTGAGGCCAGGGCAGAACCCTCCCGCATGCTGCCTGACTGTAGGAGTAGCTGCTAACATCCTTATGTTAGTGGCTGGGAGAGGTTGCGGGAAAAGCATGTGTGAGCACTGGGCCTGAACTCCCGTGTATCTGAGTTGAATACAGCGATTTCCAACGGCTTTCCTCAACCAGAGTGTAGCTAGGTTCCAAATCCCATGTACGAGCGGGTAGCAGACATCTGCCTCCCATGCATACACACTTCTGAGAGTTGAGCTTATGGCCTGTACCTCCACAGCCAGCCTGCTGGTACACTTGGCTTCTAAAAGGCCTAGGCTCGCTGTTTGACGGAAGTCTGGGAGAGGTAATTGGAATCTCCCGGCACACAAGACGAGTGCCTCCAAGCTCAGTTCAGCGATTTCCTAGTAATTCCTGTGGTAGACTGGTGCTACATACTAAGTTCCATACGTGAGAGGGTAGCTGAACGCCTTGTCCAAAACAATCTTACTTCTGAGAGTTGAGCTCAGCCTCAGTCCCTCACAGTTCCACACTGCCTGCAGAGTGAGTTTCGCAGGTCTTCAGCAGAGACGTTTGCCAGAGGTTTCTGAGACGCAGGGTAACAATGCAGACCTGGAGGGTATCCCCAGGTGCAGTCGACTGGTAATCTTGTAACCTCCTGACTCAGAATACTGCTACGTTCTCACTGCCATAGGAATGCAGCTAGTTGACAGCTGGCTTCAAGACATGCTTCCCTGTGAGAGCTGAGGACAGGGCAGAACCCTCCCGCATGCTGCCTGACTGTAGGAGTAGCTGCTAACATCCTTATGTTAGTGGCTGGGAGAGGTTGCGGGAAAAGCATGTGTGAGCACGGGGCCTGAACTCCCGTGTATCTGAGTTGAATACAGCGATTTCCAACGGCTTTCCTCAATCAGAGTGTAGCTAGGTTCCAAATCCCATGTACGAGCGGGTAGCAGATATCTGCCTCCCATGCATACACACTTCTGAGAGTTGAGCTTATGGCCTGTACCTCCACATCCAGCCTGCTGGTACCCTTGGCTTCTAAAAGGCCTAGGCTCGCTGTTTGACGGAAGTGCTGGGAGAGGTAATTGGAATCTCCCGGCACACAAGACGAGTGCCTCCAAGCTCAATTCACGATTTCCCAGTAATTCTTGTGGTAGACAGGTGCTACATACTAAGTTCCATATGTGAGAAGGTAGCTGAACGCCTTGTCCAAAAGCATCTTACTTCTGAGTGTTGAGCACACCCTCAGTCCCTCACACTTCCACACTGCCTGCAGAGTGAGTTTCACACGTCTTCACCAGAACGATTGCCAGAGGCTTCTGAGTACAAGTTAACAACGCAGACCTGGAGGGTATCTCCAGGTGCAGTAGAGTGGTAATCTTGGAACCTCCTGACTCAGAGTACTGCTACCTTCTCACTGCCATAGGAATGCAGCTAGTTGACAGCTGGCTTCAATACATGCTTCCCTGTGAGAGCTGAGGACAGGGCAGAACCCTCCCGCATCCTGCCTGACTGTAGGAGTAGCTGCTAACATCCTAATGTTAGTGGCTGGGAGAGGTTGCGGGAAAAGCATGTGTGAGCACTGGGCCTGAACTCCCGTGTATCTGAGTTGAATACAGCGATTTCCAACGGCTTTCCTCAACCAGAGTGTAGCTAGGTTCCAAATCCCATGTACGAGCGGGTAGCAGACATCTGCCTCCCATGCATACACACTTCTGAGAGTTGAGCTTATGGCCTGTACCTCCACAGCCAGCCTGCTGGTACACTTGGCTTCTAAAAGGCCTAGGCTCGCTGTTTGACGGAAGTCTGGGAGAGGTAATTGGAATCTCCCGGCACACAAGACGAGTGCCTCCAAGCTCAGTTCAGCGATTTCCTAGTAATTCCTGTGGTAGACTGGTGCTACATACTAAGTTCCATACGTGAGAGGGTAGCTGAACGCCTTGTCCAAAACCATCTTACTTCTGAGAGTTGAGCTCAGCCTCAGTCCCTCACAGTTCCACACTGCCTGCAGAGTGAGTTTCGCAGGTCTTCAGCAGATACCTTTGCCAGAGGCTTCTGAGACGCAGGGTAACAATGCTGACCTGGAGCGTATCCCCAGGTGCAGTCGACTGGTAATCTTGGAACCTCCTGACTCAGAATACTGCTACCTTCTCACTGCCATAGGAATGCAGCTAGTTGACAGCTGGCTTCAAGACATGCTTCCCTGTGAGAGCTGAGGACAGGGCAGAACCCTCCCGCATGCTGCCTGACTGTAGGAGTAGCTGCTAACATCCTTATGTTAGTGGCTGGGAGAGGTTGCGGGAAAAGCATGTGTGAGCACTGGGCCGGAAATCCCGTGTATCTGATTTGAATACAGCGATTTCCAACGGCTTTCCTCAACCAGAGTGTAGCTAGTTTCCAAATCCCATGTACGAGCGGGTAGCAGACATCTGCCTCCCATGCATACACACTTCTGAGAGTTGAGCTTATGGCCTGTACCTCCACAGCCAGCCTGCTGGTACCCTTGGCTTCTAAAAGGCCTAGGCTCGCAGTTTGACGGAAGTGCTGGGAGAGGTAATTGGAATCTCCCGGCACACAAGACGAGTGCCTCCAAGCTCAATTCACGATTTCACAGTAATTCTTGTGGGAGACATGTGCTACATACTAAGTTACATATGTGAGAAGGTAGCTGAACGCCTTGTCCAAAAGCATCTTACTTCTGAGTGTTGAGCACACCCTCAGTCCCTCACACTTCCACACTGCCTGCAGAGTGAGTTTCACACGTCTTCACCAGAGACGATTGCCAGAGGCTTCTGAGTACAAGTTAACAATGCAGACCTGGAGGGTATCTCCAGGTGCAGTAGAGTGGTAATCTTGGAACCTCCTGACTCAGAGTACTGCTACCTTCTCACTGCCATAGGAATGCAGCTAGTTGACAGCTGGCTTCAAGACATGCTTCCCTGTGAGAGCTGAGGACAGGGCAGAACCCTCCCGCATCCTGCCTGACTGTAGGAGTAGCTGCTAACATCCTAATGTTAGTGGCTGGGAGAGGTTACGGGAAAAGCATGTGTGAGCACTGGGCCTGAACTCCCGTGTATCTGAGTTGAATACAGCGATTTCCAATGGCCTTCTTCAATCACAGTGTAGCTAGGTTCCAACTCCCATGTCCGAGTGGGTAGCAGACATCTGCCTCCCATGCATACACACTTCTGAGAGTTGAGCTTATGGCCTGTATCTCCACATCCAGCCTGCTGGTACTCTTGGCTTCTAAAAGGCCTAGGCTCGCTGTTTGACGGAAGTGCTGGGAGAGGTAATTGGAATCACCCGGCACACAAGACTAGTGCCTCCAAGCTCAGTTCAGCGATTTCCTAGTAATTCCTGTGGTAGACTGGTGCTACATACTAAGTTCCATACGTGAGAGGGTAGCTGAACGCCTTGTCCAAAACCATCTTACTTCTGAGAGTTGAGCTCAGCCTCAGTCCCTCACAGTTCCACACTGCCTGCAGAGTGAGTTTCGCAGGTCTTTAGCAGAGACGTTTGCCAGAGGTTTCTGAGACGCAGGGTAACAATGCAGACCTGGAGGGTATCCCCAGGTGCAGTCGACTGGTAATCTTGGAACCTCCTGACTCAGAATACTGCTACCTTCTCACTGCCATAGGAATGAAGCTAGTTGACAGCTGGCTTCAAGACATGCTTCCCTGTGAGAGCTGAGGCCAGGGCAGAACCCTCCCGCATGCTGCCTGACTGTAGGAGTAGCTGCTAACATCCTTATGTTAGTGGCTGGGAGAGGTTGCGGGAAAAGCATGTGTGAGCACTGGGCCTGAACTCCCGTGTATCTGAGTTGAATACAGCGATTTCCAACGGCTTTCCTCAACCAGAGTGTAGCTAGGTTCCAAATCCCATGTACGAGCGGGTAGCAGACATCTGCCTCCCATGCATACACACTTCTGAGAGTTGAGCTTATGGCCTGTACCTCCACAGCCAGCCTGCTGGTACCCTTGGCTTCTAAAAGGCCTAGGCTCGCTGTTTGACGGAAGTCTGGGAGAGGTAATTGGAATCTCCCGGCACACAAGACGAGTGCCTCCAAGCTCAGTTCAGCGATTTCCTAGTAATTCCTGTGGTAGACTGGTGCTACATACTAAGTTCCATACGTGAGAGGGTAGCTGAACGCCTTGTCCAAAACAATCTTACTTCTGAGAGTTGAGCTCAGCCTCAGTCCCTCACAGTTCCACACTGCCTGCAGAGTGAGTTTCGCAGGTCTTCAGCAGAGACGTTTGCCAGAGGTTTCTGAGACGCAGGGTAACAATGCAGACCTGGAGGGTATCCCCAGGTGCAGTCGACTGGTAATCTTGTAACCTCCTGACTCAGAATACTGCTACCTTCTCACTGCCATCGGAATGCAGCTAGTTGACAGCTGGCTTCAAGACATGCTTCCCTGTGAGAGCTGAGGACAGGGCAGAACCCTCCCGCATGCTGCCTGACTGTAGGAGTAGCTGCTAACATCCTTATGTTAGTGGCTGGGAGAGGTTGCGGGAAAAGCATGTGTGAGCACGGGGCCTGAACTCCCGTGTATCTGAGTTGAATACAGCGATTTCCAACGGCTTTCCTCAATCAGAGTGTAGCTAGGTTCCAAATCCCATGTACGAGCGGGTAGCAGATATCTGCCTCCCATGCATACACACTTCTGAGAGTTGAGCTTATGGCCTGTACCTCCACATCCAGCCTGCTGGTACCCTTGGCTTCTAAAAGGCCTAGGCTCGCTGTTTGACGGAAGTGCTGGGAGAGGTAATTGGAATCACCCGGCACACAAGACGAGTGCCTCCAAGCTCAATTCACGATTTCCCAGTAATTCTTGTTGTAGACAGGTGCTACATACTAAGTTCCATATGTGAGAAAGTAGCTGAACGCCTTGTCCAAAAGCATCTTACTTCTGAGAGTTGAGCACACCCTCAGTCCCTCCCACTTCCACACTGCCTGCAGAGTGAGTTTCACACGTCTTCACCAGGACGATTGCCAGAGGCTTCTGAGTACAAGTTAACAATGCAGACCTGGAGGGTATCTCCAGGTGCAGTAGAGTGGTAATCTTGGAACCTCCTGACTCAGAGTACTGCTACCTTCTCACTGCCATAGGAATGCAGCTAGTTGACAGCTGGCTTCAAGACATGCTTCCCTGTGAGAGCTGAGGACAGGGCAGAACCCTCCCGCATCCTGCCTGACTGTAGGAGTAGCTGCTAACATCCTAATGTTAGTGGCTGGGAGAGGTTGCGGGAAAAGCATGTGTGAGCACTGGGCCTGAACTCCCGTGTATCTGAGTTGAATAGAGCGATTTCCAATGGCCTTCTTCAATCACAGTGTAGCTAGGTTCCAACTCCCATGTCCGAGTGGGTAGCAGACATTTGCCTCCCATGCATACACACTTCTGAGAGTTGAGCTTATGGCCTGTATCTCCACATCCAGCCTGCTGGTACCCTTGGCTTCTAAAAGGCCTAGGCTCGCTGTTTGACGGAAGTGCTGGGAGAGGTAATTGGAATCATCCGGCACACAAGACTAGTGCCTCCAAGCTCAGTTCAGCGATTTCCTAGTAATTCCTGTGGTAGACGGGTGCTACATACTATGTTCCATACGTGAGAGGGTAGCTGAACGCCTTGTCCAAAACCATCTTACTTCGGAGAGTTGAGCTCAGCCTCAGTCCCTCACAGTTCCACACTGCCTGCAGAGTGAATTTCGCAGGTCTTCAACAGAGACGTTTGCCAGAGGCTACTGAGACGCAGGGTAACAATGCAGACCTGGAGGGTATCCCCAGGTGCAGTCGACTGGTAATCTTGGAACCTCCTGACTCAGAATACTGCTACCTTCTCACTGCCATAGGAATGCAGCTAGTTGACAGCTGGCTTCAAGACATGCTTCCCTGTGAGAGCTGAGGACAGGGCAGAACCCTCCCGCATGCTGCCTGACTGTAGGAGTAGCTGCTAACATCCTTATGTTAGTGGCTGGGAGAGGTTGCGGGAAAAGCATGTGTGAGCACTGGGCCTGAACTCCCGTGTACCTGAGTTGAATACAGCGATTTCCAACGGCTTTCCTCAACCAGAGTGTAGCTAGGTTCCAAATCCCATGTACGAGCGGGTAGCAGACATCTGCCTCCCATGCATACACACTTCTGAGAGTTGAGCTTATGGCCTGTACCTCCACAGCCAGCCTGCTGGTACCCTTGGCTTCTAAAAGGCCTAGGCTCGCTGTTTGGCGGAAGTGCTGGGAGAGGTAATTGGAATCACCCGGCACACAAGACTAGTGCCTCCAAGCTCAGTTCAGCGATTTCCTAGTAATTCCTGTGGTAGACTGGTGCTACATACTAAGTTCCATACGTGAGAGGGTAGCTGAACGCCTTGTCCAAAACCATCTTACTTCTGAGAGTTGAGCTCAGCCTCAGTCCCTCACAGTTCCACACTGCCTGCAGAGTGAGTTTCGCAGGTCTTCAGCAGAGACGTTTGCCAGAGGCTTCTGAGACGCAGGGTAACAATGCAGACCTGGAGGGTATCCCCAGGTGCAGTCGACTGGTAATCTTGGAACCTCCTGTCTCAGAATACTGCTACCTTCTCACTGCCATAGGAATGCAGCTAGTTGACAGCTGGCTTCAAGACATGCTTCCCTGTGAGAGCTGAGGACAGGGCAGAACCCTCCCGCATGCTGCCTGACTGTAGGAGTAGCTGCTAACATCCTTATGTTAGTGGCTGGGAGAGGTTGCGGGAAAAGCATGTGTGAGCACTGGGCCTGAACTCCCGTGTATCTGAGTTGAATACAGCGATTTCCAACGGCTTTCCTCAACCAGAGTGTAGCTAGGTTCCAAATCCCATGTACGAGCGGGTAGAGACATCTGCCTCCCATGCATACACACTTCTGAGAGTTGAGCTTATGGCCTGTACCTACACAGCCAGCCGGCTGGTACCCTTTGCTTCTAAAAGGCCTAGGCTCGCTGTTTGACGGAAGTGCTGGGAGAGGTAATTGGAATCACCCGGCACACAAGACTAGTGCCTCCAAGCTCAGTTCAGCGATTTCCTAGTAATTCCTCTGGTAGACTGGTGCTACATACTAAGTTCCATACGTGAGAGGGTAGCTGAACGCCTTGTCCAAAACCATCTTACTTCTGAGAGTTGAGCTCAGCCTCAGTCCCTCACAGTTCGACACTGCCTGCAGAGTGAGTTTCGCAGGTCTTCAGCAGAGACGTTTGCCAGAGGCTTCTGAGACGCAGGGTAACAATGCAGACTTGGAGGGTATCCCCAGGTGCAGTCGACTGGTAATCTTGGAACCTCCTGACTCAGAATACTGCTACCTTCTCACTGCCATAGGAATGCAGCTAGTTGACAGCTGGCTTCAAGACATGCTTCCCTGTGAGAGCTGAGGACATTGCAGAACCCTTCCGCATGCTGCCTGACTGTAGGAGTAGCTGCTAACATCCTTATGTTAGTGGCTGGGAGAGGTTGCGGGAAAAGCATGTGTGAGCCCTGGGCCGGAAATCCCGTGTATCTGAGTTGAATACAGCGATTTCCAAAGGCTTTCCTCAACCAGAGTGTAGCTAGGTTCCAAATCCCATGTACGAGCGGGTAGCAGACATCTGCCTCCCATGCATACACACTTCTGAGAGTTGAGCTTATGGCCTGTACCTCCACAGCCAGCCTGCTGGTACCCTTGGCTTCTAAAAGGCCTAGGCTCGCTGTTTGACGGAAGTGCTGGGAGAGGTAATTGGAATCTCCCGGCACACAAGACGAGTGCCTCCAAGCTCAATTCACGATTTCCCAGTAATTCTTGTGGGAGACATGTGCTACATACTAAGTTCCATATGTGAGAAGGTAGCTGAACGCCTTGTCCAAATGCATCTTACTTCTGAGAGTTGAGCACACCCTCAGTCCCTCACACTTCCACTCTGCCTGCAGAGTGAGTTTCACACTTCTTCACCAGAGACCATTGCCAGAGGCTTCTGAGTACAAGTTAATAATGCACACCTGGAGGGTATCTCCAGGTGCAGTAGAGTGGTAATCTTGGAACCTCCTGACTCAGAGTACTGCTACCTTCTCACTGCCATAGGAATGCAGCTAGTTGACAGCTGGCTTCAAGACATGCTTCCCTGTGAGAGCTGAGGACAGGGCAGAACCCTCCCGCATGCTGCCTGACTGTAGGAGTAGCTGCTAACATCCTAATGTTAGTGGCTGGGAGAAGTTGCGAGAAAAGCATGTGTGAGCACTGGGCCTGAACTCCCGTGTATCTGAGTTGAATACAGCGATTTCCAATGGCCTTCTTCAATCACAGTGTAGCTAGGTTCCAACTCCCATGTCCGAGTGGGTAGCAGACATCTGCCTCCCATGCATACACACTTCTGAGAGTTGAGCTTATGGCCTGTACCTCCACAGCCAACCTGCTGGTACCCTTGGCTTCTAAAAGGCCTAGGCTCGCTGTTTGACGGAAGTGCTGGGAGAGGTAATTGGAATCTCCCGGCACACAAGACGAGTGCCTCCAAGCTCAATTCACGATTTCCCAGTAATTCTTGTGGTAGACAGGTGCTACATACTAAGTTCCATATGTGAGAAGGTAGCTGAACGCCTTGTCCAAAAGCATCTTACTTCTGAGAGTTGAGCACACCCTCTGTCCCGCACACTTCCACACTGCCTGCAGAGTGAGTTTCACACGTCTTCAACAGGACGATTGCTAGAGGCTTCTGAGTACAAGTTAACAATGCAGACCTGGAGGGTATCTCCAGGTGCAGTAGAGTGGTAATCTTGGAACCTCCTGACTCAGAGTACTGCTACTTTCTCCTGCCATAGGAATGCAGCTAGTTGACAGCTGGCTTCAAGAATGCTTCCCTGTGAGAGCTGAGGACAGGGCAGAACCCTCCCGCATCCTGCCTGACTGTAGGAGTAGCTGCTAACATCCTGTTAGTGGCTGGGAGAGGTTGCGGGAAAAGCATGTGTGAGCACTGGGCCTGAACTCCCGTGTATCTGAGTTGAATACAGCGATTTCCAATGGCCTTCTTCAATCACAGTGTAGCTAGGTTCCAACTCCCATGTCCGAGTGGGTAGCAGACATCTGCCTCCCATGCATACACACTTCTGAGAGTTGAGCTTATGGCCTGTACCTCCACATCCAGCCTGCTGGTACCCTTGGCTTCTAAAATGCCTAGGCTCGCTGTTTGACGGAAGTGCTGGGAGAGGTAATTGGAATCACCCGGCACACAAGACTAGTGCCTCCAAGCTCAGTTCAGCGATTTCCTAGTAATTCCTGTGGTAGACTGGTGCTACATACTAAGTTCCATAAGTGAGAGGGTAGCTGAACGCCTTGTCCAAAACAATCTTACTTCTGAGAGTTGAGCTCAGCCTCAGTCCCTCACAGTTCCACACTGCCTGCAGAGTGAGTTTCGCAGGTCTTCAGCAGAGACGTTTGCCAGAGGCTTCTGAGACGCAGAGTAACAATGCAGACCTGGAGGGTATCCCCAGGTGCAGTCGACTGGTAATCTTGGAACCTCCTGACTCAGAATACTGCTACCTTCTCACTGCCATAGGAATGCAGCTAGTTGACAGCTGGCTTCAAGACATGCTTCCCTGTGAGAGCTGAGGAGAGGGCAGAACCCTCCCGCATCCTGCCTGACTGTAGGAGTAGCTGCTAACATCCTTATGTTAGTGGCTGGGAGAGGTTGCGGGAAAAGCATGTGTGAGCACTGGGCCTGAACTCCCGTGTATCTGAGTTGAATACAGCGATTTCCAACGGCATTCCTCAACCAGAGTGTAGCTAGGTTCCAAATCCCATGTACGAGCGGGTAGCAGACATCTGCCTCCCATGCATACACACTTCTGAGAGTTGAGCTTATGGCCTGTACCTCCACAGCCAGCCTGCTGGTACCCTTGGCTTCTAAAAGGCCTAGGCTCGCTGTTTGACGGAAGTGCTGGGAGAGGTAATTGGAATCTCCCGGCACACAAGACGAGTGCCTCCAAGCTCAATTCACGATTTCCCAGTAATTCTTGTGGTAGACAGGTGCTACATACTAAGTTCCATATGTGAGAAGGTAGCTGAACGCCTTGTCCAAAAGCATCTTACTTCTGAGAGTTGAGCACACCCTCAGTCCCTCACACTTCCACACTGCCTACAGAGTGAGTTTCACACGTCTTCACCAGAGACGATTGCCAGAGGCTTCTGAGTACAAGTTAACAATGCAGACCTGGAGGGTATCTCCAGGTGCAGTAGAGTGGTAATCTTGGAACCTCCTGACTCAGAGTACTGCTACCTTCTCACTGCCATAGGAATGCAGCTAGTTGACAGCTGGCTTCAAGACATGCTTCCCTGTGAGAGCTGAGGACAGGGCACAACCCTCCCGCATCCTGCCTGACTGTAGGAGTAGCTGCTAACATCCTTATGTTAGTGGCTGGGAGAGGTTGCGGGAAAAGCATGTGTGAGCACTGGGCCTGAACTCCCGTGTATCTGAGTTGAATACAGCGATTTCCAATGGCCTTCTTCAATCACAGTGTAGCTAGGTTCCAACTCCCATGTCCGAGTGGGTAGCAGACATCTGCCTCCCATGCATACACACTTCTGAGAGTTGAGCTTATGGCCTGTACCTCCACATCCAGCCTGCTGGTACCCTTGGCTTCTAAAAGGCCTAGGCTCTCTGTTTGAGGGAAGTGCTGGGAGAGGTAATTGGAATCACCCGGCACACAAGACTAGTGCCTCCAAGCTCAGTTCAGCGATTTCCTAGTAATTCCTGTGGTCGACTGGTGCTACATAGTAAGTTCCATACGTGAGAGGTTAGCTGAAGGCCTTGTCCAAAACCATCTTACTTCTGAGAGTTGAGCTCAGCCTCAGTCCCTCACAGTTCCACACTGCCTGCAGAGTGAGTTTCGCATTTCTTCAGCAGAGACGTTTGCCAGAGGCTTCTGAGACGCAGGGTAACAATGCAGACCTGGAGGGTATCCCCAGGTGCAGTCGACTGGTAATCTTGGAACCTCCAACTCAGAATACTGCTACCTTCTCACTGCCATAGGAATGCAGCTAGTTGACAGCTGGCTTCAAGACATGCTTCCCTGTGAGAGCTGAGGACAGGGCAGAACCCTCCCGCATGCTGCCTGACTGTAGGAGTAGCTGCTAACCTCCTTATGTTAGTGGCTGGGAGAGGTTGCGGGAAAAGCATGTGTGAGCACTGGCGTGAACTCCCGTGTACCTGAGTTGAATACAGCGATTTCCAACGGCTTTCCTCAACCAGAGTGTAGCTAGGTTCCAAATCCCATGTACGAGCGGGTAGCAGACATCTGCCTCCCATGCATACACACTTCTGAGAGTTGAGCTTATGGCCTGTACCTCCACAGCCAGCCTGCTGGTACCCTTGGCTTCTAAAAGGCCTAGGCTCGCTGTTTGACGGAAGTGCTGGGAGAGGTAATTGGAATCTCCCGGCACACAAGACGAGTGCCTCCAAGCTCAATTCACGATTTCCCAGTAATTCTTGTGGTAGACAGGTGCTACATACTAAGTTCCATATGTGAGAAGGTAGCTGAAAGCCTTGTCCAAAAGCATCTTACTTCTGAGAGTTGAGCACACCCTCTGTCCCTCACACTTCCACACTGCCTCCAGAGTGAGTTTCACACATCTTCAACAGGACGATTGCCAGAGGCTTCTGAGTACAAGTTAACAATGCAGACCTGGAGGGTATCTCCAGGTGCAGTAGAGTAGTAATCTTGGAACCTCCTGACTCAGAGTACTGCTACCTTCTCACTGCCATAGGAATGCAGCTAGTTGACAGCTGGCTTCAAGACATGCTTCCCTGTGAGAGCTGAGGACAGGGCAGAACCCTCCTGCATCCTGCCTGACTGTAGGAGTAGCTGCTTACATCCTAATGTTAGTGGCTGGGAGAGGTTGCGGGAAAAGCATGTGTGAGCACTGGGCCTGAACACCCGTGTATCTGAGTTGAATACAGCGATTTCCAACGGCTTTCCTCAACCAGAGTGTAGCTAGGTTCCAAATCCCATGTACGAGCGAGTAGCAGACATCTGCCTCCCATGCATACACACTTCTGAGAGTTGAGCTTATGGCCTGTACCTCCACAGCCAGCCTGCTGGTACCCTTGGCTTCTAAAAGGCCTAGGCTCGCTGTTTGACGGAAGTGCTGGGAGAGGTAATTGGAATCACCCGGCACACAGGACTAGTGCTCCAAGCTCAGTTCAGCGATTTCCTAGTAATTCCTGTGGTAGACTGGTGCTACATACTAAGTTCCATACGTGAGAGGGTAGCTGAACGCCTTGTCCAAAACCATCTTACTTCTGAGAGTTGAGCTCAGCCTCAGTCCCTCACAGTTCCACACTGCCTGCAGAGTGAGTTTCGCAGGTCTTCAGCAGAGACGTTTGCCAGAGGCTTCTGAGACTCAGGGTAACAATGCAGACCTGGAGGGTATCCCCAGGTGCAGTCGACTGGTAATCTTGGAACCTCCTGACTCAGAATACTGCGACCTTCTCACTGCCATAGGAATGCAGCTAGTTGACAGCTGGCTTCAAGACATGCTTCCCTGTGAGAGCTGAGGACAGGGCAGAACCCTCCCGCATGCTGCCTGACTGTAGGAGTAGCTGCTAACATCCTTATGTTAGTGGCTGGGAGAGGTTGCGGGAAAAGCATGTGTGAGCACTGGGCCTGAACTCCCGTGTATCTGAGTTGAATACAGCGATTTCCAACGGCTTTCCTCAACCAGAGTGTAGCTAGGTTCCAAATCCATGTACGAGCGGGTAGCAGACATCTGCCTCCCATGCATACACACTTCTGAGAGTTGAGCTTATGGCCTGTACCTCCACAGCCAGCCTGCTGGTACCCTTGGCTTCTAAAAGGCCTAGGCTCGCTGTTTGACGGAAGTGCTGGGAGAGGTAATTGGAATCTCCCGGCACACAAGACGAGTGCCTCCAAGCTCAATTCACGATTTCCCAGTAATTCCTGTGGTAGACAGGTGCTACATACTAAGTTCCATATGTGAGAAGGTAGCTGAACGCCTTGTCCAAAAGCATCTTACTTCTGAGAGTTGAGCACACCCTCAGTCCCTCACACTTCCACACTGCCTGCAGAGTGAGTTTCACACGTCTTCACCAGAGATGATTGACAGAGGCTTCTGAGTACAAGTTAACAATGCAGACCTGGAGGTATCTCCAGGTGCAGTAGAGTGGTAATCTTGGAACCTCCTGACTCAGAGTACTGCTACCTTCTCACTGCCATAGGAATGCAGCTAGTTGACTGCTGGCTTCAAGACATGCTTCCCTGTGAGAGCTGAGGACAGGGCAGAACCCTCCCGCATCCTGCCTGACTGTAGGAGTAGCTGCTAACATCCTGTTAGTGGCTGGGAGAGGTTGCGGGAAAAGCATGTGTGAGCACTGGGCCTGAACTCCCGTGTATCTGAGTTGAATACAGCGATTTCCAATGGCCTTCTTCAATCACAGTGTAGCTAGGTTCCAACTCCCATGTCCGAGTGGGTAGCAGACATCTGCCTCCCATGCATACACACTTCTGAGAGTTGAGCTTATGGCCTGTACCTCCACAGCCAGCCTGCTGGTACCCTTGGCTTCTAAAAGGCCTAGGCTCGCTGTTTGACGGAAGTGCTGGGAGAGGTAATTGGAATCACCCGGCACACAAGACTAGTGCCTCCAAGCTCAGTTCAGCGATTTCCTAGTAATTCCTGTGGTAGACTGGTGCTACATACTAAGTTCCATACGTGAGAGGGTAGCTGAACGCCTTGTCCAAAACCATCTTACTTCTGAGAGTTGAGCTCAGCCTCAGTCCCTCACAGTTCCACACTGCCTGCAGAGTGAGTTTCGCAGGTCTTCAGCAGAGACGTTTGCCAGAGGCTTCTGAGGCGCAGCGTAACAATGCAGACTTGGAGGGTATCCCCAGGTGCAGTCGACTGGTAATCTTGGAACCTCCTGACTCAGAATACTGCTACCTTCTCACTGCCATAGGAATGCAGCTAGTTGACAGCTGGCTTCAAGACATGCTTCCCTGTGAGAGCTGAGGATAGGGCAGAACCCTCCCGCATGCTGCCTGACTGAAGGAGTAGATGCTAACATCCTTATGTTAGTGGCTGGGAGAGGTTGCGGGAAAAGCATGTGTGAGCACTGGGCTTGAACTCCCGTGTATCTGAGTTGAATACAGCGATTTCCAACGGCTTTCCTCAACCAGAGTGTAGCTAGGTTCCAAATCCCATGTAGGAGCGTGTAGCAGACATCTGCCTCCCATGCATACACACTTCTGAGAGTTGAGCTTATGGCCTGTACCTCCACAGCCAGCCTGCTGGTACCCTTTGCTTCTAAAACGCCTAGGCTCGCTGTTTGACGGAAGTGCTGGGAGAGGTAATTGGAATCTCCCGGCACACAAGACGAGTGCCTCCAAGCTCAATTCACGATTTCCCAGTAATTCTTGTGGTAGACAGGTGCTACATACTAAGTTCCATATGTGAGAAGGTAGCTGAACGCCTTGTCCAAAAGCAGCTTACTTCTGAGAGTTGAGCACACCCTCAGTCCCTCACACTTCCACACTGCCTGCAGAGTGTGTTTCACACATCTTCACCAGGACGATTGCCAGAGGCTTCTGAGTACAAGTTAACAATGCAGACCTGGAGGGTATCTCCAGGTGCAGTAGAGTGGTAATCTTGGAACCTCCTGACTCAGAGTACTGCTACCTTCTCACTGCCATAGGAATGCAGCTAGTTGACAGCTGGCTTCAAGACATGCTTCCCTGTGAGAGCTGAGGACAGGGCAGAACCCTCCCGCATCCTGCCTGACTGTAGGTGTAGCTGCTAACATCCTAATGTTAGTGGCTGGGAGAGGTTGCGGGAAAAGCATGTGTGAGCACTGGGCCTGAACTCCCGTGTATCTGAGTTGAATACAGCGATTTCCAATGGCCTTCTTCAATCACAGTGTAGCTAGGTTCCAACTCCCATGTCCGAGTGGGTAGCAGACATCTGCCTCCCATCCATACACACTTCTGAGAGTTGAGCTTATGGCTTGTACCTCCACATCCAGCCTGCTGGTACTCTTGGCTTCTAAAAGGCCTAGGCTCGCTGTTTGACGGAAGTGCTGGGAGAGGTAATTGGAATCACCCAGCACACAAGACTAGTGCCTCCAAGCTCAGTTCAGCGATTTCCTAGTAATTCCTGTGGTAGACTGGTGCTACATACAAAGTTCCATACGTGAGAGGGTAGTTGAACGCCTTGTCCAAAACCATCTTACTTCTGAGAGTTGAGCTCAGCCTCAGTCCCTCACAGTTCCACACTGCCTGCAGAGTGAGTTTCGCAGGTCTTCAGCAGAGACGATTGCCAGAGGCTTCTGAAACGCAGGGTAACAATGCAGACCTGGAGGGTATCCCCAGGTGCAGTCGACTGGTAATCTTGGAACCTCCTGACTCAGAATACTGCTACCTTCTCACTGCCATAGGAATGCAGCTAGTTGACAGCTGGCTTCAAGACATGCTTCCCTGTGAGAGCTGAGGACAGGGCAGAACCCTCCCGCATGCTGCCTGACTGTAGGAGTAGCTGCTAACATCCTTATGTTAGTGGCTGGGAGAGGTTGCGGGAAAAGCATGTGTGAGCCCTGGGCCTGAACTCCCGTGTATGTGAGTTGAATACAGCGATTTCCAACGGCTTTCCTCAACCAGAGTGTAGCTAGGTTCCAAATCCCATGTACGAGCGGGTAGCAGACATCTGCCTCCCATGCATACACACTTCTGAGAGTTGAGCTTATGGCCTGTACCTCCACATCCAGCCTGCTGGTACCCTTGGCTTCTAAAAGGCCTAGGCTCGCTCTTTGACGGAAGTGCTGGGAGAGGTAATTGGAATCTCCCGGCACACAAGACGAGTGCCTCCAAGCTCAATTCACGATTTCCCAGTAATTCTTGTGGTAGACAGGTGCTACATACTAAGTTCCATATGTGAGAAGGTAGCTGAACGCCTTGTCCAAAAGCATCTTACTTCTGAGAGTTGAGCACACCCTCAGTCCCTCACACTTCCACACTGCCTGCAGAGTGTGTTTCACACGTCTTCACCAGAGATGATTGCAGAGGCTTCTGAGTACAAGTTAACAATGCAGACCTGGAGGGTATCTCCAGGTGCAGTAGAGTGGTAATCTTGGAACCTCCTGACTCAGAGTACTGCTACCTTCTCACTGCCATAGGAATGCAGCTAGTTGACAGCTGGCTTCAAGACATGCTTCCCTGTGAGAGCTGAGGACAGGGCAGAACCCTCCCGCATGCTGCCTGACTGTAGGAGTAGCTGCTAACATCCTTAAGTTAGTGGCTGGGAGAGGTTGCGGGAAAAGCATGTGTGAGCACTGGGCCTGAACTCCCGTGTATCTGAGTTGAATACAGCGATTTCCAATGGCCTTCTTCCATCACAGTGTAGCTAGGTTCCAACTCCCATGTCCGAGTGGGTAGCAGACATCTGCCTCCCATGCATACACACTTCTGAGAGTTGAGCTTATGGCCTGTACCTCCACATCCAGCCTGCTGGTACCCTTGGCTTCTAAAAGGCCTAGGCTCGCTGTTTGACTGAAGTGCTGGGAGAGGTAATTGGAATCACCCGGCACACAAGACTAGTGCCTCCAAGCTCAGTTCAGTGATTTCCTAGTAATTCCTGTGGTAGACTGGTGCTACATACTAAGTTCCATACGTGAGAGGGTAGCTGAACGCCTTGTCCAAAACCATCTTACTTCTGAGAGTTGAGCTCAGCCTCAGTCCCTCACAGTTCCACACTGCCTGCAGAGTGAGTTTCGCAGGTCTTCAGCAGAGACGTCTGCCAGAGGCTTCTGAGACGCAGGGTAACAATGCAGACCTGGAGGGTATCCCCAGGTGCAGTCGACTGGTAATCTTGGAACCTCCTGACTCAGAATACTGCTACCTTCTCACTGCCATAGGAATGCAGCTAGTTGACAGCTAGCTGGCTTCAAGACATGCTTCCCTGAGAGAGCTGAGGACAGGGCAGAACCCTCCCGCATCCTGCCTGACTGTAGGAGTAGCTGCTAACATCCTAATGTTAGTGGCTGGGAGAGGTTGCGGGAAAAGCATGTGTGAGCACTGGGCCTGAACTCCCGTGTATCTGAGTTGAATACAGCGATTTCCAACGGCTTTCCTCAACCAGAGTGTAGCTAGGTTCCAAATCCCATGTACGAGCGGGTAGCAGACATCTGCCTCCCATGCATACACTTCTGAGAGTTGAGCTTATGGCCTGTACCTCCACAGCCAGCCTGCTGGTACCCTTGGCTTCTAAAAGGCCTAGGCTCGCTGTTTGACCGAAGTGCTGGGAGAGGTAATTGGAATCTCCCGGCACACAAGACGAGTGCCTCCAAGCTCAATTCACGATTTCCCAGTAATTCTTGTGGTAGACAGGTGCTACATACTAAGTTCCATATGTGAGAAGGTAGCTGAACGCCTTGTCCAAAAGCATCTTACTTCTGAGAGTTGAGCCCACCCTCAGTCCCTCACAGTTCCACACTGCCTGCAGAGTGAGTTTCACACGTCTTCACCAGAGACGATTGCCAGAGGCTTCTGAGTACAAGTTAACAATGCAGACCTGGAGGGTATCTCCAGGTGCAGTAGAGTGGTAATCTTGGAACCTCCTGACTCAGAGTACTGCTACCTTCTCACTGCCATAGGAATGCAGCTAGTTGACAGCTGGCTTCAAGACATGCTTCCCTGTGAGAGCTGAGGACAGGGCAGAACCCTCCCGCATCCTGCCTGACTGTAGGAGTAGCTGCTAACATCCTAATGTTAGTGGCTGGGAGAGGTTGCGGGAAAAGCATGTGTGAGCACTGGGCCTGAACTCCCGTGTATCTGAGTTGAATACAGCGATTTCCAATGGCCTTCTTCAATCACAGTGTAGCTAGGTTCCAACTCCCATGTCCGAGTGGGTAGCAGACATCTGCCTCCCATGCATACACACTTCTGAGAGTTCAGCTTATGGCCTGTACATCCACATCCAGCCTGCTGGTACCCTTGTCTTCTAAAAGGCCTAGGCTCGCTGTTTGACGGAAGTGCTGGGAGAGGTAATTGGAATCACCCGGCACACAAGACTAGTGCCTCCAAGCTCAGTTCAGCGATTTCCTAGTAATTCCTGTGGTAGACTGGTGCTACATACTAAGTTCCATACGTGAGAGGGTAGCTGAACGCCTTGTCCAAAACCATCTTACTTCTGAGAGTTGAGCTCAGCCTCAGTCCCTCACAGTTCCACACTGCCTGCAGAGTGAGTTTCGCAGGTCTTCAGCAGAGACGTTTGCCAGAGGCTTCTGAGACGCAGGGTAACAATGCAGACCTGGAGGGTATCCCCAGGTGCAGTCGACTGGTAATCTTGGAACCTCCTGACTCAGAATACTGCTAACTTCTCACTGCCATAGGAATGCAGCTAGTTGACAGCTGGCTTCAAGACATGCTTCCCTGTGAGAGATGAGGACAGGGCAGAACCCTCCCGCATGCTGCCTGACTGAAGGAGTAGCTGCTAACATCCTTATGTTAGTGGCTGGGAGAGGCTGCGGGAAAAGCATGTGTGAGCACTGGGCCTGAACTCCCGTGTACCTGAGTTGAATACAGCGAATTCCAACGGCTTTCCTCAACCAGAGTGTAGCTAGGTTCCAAATCCCATGTACGAGCGGGTAGCAGACATCTGCCTCCCATGCATACACACTTCTGAGAGTTGAGCTTATGGCCTGTACCTCCACAGCCAGCCTGCTGGTACCCTTGGCTTCTAAAAGGCCTAGGCTCGCTGTTTAACGGAAGTGCTGGGAGAGGTAATAGGAATCACCCGGCACACAAGACTAGTGCCTCCAAGCTCAGTTCAGCGATTTCCTAGTAATTCCTGTGGTAGACTGGTGCTACATACTAAGTTCCATACGTGAGAGGGTAGCTGAACGCCTTGTCCAAAACCATCTTACTTCTGAGAGTTGAGCTCAGCCTCAGTCCCTCACAGTTCCACACTGCCTGCAGAGTGAGTTTCGCAGGTCTTCAGCAGAGACGTTTGCCAGAGGCTTCTGTGACGCAGGGTAACAATGCAGACCTGGAGGGTATCCCCAGGTGCAGTCGACTGGTAATCTTGGAACCTCCTGACTCAGAATACTGCTACCTTCTCACTGCCATAGGAATGCAGCTAGTTGACAGCTAGCTGGCTTCAAGACATGCTTCCCTGTGAGAGCTGAGGACAGGGCAGAACCCTCCCGCATGCTGCCTGACTGTAGGAGTAGCTGCTAACATCCTTATGTTAGTGGCTGGGAGAGGTTGCGGGAAAAGCATGTGTGAGCCCTGGGCCTGAACTCCCGTGTATGTGAGTTGAATACAGCGATTTCCAACGGCTTTCCTCAACCAGAGTGTAGCTAGGTTCCAAATCCCATGTACGAGCGGGTAGCAGACATCTGCCTCCCATGCATACACACTTCTGAGAGTTGAGCTTATGGCCTGTACCTCCACATCCAGCCTGCTGGTACCCTTGGCTTCTAAAAGGCCTAGGCTCGCTGTTTGACGGAAGTGCTGGGAGAGGTAATTGGAATCTCCCGGCACACAAGACGAGTGCCTCCAAGCTCAATTCACGATTTCCCAGTAATTCTTGTGGTAGACAGGTGCTACATACTAAGTTCCATATGTGAGAAGGTAGCTGAACGCCTTGTCCAAAAGCATCTTACTTCTGAGAGTTGAGCACACCCTCAGTCCCTCACACTTCCACACTGCCTGCAGAGTGTGTTTCACACGTCTTCACCAGAGACGATTGCCAGAGGCTTCTGAGACGCAGGGTAACAATGCAGACCTGGAGCGTATCCCCAGGTGCAGTCGACTGGTAATCTTGGAACCTCCTGACTCAGAATACTGCTACCTTCTCACTGTCATAGGAATGCAGCTAGTTGACAGCTGGCTTCAAGACATGCTTCCCTGTGAGAGCTGAGGACAGGGCAGAACCCTCCCGCATGCTGCCTGACTGTAGGAGTAGCTGCTAACATCCTTATGTTAGTGGCTGGGAGAGGTTGCGGGAAAAGCATGTGTGAGCACTGGGCCTGAACTCCCGTGTATCTGAGTTGAATACAGCGATTTCCAATGGCCTTCTTCAATCACAGTGTAGCTAGGTTCCAACACCCATGTCCGAGTGGGTAGCAGACATCTGCCTCCCATGCATATACACTTCTGAGAGTTGAGCTTATGGCCTGTACCTCCACATCCAGCCTGCTGGTACCCTTGGCTTCTAAAAGGCCTAGGCTCGCTGTTTGACGGAAGTGCTGGGAGAGGTAATTGGAATCACACGGCACACAAGACTAGTGCCTCCAAGCTCAGTTCAGCGATTTCCTAGTAATTCCTGTGGTAGACTGGTGCTACATACTAAGTTCCATACGTGAGAGGGTAGCTGAACGCCTTGTCCAAAACCATCTTACTTCTGAGAGTTGAGCTCAGCCTCAGTCCCTCACAGTTTCACACTGCCTGCAGAGTGAGTTTCGCAGGTCTTCAGCAGAGACGTTTGCCAGAGGCTTCTGAGACGCAGGGTAACAATGCAGACCTGGAGGGTATCCCCAGGTGCAGTCGACTGGTAATCTTGGAACCTCCTGACTCAGAATACTGCTACCTTCTCACTGCCATAGGAATGCAGCTAGTTGACAGCTAGCTGGCTTCAAGACATGCTTCCCTGAGAGAGCTCAGGACAGGGCAGAACCCTCCCGCATCCTGCCTGACTGTAGGAGTAGCTGCTAACATCCTAATGTTAGTGGCTGGGAGAGGTGGCGGGAAAAGCATGTGTGAGCACTGGGCCTGAACTCCCGTGTATCTGAGTTGAATACAGCGATTTCCAATGGCCTTCTTCAATCACAGTGTAGCTAGGTTCCAACTCCCATGTCCGAGTGGGTAGCAGACATCTGCCTCCCATGCATACACACTTCTGAGAGTTGAGCTTATGGTCTGTACCTCCACAGCCAGCCTGCTGGTACCCTTGGCTTCTAAAAGGCCTAGGCTCGCTGTTTGACGGAAGTGCTGGGAGAGGTAATTGGAATCACCCGGCACACAAGACTAGTGTCTCCAAGCTCAGTTCAGCGATTTCCTAGTAATTCCTGTGGTAGACTGGTGCTACATACTAAGTTCCATACGTGAGAGTGTAGCTGAACGCCTTGTCCAAAACCATCTTACTTCTGAGAGTTGAGCTCAGCCTCAGTCCCTCACAGTTCCACACTGCCTGCAGAGTGAGTTTCGCAGGTCTTCAGCAGAGACGTTTGCCAGAGGCTTCTGCGACGCAGGGTAACAATGCAGACATGGAGGGTATCCCCAGGTGCAGTCGACTGGTAATCTTGGAACCTCCTGACTCAGAATACTGCTACCTTCTCACTGCCATAGGAATGCAGCTAGTTGACAGCTGGCTTCAAGACATGCTTCCCTGTGAGAGCTGAGGACAGGGCAGAACCCTCCCGCATGCTGCCTGACTGTAGGAGTAGCTGCTAACATCCTTATGTTAGTGGCTGGGAGAGGTTGCGGGAAAAGCATGTGTGAGCACTGGGCCTGAACTCCCGTGTATCTGAGTTGAATACAGCGATTTCCAACGGCTTTCCTCAACCAGAGTGTAGCTAGGTTCCAAATCCCATGTACGAGCGGGTAGCAGACATCTGCCTCCCATGCATACACACTTCTGAGAGTTGAGCTTATGGCCTGTACCTCCACAGCCAGCCTGCTGGTACCCTTGGCTTCTAAAAGGCCTAGGCTCGCTGTTTGACGGAAGTGCTGGGAGAGGTAATTGGAATCTCCCGGCACACAAGACGAGTGCCTCCAAGCTCAATTCACGATTTCCCAGTAATTCTTGTGGTAGACAGGTGCTACATACTAAGTTCCATATGTGAGAAGGTAGCTGAACGCTTGTCCAAAAGCATCTTACTTCTGAGAGTTGAGCACACCCTCAGTCCCTCACACTTCCACACTGCCTGCAGAGTGAGTTTCACACGTTTTCACCAGAGATGATTGCACAGGCTTCTGAGTACAAGTTAACAATGCAGACCTGGAGGGTATCTCCAGGTGCAGTAGAGTGGTAATCTTGGAACCTCCTGACTCAGAGTACTGCTACCTTCTCACTGCCATAGGAATGCAGCTAGTTGACAGCTGGCTTCAAGACATGCTTCCCTGTGAGAGCTGAGGACAGGGCAGAACCCTCCCGCATGCTGCCTGACTGTAGGAGTAGCTGCTAACATCCTTAAGTTAGTGGCTGGGAGAGGTTGCGGGAAAAGCATGTGTGAGCACTGGGCCTGAACTCCCGTGTATCTGAGTTGAATACAGCGATTTCCAATGGCCTTCTTCCATCACAGTGTAGCTAGGTTCCAACTCCCATGTCCGAGTGGGTAGCAGACATCTGCCTCCCATGCATACACACTTCTGAGAGTTGAGCTTATGGCCTGTACCTCCACATCCAGCCTGCTGGTACCCTTGGCTTCTAAAAGGCCTAGGCTCGCTGTTTGACGGAAGTGCTGGGAGAGGTAATTGGAATCACCCGGCACACAAGACTAGTGCCTCCAAGCTCAGTTCAGTGATTTCCTAGTAATTCCTGTGGTAGACTGGTGCTACATACTAAGTTCCATACGTGAGAGGGTAGCTGAACGCCTTGTCCAAAACCATCTTACTTCTGAGAGTTGAGCTCAGCCTCAGTCCCTCACAGTTCCACACTGCCTGCAGAGTGAGTTTCGCAGGTCTTCAGCAGAGACGTCTGCCAGAGGCTTCTGAGACGCAGGGTAACAATGCAGACCTGGAGGGTATCCCCAGGTGCAGTCGACTGGTAATCTTGGAACCTCCTGACTCAGAATACTGCTACCTTCTCACTGCCATAGGAATGCAGCTAGTTGACAGCTAGCTGGCTTCAAGACATGCTTCCCTGAGAGAGCTGAGGACAGGGCAGAACCCTCCCGCATCCTGCCTGACTGTAGGAGTAGCTGCTAACATCCTAATGTTAGTGGCTGGGAGAGGTTGCGGGAAAAGCATGTGTGAGCACTGGGCCTGAACTCCCGTGTATCTGAGTTGAATACAGCGATTTCCAACGGCTTTCCTCAACCAGAGTGTAGCTTGGTTCCAAATCCCATGTACGAGCGGGTAGCAGACATCTGCCTCCCATGCATACACTTCTGAGAGTTGAGCTTATGGCCTGTACCGCCACAGCCAGCCTGCTGGTACCCTTGGCTTCTAAAAGGCCTAGGCTCGCTGTTTGACGGAAGTGCTGGGAGAGGTAATTGGAATCTCCCGGCACACAAGACGAGTGCCTCCAAGCTCAATTCACGATTTCCCAGTAATTCTTGTGGTAGACAGGTGCTACATACTAAGTTCCATATGTGAGAAGGTAGCTGAACGCCTTGTCCAAAAGCATCTTACTTCTGAGAGTTGAGCCCACCCTCAGTCCCTCACAGTTCCACACTGCCTGCAGAGTGAGTTTCACACGTCTTCACCAGAGACGATTGCCAGAGGCTTCTGAGTACAAGTTAACAATGCAGACCTGGAGGGTATCTCCAGGTGCAGTAGAGTGGTAATCTTGGAACCTCCTGACTCAGAGTACTGCTACCTTCTCACTGCCATAGGAATGCAGCTAGTTGACAGCTGGCTTCAAGACATGCTTCCCTGTGAGAGCTGAGGACAGGGCAGAACCCTCCCGCATCCTGCCTGACTGTAGGAGTAGCTGCTAACATCCTAATGTTAGTGGCTGGGAGAGGTTGCGGGAAAAGCATGTGTGAGCACTGGGCCTGAACTCCCGGGTATCTGAGTTGAATACAGCGATTTCCAATGGCCTTCTTCAATCACAGTGTAGCTAGGTTCCAACTCCCATGTCCGAGTGGGTAGCAGACATCTGCCTCCCATGCATACACACTTCTGAGAGTTCAGCTTATGGCCTGTACATCCACATCCAGCCTGCTGGTACCCTTGTCTTCTAAAAGGCCTAGGCTCGCTGTTTGACGGAAGTGCTGGGAGAGGTAATTGGAATCACCCGGCACACAAGACTAGTGCCTCCAAGCTCAGTTCAGCGATTTCCTAGTAATTCCTGTGGTAGACTGGTGCTACATACTAAGTTCCATACGTGAGAGGGTAGCTGAACGCCTTGTCCAAAACCATCTTACTTCTGAGAGTTGAGCTCAGCCTCAGTCCCTCACAGTTCCACACTGCCTGCAGAGTGAGTTTCGCAGGTCTTCAGCAGAGACGTTTGCCAGAGGCTTCTGAGACGCAGGGTAACAATGCAGACCTGGAGGGTATCCCCAGGTGCAGTCGACTGGTAATCTTGGAACCTCCTGACTCAGAATACTGCTACCTTCTCACTGCCATAGGAATGCAGCTAGTTGACAGCTGGCTTCAAGACATGCTTCCCTGTGAGAGATGAGGACAGGGCAGAACCCTCCCGCATGCTGCCTGACTGAAGGAGTAGCTGCTAACATCCTTATGTTAGTGGCTGGGAGAGG
The DNA here is from genome assembly GCF_053574225.1 of Canis aureus. Taxonomy (NCBI): domain Eukaryota; kingdom Metazoa; phylum Chordata; class Mammalia; order Carnivora; family Canidae; genus Canis; species Canis aureus. The sequence goes on along the minus strand of NC_135638.1, from coordinate 45,687,548 downwards.
CTGCGGGAAAAGCATGTGTGAGCACTGGGCCTGAACTCCCGTGTACCTGAGTTGAATACAGCGAATTCCAACGGCTTTCCTCAACCAGAGTGTAGCTAGGTTCCAAATCCCATGTACGAGCGGGTAGCAGACATCTGCCTCCCATGCATACACACTTCTGAGAGTTGAGCTTATGGCCTGTACCTCCACAGCCAGCCTGCTGGTACCCTTGGCTTCTAAAAGGCCTAGGCTCGCTGTTTAACGGAAGTGCTGGGAGAGGTAATAGGAATCACCCGGCACACAAGACTAGTGCCTCCAAGCTCAGTTCAGCGATTTCCTAGTAATTCCTGTGGTAGACTGGTGCTACATACTAAGTTCCATACGTGAGAGGGTAGCTGAACGCCTTGTCCAAAACCATCTTACTTCTGAGAGTTGAGCTCAGCCTCAGTCCCTCACAGTTCCACACTGCCTGCAGAGTGAGTTTCGCAGGTCTTCAGCAGAGACGTTTGCCAGAGGCTTCTGTGACGCAGGGTAACAATGCAGACCTGGAGGGTATCCCCAGGTGCAGTCGACTGGTAATCTTGGAACCTCCTGACTCAGAATACTGCTACCTTGTCACTGCCATAGGAATGCAGCTAGTTGACAGCTAGCTGGCTTCAAGACATGCTTCCCTGTGAGAGCTGAGGACAGGGCAGAACCCTCCCGCATGCTGCCTGACTGTAGGAGTAGCTGCTAACATCCTTATGTTAGTGGCTGGGAGAGGTTGCGGGAAAAGCATGTGTGAGCACTGGGCCTGAACTCCCGTGTACCTGAGTTGAATACAGCGACTTCCAACGGCTTTCCTCAACCAGAGTGTAGCTAGGTTCCAAATCCCATGTACGAGCGGGTAGCAGACATCTGACTCCCATGCATACACACTTCTGAGAGTTGAGCTTATGGCCTGTACCTCCACAGCCAGCCTGCTGGTACACTTGGCTTCTAAAAGGTCTAGGCTCGCTGTTTGACGGAAGTGCTGGGAGAGGTAATTGGAATCTCCCGGCACACAAGACGAGTGCCTCCAAGCTCAATTCACGATTTCCCAGTAATTCTTGTGGTAGACAGGTGCTACATACTAAGTTCCATATGTGAGAAGGTAGCTGAACGCCTTGTCCAAAAGCATCTTACTTCTGAGAGTTGAGCACACCCTCAGTCCCTCACACTTCCACACTGCCTGCAGAGTGAGTTTCACACGTCTTCACCAGAGACGATTGCCAGAGGCTTCTGAGTACAAGTTAACAATGCAGACCTGGAGGGTATCTCCAGGTGCAGTAGAGTGGTAATCTTGGAACCTCCTGACTCAGAGTACTGCTACCTTCTCACTGATATAGGAATGCAGCTAGTTGACAGCTGGCTTCAAGACATGCTTCCCTGTGAGAGCTGAGGACAGGGCAGAACCCTCCCGCATCCTGCCTGACTGTAGGAGTAGCTGCTACCATCCTAATGTTAGTGGCTGGGAGAGGTTGCGTGAAAAGCATGTGTGAGCACTGGGCCTGAACTCCCGTGTATCTGAGTTGAATACAGCGATTTCCAACGGCTTCCCTCAACCAGAGTGTAGCTAGGTTCGGAATCCCATGTACGAGCGGGTAGCAGACATCTGCCTCCCATGCATACACACTTCTGAGAGTTGAGCTTATGGCCTGTACCTCCACAGCCAGCCTGCTGGTACCCTTGGCTTCTAAAAGGCCTAGGCTCGCTGTTTGACGGAAGTGCTGGGAGAGGTAATTGGAATCTCCCGGCACACAAGACGAGTGCCTCCAAGCTCAATTCACGATTTCCCAGTAATTCTTGTGGTAGACAGGTGCTACATACTAAGTTCCATATGTGAGATGGTAGCTGAACGCCTTGTCCAAAAGCATCTTACTTCTGAGAGTTGAGCCCACCCTCAGTACCTCACAGTTCCACACTGCCTGCAGAGTGAGTTTCACACGTCTTCACCAGAGACGATTGCCAGAGGCTTCTGAGTACAAGTTAACAATGCAGACCTGGAGGGTATCTCCAGGTGCAGTAGAGTGGTAATCTTGGAACCTCCTGACTCAGAGTACTGCTACATTCACTGCCATAGGAATGCAGCTAGTTGACAGCTGGCTTCAAGACATGCTTCCCTGTGAGAGCTGAGGACAGGGTAGAACCCTCCCGCATCCTGCCTGACTGTAGGAGTAGCTGCTAACATCCTTATGTTAGTGGCTGGGAGAGGTTGCGGGAAAAGCATGTGTGAGCACTGGGCCTGAACTACCGTGTATCTGAGTTGAATACAGCGATTTCCAATGGCCTTCTTCAATCACAGTGTAGCTAGGTTCCAACACCCATGTCCGAGTGGGTAGCAGACATCTGCCTCTCATGCATACACACTTCTGAGAGTTGAGCTTATGGCCTGTACCTCCACAGCCAGCCTGCTGGTACCCTTGGCTTCTAAAAGGCCTAGGCTCGCTGTTTGGCGGAAGTGCTGGGAGAGGTAATTGGAATCACCCGGCACACAAGGCTAGTGCCTCCAAGCTCAGTTCAGCGATTTCCTAGTAATTCCTGTGGTAGACTGGTGCTACATACTAAGTTCCATACGTGAGAGGGTAGCTGAACGCCTTGTCCAAAACCATCTTACTTCTGAGAGTTGAGCTCAACCTCAGTCCCTCACAGTTCCACACTGCCTGCAGAGTGAGTTTCGCAGGTCTTCAGCAGAGACGTTTGCCAGAGGCTTCTGAGACGCAGGGTAACAATGCAGACCTGGAGGGTTTCCCCAGGTGCAGTCGACTGGTAATCTTGGAACCTCCTGACTCAGAATACTGCTACCTTCTCACTGCCATAGGAATGCAGCTAGTTGACAGCTGGCTTCAAGACATGCTTCCCTGTGAGAGCTGAGGATAGGGCAGAACCCTCCCGGATGCTGAGTGACTGTAGGAGTAGCTGCTAACATCCTTAAGTTAGTGGCTGGGAGAGGTTGCGGGAAAAGCATGTGTGAGCACTGGGCCTGAACTCCCGTGTATCTGAGTTGAATACAGCGATTTCCAACGGCTTTCCTCAACCAGAGTGTAGCTAGGTTTCAAATCCCATGTACGAGCGGGTAGCAGACATCTGCCTCACATGCATACACACTTCTGAGAGTTGAGCTTATGGCCTGTACCTCCAAAGCCAGCCTGCTGGTACCCTTGGCTTCTAAAAGGCCTAGGCTCGCTGTTTGATGGAAGTGCTGGGAGAGGTAATTGGAATCACCCGCACACAAGACTAGTGCCTCCAAGCTCAGTTCAGCGATTTCCTAGTAATTCCTGTGGTAGACTGGTGCTACATACTAAGTTCCATACGTGAGAGGGTAGCTGAACGCCTTGTCCAAAACCATCTTACTTCTGAGAGTTGAGCTCAGCCTCAGTCCCTCACAGTTCCACACTGCCTGCAGAGTGAGTTTCGCAGGTCTTCAGCAGAGACGTTTGCCAGAGGCTTCTGAGACGCAGGGTAACAATGCAGACCTGGAGGGTATCCCCAGTTGCAGTCGACTGGTAATCTTGGAACCTCCTGTCTCAGAATACTGCTACCTTCTCACTGCCATAGGAATGCAGCTAGTTGACAGCTGGCTTCAAGACATGCTTCCCTGTGAGAGCTGAGGACAGGGCAGAACCCTCCCGCATCCTGCCTGACTGTAGGAGCAGCTGCTAACATCCTTATGTTAGTGGCTGGGAGAGGTTGCGGGAAAAGCATGTGTGAGCACTGGGCCTGAACTCCCGAGTATCTGAGTTGAATACAGCGATTTCCAATGGCCTTCTTCAATCACAGTGTAGCTAGGTTCCAACTCCCATGTCCGAGTGGGTAGCAGACATCTGCCTCCCATGCATACACACTTCTGAGAGTTGAGCTTATGGCCTGTACCTCCACATCCAGCCTGCTGGTACCCTTGGCTTCTAAAAGGCCTAGGCTCGCTGTTTGACGGAAGTGCTGGGAGAGGTAATTGGAATCTCCCAGCACACAAGACGAGTGCCTCCAAGCTCAATTCACGATTTCCCAGTAATTCTTGGGGTAGACAGGTGCTACATACTAAGTTCCATATGTGAGAAGGTAGCTGAACGCCTTGTCCAAAAGCATCTTACTTCTGAGAGTTGAGCACACCCTCAGTCCCTCACACTTCCACACTGCCTGCAGAGTGAGTTTCACACGTCTTCACCAGAGACGATTGCCGGAGGCTTCTGAGTACAAGTTACAATGCAGACCTGGAGGGTATCTCCAGGTGCAGTAGAGTGGTAATCTTGGAACCTCCTGACTCAGAGTACTGCTACCTTCTCACTGCCATAGGAATGCAGCTAGTTGACAGCTGGCTTCAAGACATGCTTCCCTGTGAGAGCTGAGGACAGGGCAGAACCCTCCCGCATCCTGCCGGACTGTAGGAGTAGCTGCTAACATCCTAATGTTAGTGGCTGGGAGAGGTTGCGGGAAAAGCATGTGTGAGCACTGCGCCTGAACTCCCGTGTATCTGAGTTGAATACAGCGATTTCCAATGGCCTTCTTCAATCACAGTGTAGCTAGGTTCCAACTCCCATGTCCGAGCGGGTAGCAGACATCTGCCTCCCATGCATACACACTTCTGAGAGTTGAGCTTATGGCCTGTACCTCCACAGCCAGCCTGCTGATACCCTTGGCTTCTAAAAGGCCTAGGCTCGCTGTTTGACGGAAGTGCTGGGAGAGGAAATTGGAATCACCCGGCACACAAGACTAGTGTCTCCAAGCTCAGTTCAGCGATTTCCTAGTAATTCCTGTGGTAGACTGGTGCTACATACTAAGTTCCATACGTGAGAGGGTAGCTGAACGCCTTGTCCAAAACCATCTTACTTCGGAGAGTTGAGCTCAGCCTCAGTCCCTCACAGTTCCACACTGCCTGCAGAGTGAGTTTCGCAGGTCTTCAGCAGAGACGTTTGCCAGAGGCTTCTGTGACGCAGGGTAACAATGCAGACCTGGAGGGTATCCCCAGGTGCAGGCGACTGGTAATCTTGGAACCTCCTGGCTCAGAATACTGCTACCATCTCACTGCCATAGGAATGCAGCTAGTTGACAGCTGGCTTCAAGACATGCTTCCCTGTGAGAGCTGAGGACAGGGCAGAACCCTCCCGCATGCTGCCTGACTGTAGGAGTAGCTGCTAACATCCTTATGTTAGTGGCTGGGAGAGGTTGCGGGAAAAGCATGTGTGAGCACTGGGCCTGAACTCCCGTGTACCTGAGTTGAATACAGCGATTTCCAACGGCTTTCCTCAACCAGAGTGTAGCTAGGTTCCAAATCCCATGTACGAGCGGGTAGCAGACATCTGCCTCCCATGCATACACATTTCTGAGAGTTGAGCTTATGGCCTGTACCTCCACAGCCAGCCTGCTGGTACCCTTGGCTTCTAAAAGGCCTAGGCTCGCTGTTTGGCGAAAGTGCTGGGAGAGGTAATTGGAATCACCCGGCACACAAGACCTTGCCTCCAAGCTCAGTTCAGCGATTTCCTAGTAATTCCTGTGGTAGACTGGTGCTACATACTAAGTTCCATACGTGAGAGGGTAGCTGAACGCCTTGTCCAAAACCATCTTACTTCTGAGAGTTGAGCTCAGCCTCAGTCCCTCACAGTTCCACACTGCCTGCAGAGTGAGATTCGCAGGTCTGCAGCAGAGACGTTTGCCAGAGGCTTCTGAGACGCAGGGTAACAATGCAGACCTGGAGGGTATCCCCAGGTGCAGTCGACTGGTAATCTTGGAACCTCCTGACTCAGAATACTGCTACCTTCTCACTGCCATAGGAATGCAGCTAGTTGACAGCTGGCTTCAAGACATGCTTCCCTGTGAGAGCTGAGGACAGGGCAGAACCCTCCCGCATGCTGCCTGACTGTAGGAGTAGCTGCTAACATCCTTATGTTAGTGGCTGGGAGAGGTTGCGGGAAAAGCATGTGTGAGCACTGGGCCTGAACTCCCGTGTATCTGAGTTGAATACAGCGATTTCCAACGGCTTTCCTCAACCACAGTGTAGCTAGGTTCCAAATCCCATGTACGAGCGGGTAGCAGACATCTGCCTCCCATGCATACACACCTCTGAGAGTTGAGCTTATGGCCTGTACCTCCACATCCAGCCTGCTGGTACCCTTGGCTTCTAAAACGCCTAGGCTCGCTGTTTGACGGAAGTGCTGGGACAGGTAATTGTAGTCTCACGGCACACAAGACGAGTGCCTCCAAGCTCAATTCACATTTCCCAGTAATTCTTGTGGTAGACAGGTGCTACATACTAAGTTCCATATGTGAGAAGGTAGCTGAACGCCTTGTCCAAAAGCATCTTACTTCTGAGAGTTGAGCACACCCTCAGTCCCTCACACTTCCACACTGCCTGCAGAGTGAGTTTCACACGTCTTCACCAGGACGATTGCCAGAGGCTTCTGAGTACAAGTTAACAATGCAGACCTGGAGGGTATCTCCAGGTGCAGTAGAGTGGTAATCTTGGAACCTCCTGACTCAGAGTACTGCTACCTTCTCACTGCCATAGGAATGCAGCTAGTTGACAGCTGGCTTCGAGACATGCTTCCCTGTGAGAGCTGAGGACAGGGCAGAACCCTCCCGCATCCTGCCTGACTGTAGGAGTAGCTGGTAACATCCTAATGTTAGTGGCTGGGAGAGGTTGCGGGAAAAGCATGTGTGAGCACTGGGCCTGAACTCCCGTGTATCTGAGTTGAATACAGCGATTTCCAATGGCCTTCTTCAATCACAGTGTAGCTAGCTTCCAACTCCCATGTCCGAGTGGGTAGCAGACATCTGCCTCCCATGCATACACACTTCTGAGAGTTGAGCTTATGGCCTGTACCTCCACATCCAGCCTGCTGGTACCCTTGGCTTCTAAAAGGCCTAGGCTCGCTGTTTGACGGAAGTGCTGGGAGAGGTAATTGGAATCACCCGGCACACAAGACTAGGGCCTCCAAGCTCAGTTCAGCGATTTCCTAGTAATTCCTGTGGTAGACTGGTGCTACATACTAAGTTCCATACGTGAGAGGGTAGCTGAACGCCTTGTCCAAAACCATCTTACTTCGGAGAGTTGAGCTCAGCCTCAGTCCCTCACAGTTCCACACTGCCTGCAGAGTGAGTTTCGCAGGTCTTCAGCAGAGACGTTTGCCAGAGGCTTCTGAGACGCAGGGTAACAATGCAGACCTGGAGGGTATCCCCAGGTGCAGTCGACTGGTAATCTTGGAACCTCCTGACTCAGAATACTGCTACCTTCTCACTGCCATAGGAATGCAGCTAGTTGACAGCTAGCTGGCTTCAAGACATGCTTCCCTGAGAGAGCTGAGGACAGGGCAGAACCCTCCCGCATGCTGCCTGACTGTAGGATTAGCTGCTAACATCCTAATGTTAGTGGCTGGGAGATGTTGCGGGAAAAGCATGTGTGAGCACTCGGCCTGAACTCCCGTGTATCTGAGTTGAATACAGCGATTTCCAACGGCTTTCCTCAACCAGAGTGTAGCTAGGTTCCAAATCCCATGTACGAGCGGGTAGAAGACATCTGCCTCCCATGCACACACACTTCTGAGAGTTGAGCTTATGGCCTGTACCTACACAGCCAGCCTGCTCTACAATTGGCTTCTAAAAGGCCTAGGCTCACTGTTTGACGGAAGTGCTGGGAGAGGTAATTGGAATCTCCCGGCACACAAGACGAGTGCCTCCAAGCTCAATTCACGATTTCCCAGTAATTCTTGTGGTAGACAGGTGCTACATACTAAGTTCCATATGTTAGAAGGTAGCTGAACGCCTTGTCCAAAAGCATCTTACTTCTGAGAGTTGAGCACACCCTCAGTCCCTCACACTTCCACACTGCCTGCAGAGTGAGTTTCGCAGGTCTTCAGCAGAGACGTTTGCCAGAGGCTTCTGAGACGCAGGGTAAAAATGCAGACCTGGAGGGTATCCCCAGGTGCAGTCGACTGGTAATCTTGGAACCTCCTGACTCAGAATACTGCTACCTTCTCACTGCCATAGGAATGCAGCTAGTTGACAGCTGGCTTCGAGACATGCTTCCCTGTGAGAGCTGAGGACAGGGCAGAACCCTCCCGCATCCTGCCTGACTGTAGGAGTAGCTGCTAACATCCTAATGTTAGTGGCTGTGAGAGGTTGCGGGAAAAGCATGTGTGAGCACTGGGCCTGAACTCCCGTGTATCTGAGTTGAATACAGCGATTTCCAATGGCCTTCTTCAATCACAGTGTAGCTAGGTTCCAACTCCCATGTCCGAGTGGGTAGCAGACATCTGCCTCCCATGCATACACACTTCTGAGAGTTGAGCTTATGGCCTGTACCTCCACATCCAGCCTGCTGGTACCCTTGGCTTCTAAAAGGCCTAGGCTCGCTGTTTGACGGAAGTGCTGGGAGAGGTAATTGGAATCACCCGGCACACAAGACTAGTGCCTCCAAGCTCAGTTCAGCGATTTCCTAGTAATTCCTGTGGTAGACTGGTGCTACATACTAAGTTCCATACGTGAGAGGGTAGCTCAACGCCTTGTCCAAAACCATCTTACTTCTGAGAGTTGAGCTCAGCCTCAGTCCCTCACAGTTCCACACTGCCTGCAGAGTGAGTTTCGCAGGTCTTCAGCAGAGACGTTTGCCAGAGGCTTCTGAGACGCAGGGTAACAATGCAGACCTGGAGGGTATCCCCAGGTGCAGTCGACTGGTAATCTTGGAACCTCCTGACTCAGAATACTGCTACCATCTCACTGCCATAGGAATGCAGCTAGTTGACAGCTGGCTTCAAGACATGCTTCCCTGTGAGAGCTGAGGACAGGGCAGAACCCTCCCGCATGCTGCCTGACTGTAGGAGTAGCTGCTAACATCCTTATGTTAGTGGCTGGTAGAGGTTGCGGGAAAAGCATGTGTGAGCACTGGGCCTGAACTCCCGTGTACCTGAGTTGAATACAGCGATTTCCAACGGCTTTCCTCAACCAGAGTGTAGCTAGGTTCCAAATCCCATGTACGAGCGGGTAGCAGACATCTGCCTGCCATGCATACACACTTCTGAGAGTTGAACTTATGGCCTGTACCTCCACAGCCAGCCTGCTGGTACCCTTGGTTTCTAAAAGGCCTAGGCTCGCTGTTTGACGGAAGTGCTGGGAGAGGTAATTGGAATCTCTCGGCACACAAGACGAGTGCCTCCAAGCTCAATTCACGATTTCCCAGTAATTCTGGTGGTAGACAGGTGCTACATACTAAGTTCCATATGTGAGAAGGTAGCTGAACGCCTTGTCCAAAAGCATCTTACTTCTGAGAGTTGAGCACACCCTCAGTCCCTCACACTTCCACACTGCCTGCAGAGTGAGTTTCACAAGTCTTCACCAGAGACGATTGCAGAGGCTTCTGAGTACAAGTTAACAATGCAGACCTGGAGGGTATCTCCAGGTGCAGTAGAGTGGTAATCTTGGAACCTCCTGACTCAGAGTACTGCTACCTTCTCACTGCCATAGGAATGCAGCTAGTTGACAGCTGGCTTCAAGACATGCTTCCCTGTGAGAGCTGAGGACAGGGCAGAACCCTCCCGCATCCTGCCTGACTGTAGGAGTAGCTGCTAACATCCTAATGTTAGTGGCTGGGAGAGGTTGCGGGAAAAGCATGTGTGAGCACTGGGCCTGAACTCCCGTGTATCTGAGTTGAATACAGCGATTTCCAATGGCCTTCTTCAATCACAGTGTAGCTAGGTTCCAAACCCATGTCCGAGTGGGTAGCAGACATCTGCCTCCCAGCATACACACTTCTGAGTGTTGAGCTTATGGCCTGTACGTCCACATCCAGCTTGCTGGTACCCTTGGCTTCTAAAAGGCCTAGGCTCGCTGTTTGACGGAAGTGCTGGGAGAGGTAATTGGAATCACCCGGCACACAAGACTAGTGCCTCCAAGCTCAGTTCAGCGATTTCCTAGTAATTCCTGTGGTAGACTGGTGCTACATACTAAGTTCCATACGTGAGAGGGTAGCTGAACGCCTTGTCCAAAACCATCTTACTTCGGAGAGTTGAGCTCAGCCTCAGTCCCTCACAGTTCCACACTGCCTGCAGAGTGAGTTTCGCAGGTCTTCAGCAGAGACGTTTGCCAGAGGCTTCTGAGACGCAGGGTAACAATGCAGACCTGGAGGGTATCCCCAGGTGCAGGCGACTGGTAATCTTGGAACCTCCTGACTCAGAATACTGCTACCTTCTCACTGCCATAGGAATGAAGCTAGTTGACAGCTGGCTTCAAGACATGCTTCCCTGTGAGAGCTGAGGACAGGGCAGAACCCTCCCGCATGCTGCCTGACTGTAGGATTAGCTGCTAACATCCTTATGTTAGTGGCTGGGAGAGGTTGCGGAAAAAGCATGTGTGAGCACTGGGCCTGAACTCCCGTGTACCTGAGTTGAATACAGCGATTTCCAAAGGCTTTCCTCAACCAGAGTGTAGCTAGGTTCCAAATCCCATGTACGAGCGGGTAGCAGACATCTGCCTCCCATGCATACACACTTCTGAGAGTTGAGCTTATGGCCTGTACCTCCACAGCCAGCCTGCTGGTACACAAGGCTTCTCAAAGGCCTAGGCTCGCTGTTTGACGGAAGTGCTGGGAGAGGTAATTGGAATCTCCCGGCACACAAGACGAGTGCCTCCAAGCTCAATTCACGATTTCCCAGTAATTCTTGTGGTAGACAGGTGCTACATACTAAGTTCCATATGTGAGAAGGTAGCTGAACGCCTTGTCCAAAAGCATCTTACTTCTGAGAGTTGAGCACACCCTCAGTCCCTCACACTTCCACACTGCCTGCAGAGTGAGTTTCACACGTCTTCACCAGGACGATTGCCAGAGACTTCTGAGTACAAGTTAACAATGCAGACCTGGAGGGTATCTCCAGGTGCAGTAGAGTGGTAATCTTGGAACTTCCTGACTCAGAGTACTGCTACCTTCTCAATGCCATAGAAATGCAGCTAGTTGACAGCTGGCTTCGAGACATGCTTCCCTGTGAGAGCTGAGGACAGGGCAGAACCCTCCCGCATCCTGCCTGACTGTAGGAGTAGCTGCTAACATCCTAATGTTAGTGGCTGGGAGAGGTTGCGGGAAAAGCATGTGTGAGCACTGGGCCTGAACTCCCGTGTATCTGAGTTGAATACAGCGATTTCCAATGGCCTTCTTCAATCACAGTGTAGCTAGTTTCCAACTCCCATGTCCGAGTGGGTAGCAGACATCTGCCTCCCATGCATACACACTTCTGAGAGTTGAGCTTATGGCCTGTACCTCCACAGCCAGCCTGCTGGTACTCTTGGCTTCTAAAAGGCCTAGGCTCGCTGTTTGACGGAAGTGCTGGGAGAGGTAATTGGAATCACCCGGCACACAAGACTAGTGCCTCCAAGCTCAGTTCAGCGAATTCCTAGTAATTCCTGTGGTAGACTGGTGCTACATACTAAGTTCCATACGTGAGAGGGTAGCTGAACGCCTTGTCCAAAACCATCTTACTTCTGAGAGTTGAGCTCAGCCTCAGTCCCTCACAGTTCCACACTGCCTGCAGAGTGAGTTTCGCAGGTCTTCAGCAGAGACGTTTGCCAGAGGCTTCTGAGACGCAGGGTAACAATGCAGACCTGGAGGGTATCCCCAGATGCAGTCGACTGGTAATCTTGGAACCTCCTGACTCAGAATACTGCTACCTTCTCACTGCCATAGGAATGCAGCCAGTTGACAACTGGCTTCAAAACATGCTTCCCTGTGAGAGCTGAGGACAGGGCAGAACCCTCCCGCATCCTGCCTGACTGTAGGAGTAGCTGCTAACATCCTTATGTTAGTGGCTGGGAGAGGTTGCGGGAAAAGCATGTGTGAGCACTGGGCCTGAACTCCCGTGTATCTGAGTTGAATACAGCGATTTCCAACGGCTTTCCTCAACCAGAGTGTAGCTAGGTTCCAAATCCCATGTACGAGCGGGTAGCAGACATCTGCCTCCCATGCATACACACTTCTGAGAGTTGAGCTTATGGCCTGTACCTCCACATCCAGCTTGCTGGTACCCTTGGCTTCTAAAAGGCCTAGGCTCGCTGTTTGACGGAAGTGCTGGGAGAGGTAATTGGAATCTCCCGGCACACAAGACGAGTGCCTCCAAGCTCAATTCACGATTTCCCAGTAATTCTTGTGGTAGACAGGTGATACATACTAAGTTCCATATGTTAGATGGTAGCTGAACGCCTTGTCCAAAAGCATCTTACTTCTGAGAGTTGAGCCCACCCTCAGTCCCTCACACTTCCACACTGCCTGCAGAGTGAGTTTCACACGTCTTCACCAGAGACGATTGCCAGAGGCTTCTTAGTACAAGTTAACAATGCAGACCTGGAGGGTATCTCCAGGTGCAGTAGAGTGGTAATCTTGGAACCTCCTGACTCAGAGTACTGCTACCTTCTCACTGCCATAGGAATACAGCTAGTTGACAGCTGGCTTCAAGACATGCTTCCCTGTGAGAGCTGAGGACAGGGCAGAACCCTCCCGCATCCTGCCTGACTGTAGGAGTAGCTGCTAACATCCTTATGTTAGTGTCTGGGAGAGGTTGCGGGAAAAGCATGTGTGAGCACTGGGCCTGAACTCCCGTGTATCTGAGTTGAATACAGCGATTTCCATTGGCCTTCTTCAATCACAGTGTAGCTAGGTTCCAACTCCCATGTCCGAGTGGGTAGCAGACATCTGCCTCCCATACATACACACTTCTGAGAGTTGAGCTTATGGCCTGTACCTCCACATCCAGCCTGCTGGTACCCTTGGCTTCTAAAAGGCCTAGGCTCGCTGTTTGACGGAAGTGCTGCGAGAGGTAATTGGAATCACCCGGCACACAAGACTAGTGCCTCCAAGCTCAGTTCAGCGATTTCCTAGTAATTCCTGTGGTAGACTGGTGCTACATACTAAGTTCCATACGTGAGAGGGTAGCTGAACGCCTTGTCCAAAACCATCTTACTTCTGAGAGTTGAGCTCAGCCTCAGTCCCTCACAGTTCCACACTGCCTGCAGAGTGAGTTTCGCAGGTCTTCAGCAGAGACGTTTGCCAGAGGCTGCTGAGACGCAGGGTAACAATGCAGACCTGGAGGGTATCCCCAGGTGCAGTCGACTGGTAATCTTGGAACCTCCTGACTCAGAATACTGCTACCTTCTCACTGCCATAGGAATGCAGCTAGTTGACTGCTGGCTTCAAGACATGCTTCCCTGTGAGAGCTGAGGACAGGGCAGAACCCTCCCGCATGCTGCCTGACTGTAGGAGTAGCTGCTAACATCCTTATGTTAGTGGCTGGGAGAGGTTGCGGGAAAAGCATGTGTGAGCACTGGGCCTGAACTCCCGTGTATCTGAGTTGAATACAGCGATTTCCAACGGCTTTCCTCAACCAGAGTGTAGCTAGGTTCCAAATCCCATGTACGAGAGGGTAGCAGACATCTGCCTCCCATGCATACACACTTTTGAGAGTTGAGCTTATGGCCTGTACCTCCACATCCAGCTTGCTGGTACCCTTGGCTTCTAAAAGGCCTAGGCTCGCTGTTTGACGGAAGTGCTGGGAGAGGTAATTGGAATCTCCCGGCACACAAGACGAGTGCCTCCAAGCTCAATTCACGATTTCCCAGTAATTCTTGTGGTAGATAGGTGCTACATACTAAGTTCCATATGTTAGATGGTAGCTGAACGCCTTGTCCAAAAGCATCTTACTTCTGAGAGTTGAGCCCACCCTCAGTCCCTCACATTTCCACACTGCCTGCAGAGTGAGTTTCACACGTCTTCACCAGAGACGATTGCCAGAGGCTTCTTCGTACAAGTTAACAATGCAGACCTGGAGGGTATCTCCAGGTGCAGTAGAGTGGTAATCTTGGAACCTCCTGACTCAGAGTACTGCTACCTTCTCACTGCCATAGGAATGCAGCTAGTTGACAGCTGGCTTCAAGACATGCTTCCCTGTGAGAGCTGAGGACAGGGCAGAACCCTCCCGCATGCTGCCTGACTGTAGGAGTAGCTGCTAACATCCTTATGTTAGTGGCTGGGAGAGGTTGCGGGAAAAGCATGTGTGAGCACTGGGCCTGAACTCCCGTGTATCTGAGTTGAATACAGCGATTTCCAACGGCTTTCCTCAACCAGAGTGTAGCTAGGTTCCAAATCCCATGTACGAGCGGGTAGCAGACATCTGCCTCCCATGCATACACACTTCTGAGAGTTGAGCTTATGGCCTGTACCTCCACAGCCAGCCTGCTGGTACCCTTGGCTTCTAAAAGGCCTAGGCTCGCTGTTTGACGGAAGTGCTGGGAGAGGTAATTGGAATCTCCCGGCACACAAGACGAGTGCCTCCAAGCTCAATTCACGATTTCCCAGTAATTCTTGTGGTAGACAGGTGCTACATACTAAGTTCCATATGTGAGAAGGTAGCTGAACGCCTTGTCCAAAAGCATCTTACTTCTGAGAGTTGAGCACACCCTCAGTCCCTCACACTTCCACACTGCCTGCAGAGTGAGTTTCACACGTCTTCACCAGGACGATTGCCAGAGGCTTCTGAGTACAAGTTAACAATGCAGACCTGGAGGGTATCTCCAGGTGCAGTAGAGTGGTAATCTTGGAACCTCCTGACTCAGAGTACTGCTACCTTCTCACTGCCATAGGAATGCAGCTAGTTGACAGCTGGCTTCAAGACATGCTTCCCTGTGAGAGCTGAGGACAGGGCAGAACCCTCCCGCATCCTGCCTGACTGTAGGAGTAGCTACTAACATCCTAATGTTAGTGGCTGGGAGAGGTTGCGGGAAAAGCATGTGTGAGCACTGGGCCTGAACTCCCGTGTATCTGAGTTGAATACAGCGATTTCCAATGGCCTTCTTCAATCACAGTGTAGCTAGGTTCCAACTCCCATGTCCGAGTGGGTAGCAGACATCTGCCTCCCATGCATACACACTTCTGAGAGTTGAGCTTATGGCCTGTACCTCCACATCCAGCCTGCTGGTACCCTTGGCTTCTAAAAGGCCTAGGCTCGCTGTTTGACGGAAGTGCTGGGAGAGGTAATTGGAATCACCCGGCACACAAGACTAGTGCCTCCAAGCTAAGTTCAGCGATTTCCTAGTAATTCCTGTGGTAGACTGGTGCTAAATACTAAGTTCCATACGTGAGAGGGTAGCTGAACGCCTTGTCCAAAACCATCTTACTTCTGAGAGTTGAGGTCAGCCTCATTCCCTCACAGTTCCACACTGCCTGCAGAGGGAGTTTCGCAGGTCTTCAGCAGAGACGTTTGCCAGAGGCTTCTGAGACGCAGGGTAACAATGCAGACCTGGAGGGTATCCCCAGGTGCAGTCGACTGGTAATCTTGGAACCTCCTGACTCAGAATACTGCTACCTTCTCACTGCCATAGGAATGCAGCTAGTTGACAGCTGGCTTCAAGACATGCTTCCCTTTGAGAGCTGAGGACAGGGCAGATCCCTCCCGCATGCTGCCTGACTGTAGGTGTAGCTGCTAACATCCTAATGTTAGTGGCTGGGAGAGGTTGAGGGAAAAGCATGTGTGAGCACTGGGATTGAACTCCCGTGTATCTGAGATGAATACAGCGATTTCCAACGGCTTTCCTCAACCAGAGTATAGCTAGGTTCCAAATCCCATGTACGAGCGGGTAGCAGACATCTGCCTCCCATGCATACACACTTCTGAGAGTTGAGCTTATGGCCTGTACCTCCACAGCCAGCCTTCTGGTACCCTTGGCTTGTAAAAGGCCTAGGCTCGCTGTTTGACGGAAGTGCTGGTAGAGGTAATTGGAATCTCCCGGCACACAAGACGAGTGCCTCCAAGCTCAATTCACGATTTCCCAGTAATTCTTGTGGTAGACAGGTGCTACATACTAAGTTCCATATGTGAGAAGGTAGCTGAACGCCTTGTCCAAAAGCATCTTACTTCTGAGAGTTGAGCACACCCTCAGTCCCTCACACTTCCACACTGCCTGCAGAGTGATTTTCACACGTCTTCACCAGAGACGATTGCCAGAGGCTTCTGAGTACAAGTTAACAATGCAGACCTGGAGGGTATCCCCAGGTGCAGTCGACTGGTAATCTTGGAACCTCCTGACTCAGAGTACTGCTACCTTCTCACTGCCATAGGAATGCAGCTAGTTGACAGCTGGCTTCAAGACATGCTTCCCTGTGAGAGCTGAGGACAGGGCAGAACCCTCCCGCATGCTGCCTGACTGTAGGAGTAGCTGCTAACATCCTTATGTTAGTGGCTGGGAGAGGTTGCGGGAAAAGCATGTGTGAGCACTGGGCCTGAACTCCCGTGTATCTGAGTTGAATACAGCGATTTCCAACGGCTTTCCTCAACCAGACTGTAGCTAGGTTCCAAATCCCATGTACGAGCGGGTAGCAGACATCTGCCTCCCATGCATACACACTTCTGAGTGTTGAGCTTATGGCCTGTACCTCCACAGCCAGCCTGCTGGTACCCTTGCCTTGTAAAAGGCCTAGGCTCCCTGTTTGACGGAAGTGCTGGGAGAGGTAATTGGAATCTCCCGGCAGGGATCCCTGGGTGGCGCAGCCGTTTAGCGCCTGCCTTTGGCCCAGGGCGCGATCTTGGAGACCCGGGATTGAATCCCACGTCGGGCTCCCGGTGCATGGAGCCTGCTTCTTCCTCTGTCTGTGTCTCTGCCTCTCTCTCTCTCTCTGTGACTATCATAAATAAATAAAAAATTAAAAAATAAATAAAAAAAAAGGAATCTCCCGGCACACAACACGAGTGCCTCCAAGCTCAATTCACGATTTCCCAGTAATTCTTGTGGTAGACAGGTGCTACATACTAAGTTCCATATGTGAGAAGGTAGCTGAACGCCATGTCCAAAAGCATCTTATTTCTGAGAGATGAGCACACCCTCAGTCCCTCACACTTCCACACTGCCTGCAGAGTGAGTTTCACACGTCTTCACCAGAGACGATTGCCAGAGGCTTCTGAGTACAAGTTAACAATGCAGACCTGGAGGTTATCTCCAGGTGCAGTAGAGTGGTAATCTTGGAACCTCCTGACTCAGAGTACTGCTACCTTCTCACTGCCATAGGAATGCAGCTAGTTGACAGCTGGCTTCAAGACATGCTTCCCTGTGACCCTGAGGACAGGGCAGAACCCTCCCGCATCCTGCCTGACTGTAGGAGTAGCTGCTAACATCCTTATGTTAGTGGCTGGGAGAGGTTGCGGGAAAAGCATGTGTGAGCACTGGGCCTGAACTCCCGTGTATCTGAGTTGAATACAGCGATTTCCAATGGCCTTCTTCAATCACAGTGTAGCTAGGTTCCAACTCCCATGTCCGAGTGGGTAGCGGACATCTGCCTCCCATGCATACACACTTCTGAGAGTTGAGCTTATGGCCTGTACCTCCACAGCCAGCCTGCTGGTACGCTTGGCTTCTAAAAGGCCTAGGCTCACTGTTTGACGGAAGTGCTGGGAGAGGTAATTGGAATCACCCGGCACACAAGACTAGTGCCTCCAAGCTCAGTTCAGCGATTTCCTAGTAATTCCTGTGGTAGACTGGTGCTACATACTAAGTTCCATACGTGAGAGGGTAGCTGAACGCCTTGTCCAAAACCATCTTACTTCTGAGAGTTGAGCTCAGCCTCAGTCCCTCACAGTTCCACACTGCCTGCAGAGGGAGTTTCGCAGGTCTTCAGCAGAGACGTTTACCAGAGGCTTCTGAGACGCAGGGTAACAATGCAGACCTGGAGGGTATCCCCAGGTGCAGTCGACTGGTAATCTTGGAACCTCCTGACTCAGAATACTGCTACCTTCTCCCTGCCATAGGAATGCAGCTAGTTGACAGCTGGCTTCAAGACATGCTTCCCTGTGAGAGCTGAGGACAGGGCAGAACCCTCCCGCATGCTGCCTGACTGTAGGAGTAGCTGCTAACATCCTTATGTTAGTGGCTGGGAGAGGTTGCGTGAAAAGCATGTGTGAGCACTGGGCTTGAACTCCCGTGAATCTGAGTTGAATACAGCGATTTCCAACGGCTTTCCTCAACCAGAGTGTAGCTAGGTTCCAAATCCCAGGTACGAACGGGTAGCAGACATCTGCCTCCCATGCATACACACTTCTGAGAGTTGAGCTTATGGCCTGTACCTCCACAGCCAGCCTGCTGGTACCCTTGGCTTCTAAAAGGCCAAGGCTCGCTGTTTGACGGAAGTGCTGGGAGAGTTAATTGGAATCTCCCGGCACACGAGACGAGTGCCTCCAAGCTCAATTCACGATTTCCCAGTAATTCTTGTGGTAGACAGGTGCTACATACTAAGTTCCAATGTGAGAAGTTAGCTGAACGCCTTGTCCAAAAGCATCTTACTTCTGAGAGTTGAGAACACCCTCAGTCCCTCACACTTCCACACTGCCTGCAGAGTGAGTTTCACACGTCTTCACCAGAGACGATTGCCAGAGGCTTCTGAGACGCAGGGTAACAATGCAGACCTGGAGGGTATCCCCAGGTGCAGTCGACTGGTAATCTTGGAACCTCCTGACTCAGAATACTGCTACCTTCTCACTGCCATAGGAATGCAGCTAGTTGACAGCTGGCTTCAAGACATGCTTCCCTGTGAGAGCTGAGGACAGGGCAGAACCCTCCCGCACGCTGCCTGACTGTAGGAGTAGCTGCTAACATCCTTATGTTAGTGGCTTGGAGAGGTTGCGGGAAAAGCATGTGTGAGCACTGGGCCTGAACTCCCGTGTATCTGAGTTGAATACAGCGATTTCCAACGGCTTTCCTCAACTAGAGTGTAGCTAGGTTCCAAATCCCATGTACGAGCGGGTAGCAGACATCTGCCTCCCATGCATACACACTTCTGAGAGTTGAGCTTATGGCCTGTACCTCCACAGCCAGCCTGCTGGTACCCTTGGCTTCTAAAAGGCCTAGGCTCGCTGTTTGACGGAAGTGCTGGGAGAGGTAATTGGAATCTCCCGGCACACAAGACGAGTGCCTCCAAGCTCAATTCACGATTTCCCAGTAATTCTTGTGGTAGACAGGTGCTACATACTAAGTTCCATATGTGAGAAGGTAGCTGAACGCCTTGTCCAAAAGCATCTTACTTCTGAGAGTTGAGCCCACCCTCAGTCCCTCACAGTTCCACACTGCCTGCAGAGTGAGTTTCACACGTCTTCACCAGAGACGATTGCCAGAGCCTTCTGAGTACAAGTTAACAATGCAGACCTGGAGGGTATCTCCAGGTGCAGTAGTGTGGTAATCTTGGAACCTCCTGACTCAGAGTACTGCTACCTTCTCACTGCCATAGGAATGCAGCTAGTTGACAGCTGGCTTCAAGACATGCTTCCCTGTGAGAGCTGAGGACAGGGCAGAACCCTCCCGCATCCTGCCTGACTGTAGGAGTAGCTGCTAACATCCTAATGTTAGTGGCTGGGAGAGGTTGCGGGAAAAGCATGTGTGAGCACTGGGCCTGAACTCCCGTGTATCTGAGTTGAATACAGCGATTTCCAATGGCCTTCTTCAATCACAGTGTAGCTAGGTTCCAACTCCCATGTCCCAGTGGGTAGCAGACATCTGCCTCCCATGCATATACACTTCTGAGAGTTGAGCTTATGGCCTGTACCTCCACAGCCAGCCTGCTGGTACCCTTGGCTTCTAAAAGGCCTAGGCTCGCTGTTTGACGGAAGTGCTGGGAGAGGTAATTGGAATCACCCGGCACACAAGACTAGTGCCTCCAACCTCAGTTCAGCGATTTCCTAGTAATTCCTGTGGTAGACTGGTGCTACAATCTAAGTTCCATACGTGAGAGTGTAGCTGAACGCCTTGTCCAAAACCATCTTACTTCTGAGAGTTGAGCTCATCCTCAGTCCCTCACAGTTCCACACTGCCTGCAGAGTGAGTTTCGCAGGTCTTCAGCAGAGAGGTTTGCCAGAGGCTTCTGAGACGCAGGGTAACAATGCAGACCTGGAGGGTATCCCCAGGTGCAGTCGACTGGTAATCTTGGAACCTCCTGACTCAGAATACTGCTACCTTCTCACTGCCATAGGAATGCAGCTAGTTGACAGCTAGCTGGCTTCAAGACATGCTTCCCTGAGAGAGCTGAGGGCAGGGCAGGACCCTCCCGCATGCTGCCTGACTATAGGAGTAGCTGCTAACATCCTAATGTTAGTGGCTGGGAGAGGTTGCGGGAAAAGCATGTGTGAGCACTGGGCCTGAACTCCCGTGTATCTGAGTTGAATACAGCGATTTCCAACGGCTTTCCTCAACCAGAGTGTAGCTAGGTTCCAAATCCCATGTAAGAGCGGGTAGCAGACATCTGCCTCCCATGCATACACACTTCTGAGAGTTGAGCTTATGGCCTGTACCTCCACAGCCAGCCTGCTGGTACCCTTGGCTTCTAAAAGGCCTAGGCTCGCTGTTTGACGGAAGTGCTGGGAGAGGTAATTGGAATCTCCCGGCACACAAGACGAGTGCCTCCAAGCTCAATTCACGATTTCCCAGTAATTCTTGTGGTAGACAGGTGTTACATACTAAGTTCCATATGTGAGAAGGTAGCTGAACGCCTTGTCCAAAAGCATCTTACTTCTGAGAGTTGAGCACACCCTCAGTCCCTCACACTTCCACACTGCCTGCAGAGTGAGTTTCACACGTCTTCACCAGAGACGATTGCCAGAGGCTTCTGAGTACAAGTTAACAATGCAGACCTGGAGGGTATCTCCAGGTGCAGTAGTGTGGTAATCTTGGAACCTCCTGACTCAGAGTACTGCTACCTTTTCACTGCCATAGGAATGCAGCTAGTTGACAGCTGGCTTCAAGACATGCTTCCCTGTGAGAGCTGAGGACAGGGCAGAACCCTCCCGCATCCTGCCTGACTGTAGGAGTAGCTGCTAACATCCTAATGTTAGTGGCTGGGAGAGGTTGCGGGAAAAGCATGTGTGAGCACTGGGCCTGAACTCCCGTGTATCTGAGTTGAATACAGCGATTTCCAATGGCCTTCTTCAATCAGAGAGTAGCTATGTTCCAACTTCCATGTCCGAGTGTGTAGCAGACATCTGCCTCCCATGCATATACACTTCTGAGAGTTGAGCTTATGGCCTGTACCTCCACATCCAGCCTGCTGGTACTCTTGGCTTCTAAAAGGCCTAGGCTCGCTGTTTGACGGAAGTGCTGGGAGAGGTAATTGGAATCACCCGGCACACAAGACTAGTGCCTCCAAGCTCAGTTCAGCGATTTCCTAGTAATTCCTGTGGTAGACTGGTGCTACATACTAAGTTCCATACGTGAGAGGGTAGCTGAACGCCTTGTCCAAAACCATCTTACTTCTGAGAGTTGAGCTCAGCCTCAGTCCCTCACAGTTCTACACTGCCTGCAGAGTGAGTTTCGCAGGTCTTCAGCAGAGAGGTTTGCCAGAGGCTTCTGAGACGCAGGGTAACAATGCAGACCTGGAGGGTATCCCCAGGTGCAGTCGACTGGTAATCTTGGAACCTCCTGACTCAGAATACTGCTACCTTGTCACTGCCATAGGAATGCAGCTAGTTGACAGCAAGCTGGCTTCAAGACATGCTTCCCTGAGAGAGCTGAGGAAAGGGCAGAACCCTCCCGCATGCTGCCTGACTCTAGGAGTAGCTGCTAACATCCTAATGTTAGTGGCTGGGAGAGGTTGCGGGAAAAGCATGTGTGAGCACTGGGCCTGAACTCCCGTGTATCTGAGTTGAATACAGCGATTTCCAACGGCTTTCCTCAACCAGAGTGTAGCTAGGTTCCAAATCCCATGTACGAGCGGGTAGCAGACTTCTGCCTCCCATGCATATACACTTCTGAGAGTTGAGCTTATGGCCTGTACCTCCACATCCAGCCTGCTGGTACCCTTGGCTTCTAAAAGGCCTAGGCTCGCTGTTTGACGGAAGTGCTTGGAGAGGTAATTGGAATCTCCCGGCACACAAGACGAGTGCCTCCAAGCTCAATTCACGATTTCCCAGTAATTCTTGTGGTAGACAGGTGCTACATACTAAGTTCCATATGTGAGAAGGTAGCTGAACGCCTTGTCCAAAAGCATCTTACTTCTGAGAGTTGAGCCCACCCTCAGTCCCTCACAGTTCCACACTGCCTGCAGAGTGAGTTTCACACGTCTTCACAAGAGACGATTGCGAGAGGCTTCTGAGTACAAGTTAACAATGCAGATCTGGAGGGTATCTCCAGGTGCAGTAGAGTGGTAATCTTGGAACCTCCTGACTCAGAGTACTGCTACCTTCTCACTGCCATAGGAATGCAGCTAGTTGACAGCTGGCTTCAAGATATGCTTCCCTGTGAGAGCTGAGGACAGGGCAGAACCCTCCCGCATCCTGCCTGACTGTAGGAGTAGCTGCTAACATCCTTATGTTAGTGGCTGGGAGAGGTTGCGGGAAAAGCATGTGTGAGCACTGGGGTTGAACTCCCGTGTATCTGAGTTGAATACAGCGATTTCCAATGGCCTTCTTCAATCACAGTGTAGCTAGGTTCCAACTCCCATGTCCGAGTGGGTAGCAGACATCTGCCTCCTATGCATACACACTTCTGAGAGTTGAGCTTATGGCCTGTACCTCCACATCCAGCCTGCTGGTACCCTTGGCTTCTAAAAGGCCTAGGCTCGCTGTTGGACGGAAGTGCTGGGAGAGGTAATTGGAATCACCCAGCACACAAGACTAGTGCCTCCAAGCTCAGTTCAGCGATTTCCTAGTAATTCTGTGGTAGACTGGTGCTACATACTAAGTTCCATACGTGAGAGGGTAGCTGAACGCCTTGTCCAAAACCATCTTACTTCTGAGAGTTGAGCTCAGCCTCAGTCCCTCACAGTTCCACACTGCCTGCAGAGTGAGTTTCACACGTCTTCACCAGAGACGATTGCCAGAGGCTTCTGAGCACAAGTTAACAATGCAGACCTGAAGGGTATCTCCAGGTGCAGTAGAGTGGTAATCTTGGAACCTCCTGACTCAGAGTACTGCTACCTTCTCACTGCCATAGGAATGCAGCTAGTTGACAGCTGGCTTCAAGACATGCTTCCCTGTGAGAGCTGAGGACAGGGCAGAACCCTCCCGCATCCTGCCTGACTGTAGGAGTAGCTGCTAACATCCTAATGTTAGTGGCTGGGAGAGGTTGCGGGAAAAGCATGTGTGAGCACTGGGCCTGAACTCCCGTGTATCTGAGTTGAATACAGCGATTTCCAACGGCTTTCCTCAACCAGATTGTAGCTAGGTTCCAAATCCCATGTACGAGCGGGTAGCAGACATCTGCCTCCCATGCATACACACTTCTGAGAGTTGAGCTTATGGCCTGTACCTCCACATCCAGCCTGTTGGTACCCTTGGCTTCTAAAAGGCCTAGGCTCGCTGTTTGACGGAAGTGCTGGGAGAGGTAATTGGAATCACCCGGCACACAAAACTAGTGCCTCCAAGCTCAGTTCAGCGATTTCCTAGTAATTCCTGTGGTAGACTGGTGCTACATACTAAGTTCCATACGTGCGAGGGTAGCTGAACGCCTTGTCCAAAACCATCTTACTTCTGAGAGTTGAGCTCAGCCTCAGTCCCTCACAGTTCCACACTGCTTGCAGAGTGAGTTTCGCAGGTCTTCAGCAGAGACGTTTGCCAGAGGCTTCTGACACGCAGGGTAACAATGCAGACCTGGAGGGTATCCCCAGGTGCAGTCGACTGGTAATCTTGGAACCTCCTGACTCAGAATACTGCTACCTTCTCACTGCCATAGGAATGCAGCTAGTTGAGAGCTGGCTTCAAGACATGCTTCCCTGTGAGAGCTGAGGACAGGGCAGAACCCTCCCGCATGCTGCCTGACTGTAGGAGTAGCTGCTAACATCCTTATGTTAGTGGCTGGGAGTGGTTGCGGGAAAAGCATGTGTGAGCACTGGGCCGGAACTCCCGTGTATCTGAGTTGAACACAGCGATTTCCAACGGCTTTCCTCAACCAGAGTGTAGCTAGGTTCCAAATCCCGTGTACGAGCGGGTAGCAGACATCTGCCTCCCATGCATACACACTTCTGAGAGTTGAGCTTATGGCCTGTACCTCCACATCCAGCCTGCTGGTACCCTTGGCTTCTAAAAAGCCTAGGCTCGCTGTCTGACGCAAGTGCTGGGAGAGGTAATTGGATTCTCTTGGCACACAAGACGAGTGCCTCCAAGCCCAATTCACGATTTCCCAGTAATTCTTGTGGTAGACAGGTGCTACATACTAAGTTCCATATGTGAGAAGGTACCTGAACGCCTTGTCCAAAAGCATCTTACTTCTGAGAGTTGAGCACACCCTCAGTCCCTCACACTTCCACACTGCCTGCAGAGTGAGTTTCACACGTCTTCACCAGAGACGATTGCCAGAGGCTTCTGAGTACAAGTTAACAATGCAGACCTGGAGGATATCTCCAGGTGCAGTAGAGTGGTAATCTTGGAACCTCCTGACTCAGAGTACTGCTACCTTCTCACTGCCATAGGAATGCAGCTAGTTGACAGCTGGCTTCAAGACATGCTTCCCTGTGAGAGCTGAGGACAGGGCAGAACCCTCCCGCATCCTGCCTGACTGTAGGAGTAGCTGCTAACATCCTAATGTTAGTGGCTGGGAGAGGTTGCGGGAAAAGCATGTGTGAGCACTGGGCCTGAACTCCCGTGTATCTGAGTTGAATACAGCGATTTCCAACGGCTTCCCTCAACCAGAGTGTAGCTAGGTTCCAAATCCCATGTACGAGCGGGTAGCAGACATCTGCCTCCCATGCATACACACTTCTGAGAGTTGAGCTTATGGCCTGTACCTCCACAGCCAGCCTGCTGATACCCTTGTCTTCTAAAAGGCCTAGGCTCGCTGTTTGACGGAAGTGCTGGGAGAGGTAATTGGAATCTCCCGGCACACAAGACGAGTGCCTCCAAGCTCAATTCACGATTTCCCAGTAATTCTTGTGGTAAGCAGGTGCTACATACTAAGTTCCATATGTGAGAAGGTAGCTGAATGCCTTGTCCAAAAGCATCTTACTTCTGAGAGTTGAGCCCACACTCAGTCCCTCACACTTTCACACTGCCAGAAGAGTGAGTTTCACACGTCTTAACCAGAGACGATTGCCAGAGGCTTCTGAGTACAAGTTAACAATGCAGACCTGGAGGGTATCTCCAGGTACAGTAGAGTGGTAATCTTGGAACCTCCTGACTCAGAATACTGCTACCTTCTCACTGCCATAGGAATGCAGCTAGTTGACAGCTGGCTTCAAGACATGCTTCCCTGTGAGAGCTGAGGACAGGGCAGAACCCTCCCGCATCCTGCCTGACTGTAGGAGTAGCTGCTAACATCCTAATGTTAGTGGCTGGGAGAGGTTGCGGGAAAAGCATGTGTGAGCACTGGGCCTGAACTCCCGTGTATCTGAGTTGAATACAGCGATTTCCAATGGCCTTCTTCAATCACAGTGTAGCTAGGTTCCAACTCCCATGTCCGAGTGGGTAGCAGACATCTGCCTCCCATTCATACACACTTCTGAGAGTTGAGCTTATGGCCTGTACCTCCATATCCAGCCTGCTGGTACCCTTGGCTTCTAAAAGGCCTAGGCTCGCTGTTTGACGGAAGTGCTGGGAGAGGTAATTGGAATCACCCGGCACACAAGACTAGTGCCTCCAAGCTCAGTTCAGCGATTTCCTAGTAATTCCTGTGGTAGACTGGTGCTACATACTAAGTTCCATACGTGAGAGGGTAGCTGAACCCCTTGTCCAAAACCATCTTACTTCTGAGAGTTGAGCTCAGCCTCAGTCCCTCACAGTTCCACACTGCCTGCAGAGTGAGTTTCGCAGGTCTTCAGCAGAGACGTTTGCCAGAGGCTTCTGACACGCAGGGTAACAATGCAGACCTGGAGCGTATCCCCAGGTGCAGTCGACTGGTAATCTTGGAACCTCCTGACTCAGAATACTGCTACCTTCTCACTGCCATAGGAATGCAGCTAGTTGACAGGTGGCTTCAAGACATGCTTCCCTGTGAGAGCTGAGGACAGGGCAGAACCCTCCCGCATGCTGCCTGACTGTAGGAGTAGCTGCTAACATCCTTATGTTAGTGGCTGGGAGTGGTTGCGGGAAAAGCATGGTGAGCACTGGGCCTGAACTCCCGTGTATCTGAGTTGAATACAGCGATTTCCAACGGCTTTCCTCAACCAGAGTGTAGCTAGGTTCCAAATCCCGTGTACGAGCGGGTAGCAGACATCTGCCTCCCATGCATACACACTTCTGAGAGTTGAGCTTATGGCCTGTACCTCCACATCCAGCCTGCTGGTACCCTTTGCTTCTAAAAAGCCTAGGCTCGCTGTCTGACGCAAGTGCTGGGGGAGGTAATTGGATTCTCCTGGCACACAAGACGAGTGCCTCCAAGCTCAATTCAAGATTTCCCAGTAATTCTTGTGGTAGACAGGTGCTACATACTAAGTTCCATATGTGAGAAGGTAGCTGAACGCCTTGTCCAAAAGCATCTTACTTCTGAGAGTTGAGCACACCCTCAGTCCCTCACAGTTCCACACTGCCTGCAGAGTGAGTTTCACACGTCTTCACCAGAGACGATTGCCAGAGGCTTCTGAGTACAAGTTAACAATGCAGACCTGGAGGGTATCTCCAGGTGCAGTAGAGTGGTAATCTTGGAACCTCCTGACTCAGAGTACTGCTACCTTCTCACTGCCATAGGAATGCAGCTAGTTGACAGCTGGCTTCAAGACATGCTTCCCTGTGAGAGCTGAGGACAGGGCAGAACCCTCCCGCATCCTGCCTGACTGTAGGAGTAGCTGCTAACATCCTAATGTTAGTGGCTGGGAGAGGTTGCGGGAAAAGCATGTGTGAGCACTGGGCCTGAACTCCCGTGTATCTGAGTTGAATACAGCGATTTCCAACGGCTTCCCTCAACCAGAGTATAGCTAGGTTCCAAATCCCATGTACGAGCGGGTAGCAGACATCTGCCTCCCATGCATACACACTTCTGAGAGTTGAGCTTATGGCCTGTACCTCCACAGCCAGCCTGCTGATACCCTTGGCTTCTAAAAGGCCTAGGCTCGCTGTTTGACGGAAGTGCTGGGAGAGGTAATTGGAATCTCCCGGCACACAAGACGAGTGCCTCCAAGCTCAATTCACGATTTCCCAGTAATTGTTGTGGTAGACAGGTGCTACATACTAAGTTCGATATGTGAGATGGTAGCTGAACGCCTTGTCCAAAAGCATCTTACTTCTGAGAGTTGAGCCCACCCTCAGTACCTCACAGTTCCACACTGCCTGCAGAGTGAGTTTCACACGTCTTCACCAGAGACGATTGCCAGAGTCTTCTGAGTACAAGTTAACATTCCAGACCCGGAGGGTATCTCCAGGTGCAGTAGAGTGGTAATCTTGGAACCTCCTGACTCAGAGTACTGCTACCTTCTCACTGCCATAGGAATGCAGCTAGTTGACAGCTGGCTTCAAGACATGCTTCCCTGTGAGAGCTGAGGACAGGGCAGAACCCTCCCGCATCCTGCCTGACTGTAGGAGTAGCTGCTAACATCCTAATGTTAGTGGCTGGGAGAGGTTGCGGGAAAAGCATGTGTGAGCACTGGGCCTGAACTCCCGTGTATCTGAGTTGAAAACAACGATTTCCAATGGCCTTCTTCAATCACAGTGTAGCTAGGTTCCAACTCCCATGTCCGAGTGGGTAGCAGACATCTGCCTCCCATGCATACACACTTCTGAGAGTTGAGCTTATGGCCTGTACCTCCACTTCCAGCCTGCTGGTACCCTTGGCTTCTAAAAGGCCTAGGATCGCTGTTTGACGGAAGTGCTGGGAGAGGTAATTGGAATCACCCGGCACACAAGACTAGTGCCTCCAAGCTCAGTTCAGCGATTTCCTAGTAATTCCTGTGGTAGACTGGTGCTACATACTAAGTTCCATACGTGAGAGGGTAGCTGAACGCCTTGTCCAAAGCCATCTTACTTCTGAGAGTTGAGCTCAGCCTCAGTCCCTCACAGTTCCACACTGCCTGCAGAGTGAGTTTCGCAGGTCTTCAGCAGAGACGTTTGCCAGAGGCTTCTGAGACGCAGGGTAACAATGCAGACGTGGAGGGTATCCCCAGGTGCAGTCGACTTGTAATCTTGGAACCTCCTGACTCAGAATACTGCTACCTTCTCACTGCCATAGGAATGCAGCTAGTTGACAGCTGGCTTCAAGACATGCTTCCCTGTGAGAGCTGAGGACAGGGCAGAACCCTCCCGCATGCTGCCTGACTGTAGGAGTAGCTGCTAACATCCTTATGTTAGTGGCTGGGAGAGGTTGCGGGAAAAGCAT
Source organism: Canis aureus (assembly GCF_053574225.1). Classification (NCBI taxonomy): domain Eukaryota; kingdom Metazoa; phylum Chordata; class Mammalia; order Carnivora; family Canidae; genus Canis; species Canis aureus. The sequence goes on along the minus strand of NC_135638.1, from coordinate 45,659,321 downwards.
GTGTGAGCACTGGGCCTGAACTCCCGTGTATCTGAGTTGAATACAGCGATTTCCAACGGCTTTCCTCAACCAGAGTGTAGCTAGGTTCCAAATCCCATGTACGAGCGGGTAGCAGACATCTGCCTCCCATGCATACACACTTCTGAGAGTTGAGCTTATGGCCTGTACCTCCACAGCCAGCCTGCTGGTACCCTTGGCTTCTAAAAGGCCTAGGCTCGCTGTTTGACGGAAGTGCTGGGAGAGGTAATTGGAATCTCCCGGCACACAAGACGAGTGCCTCCAAGCTCAATTCACGATTTCCCAGTAATTCTTGTGGTAGACAGGTGCTACATACTAAGTTCCATATGTGAGAAGGTAGCTGAACGCCTTGTCCAAAAGCATCTCACTTCTGAGAGTTGAGCACACCCTCAGTCCCTCACAGTTCCACACTGCCTGCAGAGTGAGTTTCACACGTCTTCATCAGAGACGATTGCCAGAGGCTTCTGAGTACAAGTTAACAATGCAGACCTGGAGGGTATCTCCAGGTGCAGTAGAGTGGTAATCTTGGAACCTCCTGACTCAGAGTACTGCTACCTTCTCACTGCCATAGGAATGCAGCTAGTTGACAGCTGGCTTCAAGACATGCTTCCCTGTGAGAGCTGAGGACAGGGCAGAACCCTCCCGCATCCTGCCTGACTGTAGGAGTAGCTGCTAACATCCTAATGTTAGTGGCTGGGAGAGGTTGCGGGAAAAGCATGTGTGAGCACTGGGCCTGAACTCCCCTGTATCTGAGTTGAATACAGCGATTTCCAATGGCCTTCTTCAATCACAGTGTAGCTAGGTTCCAACTCCCATGTCCGAGTGGGTAGCAGACATCTGCCTCCCATGCATACACACTTCTGAGAGTTGAGCTTATGGCCTGTACCTCCACATCCAGCCTGCTGGTACCCTTGGCTTCTAAAAGGCCTAGGCTCGCTGTTTGACGGAAGTGCTGGGAGAGGTAATTGGAATCACCCGGCACACAAGACTAGTGCCTCCAAGCTCAGTTCAGCGATTTCCTAGTAATTCCTGTGGTAGACTGGTGCTACATACTAAGTTCCATACGTGAGAGGGTAGCTGAACGCCTTGTCCAAACCATCTTACTTCGGAGAGTTGAGCTCAGCCTCAGTCCCTCACAGTTCCACACTGCCTGCAGAGTGAGTTTCGCAGGTCTTCAGCAGAGACGTTTGCCAGAGGTTTCTGAGACGCAGGGTAACAATGCAGACCTGGAGGGTATCCCCAGGTGCAGTCGACTGGTAATCTTGGAACCTCCTGACACAGAATACTGCTACCATCTCACTGCCATAGGAATGCAGCTAGTTGACAGCTGGCTTCAAGACATGCTTCCCTGTGAGAGCTGAGGACAGGGCAGAACCCTCCCGCATGCTGCCTGACTGTAGGAGTAGCTGCTAACATCCTTATGTTAGTGGCTGAGAGAGGTTTCGGGAAAAGCATGTGTGAGCACTGGGCCTGAACTCCCGTGTACCTGAGTTGAATACAGCGATTTCCAACGGCTTTCCTCAACCAGAGTGTAGCTAGGTTCCAAATCCCATGTACGAGCGGGTAGCAGACATCTGCCTCCCATGCATACACACTTCTGAGAGTTGAGCTTATGGCCTGTACCTCCACATCCAGCCTGCTGGTACCCTTGGCTTCTAAAACGCCTAGGCTCGCTGTTTGACGGAAGTGCTGGGAGAGGTAATTGGAATCTCCCGGCACACAAGACGAGTGCCTCCAAGCTCAATTCACGATTTCCCAGTAATTCTTGTGGTAGACAGGTGCTACATACTAAGTTGCATATGTGAGAAGGTAGCTGAACGCCTTGTCCAAAAGCATCTTACTTCTGAGAGTTGAGCACACCCTCAGTCCCTCACACTTCCACACTGCCTGCAGAGTGAGTTTCACACGTCTTCACCAGAGACGATTGGCAGAGGCTTCTGAGTACAAGTTAACAATGCAGACCTGGAGGGTATCTCCAGGTGCAGTAGAGTGGTAATCTTGGAACCTCCTGACTCAGAGTACTGCTACCTTCTCACTGCCATAGGAATGCAGCTAGTTGACAGATGGCTTCGAGACATGCTTCCCTGTGAGAGCTGAGGACAGGGCAGAACCCTCCCGCATCCTGCCTGACTGTAGGAGTAGCTGCTAACATCGTAATGTTAGTGGCTGGGAGAGGTTGCGGGAAAAGCATGTGTGAGCACTGGGCGTGAACTCCCGTGTATCTGAGTTGAATACAGCGATTTCCAATGGCCTTCTTCAATCACAGTGTAGCTAGCTTCCAACTCCCATGTCCGAGTGGGTAGCAGACATCTGCCTCCCATGCATACACACTTCTGAGAGTTGAGCTTATGGCCTGTACCTCCACATCCAGCCTGCTGGTACCCTTGGCTTCTAAAAGGCCTAGGCTCGCTGTTTGACGGAAGTGCTGGGAGAGGTAATTGGAATCACCCGGCACACAAGACTAGTGCCTCCAAGCTCAGTTCAGCGATTTCCTAGTAATTCCTGTGGTAGACTGGTGCTCCATACTAAGTTCCATACGTGAGAGGGTAGCTGAACGCCTTGTCCAAAACCATCTTACATCGGAGAGTTGAGCTCAGCCTCAGTCCCTCACAGTTCCACACTGCCTGCAGAGTGAGTTTCGCAGGTCTTCAGCAGAGACGTTTGCCAGAGGCTTCTGAGACGCAGGGTAACAATGCAGACCTGGAGGGTATCCCCAGGTGCAGTCGACTGGTAATCTTGGAACCTCCTGACTCAGAATACTGCTACCTTCTCACTGCCATAGGAATGCAGCTAGTTGACAGCTGGCTTCAAGACATGCTTCCCTGTGAGAGCTGAGGACAGGGCAGAACCCTCCCGCATGCTGCCTGACTGTAGGAGTGGCTGCTAACATCCTTATGTTAGTGGCTGAGAGAGGTTGCGGTAAAAGCATGTGTGAGCACTGGGCCTGAACTCCCGTGTATCTGAGTTGAATACAGCGATTTCCAACGGCTTTCCTCAACCAGAGTGTAGCTAGTTTCCAAATCCCATGTACGAGCGGGTAGCAGACATCCTCCTCCCATGCATACACACTTCTGAGAGTTGAGCTTATGGCCTGTACCTCCACATCCAGCCTGCTGGTACCCTTGGCTTCTAAAAGGCCTAGGCTCGCTGTTTGACGGAAGTGCTGGGAGAGGTAATTGGAATCTCCCGGCACACAAGACGAGTGCCTCCAAGCTCAATTCACGATTTCCCAGTAATTCTTGTGGTAGACAGGTGCTACATACTAAGTTCCATATGTGAGAAGGTAACTGAACGCCTTGTCCAAAAGCATCTTACTTCTGAGAGTTGAGCACACCCTCAGGCCCTCACACTTCCACACTGCCTACAGAGTGAGTTTCACACGTCTTCACCAGAGACGATTGCAGAGGCTTCTGAGTACAAGTTAACAATGCAGACCTGGAGGGTATCTCCAGGTTCAGTCGAGTGGTAATCTTGGAACCTCCTGACTCAGAGTACTGCTACCTTCTCACTGCCATAGGAATGCAGCTAGTTGACAGCTGGCTTCAAGACATGCTTCCCTGTGAGAGCTGAGGACAGGGCAGAACCCTCCCGCATCCTGCCTGACTGTAGGAGTAGCTGCTAACATCCTAAAGTTAGTGGCTGGGAGAGGTTGCGGGAAAAGCATGTGTGAGCACTGGGCCTGAACTCCCGTGTATCTGAGTTGAAAACAGCGATTTCCAATGGCCTTCTTTAATCACAGTGTAGCTAGATTCCAACTCCCATGTCCGAGTGGGTAGCAGACATCTGCCTCCCATGCATACACACTTCTGAGAGTTGAGCTTATGGCCTGTACCTCCACATCCAGCCTGCTGGTACCCTTGGCTTCTAAAAGGCCTAGGCTCGCTGTTTGACGGAAGTGCTGGGAGAGGTAATTGGAATCACCCGGCACACAAGACTAGTGCCTCCAAGCTCAGTTCAGCGATTTCCTAGTAATTCCTGTGGTAGACTGGTGCTACATACTAAGTTCCATACGTGAGAGGGTAGCTGAACGTCTTGTCCAAAACCGTCTTACTTCTGAGAGTTGAGCTCAGCTTCAGTCCCTCACAGTTCCACACTGCCTGCAGAGTGAGTTTCGCAGGTCTTCAGCAGAGACGTTTGCCAGAGGCTTCTGAGACGCAGGGTAACAATGCAGACCTGGAGGGTATCCCCAGGTGCAGTCGACTGGTATTCTTGGAACCTCCTGACTCAGAATACTGCTACCTTCTCACTGCCATAGGAATGCAGCTAGTTGACAGCTGGCTTCAAGACATGCTTCCCTGTGAGAGCTGAGGACAGGGCAGAACCCTCCCGCATGCTGCCTGACTGTAGGAGTAGCTGCTAACATCCTTATGTTAGTGGCTGGGAGAGGTTTCGGGAAAAGCATGTGTGAGCACTGGGCCTGAACTCCCGTGTACCTGAGTTGAATACAGCGATTTCCAACGGCTTTCCTCAACCAGAGTGTAGCTAGGTTCCAAATCCCATGTACGAGCGGGAAGCAGACATCTGCCTCCCATGCATACACACTTCTGAGAGTTGAGCTTATGGCCTGTACCTCCACAGCCAGCCTGCTGGTACCCTTGGCTTCTAAAAGGCCTAGGCTCGCTGTTTGGCGGAAGTGCTGGGAGAGGTAATTGGAATCACCCGGCACACAAGACTAGTGCCTCCAAGCTCAGTTCAGCGATTTCCTAGTAATTCCTGTGGTAGACTGGTGCTACATACTAAGTTCCATACGTGAGAGGGTAGCTGAACGCCTTTTCCAAAACCATCTTACTTCTGAGAGTTGAGCTCAACCTCAGTCCCTCACAGTTCCACACTGCCTGCAGAGTGAGTTTCGCAGGTCTTCAGCAGAGACGTTTGCCAGAGGCTTCTGAGACGCAGGGTAACAATGCAGACCTGGAGGGTATCCCCAGGTGCAGTCGACTGGTAATCTTGGAACGTCCTGACTCAGAATACTGCTACCTTCTCACTGCCATAGGAATGCAGCTAGTTGACAGCTGGCTTCAAGACATGCTTCCCTGTGAGAGCTGAGGACAGGGCAGAACCCTCCCGCATGCTGCCTGACTGTAGGAGTAGCTGCTAACATCCTTATGTTAGTGGCTGGGAGAGGTTGCGGGAAAAGCATGTGTGAGCACTGGGCCTGAACTCCCGTTATCTGAGTTGAATACAGCGATTTCCAACGGCTTTCCTCAACCAGAGTGTAGCTAGGTTCCAAATCCCATGTACGAGCGGGTAGCAGACATTTGCCTCCCATGCATACACACTTCTGAGAGTTGAGCTTATGGCCTGTACCTCCACAGCCAGCCTGCTGGTACCCTTGGCTTCTAAAAGGCCTAGGCTCGCTGTTTGACGGAAGTGCTGCGAGAGGTAATTGGAATCTCCCGGCACACAAGACGAGTGCCTCCAAGCTCAATTCACGATTTCCCAGTAATTCTTGTGGTAGACAGGTGCTACATACTAAGTTCCATATGTGAGAAGGTAGCTGAACGCCTTGTCCAAAAGCATCTTACTTCTGAGAGTTGAGCACACCCTCAGTCCCTCACACTTCCACACTGCCTGCAGAGTGAGTTTCACACGTCTTCACCAGGACGATTGCCAGAGGCTTCTGAGTAAAAGTTAACAATGCAGACCTGGAGGGTATCTCCAGGTGCAGTAGAGTGGTAATCTTGGAACCTCCTGACTCAGAGTACTGCTACCTTCTCACTGCCATAGGAATGCAGCTAGTTGACAGCTGGCTTCAAGACATGCTTCCCTGTGAGAGCTGAGGACAGGGCAGAACCCTCCCGCATGCTGCCTGACTATAGGAGTAGCTGCTAACATCCTAATGTTAGTGGCTGGGAGAGGTTGCGGGAAAAGCATGTGTGAGCACTGGGCCTGAACTCCCGTGTATCTGAGTTGAAAACAGCGATTTCCAATGGCCTTCTTCAATCACAGTGTAGCTAGGTTCCAACTCCCATGTCCGAGTGGGTAGCAGACATCTGCCTCCCATGCATACACACTTCTGAGAGTTGAGCTTATGGCCTGTACCTCCACATCCAGCCTGCTGGTACCCTTGGCTTCTAAAAGGCCTAGGCTCGCTGTTTGACGGAAGTGCTGGGAGAGGTAATTGGAATCACCCGGCACACAAGACTAGTGCCTCCAAGCTCAGTTCAGCGATTTCCTAGTAATTCCTGTGGTAGACTGGTGCTACATACTAAGTTCCATACGTGAGAGGGTAGCTGAACGCCTTGTCCAAAACCATCTTACTTCTGAGAGTTGAGCTCAGCCTCAGTCCCTCACAGTTCCACACTGCCTGCAGAGTGAGTTTCGCAGGTCTTCAGCAGAGACGTTTGCCAGAGGCTTCTGAGACGCAGGGTAACAATGCAGACCTGGAGGGTATCCCCAGGTGCAGTCGACTGGTAATCTTGGAACCTCCTGACTCAGAATACTGCTACCTTCTCACTGCCATAGGAATGCAGCTAGTTGACAGCTAGCTGGCTTCAAGACATGCTTCCCTGAGAGAGCTGAGGACAGGGCAGAACCCTCCCGCATGCTGCCTGACTTTAGGAGTAGCTGCTAACATCCTAATGTTAGTGGCTGGGAGAGGTTGCGGGAAAAGCATGTGTGAGCACTGGGCCTGACCTCCCGTGTATCTGAGTTGAATACAGCGATTTCCAACGGCTTTCCTCAACCAGAGTGTAGCTAGGGTCCAAATCCCATATACGAGCGGGTAGCAGACATCTGCCTCCCATGCATACACACTTCTGAGAGTTGAGCTTATGGCCTGTACCTCCACAGCCAGCCTGCTGTTACCCTTGGCTTCTAAAAGGCCTAGGCTCGCTGTTTGACGGAAGTGCTGGGAGAGGTAATTGGAATCACCCGGCACACAAGACTAGTGCCTCCAAGCTCAGTTCAGCGATTTCCTAGTAATTCCTGTGGTAGACTGGTGCTACATACTAAGTTCCATACGTGAGAGGGTAGCTGAACGCCTTGTCCAAAACCATCTTACTTCTGAGAGTTGAGCTCAGCCTCAGTCCCTCACAGTTCCACACTGCCTGCAGAGTGAGTTTCGCAGGTCTTCAGCAGAGACGTTTGCCAGAGGCTTCTGAGACGCAGGGTAACAATGCACACCTGCAGGGTATCCCCAGGTGCAGTCGACTGGTAATCTTGGAACCTCCTGACTCAGAATACTGCTACCTTCTCACTGCCATAGGAATGCAGCTAGTTGACAGGTGGCTTCAAGACATGCTTCCCTGTGAGAGCTGAGGACAGGGCAGAACCCTCCCGCATGCTGCCTGACTGTAGGAGTAGCTGCTAACATCCTTATGTTAGTGGCTGGGAGAGGTTGCGGGAAAAGCATGTGTGAGCACTGGGCCTGAACTCCCGTGTATCTGAGTTGAATACAGCGATTTCCAACGGCTTTCCTCAACCAGAGTGTAGCTAGGTTCCAAATCCCATGTACGAGCGGGTAGCAGACATCTGCCTCCCATGCATACACACTTCTGAGAGTTGAGCTTATGGCCTGTACCTCCACAGCCAGCCTGCTGGTACCCTTGGCTTCTAAAAGGCCTAGGCTCGCTGTTTGACGGAAGTGCTGGGAGAGGTAATTGGAATCTCCCGTCACACAAGACGAGTGCCTCCAAGCTCAATTCACGATTTCCCAGTAATTCTTGTGGTAGACAGGTGCTACATACTAAGTTCCATATGTGAGAAGGTAGCTGAACGCCTTGTCCAAAAGCATCTTACTTCTGAGAGTTGAGCACACCCTCAGTCCCTCACACTTCCACACTGCCTGCAGAGTGAGTTTCACACGTCTTCACCAGGACGATTGCCAGAGGCTTCTGAGTACAAGTTAACAATGCAGACCTGGAGGGTATCTCCAGGTGCAGTAGAGTGGTAATCTTGGAACCTCCTGACTCAGAGTACTGCTACCTTCTCACTGCCATAGGAATGCAGCTAGTTGACAGCTGGCTTCAAGACATGCTTCCCTGTGAGAGCTGAGGACAGGGCAGAACCCTCCCGCATGCTGCCTGACTGTAGGAGTAGCTGCTAACATCCTAATGTTAGTGGCTGGGAGAGGTTGCGGGAAAAGCATGTGTGAGCACTGGGCCTGAACTCCCGTGTATCTGAGTTGAATACAGCGATTTCCAATGGCCTTCTTCAATCACAGTGTAGCTAGGTTCCAACTCCCATGTCCGAGTGGGTAGCAGACATCTGCCTCCCATGCATACACACTTTGAGAGTTGAGCTTATGGCCTGTACCTCCACATCCAGCCTGCTGGTACCCTTGGCTTCTAAAAGGCCTAGGCTCGCTGTTTGACGGAAGTGCTGGGAGAGGTAATTGGAATCACCCGGCACACAAGACTAGTGCCTCCAAGCTCAGTTCAGCGATTTCCTAGTAATTCCTGTGGTAGACTGGTGCTACATACTAAGTTCCATACGTGAGAGGGTAGCTGAACGCCTTGTCCAAATCCATCTTACTTCTGAGAGTTGAGCTCAGCCTCAGTCCCTCACAGTTCCACACTGCCTGCAGAGTGAGTTTCGCAGGTCTTCAGCAGAGACGTTTGCCAGAGGCTTCTGAGACGCAGGGTAACAATGCACACCTGCAGGGTATCCCCAGGTGCAGTCGACTGGTAATCTTGGAACCTCCTGACTCAGAATACTGCTACCTTCTCACTGCCATAGGAATGCAGCTAGTTGACAGCTAGCTGGCTTCAAGACATGCTTCCCTGAGAGAGCTGAGGACAGGGCAGAACCCTCCCGCATGCTGCCTGACTTTAGGAGTAGCTGCTAACATCCTAATGTTAGTGGCTGGGAGAGGTTGCGGGAAAAGCATGTGTGAGCACTGGGCCTGAACTCCCGTGTATCTGAGTTGAATACAGCGATTTCCAACGGCTTTCCTCAACCAGAGTGTAGCTAGGGTCCAAATCCCATGTACGAGCGGGTAGCAGACATCTGCCTCCCATGCATACACACTTCTGAGAGTTCAGCTTATGGCCTGTACCTCCACAGCCAGCCTGCTGGTACCCTTGGCTTCTAAAATGCCTAGGCTCGCTGTTTGACGGAAGTGCTGGGAGAGGTAATTGGAATCACCCGGCACACAAGACTAGTGCCTCCAAGGTCAGTTCAGCGATTTCCTAGTAATTCCTGTGGTAGACTGGTGCTACATACTAAGTTCCATACGTGAGAGGGTAGCTGAACGCCTTGTCCAAAACCATCTTACTTCTGAGAGTTGAGCTCAGCCTCAGGCCCTCACAGTTCCACACTGCCTGCAGAGTGAGTTTCGCAGGTCTTCAGCAGAGACGTTTGCCAGAGGCTTCTGAGACGCAGGGTAACAATGCACACCTGCAGGGTATCCCCAGGTGCAGAAGACTGGTAATCTTGGAACCTCCTGACTCAGAATACTGCTACCTTCTCACTGCCATAGGAATGCAGCTAGTTGACAGCTGGCTTCAAGACATGCTTCCCTGTGAGAGCTGAGGACAGGGCAGAACCCTCCCGCATGCTGCCTGACTGTAGGAGTAGCTGCTAACATCCTTATGTTAGTGGCTGGGAGAGGTTGCGGGAAAAGCATGTGTGAGCACTGGGCCTGAACTCCCGTGTATCTGAGTTGAATACAGCGATTTCCAACGGCTTTCCTCAACCAGAGTGTAGCTAGGTTCCAAATCCCATGTACGAGCGGGTAGCAGACATCTGCCTCCCATGCATACACACTTCTGAGAGTTGAGCTTATGGCCTGTACTCCACAGCCAGCCTGCTGGTACCCTTGGCTTCTAAAAGGCCTAGGCTCGCTGTTTGACGGAAGTGCTGGGAGAGGTAATTGGAATCTCCCGGCACACAAGACGAGTGCCTCCAAGCTCAATTCACGATTTCCCAGTAATTCTTGTGGTAGACAGGTGCTACATACTAAGTTCCATATGTGAGAAGGTAGCTGAACGCCTTGTCCAAAAGCATCTTACTTCTGAGAGTTGAGCACACCCTCAGTCCATCACACTTCCACACTGCCTGCAGAGTGAGTTTCACAAGTCTTCACCAGGACGATTGCCAGAGGCTTCTGAGTACAAGTTAACAATGCAGACCTGGAGGGTATCTCCAGGTGCAGTAGAGTGGTAATCTTGGAACCTCCTGACTCAGAGTACTGCTACCTTCTCACTGCCATAGGAATGCAGCTAGTTGACAGCTGGCTTCAAGACATGCTTCCCTGTGAGAGCTGAGGACAGGGCAGAACCCTCCCGCATGCTGCCTGACTGTAGGAGTAGCTGCTAACATCCTAATGTTAGTGGCTGGGAGAGGTTGCGGGAAAAGCATGTGTGAGCACTGGGCCTGAACTCCCGTGTATCTGAGTTGAATACAGCGATTTCCAATGGCCTTCTTCAATCACAGTGTAGCTAGGTTCCAACTCCCATGTCCGAGTGGGTAGCAGACATCTGCCTCCCATGCATACACACTTTGAGAGTTGAGCTTATGGCCTGTACCTCTACATCCAGCCTGCTGGTACCCTTGGCTTCTAAAAGGCCTAGGCTCGCTGTTTGACGGAAGTGCTGGGAGAGGTAATTGGAATCACCCGGCACACAAGACTAGTGCCTCCAAGCTCAGTTCAGCGATTTCCTAGTAATTCCTGTGGTAGACTGGTGATACATACTAAGTTCCATACGTGAGAGGGTAGCTGAACGCCTTGTCCAAAACCATCTTACTTCTGAGAGTTGAGCTCAGCCTCAGTCCCTCACAGTTCCACACAGCCTGCAGAGTGAGTTTCGCAGGTCTTCAGCAGAGACGTTTGCCAGAGGGTGCTGAGACGCAGGGTAACAATGCAGACCTGGAGGTTATCCCCAGGTGCAGTCGACTGGTAATCTTGGAACCTCCTGACTCAGAATACTGCTACCTTCTCACTGCCATAGGAATGCAGCTAGTTGACAGCTGGCTTCAAGACATGCTTCCCTGTGAGAGCTGAGGACAGGGCAGAACCCTCCCGCATGCTGCCTGACTGTAGGAGTAGCTGCTAACATCCTTATGTTAGTGGCTGGGAGAGGTTGCGGGAAAAGCATGTGTGAGCACTGGGCCTGAACTCCCGTGTATCTGAGTTGAATACAGCGATTTCCAATGGCCTTCTTCAATCACAGTGTAGCTAGGTTCCAACTCCCATGTCCGAGTGGGTAGCAGACATCTGCCTCCCATGCATACACACTTCTGAGAGTTGAGCTTATGGCCTGTACCTCCACATGCAGCCTGCTGGTACCCTTGGCTTCTAAAAGGCCTAGGCTCGCTGTTTGACGGAAGTGCTGGGAGAGGTAATTGGAATCACCCGGCACACAAGACTAGTGCCTCCAAGCTCAGTTCAGCGATTTCCTAGTAATTCCTGTGGTAGACTGGTGCTACATTCTAAGTTCCATACGTGAGAGTGTAGCTGAACGCCTTGTCCAAAACCATCTTACTTCTGAGAGTTGAGCTCACCCTCAGTCCCTCACAGTTCCACACTGCCTGCAGAGTGAGTTTCGCAGGTCTTCAGCAGAGACGTTTGCCAGAGGCTTCTGAGACGCAGGGTAACAATGCAGACCTGGAGGGTATCCCCAGGTGCAGTCGACTGGTAATCTTGGAACCTCCTGACTCAGAATACTGCTACCTTCTCACTGCCATAGGAATGCAGCTAGTTGACAGCTGGCTTCAAGACATGCTTCCCTGTGAGAGCTGAGGACAGGGCAGAACCCTCCCGCATGCTGCCTGACTGTAGGAGTAGCTGCTAACATCCATATATTAGTGGCTGGGAGAGGTTGCGGGAAAAGCATGTGTGAGCACTGGGCCTGAACTCCCGTGTATCTGAGTTGAATACAGCGATTTCCAACGGCTTTCCTCAACCAGAGTGTAGCTAGGTTCCAAATCCCATGTACGAGCGGGTAGCAAACATCTGCCTCCCATGCATACACACTTCTGAGAGTTGAGTTATGGCCTGTACCTCCACATGCAGCCTGCTGGTACCCTTGGCTTCTAAAAGGCCTAGGCTCCCTGTTTGACGGAAGTGTTGGCAGAGGTAATTGGAATCACCCGGCACACAAGACTAGTGCCTCCAAGCTCAGTTCAGCGATTTCCTAGTAATTCCTGTGGTAGACTGGTGCTACATACTAAGTTCCATACGTGAGAGGGTAGCTGAACGCCTTGTCCAAAACCATCTTACTTCTGAGAGTTGAACTCAGCCTCAGTCCCTCACAGTTCCACACTGCCTGCAGAGTGAGTTTCGCAGGTCTTCAGCAGAGACGTTTGCCAGAGGCTTCTGAGACGCAGGGTAACAATGCAGACCTGGAGGGTATCCCCAGGTGCAGTCGACTGGTAATCTTGGAACCTCCTGACTCAGAACACTGCTACCTTCTCACTGCCATAGGAATGCAGCTAGTTGAGAGCTGGCTTCAAGACATGCTTCCCTGTGAGAGCTGAGGACAGGGCAGAACCCTCCCGCATTCTGCCTGACTGTAGGAGTAGCTGCTAACATCCTTATGTTAGTGGCTGGGAGAGGTTGCGGGAAAAGCATGTGTGAGCACTGGGCCTGAACTCCCAGTATCTGAGTTGAATACAGCGATTTCCAACGGCTTTCCTCAACCAGAGTGTAGCTAGGTTCCAAATCCCATGTACGAGCGGGTAGCAGACATCTGCCTCCCATGCATACACACTTCTGAGAGTTGAGCTTATGGCCTGTACCTCCACAGCCAGCCTGCTGGTACCCTTGGCTTCTAAAAGGCCTAGGCTCGCTGTTTGACTGAAGTGCTGGGAGAGGTAATTGGAATCACCCGGCACACAAGACTAGTGCCTCCAAGCTCAGTTCAGCGATTTCCTAGTAATTCCTGTGGTAGACTGGTGCTACATACTAAGTTCCATACGTGAGAGGGTAGCTGAACGCCTTGTCCAAAACCATCTTACTTCTGAGAGTTGAGCTCAGCCTCAGTCCCTCTCAGTTCCACACTGCCTGCAGAGTGAGTTTCGCAGGTCTTCAGCAGAGACGTTTGCCAGAGGCTTCTGAGACGCAGGGTAACAATGCAGACCTGGAGGGTATCCCCAGGTGCAGTCGACCGGTAATCTTGGAACCTCCTGACTCAGAATACTGCTACCTTCTCACTGCCATAGGAATGCAGCTAGTTGACAGCTGGCTTCAAGACATGCTTCCCTGTGAGAGCTGAAGACAGGGCAGAACCCTCCCGCATGCTGCCTGACTGTAGGAGTAGCTGCTAACATCCTTATGTTAGTGGCTGGGAGAGGTTGCGGGAAAAGCATGTGTGAGCACTGGGCCTGAACTCCCGTGTATCTGAGTTGAATACAGCCATTTCCAACGGCTTTCATCAACCAGAGTGTAGCTAGGTTCCAAATCCCATGTACGAGCGGGTAGCAGACATCTGCCTCCCATGCATACACACTTCTGAGAGTTGAGCTTATGGCCTGTACCTCCACATCCAGCCTGCTGGTACCCTTGGCTTCTAAAAGGCCTAGGATCGCTGTTTGACGGAAGTGCTGGGAGAGGTAATTGGAATCTCCCGGCACACAAGACGAGTGCCTCCAAGCTCAATTCACGATTTCCCAGTAATTCTTGTGGTAGACAGGTGCTACATACTAAGTTCCATATGTGACAAGGTAGCTGAACGCCTTGTCCAAAAGCATCTTACTTCTGAGAGTTGAGCACACCCTCAGTCCCTCACACTTCCACACTGCCTGCAGAGTGAGTTTCACACGTCTTCACCAGAGACGATTGCCAGAGGCTTCTGACTACAAGTTAACAATGCAGACCTGGAGGGTATCTCCAGGTGCAGTAGAGTGGTAATCTTGGAACCTCCTGACTCAGAGTACTGCTACCTTCTCACTGCCATAGGAATGCAGCTAGTTGACAGCTGGCTTCAAGACATGCTTCCCTGTGAGAGCTGAGGACAGGGCAGAACCCTCCCGCATCCTGCCTGACTGTAGGAGTAGCTGCTAACATCCTAATGTTATTTGCTGGTTGAGGTTGCGGGAAAAGCATGTGTGAGCACTGGGCCTGAAGTCCCATGTATCTGAGTTGAATACAGCGATTTCCAATGGCCTTCTTCAATCACAGTGTAGCTAGGTTCCAACTCCCATGTCCGAGTGGGTAGCAGACATCTGCCTCCAATGCATACACACTTCTGAGAGTTGAGCTTATGGCCTGTACCTCCACATCCAGCCTGCTGGTACCCTTGGCTTCTAAAAGGCCTAGGCTCGCTGTTTGACGGAAGTGCTGGGAGAGGTAATTGGAATCACCCGGCACACAAGACTAGTGCCTCCAAGCTCAGTTCAGCGATTTCCTAGTAATTCCTGTGGTAGACTGGTGCTACATACTGAGTTCCATACGTGAGAGGGTAGCTGAACGCCTTGTCCAAAACCATCTTACTTCTGAGAGTTGAGCTCAGCCTCAGTCCCTCACAGTTCCACACTGCCTGCAGAGTGAGTTTCGCAGGTCTTCAGCAGAGACGTTTGCCAGAGGCTTCTGAGACGCAGGGTAACAATGCAGACCTGGAGGGTATCCCCAGGTGCAGTCGACCGGTAATCTTGGAACCTCCTGACTCAGAATACTGCTACCTTCTCACTGCCATAGGAATGCAGCTAGTTGACAGCTGGCTTCAAGACATGCTTCCCTGTGAGAGCTGAGGACAGGGCAGAACCCTCCCGCATGCTGCCTGACTGTAGGAGTAGCTGCTAACATCCTTATGTTAGTGGCTGGGAGAGGTTGCGGGAAAAGCATGTGTGAGCACTGGGCCTGAACTCCCGAGTATCTGAGTTGAATACAGCGATTTCCAATGGCCTTCTTCAATCACAGTGTAGCTAGGTTCCAACTCCCATGTCCGAGTGGGTAGCAGACATCTGCCTCCCATGCATACACACTTCTGAGAGTTGAGCTTATGGCCTGTACCTCCACATCCAGCCTGCTGGTACCCTTGGCTTCTAAAAGGCCTAGGCTCGCTGTTTGACGGAAGTGCTGGGAGAGGTAATTGGAATCTCCCAGCACACAAGACGAGTGCCTCCAAGCTCAATTCACGATTTCCCAGTAATTCTTGGGGTAGACAGGTGCTACATACTAAGTTCCATATGTGAGAAGGTAGCTGAACGCCTTGTCCAAAAGCATCTTACTTCTGAGAGTTGAGCACACCCTCAGTCCCTCACACTTCCACACTGCCTGCAGAGTGAGTTTCACACGTCTTCACCAGAGACGATTGCCGGAGGCTTCTGAGTACAAGTTACAATGCAGACCTGGAGGGTATCTCCAGGTGCAGTAGAGTGGTAATCTTGGAACCTCCTGACTCAGAGTACTGCTACCTTCTCACTGCCATAGGAATGCAGCTAGTTGACAGCTGGCTTCAAGACATGCTTCCCTGTGAGAGCTGAGGACAGGGCAGAACCCTCCCGCATCCTGCCGGACTGTAGGAGTAGCTGCTAACATCCTAATGTTAGTGGCTGGGAGAGGTTGCGGGAAAAGCATGTGTGAGCACTGCGCCTGAACTCCCGTGTATCTGAGTTGAATACAGCGATTTCCAATGGCCTTCTTCAATCACAGTGTAGCTAGGTTCCAACTCCCATGTCCGAGCGGGTAGCAGACCTCTGCCTCCCATGCATACACACTTCTGAGAGTTGAGCTTATGGCCTGTACCTCCACAGCCAGCCTGCTGATACCCTTGGCTTCTAAAAGGCCTAGGCTCGCTGTTTGACGGAAGTGCTGGGAGAGGAAATTGGAATCACCCGGCACACAAGACTAGTGTCTCCAAGCTCAGTTCAGCGATTTCCTAGTAATTCCTGTGGTAGACTGGTGCTACATACTAAGTTCCATACGTGAGAGGGTAGCTGAACGCCTTGTCCAAAACCATCTTACTTCGGAGAGTTGAGCTCAGCCTCAGTCCCTCACAGTTCCACACTGCCTGCAGAGTGAGTTTCGCAGGTCTTCAGCAGAGACGTTTGCCAGAGGCTTCTGTGACGCAGGGTAACAATGCAGACCTGGAGGGTATCCCCAGGTGCAGTCGACTGGTAATCTTGGAACCTCCTGGCTCAGAATACTGCTACCATCTCACTGCCATAGGAATGCAGCTAGTTGACAGCTGGCTTCAAGACATGCTTCCCTGTGAGAGCTGAGGACAGGGCAGAACCCTCCCGCATGCTGCCTGACTGTAGGAGTAGCTGCTAACATCCTTATGTTAGTGGCTGGGAGAGGTTGCGGGAAAAGCATGTGTGAGCACTGGGCCTGAACTCCCGTGTACCTGAGTTGAATACAGCGATTTCCAACGGCTTTCCTCAACCAGAGTGTAGCTAGGTTCCAAATCCCATGTACGAGCGGGTAGCAGACATCTGCCTCCCATGCATACACATTTCTGAGAGTTGAGCTTATGGCCTGTACCTCCACAGCCAGCCTGCTGGTACCCTTGGCTTCTAAAAGGCCTAGGCTCGCTGTTTGGCGAAAGTGCTGGGAGAGGTAATTGGAATCACCCGGCACACAAGACCTTGCCTCCAAGCTCAGTTCAGCGATTTCCTAGTAATTCCTGTGGTAGACTGGTGCTACATACTAAGTTCCATACGTGAGAGGGTAGCTGAACGCCTTGTCCAAAACCATCTTACTTCTGAGAGTTGAGCTCAGCCTCAGTCCCTCACAGTTCCACACTGCCTGCAGAGTGAGATTCGCAGGTCTGCAGCAGAGACGTTTGCCAGAGGCTTCTGAGACGCAGGGTAACAATGCAGACCTGGAGGGTATCCCCAGGTGCAGTCGACTGATAATCTTGGAACCTCCTGACTCAGAATACTGCTACCTTCTCACTGCCATAGGAATGAAGCTAGTTGACAGCTGGCTTCAAGACATGCTTCCCTGTGAGAGCTGAGGACAGGGCAGAACCCTCCCGCATGCTGCCTGACTGTAGGAATAGCTGCTAACATCCTTATGTTAGTGGCTGGGAGAGGTTGCGGGAAAAGCATGTGTGAGCACTGGGCCTGAACTCCCGTGTATCTGAGTTGAATACAGCGATTTCCAACGGCTTTCCTCTACCAGAGTGTAGCTAGGTTCCAAATCCCATGTACGAGCGGGTAGCAGACATCTGCCTCCCATGCATACACACTTCTGAGAGTTCAGCTTATGGCCTGTACCTCCACATCCAGCCTGCTGGTACCCTTGGCTTCTAAAAGGCCTAGGCTCGCTGTTTGACGGAAGTGCTGGGAGAGGTAATTGGAATCACCCGGCACACAAGACTAGTGCCTCCAAGCTCAGTTCAGCGATTTCCTAGTAATTCCTGTGGTAGACTGGTGCTACATACTAAGTTCCATACGTGAGAGGGTAGCTGAACGCCTTGTCCAAAACCATCTTACTTCGGAGAGTTGAGCTCAGCCTCAGTCCCTCACAGTTCCACACTGCCTGCAGAGTGAGTTTCGCAGGTCTTCAGCAGAGACGTTTGCCAGAGGCTTCTGAGACGCAGGGTAACAATGCAGACCTGGAGGGTATCCCCAGGTGCAGTCGACTGGTAATCTTGGAACCTCCTGACTCAGAATACTGCTACCATCTCACTGCCATAGGAATGCAGCTAGTTGACAGCTGGCTTCAAGACATGCTTCCCTGTGAGAGCTGAGGACAGGGCAGAACCCTCCCGCATGCTGCCTGACTGTAGGAGTAGCTGCTAACATCCTTATGTTAGTGGCTGGGAGAGGTTGCGGGAAAAGCATGTGTGAGCACTGGGCCTGAACTCCCGTGTACCTGAGTTGAATACAGCGATTTCCAACGGCTTTCCTCAACCAGAGTGTAGCTAGGTTCCAAATCCCATGTACGAGCGGGTAGCAGACATATGCCTCCCATGCATACACACTTCTGAGAGTTGAGCATATGGCCTTTACCTCCACAGCCAGCCTGCTGGTACCCTTGGCTTCTAAAAGGCCTAGGCTCGCTGTTTGGCGAAAGTGCTGGGAGAGGTAATTGGAATCACCCGGCACACAAGACTAGTGCCTCCAAGCTCAGTTCAGCGATTTCGTAGTAATTCCTGTGGTAGACTGGTGCTACATACTAAGTTCCATACGTGAGAGGGTAGCTGAACGCCTTGTCCAAAACCATCTTACTTCTGAGAGTTGAGCTCAGCCTCAGTCCCTCACAGTTCCACACTGCCTGCAGAGTGAGTTTCGCAGGTCTTCAGCAGAGACGTTTGCCAGAGGCTTCTGAGACGCAGGGTAACAATGCAGACCTGGAGGGTATCCCCAGGTGCAGTCGACTGGTAATCTTGGAACCTCCTGACTCAGAATACTGCTACCTTCTCACTGCCATAGGAATGCAGCTAGTTGACAGCTGGCTTCAAGACATGCTTCCCTGTGAGAGCTGAGGACAGGGCAGAACCCTCCCGCATGCTGCCTGACTGTAGGAGTAGCTGCTAACATCCTTATGTTAGTGGCTGGGAGAGGTTGCGGGAAAAGCATGTGTGAGCACTGGGCCTGAACTCCCGTGTATCTGAGTTGAATACAGCGATTTCCAACGGCTTTCCTCAACCACAGTGTAGCTAGGTTCCAAATCCCATGTACGAGCGGGTAGCAGACATCTGCCTCCCATGCATACACACCTCTGAGAGTTGAGCTTATGGCCTGTACCTCCACATCCAGCCTGCTGGTACCCTTGGCTTCTAAAACGCCTAGGCTCGCTGTTTGACGGAAGTGCTGGGACAGGTAATTGTAGTCTCACGGCACACAAGACGAGTGCCTCCAAGCTCAATTCACATTTCCCAGTAATTCTTGTGGTAGACAGGTGCTACATACTAAGTTCCATATGTGAGAAGGTAGCTGAACGCCTTGTCCAAAAGCATCTTACTTCTGAGAGTTGAGCACACCCTCAGTCCCTCACACTTCCACACTGCCTGCAGAGTGAGTTTCACACGTCTTCACCAGGACGATTGCCAGAGGCTTCTGAGTACAAGTTAACAATGCAGACCTGGAGGGTATCTCCAGGTGCAGTAGAGTGGTAATCTTGGAACCTCCTGACTCAGAGTACTTCTACCTTCTCACTGCCATAGGAATGCAGCTAGTTGACAGCTGGCTTCGAGACATGCTTCCCTGTGAGAGCTGAGGACAGGGCAGAACCCTCCCGCATCCTGCCTGACTGTAGGAGTAGCTGCTAACATCCTAATGTTAGTGGCTGGGAGAGGTTGCGGGAAAAGCATGTGTGAGCACTGGGCCTGAACTCCCGTGTATCTGAGTTGAATACAGCGATTTCCAATGGCCTTCTTCAATCACAGTGTAGCTAGCTTCCAACTCCCATGTCCGAGTGGGTAGCAGACATCTGCCTCCCCTGCATAAACACTTCTGAGAGTTGAGCTTATGGCCTGTACCTCCACATCCAGCCTGCTGGTACCCTTGGCTTCTAAAAGGCCTAGGCTCGCTGTTTGACGGAAGTGCTGGGAGAGGTAATTGGAATCACCCGGCACACAAGACTAGGGCCTCCAAGCTCAGTTCAGCGATTTCCTAGTAATTCCTGTGGTAGACTGGTGCTACATACTAAGTTCCATACGTGAGAGGGTAGCTGAACGCCTTGTCCAAAACCATCTTACTTCGGAGAGTTGAGCTCAGCCTCAGTCCCTCACAGTTCCACACTGCCTGCAGAGTGAGTTTCGCAGGTCTTCAGCAGAGACGTTTGCCAGAGGCTTCTGAGACGCAGGGTAACAATGCAGACCTGGAGGGTATCCCCAGGTGCAGTCGACTGGTAATCTTGGAACCTCCTGACTCAGAATACTGCTACCTTCTCACTGCCATAGGAATGCAGCTAGTTGACAGCTAGCTGGCTTCAAGACATGCTTCCCTGAGAGAGCTGAGGACAGGGCAGAACCCTCCCGCATGCTGCCTGACTGTAGGATTAGCTGCTAACATCCTAATGTTAGTGGCTGGGAGATGTTGCGGGAAAAGCATGTGTGAGCACTCGGCCTGAACTCCCGTGTATCTGAGTTGAATACAGCGATTTCCAACGGCTTTCCTCAACCAGAGTGTAGCTAGGTTCCAAATCCCATGTACGAGCGGGTAGAAGACATCTGCCTCCCATGCACACACACTTCTGAGAGTTGAGCTTATGGCCTGTACCTACACAGCCAGCCTGCTCTACAATTGGCTTCTAAAAGGCCTAGGCTCACTGTTTGACGGAAGTGCTGGGAGAGGTAATTGGAATCTCCCGGCACACAAGACGAGTGCCTCCAAGCTCAATTCACGATTTCCCAGTAATTCTTGTGGTAGACAGGTGCTACATACTAAGTTCCATATGTTAGAAGGTAGCTGAACGCCTTGTCCAAAAGCATCTTACTTCTGAGAGTTGAGCACACCCTCAGTCCCTCACACTTCCACACTGCCTGCAGAGTGAGTTTCGCAGGTCTTCAGCAGAGACGTTTGCCAGAGGCTTCTGAGACGCAGGGTAAAAATGCAGACCTGGAGGGTATCCCCAGGTGCAGTCGACTGGTAATCTTGGAACCTCCTGACTCAGAATACTGCTACCTTCTCACTGCCATAGGAATGCAGCTAGTTGACAGCTGGCTTCGAGACATGCTTCCCTGTGAGAGCTGAGGACAGGGCAGAACCCTCCCGCATCCTGCCTGACTGTAGGAGTAGCTGCTAACATCCTAATGTTAGTGGCTGGGAGAGGTTGCGGGAAAAGCATGTGTGAGCACTGGGCCTGAACTCCCGTGTATCTGAGTTGAATACAGCGATTTCCAATGGCCTTCTTCAATCACAGTGTAGCTAGGTTCCAACTCCCATGTCCGAGTGGGTAGCAGACATCTGCCTCCCATGCATACACACTTCTGAGAGTTGAGCTTATGGCCTGTACCTCCACATCCAGCCTGCTGGTACCCTTGGCTTCTAAAAGGCCTAGGCTCGCTGTTTGACGGAAGTGCTGGGAGAGGTAATTGGAATCACCCGGCACACAAGACTAGTGCCTCCAAGCTCAGTTCAGCGATTTCCTAGTAATTCCTGTGGTAGACTGGTGCTACATACTAAGTTCCATACGTGAGAGGGTAGCTCAACGCCTTGTCCAAAACCATCTTACTTCTGAGAGTTGAGCTCAGCCTCAGTCCCTCACAGTTCCACACTGCCTGCAGAGTGAGTTTCGCAGGTCTTCAGCAGAGACGTTTGCCAGAGGCTTCTGAGACGCAGGGTAACAATGCAGACCTGGAGGGTATCCCCAGGTGCAGTCGACTGGTAATCTTGGAACCTCCTGACTCAGAATACTGCTACCATCTCACTGCCATAGGAATGCAGCTAGTTGACAGCTGGCTTCAAGACATGCTTCCCTGTGAGAGCTGAGGACAGGGCAGAACCCTCCCGCATGCTGCCTGACTGTAGGAGTAGCTGCTAACATCCTTATGTTAGTGGCTGGGAGAGGTTGCGGGAAAAGCATGTGTGAGCACTGGGCCTGAACTCCCGTGTACCTGAGTTGAATACAGCGATTTCCAACGGCTTTCCTCAACCAGAGTGTAGCTAGGTTCCAAATCCCATGTACGAGCGGGTAGCAGACATCTGCCTGCCATGCATACACACTTCTGAGAGTTGAACTTATGGCCTGTACCTCCACAGCCAGCCTGCTGGTACCCTTGGCTTCTAAAAGGCCTAGGCTCGCTGTTTGACGGAAGTGCTGGGAGAGGTAATTGGAATCTCTCGGCACACAAGACGAGTGCCTCCAAGCTCAATTCACGATTTCCCAGTAATTCTGGTGGTAGACAGGTGCTACATACTAAGTTCCATATGTGAGAAGGTAGCTGAACGCCTTGTCCAAAAGCATCTTACTTCTGAGAGTTGAGCACACCCTCAGTCCCTCACACTTCCACACTGCCTGCAGAGTGAGTTTCACACGTCTTCACCAGAGACGATTGCAGAGGCTTCTGAGTACAAGTTAACAATGCAGACCTGGAGGGTATCTCCAGGTGCAGTAGAGTGGTAATCTTGGAACCTCCTGACTCAGAGAACTGCTACCTTCTCACTGCCATAGGAATGCAGCTAGTTGACAGCTGGCTTCAAGACATGCTTCCCTGTGAGAGCTGAGGACAGGGCAGAACCCTCCCGCATCCTGCCTGACTGTAGGAGTAGCTGCTAACATCCTAATGTTAGTGGCTGGGAGAGGTTGCGGGAAAAGCATGTGTGAGCACTGGGCCTGAACTCCCGTGTATCTGAGTTGAATACAGCGATTTCCAATGGCCTTCTTCAATCACAGTGTAGCTAGGTTCCAAACCCATGTCCGAGTGGGTAGCAGACATCTGCCTCCCAGCATACACACTTCTGAGTGTTGAGCTTATGGCCTGTACGTCCACATCCAGCTTGCTGGTACCCTTGGCTTCTAAAAGGCCTAGGCTCGCTGTTTGACGGAAGTGCTGGGAGAGGTAATTGGAATCACCCGGCACACAAGACTAGTGCCTCCAAGCTCAGTTCAGCGATTTCCTAGTAATTCCTGTGGTAGACTGGTGCTACATACTAAGTTCCATACGTGAGAGGGTAGCTGAACGCCTTGTCCAAAACCATCTTACTTCGGAGAGTTGAGCTCAGCCTCAGTCCCTCACAGTTCCACACTGCCTGCAGAGTGAGTTTCGCAGGTCTTCAGCAGAGACGTTTGCCAGAGGCTTCTGAGACGCAGGGTAACAATGCAGACCTGGAGGGTATCCCCAGGTGCAGGCGACTGGTAATCTTGGAACCTCCTGACTCAGAATACTGCTACCTTCTCACTGCCATAGGAATGAAGCTAGTTGACAGCTGGCTTCAAGACATGCTTCCCTGTGAGAGCTGAGGACAGGGCAGAACCCTCCCGCATGCTGCCTGACTGTAGGATTAGCTGCTAACATCCTTATGTTAGTGGCTGGGAGAGGTTGCGGAAAAAGCATGTGTGAGCACTGGGCCTGAACTCCCGTGTACCTGAGTTGAATACAGCGATTTCCAAAGGCTTTCCTCAACCAGAGTGTAGCTAGGTTCCAAATCCCATGTACGAGCGGGTAGCAGACATCTGCCTCCCATGCATACACACTTCTGAGAGTTGAGCTTATGGCCTGTACCTCCACAGCCAGCCTGCTGGTACACAAGGCTTCTAAAAGGCCTAGGCTCGCTGTTTGACGGAAGTGCTGGGAGAGGTAATTGGAATCTCCCGGCACACAAGACGAGTGCCTCCAAGCTCAATTCACGATTTCCCAGTAATTCTTGTGGTAGACAGGTGCTACATACTAAGTTCCATATGTGAGAAGGTAGCTGAACGCCTTGTCCAAAAGCATCTTACTTCTGAGAGTTGAGCACACCCTCAGTCCCTCACACTTCCACACTGCCTGCAGAGTGAGTTTCACACGTCTTCACCAGGACGATTGCCAGAGACTTCTGAGTACAAGTTAACAATGCAGACCTGGAGGGTATCTCCAGGTGCAGTAGAGTGGTAATCTTGGAACTTCCTGACTCAGAGTACTGCTACCTTCTCAATGCCATAGAAATGCAGCTAGTTGACAGCTGGCTTCGAGACATGCTTCCCTGTGAGAGCTGAGGACAGGGCAGAACCCTCCCGCATCCTGCCTGACTGTAGGAGTAGCTGCTAACATCCTAATGTTAGTGGCTGGGAGAGGTTGCGGGAAAAGCATGTGTGAGCACTGGGCCTGAACTCCCGTGTATCTGAGTTGAATACAGCGATTTCCAATGGCCTTCTTCAATCACAGTGTAGCTAGTTTCCAACTCCCATGTCCGAGTGGGTAGCAGACATCTGCCTCCCATGCATACACACTTCTGAGAGTTGAGCTTATGGCCTGTACCTCCAGAGCCAGCCTGCTGGTACTCTTGGCTTCTAAAAGGCCTAGGCTCGCTGTTTGACGGAAGTGCTGGGAGAGGTAATTGGAATCACCCGGCACACAAGACTAGTGCCTCCAAGCTCAGTTCAGCGATTTCCTAGTAATTCCTGTGGTAGACTGGTGCTACATACTAAGTTCCATACGTGAGAGGGTAGCTGAACGCCTTGTCCAAAACCATCTTACTTCTGAGAGTTGAGCTCAGCCTCAGTCCCTCACAGTTCCACACTGCCTGCAGAGTGAGTTTCGCAGGTCTTCAGCAGAGACGTTTGCCAGAGGCTTCTGAGACGCAGGGTAACAATGCAGACCTGGAGGGTATCCCCAGGTGCAGTCGACTGGTAATCTTGGAACCTCCTGACTCAGAATACTGCTACCTTCTCACTGCCATAGGAATGCAGCCAGTTGACAGCTGGCTTCAAAACATGCTTCCCTGTGAGAGCTGAGGACAGGGCAGAACCCTCCCGCATCC
The DNA here is from genome assembly GCF_053574225.1 of Canis aureus. Classification (NCBI taxonomy): domain Eukaryota; kingdom Metazoa; phylum Chordata; class Mammalia; order Carnivora; family Canidae; genus Canis; species Canis aureus. The sequence goes on along the minus strand of NC_135638.1, from coordinate 45,635,066 downwards.
TGCCTGACTGTAGGAGTAGCTGCTAACATCCTTATGTTAGTGGCTGGGAGAGGTTGCGGGAAAAGCATGTGTGAGCACTGGGCCTGAACTCCCGTGTATCTGAGTTGAATACAGCGATTTCCAACGGCTTTCCTCAACCAGAGTGTAGCTAGGTTCCAAATCCCATGTACGAGCGGGTAGCAGACATCTGCCTCCCATGCATACACACTTCTGAGAGTTGAGCTTATGGCCTGTACCTCCACATCCAGCTTGCTGGTACCCTTGGCTTCTAAAAGGCCTAGGCTCGCTGTTTGACGGAAGTGCTGGGAGAGGTAATTGGAATCTCCCGGCACACAAGACGAGTGCCTCCAAGCTCAATTCACGATTTCCCAGTAATTCTTGTGGTAGACAGGTGCTACATACTAAGTTCCATATGTTAGATGGTAGCTGAACGCCTTGTCCAAAAGCATCTTACTTCTGAGAGTTGAGCCCACCCTCAGTCCCTCACACTTCCACACTGCCTGCAGAGTGAGTTTCACACGTCTTCACCAGAGACGATTGCCAGAGGCTTCTTAGTACAAGTTAACAATGCAGACCTGGAGGGTATCTCCAGGTGCAGTAGAGTGGTAATCTTGGAACCTCCTGACTCAGAGTACTGCTACCTTCTCACTGCCATAGGAATACAGCTAGTTGACAGCTGGCTTCAAGACATGCTTCCCTGTGAGAGCTGAGGACAGGGCAGAACCCTCCCGCATCCTGCCTGACTGTAGGAGTAGCTGCTAACATCCTTATGTTAGTGTCTGGGAGAGGTTGCGGGAAAAGCATGTGTGAGCACTGGGCCTGAACTCCCGTGTATCTGAGTTGAATACAGCGATTTCCATTGGCCTTCTTCAATCACAGTGTAGCTAGGTTCCAACTCCCATGTCCGAGTGGGTAGCAGACATCTGCCTCCCATGCATACACACTTCTGAGAGTTGAGCTTATGGCCTGTACCTCCACATCCAGCCTGCTGGTACCCTTGGCTTCTAAAAGGCCTAGGCTCGCTGTTTGACGGAAGTGCTGGGAGAGGTAATTGGAATCACCCGGCACACAAGACTAGTGCCTCCAAGCTCAGTTCAGCGATTTCCTAGTAATTCCTGTGGTAGACTGGTGCTACATACTAAGTTCCATACGTGAGAGGGTAGCTGAACGCCTTGTCCAAAACCATCTTACTTCTGAGAGTTGAGCTCAGCCTCAGTCCCTCACAGTTCCACACTGCCTGCAGAGTGAGTTTCGCAGGTCTTCAGCAGAGACGTTTGCCAGAGGCTGCTGAGACGCAGGGTAACAATGCAGACCTGGAGGGTATCCCCAGGTGCAGTCGACTGGTAATCTTGGAACCTCCTGACTCAGAATACTGCTACCTTCTCACTGCCATAGGAATGCAGCTAGTTGACTGCTGGCTTCAAGACATGCTTCCCTGTGAGAGCTGAGGACAGGGCAGAACCCTCCCGCATGCTGCCTGACTGTAGGAGTAGCTGCTAACATCCTTATGTTAGTGGCTGGGAGAGGTTGCGGGAAAAGCATGTGTGAGCACTGGGCCTGAACTCCCGTGTATCTGAGTTGAATACAGCGATTTCCAACGGCTTTCCTCAACCAGAGTGTAGCTAGGTTCCAAATCCCATGTACGAGAGGGTAGCAGACATCTGCCTCCCATGCATACACACTTTTGAGAGTTGAGCTTATGGCCTGTACCTCCACATCCAGCTTGCTGGTACCCTTGGCTTCTAAAAGGCCTAGGCTCGCTGTTTGACGGAAGTGCTGGGAGAGGTAATTGGAATCTCCCGGCACACAAGACGAGTGCCTCCAAGCTCAATTCACGATTTCCCAGTAATTCTTGTGGTAGATAGGTGCTACATACTAAGTTCCATATGTTAGATTGTAGCTGAACGCCTTGTCCAAAAGCATCTTACTTCTGAGAGTTGAGCCCACCCTCAGTCCCTCACATTTCCACACTGCCTGCAGAGTGAGTTTCACACGTCTTCACCAGAGACGATTGCCAGAGGCTTCTTCGTACAAGTTAACAATGCAGACCTGGAGGGTATCTCCAGGTGCAGTAGAGTGGTAATCTTGGAACCTCCTGACTCAGAGTACTGCTACCTTCTCACTGCCATAGGAATGCAGCTAGTTGACAGCTGGCTTCAAGACATGCTTCCCTGTGAGAGCTGAGGACAGGGCAGAACCCTCCCGCATGCTGCCTGACTGTAGGAGTAGCTGCTAACATCCTTATGTTAGTGGCTGGGAGAGGTTGCGGGAAAAGCATGTGTGAGCACTGGGCCTGAACTCCCGTGTATCTGAGTTGAATACAGCGATTTCCAACGGCTTTCCTCAACCAGAGTGTAGCTAGGTTCCAAATCCCATGTACGAGCGGGTAGCAGACATCTGCCTCCCATGCATACACACTTCTGAGAGTTGAGCTTATGGCCTGTACCTCCACAGCCAGCCTGCTGGTACCCTTGGCTTCTAAAAGGCCTAGGCTCGCTGTTTGACGGAAGTGCTGGGAGAGGTAATTGGAATCTCCCGGCACACAAGACGAGTGCCTCCAAGCTCAATTCACGATTTCCCAGTAATTCTTGTGGTAGACAGGTGCTACATACTAAGTTCCATATGTGAGAAGGTAGCTGAACGCCTTGTCCAAAAGCATCTTACTTCTGAGAGTTGAGCACACCCTCAGTCCCTCACACTTCCACACTGCCTGCAGAGTGAGTTTCACACGTCTTCACCAGGACGATTGCCAGAGGCTTCTGAGTACAAGTTAACAATGCAGACCTGGAGGGTATCTCCAGGTGCAGTAGAGTGGTAATCTTGGAACCTCCTGACTCAGAGTACTGCTACCTTCTCACTGCCATAGGAATGCAGCTAGTTGACAGCTGGCTTCAAGACATGCTTCCCTGTGAGAGCTGAGGACAGGGCAGAACCCTCCCGCATCCTGCCTGACTGTAGGAGTAGCTACTAACATCCTAATGTTAGTGGCTGGGAGAGGTTGCGGGAAAAGCATGTGTGAGCACTGGGCCTGAACTCCCGTGTATCTGAGTTGAATACAGCGATTTCCAATGGCCTTCTTCAATCACAGTGTAGCTAGGTTCCAACTCCCATGTCCGAGTGGGTAGCAGACATCTGCCTCCCATGCATACACACTTCTGAGAGTTGAGCTTATGGCCTGTACCTCCACATCCAGCCTGCTGGTACCCTTGGCTTCTAAAAGGCCTAGGCTCGCTGTTTGACGGAAGTGCTGGGAGAGGTAATTGGAATCACCCGGCACACAAGACTAGTGCCTCCAAGCTAAGTTCAGCGATTTCCTAGTAATTCCTGTGGTAGACTGGTGCTACATACTAAGTTCCATACGTGAGAGGGTAGCTGAACGCCTTGTCCAAAACCATCTTACTTCTGAGAGTTGAGGTCAGCCTCATTCCCTCACAGTTCCACACTGCCTACAGAGTGAGTTTCGCAGGTCTTCAGCAGAGACGTTTGCCAGAGGCTTCTGAGACGCAGGGTAACAATGCAGACCTGGAGGGTATCCCCAGGTGCAGTCGACTGGTAATCTTGGAACCTCCTGACTCAGAATACTGCTACCTTCTCACTGCCATAGGAATGCAGCTAGTTGACAGCTGGCTTCAAGACATGCTTCCCTGTGAGAGCTGAGGACAGGGCAGATCCCTCCCGCATGCTGCCTGACTGTAGGTGTAGCTGCTAACATCCTAATGTTAGTGGCTGGGAGAGGTTGAGGGAAAAGCATGTGTGAGCACTGGGATTGAACTCCCGTGTATCTGAGATGAATACAGCGATTTCCAACGGCTTTCCTCAACCAGAGTATAGCTAGGTTCCAAATCCCATGTACGAGCGGGTAGCAGACATCTGCCTCCCATGCATACACACTTCTGAGAGTTGAGCTTATGGCCTGTACCTCCACAGCCAGCCTTCTGGTACCCTTGGCTTGTAAAAGGCCTAGGCTCGCTGTTTGACGGAAGTGCTGGTAGAGGTAATTGGAATCTCCCGGCACACAAGACGAGTGCCTCCAAGCTCAATTCACGATTTCCCAGTAATTCTTGTGGTAGACAGGTGCTACATACTAAGTTCCATATGTGAGAAGGTAGCTGAACGCCTTGTCCAAAAGCATCTTACTTCTGAGAGTTGAGCACACCCTCAGTCCCTCACACTTCCACACTGCCTGCAGAGTGATTTTCACACGTCTTCACCAGAGACGATTGCCAGAGGCTTCTGAGTACAAGTTAACAATGCAGACCTGGAGGGTATCCCCAGGTGCAGTCGACTGGTAATCTTGGAACCTCCTGACTCAGAGTACTGCTACCTTCTCACTGCCATAGGAATGCAGCTAGTTGACAGCTGGCTTCAAGACATGCTTCCCTGTGAGAGCTGAGGACAGGGCAGAACCCTCCCGCATGCTGCCTGACTGTAGGAGTAGCTGCTAACATCCTTATGTTAGTGGCTGGGAGAGGTTGCGGGAAAAGCATGTGTGAGCACTGGGCCTGAACTCCCGTGTATCTGAGTTGAATACAGCGATTTCCAACGGCTTTCCTCAACCAGACTGTAGCTAGGTTCCAAATCCCATGTACGAGCGGGTAGCAGACATCTGCCTCCCATGCATACACACTTCTGAGTGTTGAGCTTATGGCCTGTACCTCCACAGCCAGCCTGCTGGTACCCTTGCCTTGTAAAAGGCCTAGGCTCCCTGTTTGACGGAAGTGCTGGGAGAGGTAATTGGAATCTCCCGGCAGGGATCCCTGGGTGGCGCAGCCGTTTAGCGCCTGCCTTTGGCCCAGGGCGCGATCTTGGAGACCCGGGATTGAATCCCACGTCGGGCTCCCGGTGCATGGAGCCTGCTTCTTCCTCTGTCTGTGTCTCTGCCTCTCTCTCTCTCTCTGTGACTATCATAAATAAATAAAAAATTAAAAAATAAATAAAAAAAAAGGAATCTCCCGGCACACAACACGAGTGCCTCCAAGCTCAATTCACGATTTCCCAGTAATTCTTGTGGTAGACAGGTGCTACATACTAAGTTCCATATGTGAGAAGGTAGCTGAACGCCATGTCCAAAAGCATCTTATTTCTGAGAGTTGAGCACACCCTCAGTCCCTCACACTTCCACACTGCCTGCAGAGTGAGTTTCACACGTCTTCACCAGAGACGATTGCCAGAGGCTTCTGAGTACAAGTTAACAATGCAGACCTGGAGGTTATCTCCAGGTGCAGTAGAGTGGTAATCTTGGAACCTCCTGACTCAGAGTACTGCTACCTTCTCACTGCCATAGGAATGCAGCTAGTTGACAGCTGGCTTCAAGACATGCTTCCCTGTGACCCTGAGGACAGGGCAGAACCCTCCCGCATCCTGCCTGACTGTAGGAGTAGCTGCTAACATCCTTATGTTAGTGGCTGGGAGAGGTTGCGGGAAAAGCATGTGTGAGCACTGGGCCTGAACTCCCGTGTATCTGAGTTGAATACAGCGATTTCCAATGGCCTTCTTCAATCACAGTGTAGCTAGGTTCCAACTCCCATGTCCGAGTGGGTAGCGGACATCTGCCTCCCATGCATACACACTTCTGAGAGTTGAGCTTATGGCCTGTACCTCCACAGCCAGCCTGCTGGTACGCTTGGCTTCTAAAAGGCCTAGGCTCACTGTTTGACGGAAGTGCTGGGAGAGGTAATTGGAATCACCCGGCACACAAGACTAGTGCCTCCAAGCTCAGTTCAGCGATTTCCTAGTAATTCCTGTGGTAGACTGGTGCTACATACTAAGTTCCATACGTGAGAGGGTAGCTGAACGCCTTGTCCAAAACCATCTTACTTCTGAGAGTTGAGCTCAGCCTCAGTCCCTCACAGTTCCACACTGCCTGCAGAGGGAGTTTCGCAGGTCTTCAGCAGAGACGTTTACCAGAGGCTTCTGAGACGCAGGGTAACAATGCAGACCTGGAGGGTATCCCCAGGTGCAGTCGACTGGTAATCTTGGAACCTCCTGACTCAGAATACTGCTACCTTCTCCCTGCCATAGGAATGCAGCTAGTTGACAGCTGGCTTCAAGACATGCTTCCCTGTGAGAGCTGAGGACAGGGCAGAACCCTCCCGCATGCTGCCTGACTGTAGGAGTAGCTGCTAACATCCTTATGTTAGTGGCTGGGAGAGGTTGCGTGAAAAGCATGTGTGAGCACTGGGCTTGAACTCCCGTGAATCTGAGTTGAATACAGCGATTTCCAACGGCTTTCCTCAACCAGAGTGTAGCTAGGTTCCAAATCCCAGGTACGAACGGGTAGCAGACATCTGCCTCCCATGCATACACACTTCTGAGAGTTGAGCTTATGGCCTGTACCTCCACAGCCAGCCTGCTGGTACCCTTGGCTTCTAAAAGGCCAAGGCTCGCTGTTTGACGGAAGTGCTGGGAGAGTTAATTGGAATCTCCCGGCACACGAGACGAGTGCCTCCAAGCTCAATTCACGATTTCCCAGTAATTCTTGTGGTAGACAGGTGCTACATACTAAGTTCCAATGTGAGAAGTTAGCTGAACGCCTTGTCCAAAAGCATCTTACTTCTGAGAGTTGAGAACACCCTCAGTCCCTCACACTTCCACACTGCCTGCAGAGTGAGTTTCACACGTCTTCACCAGAGACGATTGCCAGAGGCTTCTGAGACGCAGGGTAACAATGCAGACCTGGAGGGTATCCCCAGGTGCAGTCGACTGGTAATCTTGGAACCTCCTGACTCAGAATACTGCTACCTTCTCACTGCCATAGGAATGCAGCTAGTTGACAGCTGGCTTCAAGACATGCTTCCCTGTGAGAGCTGAGGACAGGGCAGAACCCTCCCGCACGCTGCCTGACTGTAGGAGTAGCTGCTAACATCCTTATGTTAGTGGCTTGGAGAGGTTGCGGGAAAAGCATGTGTGAGCACTGGGCCTGAACTCCCGTGTATCTGAGTTGAATACAGCGATTTCCAACGGCTTTCCTCAACTAGAGTGTAGCTAGGTTCCAAATCCCATGTACGAGCGGGTAGCAGACATCTGCCTCCCATGCATACACACTTCTGAGAGTTGAGCTTATGGCCTGTACCTCCACAGCCAGCCTGCTGGTACCCTTGGCTTCTAAAAGGCCTAGGCTCGCTGTTTGACGGAAGTGCTGGGAGAGGTAATTGGAATCTCCCGGCACACAAGACGAGTGCCTCCAAGCTCAATTCACGATTTCCCAGTAATTCTTGTGGTAGACAGGTGCTACATACTAAGTTCCATATGTGAGAAGGTAGCTGAACGCCTTGTCCAAAAGCATCTTACTTCTGAGAGTTGAGCACACCCTCAGTCCCTCACAGTTCCACACTGCCTGCAGAGTGAGTTTCACACGTCTTCACCAGAGACGATTGCCAGAGCCTTCTGAGTACAAGTTAACAATGCAGACCTGGAGGGTATCTCCAGGTGCAGTAGTGTGGTAATCTTGGAACCTCCTGACTCAGAGTACTGCTACCTTCTCACTGCCATAGGAATGCAGCTAGTTGACAGCTGGCTTCAAGACATGCTTCCCTGTGAGAGCTGAGGACAGGGCAGAACCCTCCCGCATCCTGCCTGACTGTAGGAGTAGCTGCTAACATCCTAATGTTAGTGGCTGGGAGAGGTTGCGGGAAAAGCATGTGTGAGCACTGGGCCTGAACTCCCGTGTATCTGAGTTGAATACAGCGATTTCCAATGGCCTTCTTCAATCAGAGAGTAGCTATGTTCCAACTTCCATGTCCGAGTGTGTAGCAGACATCTGCCTCCCATGCATATACACTTCTGAGAGTTGAGCTTATGGCCTGTACCTCCACATCCAGCCTGCTGGTACTCTTGGCTTCTAAAAGGCCTAGGCTCGCTGTTTGACGGAAGTGCTGGGAGAGGTAATTGGAATCACCCGGCACACAAGACTAGTGCCTCCAAGCTCAGTTCAGCGATTTCCTAGTAATTCCTGTGGTAGACTGGTGCTACATACTAAGTTCCATACGTGAGAGGGTAGCTGAACGCCTTGTCCAAAACCATCTTACTTCTGAGAGTTGAGCTCAGCCTCAGTCCCTCACAGTTCTACACTGCCTGCAGAGTGAGTTTCGCAGGTCTTCAGCAGAGAGGTTTGCCAGAGGCTTCTGAGACGCAGGGTAACAATGCAGACCTGGAGGGTATCCCCAGGTGCAGTCGACTGGTAATCTTGGAACCTCCTGACTCAGAATACTGCTACCTTCTCACTGCCATAGGAATGCAGCTAGTTGACAGCAAGCTGGCTTCAAGACATGCTTCCCTGAGAGAGCTGAGGAAAGGGCAGAACCCTCCCGCATGCTGCCTGACTCTAGGAGTAGCTGCTAACATCCTAATGTTAGTGGCTGGGAGAGGTTGCGGGAAAAGCATGTGTGAGCACTGGGCCTGAACTCCCGTGTATCTGAGTTGAATACAGCGATTTCCAACGGCTTTCCTCAACCAGAGTGTAGCTAGGTTCCAAATCCCATGTACGAGCGGGTAGCAGACTTCTGCCTCCCATGCATATACACTTCTGAGAGTTGAGCTTATGGCCTGTACCTCCACATCCAGCCTGCTGGTACCCTTGGCTTCTAAAAGGCCTAGGCTCGCTGTTTGACGGAAGTGCTTGGAGAGGTAATTGGAATCTCCCGGCACACAAGACGAGTGCCTCCAAGCTCAATTCACGATTTCCCAGTAATTCTTGTGGTAGACAGGTGCTACATACTAAGTTCCATATGTGAGAAGGTAGCTGAACGCCTTGTCCAAAAGCATCTTACTTCTGAGAGTTGAGCCCACCCTCAGTCCCTCACAGTTCCACACTGCCTGCAGAGTGAGTTTCACACGTCTTCACAAGAGACGATTGCGAGAGGCTTCTGAGTACAAGTTAACAATGCAGATCTGGAAGGTATCTCCAGGTGCAGTAGAGTGGTAATCTTGGAACCTCCTGACTCAGAGTACTGCTACCTTCTCACTGCCATAGGAATGCAGCTAGTTGACAGCTGGCTTCAAGATATGCTTCCCTGTGAGAGCTGAGGACAGGGCAGAACCCTCCCGCATCCTGCCTGACTGTAGGAGTAGCTGCTAACATCCTTATGTTAGTGGCTGGGAGAGGTTGCGGGAAAAGCATGTGTGAGCACTGGGGTTGAACTCCCGTGTATCTGAGTTGAATACAGCGATTTCCAATGGCCTTCTTCAATCACAGTGTAGCTAGGTTCCAACTCCCATGTCCGAGTGGGTAGCAGACATCTGCCTCCCATGCATACACACTTCTGAGAGTTGAGCTTATGGCCTGTACCTCCACATCCAGCCTGCTGGTACCCTTGGCTTCTAAAAGGCCTAGGCTCGCTGTTGGACGGAAGTGCTGGGAGAGGTAATTGGAATCACCCAGCACACAAGACTAGTGCCTCCAAGCTCAGTTCAGCGATTTCCTAGTAATTCTGTGGTAGACTGGTGCTACATACTAAGTTCCATACGTGAGAGGGTAGCTGAACGCCTTGTCCAAAACCATCTTACTTCTGAGAGTTGAGCTCAGCCTCAGTCCCTCACAGTTCCACACTGCCTGCAGAGTGAGTTTCACACGTCTTCACCAGAGACGATTGCCAGAGGCTTCTGAGCACAAGTTAACAATGCAGACCTGAAGGGTATCTCCAGGTGCAGTAGAGTGGTAATCTTGGAACCTCCTGACTCAGAGTACTGCTACCTTCTCACTGCCATAGGAATGCAGCTAGTTGACAGCTGGCTTCAAGACATGCTTCCCTGTGAGAGCTGAGGACAGGGCAGAACCCTCCCGCATCCTGCCTGACTGTAGGAGTAGCTGCTAACATCCTAATGTTAGTGGCTGGGAGAGGTTGCGGGAAAAGCATGTGTGAGCACTGGGCCTGAACTCCCGTGTATCTGAGTTGAATACAGCGATTTCCAATGGCCTTCTTCAATCACAGTGTAGCTATGTTCCAACTCCCATGTCCGAGTGGGTAGCAGACATCTGCCTCCCATGCATATACACTTCTGAGAGTTGAGCTTATGGCCTGTACCTCCACAGCCAGCCTGCTGGTACCCTTGGCTTCTAAAAGGCCTAGGCTCGCTGTTTGACGGAAGTGCTGGGAGAGCTAATTGGAATCACCCGGCACACAAGACTAGTGCCTCCAAGCTCAGTTCAGCGATTTCCTAGTAATTCCTGTGGTAGACTGGTGCTACATACTAAGTTCCATACGTGAGAGGGTAGCTGAACGCCTTGTCCAAAACCATCTTACTTCTGAGAGTTGAGCTCAGCCTCAGTCCCTCACAGTTCCACACTGCCTGCAGAGTGAGTTTCGCAGGTCTTCAGCAGAGACGTTTGCCAGAGGCTTCTGACACGCAGGGTAACAATGCAGACCTGGAGGGTATCCCCAGGTGCAGTCGACTGGTAATCTTGGAACCTCCTGACTCAGAATACTGCTACCTTCTCACTGCCATAGGAATGCAGCTAGTTGACAGCTGGCTTCAAGACATGCTTCCCTGTGAGAGCTGAGGACAGGGCAGAACCCTCCCGCATGCTGCCTGACTGTAGGAGTAGCTGCTAACATCCTTATGTTAGTGGCTGGGAGTGGTTGCGGGAAAAGCATGTGTTAGCACTGGGCCTGAACTCCCGTGTATCTGAGTTGAATACAGCGATTTCCAACGGCTTTCCTCAACCAGAGTGTAGCTAGGTTCCAAATCCCGTGTACGAGCGGGTAGCAGACATCTGCCTCCCATGCATACACACTTCTGAGAGTTGAGCTTATGGCCTGTACCTCCACATCCAGCCTGCTGGTACCCTTGGCTTCTAAAAAGCCTAGGCTCGCTGTCTGACGCAAGTGCTGGGAGAGGTAATTGGATTCTCCTGGCACGCAAGACGAGTGCCTCCAAGGTCAATTCACGATTTCCCAGTAATTCTTGTGGTAGACAGGTGCTACATACTAAGTTCCATATGTGAGAAGGTAGCTGAACGCCTTGTCCAAAAGCATTTACTTCTGAGAGTTGAGCACACCCTCAGTCCCTCACACTTCCACACTGCCTGCAGAGTGAGTTTCACACGTCTTCACCAGAGACGATTGCCAGAGGCTTCTGAGTACAAGTTAACAATGCAGACCTGGAGGGTATCTCCAGGTGCAGGAGAGTGGTAATCTTGGAACCTCCTGACTCAGAGTACTGCTACCTTCTCACTGCCATAGGAATGCAGCTAGTTGACAGCTGGCTTCAAGACATGCTTCCCTGTGAGAGCTGAGAATAGGGCAGAACCCTCCCGCATCCTGCCTGACTGTAGGAGTAGCTGCTAACATCCTTATGTTAGTGGCTGGGAGAGGTTGCGGGAAAAGCATGTGTGAGCACTGGGCCTGAACTCCCGTGTATCTGAGTTGAATACAGCGATTTCCAATGGCCTTCTTCAATCACAGTGTAGCTAGGTGCCAACTGCCATGTCCGAGTGGGTAGCAGACATCTGCCTCCCATGCATACACACTTCTGAGAGTTGAGCTTATGGCCTGTACCTCCACATGCAGCCTGCTGGTACCCTTGGCTTCTAAAAGGCCTAGGCTCGCTGTTTGACGGAAGTGCTGGGAGAGGTAATTGGAATCACCCGGCACACAAGACTAGTGCCTCCAAGCTCAGTTCAGCGATTTCCTAGTAATACCTGTGGTAGACTGGTGCTACATACTAAGTTCCATACGTGAGAGGGTAGCTGAACCCCTTGTCCAAAACCATCTTACTTCTGAGAGTTGAGCTCAGCCTCAGTCCCTCACAGTTCCACACTGCCTGCAGAGTGAGTTTCGCAGGTCTTCAGCAGAGACGTTTGCCAGAGGCTTCTGACACGCAGGGTAACAATGCAGACCTGGAGGGTATCCCCAGGTGCAGTCGACTGGTAATCTTGGAACCTCCTGACTCAGAATACTGCTACCTTCTCACTGCCATAGAAATGCAGCTAGTTGACAGCTAGCTGGCTTCAAGACATGCTTCCCTGAGAGAGCTGAGGACAGGGCAGAACCCTCCCGCATGCTGCCTGACTGTAGGAGTAGCTGCTAACATCCTAATGTTAGTGGCTGGGAGAGGTTGCGGGAAAAGCATGTGTGAGCACTGGGCCTGAACTCCCGTGTATCTGAGTTGAATACAGCGATTTCCAACGGCTTTCCTCAACCAGATTGTAGCTAGGTTCCAAATCCCATGTACGAGCGGGTAGCAGACATCTGCCTCCCATGCATACACACTTCTGAGAGTTGAGCTTATGGCCTGTACCTCCACATCCAGCCTGTTGGTACCCTTGGCTTCTAAAAGGCCTAGGCTCGCTGTTTGACGGAAGTGCTGGGAGAGGTAATTGGAATCACCCGGCACACAAGACTAGTGCCTCCAAGCTCAGTTCAGCGATTTCCTAGTAATTCCTGTGGTAGACTGGTGCTACATACTAAGTTCCATACGTGCGAGGGTAGCTGAACGCCTTGTCCAAAACCATCTTACTTCTGAGAGTTGAGCTCAGCCTCAGTCCCTCACAGTTCCACACTGCTTGCAGAGTGAGTTTCGCAGGTCTTCAGCAGAGACGTTTGCCAGAGGCTTCTGACACGCAGGGTAACAATGCAGACCTGGAGGGTATCCCCAGGTGCAGTCGACTGGTAATCTTGGAACCTCCTGACTCAGAATACTGCTACCTTCTCACTGCCATAGGAATGCAGCTAGTTGAGAGCTGGCTTCAAGACATGCTTCCCTGTGAGAGCTGAGGACAGGGCAGAACCCTCCCGCATGCTGCCTGACTGTAGGAGTAGCTGCTAACATCCTTATGTTAGTGGCTGGGAGTGGTTGCGGGAAAAGCATGCGTGAGCACTGGGCCGGAACTCCCGTGTATCTGAGTTGAACACAGCGATTTCCAACGGCTTTCCTCAACCAGAGTGTAGCTAGGTTCCAAATCCCGTGTACGAGCGGGTAGCAGACATCTGCCTCCCATGCATACACACTTCTGAGAGTTGAGCTTATGGCCTGTACCTCCACATCCAGCCTGCTGGTACCCTTGGCTTCTAAAAAGCCTAGGCTCGCTGTCTGACGCAAGTGCTGGGAGAGGTAATTGGATTCTCTTGGCACACAAGACGAGTGCCTCCAAGCCCAATTCACGATTTCCCAGTAATTCTTGTGGTAGACAGGTGCTACATACTAAGTTCCATATGTGAGAAGGTACCTGAACGCCTTGTCCAAAAGCATCTTACTTCTGAGAGTTGAGCACACCCTCAGTCCCTCACACTTCCACACTGCCTGCAGAGTGAGTTTCACACGTCTTCACCAGAGACGATTGCCAGAGGCTTCTGAGTACAAGTTAACAATGCAGACCTGGAGGATATCTCCAGGTGCAGTAGAGTGGTAATCTTGGAACCTCCTGACTCAGAGTACTGCTACCTTCTCACTGCCATAGGAATGCAGCTAGTTGACAGCTGGCTTCAAGACATGCTTCCCTGTGAGAGCTGAGGACAGGGCAGAACCCTCCCGCATCCTGCCTGACTGTAGGAGTAGCTGCTAACATCCTAATGTTAGTGGCTGGGAGAGGTTGCGGGAAAAGCATGTGTGAGCACTGGGCCTGAACTCCCGTGTATCTGAGTTGAATACAGCGATTTCCAACGGCTTTCCTCAACCAGAGTGTAGCTAGGTTCCAAATCCCATGTACGAGCGGGTAGCAGACATCTGCCTCCCATGCATACACACTTCTGAGAGTTGAGCTTATGGCCTGTACCTCCACAGCCAGCCTGCTGGTACCCTTGGTTCTAAAAGGCCTAGGCTCGCTGTTTGACGGAAGTGCTGGGAGAGGTAATTGGAATCTCCCGGCACACAAGACGAGTGCCTCCAAGCTCAATTCACGGTTTCCCAGTAATTCTTGTGGTAAGCAGGTGCTACATACTAAGTTCCATATGTGAGAAGGTAGCTGAATGCCTTGTCCAAAAGCATCTTACTTCTGAGAGTTGAGCCCACCCTCAGTCCCTCACACTTCCACACTGCCTGCAGAGTGAGTTTCACACGTCTTAACCAGAGACGATTGCCAGAGGCTTCTGAGTACAAGTTAACAATGCAGACCTGGAGGGTATCTCCAGGTGCAGTAGAGTGGTAATCTTGGAACCTCCTGACTCAGAGTACTGCTACCTTCTCACTGCCATAGGAATGCAGCTAGTTGACAGCTGGCTTCAAGACATGCTTCCCTGTGAGAGCTGAGGACAGGGCAGAACCCTCCCGAATCCTGCCTGACTGTAGGAGTAGCTGCTAACATCCTAATGTTAGTGGCTGGGAGAGGTTGCGGGAAAAGCATGTGTGAGCACTGGGCCTGAACTCCCGTGTATCTGAGTTGAATACAGCGATTTCCAATGGCCTTCTTCAATCACAGTGTAGCTAGGTTCCAACTCCCATGTCCGAGTGGGTAGCAGACATCTGCCTCCCATGCATATACACTTCTGAGAGTTGAGCTTATGGCCTGTACCTCCACAGCCAGCCTGCTGGTACCCTTGGCTTCTAAAAGGCCTAGGCTCGCTGTTTGACGGAAGTGCTGGGAGAGGTAATTGGAATCACCCGGCACACAAGACTAGTGCCTCCAAGCTCAGTTCAGCGATTTCCTAGTAATTCCTGTGGTAGACTGGTGCTACATACTAAGTTCCATACGTGAGAGGGTAGCTGAACGCCTTGTCCAAAACCATCTTACTTCTGAGAGTTGAGCTAAGCCTCAGTCCCTCACAGTTCCACACTGCCTGCAGAGTGAGTTTCGCAGGTCTTCAGCAGAGACGTTTGCCAGAGGCTTCTGAGACGCAGGGTAACAATGCAGACCTGGAGGTTATCCCCAGGTGCAGTCGACTGGTAATCTTGGAACCTCCGGACTCAGAATACTGCTACCTTCTCACTGCTATAGGTATTCAGCTGGTTGACAGCTAGCTGGCTTCAAGACATGCTTCCCTGAGAGAGCTGAGGACAGGGCAGAACCCTCCCGCATGCTGCCTGACTGTAGGAGTAGCTGCTAACATCCTAATGTTAGTGGCTGGTCGAGGTTGCGGGAAAAGCATGTGTGAGCACTGGGCCTGAACTCCCGTGTATCTGAGTTGAATACAGCGATTTCCAACGGTTTCCCTCAACCAGAGTGTAGCTAGGTTCCAAATCCCATGTACGAGCGGGTAGCAGACATCTGCCTCCCATGCATACATACTTCTGAGAGCTGAGCTTATGGCCTGTACCTCCACAGCCAGCCTGCTGGTACCCTTGGCTTCTAAAAGGCCTAGGCTCGCTGTTTGACGGAAGTGCTGGGAGAGGTAATTGGAATCTCCCGGCACACAAGACGAGTGCCTCCAAGCTCAATTCACGATTTCCCAGTAATTCTTGTGGTAGACAGGTGCTACATACTAAGTTCCATATGTGAGAAGGTAGCTGAACGCCTTGTCCAAAAGCATCTTACTTCTGAGAGTTGAGCACACCCTCAGTCCCTCACACTTCCACACTGCCTGCAGAGTGAGTTTCACACATCTTCACCAGAGACGATTGCCAGAGGCTTCTGAGTACAAGTTACAATGCAGACCTGGAGGGTATCTCCAGGTGCAGTAAAGTGGTAATCTTGGAACCTCCTGACTCAGAGTACTGCTACCTTCTCACTGCCATATGAATGCAGCTAGTTGACAGCTGGCTTCAAGACATGCTTCCCTGTGAGAGCTGAGGACAGGGCAGAACCCTCCCGCATCCTGCCTGACTGTAGGAGTAGCTGCTAACATCCTTATGTTAGTGGCTGGGAGAGGTTGCGGGAAAAGCATGTGTGAGCCCTGGGCTTGAACTCCCGTGTATCTGAGTTGAATACAGCGATTTCCAATGGCCTTCTTCAATCACAGTGTAGCTAGGTTCCAACTCCCATGTCCGAGTGGGTAGCAGACATCTGCCTCCCATGCATACACACTTCTGAGAGTTGAGCTTATGGCCTGTACCTCCACATCCAGCCTGCTGGTACCCTTGGCTTCTAAAAGTCCTAGGCTCGCTGTTTGACGGAAGTGCTGGGAGAGGTAATTGGAATCACCCGGCACACAAGACTAGAGCCTCCAAGCTCAGTTCAACGATTTCCTAGTAATTCCTGTGGTAGACTGGTGCTACATACTAAGTTCCATACGTGAGAGTGTAGCTGAACGCCTTGTCCAAAACCATCTTACTTCTGAGAGTTGAGCTCAGCCTCAGTCCCTCACAGTTCCACACTGCCTGCAGAGTGAGTTTCGCAGGTCTTCAGCAGAGACGTTTGCCAGAGGCTTCTGAGACGCAGGGTAACAATGCAGACGTGGAGGGTATCCCCAGGTGCAGTCGACTTGTAATCTTGGAACCTCCTGACTCAGAATACTGCTACCTTCTCACTGCCATAGGAATGCAGCTAGTTGACAGCTGGCTTCAAGACATGCTTCCCTGTGAGAGCTGAGGACAGGGCAGAACCCTCCCGCATGCTGCCTGACTGTAGGAGTAGCTGCTAACATCCTTATGTTAGTGGCTGGGAGAGGTTGCGGGAAAAGCATGTGTGAGCACTGGGCCTGAACTCCCGTGTATCTGAGTTGAATACAGCGATTTCCAACGGCTTTCCTCAACCAGAGTGTAGCTAGGTTCCAAATCCCATGTACGAGCGGGTAGCAGACATCTGCCTCCCATGCATACACACTTCTGAGAGTTGAGCTTATGGCCTGTACCTCCACAGCCAGCCTGCTGGTACCCTTGGCTTCTAAAAGGCCTAGGCTCGCTGTTTGACGGAAGTGCTGGGAGAGGTAATTGGAATCTCCCGGCACAGAAGACGAGTGCCTCCAAGCTCAATTCACGATTTCCCAGTAATTCTTGTGGTAGACAGGTGCTACATACTAAGTTCCATATGTGAGAAGGTAGCTGAACGCCTTGTCCAAAAGCATCTCACTTCTGAGAGTTGAGCACACCCTCAGTCCCTCACAGTTCCACACTGCCTGCAGAGTGAGTTTCACACGTCTTCATCAGAGACGATTGCCAGAGGCTTCTGAGTACAAGTTAACAATGCAGACCTGGAGGGTATCTCCAGGTGCAGTAGAGTGGTAATCTTGGAACCTCCTGACTCAGAGTACTGCTACCTTCTCACTGCCATAGGAATGCAGCTAGTTGACAGCTGGCTTCAAGACATGCTTCCCTGTGAGAGCTGAGGACAGGGCAGAACCCTCCCGCATCCTGCCTGACTGTAGGAGTAGCTGCTAACATCCTAATGTTAGTGGCTGGGAGAGGTTGCGGGAAAAGCATGTGTGAGCACTGGGCCTGAACTCCCCTGTATCTGAGTTGAATACAGCGATTTCCAATGGCCTTCTTCAATCACAGTGTAGCTAGGTTCCAACTCCCATGTCCGAGTGGGTAGCAGACATCTGCCTCCCATGCATACACACTTCTGAGAGTTGAGCTTATGGCCTGTACCTCCACATCCAGCCTGCTGGTACCCTTGGCTTCTAAAAGGCCTAGGCTCGCTGTTTGACGGAAGTGCTGGGAGAGGTAATTGGAATCACCCGGCACACAAGACTAGTGCCTCCAAGCTCAGTTCAGCGATTTCCTAGTAATTCCTGTGGTAGACTGGTGCTACATACTAAGTTCCATACGTGAGAGGGTAGCTGAACGCCTTGTCCAAACCATCTTACTTCGGAGAGTTGAGCTCAGCCTCAGTCCCTCACAGTTCCACACTGCCTGCAGAGTGAGTTTCGCAGGTCTTCAGCAGAGACGTTTGCCAGAGGTTTCTGAGACGCAGGGTAACAATGCAGACCTGGAGGGTATCCCCAGGTGCAGTCGACTGGTAATCTTGGAACCTCCTGACACAGAATACTGCTACCATCTCACTGCCATAGGAATGCAGCTAGTTGACAGCTGGCTTCAAGACATGCTTCCCTGTGAGAGCTGAGGACAGGGCAGAACCCTCCCGCATGCTGCCTGACTGTAGGAGTAGCTGCTAACATCCTTATGTTAGTGGCTGAGAGAGGTTTCGGGAAAAGCATGTGTGAGCACTGGGCCTGAACTCCCGTGTACCTGAGTTGAATACAGCGATTTCCAACGGCTTTCCTCAACCAGAGTGTAGCTAGGTTCCAAATCCCATGTACGAGCGGGTAGCAGACATCTGCCTCCCATGCATACACACTTCTGAGAGTTGAGCTTATGGCCTGTACCTCCACATCCAGCCTGCTGGTACCCTTGGCTTCTAAAACGCCTAGGCTCGCTGTTTGACGGAAGTGCTGGGAGAGGTAATTGGAATCTCCCGGCACACAAGACGAGTGCCTCCAAGCTCAATTCACGATTTCCCAGTAATTCTTGTGGTAGACAGGTGCTACATACTAAGTTGCATATGTGAGAAGGTAGCTGAACGCCTTGTCCAAAAGCATCTTACTTCTGAGAGTTGAGCACACCCTCAGTCCCTCACACTTCCACACTGCCTGCAGAGTGAGTTTCACACGTCTTCACCAGAGACGATTGGCAGAGGCTTCTGAGTACAAGTTAACAATGCAGACCTGGAGGGTATCTCCAGGTGCAGTAGAGTGGTAATCTTGGAACCTCCTGACTCAGAGTACTGCTACCTTCTCACTGCCATAGGAATGCAGCTAGTTGACAGATGGCTTCGAGACATGCTTCCCTGTGAGAGCTGAGGACAGGGCAGAACCCTCCCGCATCCTGCCTGACTGTAGGAGTAGCTGCTAACATCGTAATGTTAGTGGCTGGGAGAGGTTGCGGGAAAAGCATGTGTGAGCACTGGGCGTGAACTCCCGTGTATCTGAGTTGAATACAGCGATTTCCAATGGCCTTCTTCAATCACAGTGTAGCTAGCTTCCAACTCCCATGTCCGAGTGGGTAGCAGACATCTGCCTCCCATGCATACACACTTCTGAGAGTTGAGCTTATGGCCTGTACCTCCACATCCAGCCTGCTGGTACCCTTGGCTTCTAAAAGGCCTAGGCTCGCTGTTTGACGGAAGTGCTGGGAGAGGTAATTGGAATCACCCGGCACACAAGACTAGTGCCTCCAAGCTCAGTTCAGCGATTTCCTAGTAATTCCTGTGGTAGACTGGTGCTCCATACTAAGTTCCATACGTGAGAGGGTAGCTGAACGCCTTGTCCAAAACCATCTTACATCGGAGAGTTGAGCTCAGCCTCAGTCCCTCACAGTTCCACACTGCCTGCAGAGTGAGTTTCGCAGGTCTTCAGCAGAGACGTTTGCCAGAGGCTTCTGAGACGCAGGGTAACAATGCAGACCTGGAGGGTATCCCCAGGTGCAGTCGACTGGTAATCTTGGAACCTCCTGACTCAGAATACTGCTACCTTCTCACTGCCATAGGAATGCAGCTAGTTGACAGCTGGCTTCAAGACATGCTTCCCTGTGAGAGCTGAGGACAGGGCAGAACCCTCCCGCATGCTGCCTGACTGTAGGAGTGGCTGCTAACATCCTTATGTTAGTGGCTGAGAGAGGTTGCGGTAAAAGCATGTGTGAGCACTGGGCCTGAACTCCCGTGTATCTGAGTTGAATACAGCGATTTCCAACGGCTTTCCTCAACCAGAGTGTAGCTAGTTTCCAAATCCCATGTACGAGCGGGTAGCAGACATCCTCCTCCCATGCATACACACTTCTGAGAGTTGAGCTTATGGCCTGTACCTCCACATCCAGCCTGCTGGTACCCTTGGCTTCTAAAAGGCCTAGGCTCGCTGTTTGACGGAAGTGCTGGGAGAGGTAATTGGAATCTCCCGGCACACAAGACGAGTGCCTCCAAGCTCAACTCACGATTTCCCAGTAATTCTTGTGGTAGACAGGTGCTACATACTAAGTTCCATATGTGAGAAGGTAACTGAACGCCTTGTCCAAAAGCATCTTACTTCTGAGAGTTGAGCACACCCTCAGGCCCTCACACTTCCACACTGCCTACAGAGTGAGTTTCACACGTCTTCACCAGAGACGATTGCAGAGGCTTCTGAGTACAAGTTAACAATGCAGACCTGGAGGGTATCTCCAGGTTCAGTCGAGTGGTAATCTTGGAACCTCCTGACTCAGAGTACTGCTACCTTCTCACTGCCATAGGAATGCAGCTAGTTGACAGCTGGCTTCAAGACATGCTTCCCTGTGAGAGCTGAGGACAGGGCAGAACCCTCCCGCATCCTGCCTGACTGTAGGAGTAGCTGCTAACATCCTAAAGTTAGTGGCTGGGAGAGGTTGCGGGAAAAGCATGTGTGAGCACTGGGCCTGAACTCCCGTGTATCTGAGTTGAATACAGCGATTTCCAATGGCCTTCTTTAATCACAGTGTAGCTAGATTCCAACTCCCATGTCCGAGTGGGTAGCAGACATCTGCCTCCCATGCATACACACTTCTGAGAGTTGAGCTTATGGCCTGTACCTCCACATCCAGCCTGCTGGTACCCTTGGCTTCTAAAAGGCCTAGGCTCGCTGTTTGACGGAAGTGCTGGGAGAGGTAATTGGAATCACCCGGCACACAAGACTAGTGCCTCCAAGCTCAGTTCAGCGATTTCCTAGTAATTCCTGTGGTAGACTGGTGCTACATACTAAGTTCCATACGTGAGAGGGTAGCTGAACGTCTTGTCCAAAACCGTCTTACTTCTGAGAGTTGAGCTCAGCTTCAGTCCCTCACAGTTCCACACTGCCTGCAGAGTGAGTTTCGCAGGTCTTCAGCAGAGACGTTTGCCAGAGGCTTCTGAGACGCAGGGTAACAATGCAGACCTGGAGGGTATCCCCAGGTGCAGTCGACTGGTATTCTTGGAACCTCCTGACTCAGAATACTGCTACCTTCTCACTGCCATAGGAATGCAGCTAGTTGACAGCTGGCTTCAAGACATGCTTCCCTGTGAGAGCTGAGGACAGGGCAGAACCCTCCCGCATGCTGCCTGACTGTAGGAGTAGCTGCTAACATCCTTATGTTAGTGGCTGGGAGAGGTTTCGGGAAAAGCATGTGTGAGCACTGGGCCTGAACTCCCGTGTACCTGAGTTGAATACAGCGATTTCCAACGGCTTTCCTCAACCAGAGTGTAGCTAGGTTCCAAATCCCATGTACGAGCGGGAAGCAGACATCTGCCTCCCATGCATACACACTTCTGAGAGTTGAGCTTATGGCCTGTACCTCCACAGCCAGCCTGCTGGTACCCTTGGCTTCTAAAAGGCCTAGGCTCGCTGTTTGGCGGAAGTGCTGGGAGAGGTAATTGGAATCACCCGGCACACAAGACTAGTGCCTCCAAGCTCAGTTCAGCGATTTCCTAGTAATTCCTGTGGTAGACTGGTGCTACATACTAAGTTCCATACGTGAGAGGGTAGCTGAACGCCTTTTCCAAAACCATCTTACTTCTGAGAGTT
Source organism: Canis aureus (assembly GCF_053574225.1). Taxonomy (NCBI): domain Eukaryota; kingdom Metazoa; phylum Chordata; class Mammalia; order Carnivora; family Canidae; genus Canis; species Canis aureus. The sequence continues at coordinate 45,613,755 of NC_135638.1, read as the reverse complement.
GAGCTCAACCTCAGTCCCTCACAGTTCCACACTGCCTGCAGAGTGAGTTTCGCAGGTCTTCAGCAGAGACGTTTGCCAGAGGCTTCTGAGACGCAGGGTAACAATGCAGACCTGGAGGGTATCCCCAGGTGCAGTCGACTGGTAATCTTGGAACGTCCTGACTCAGAATACTGCTACCTTCTCACTGCCATAGGAATGCAGCTAGTTGACAGCTGGCTTCAAGACATGCTTCCCTGTGAGAGCTGAGGACAGGGCAGAACCCTCCCGCATGCTGCCTGACTGTAGGAGTAGCTGCTAACATCCTTATGTTAGTGGCTGGGAGAGGTTGCGGGAAAAGCATGTGTGAGCACTGGGCCTGAACTCCCGTTATCTGAGTTGAATACAGCGATTTCCAACGGCTTTCCTCAACCAGAGTGTAGCTAGGTTCCAAATCCCATGTACGAGCGGGTAGCAGACATTTGCCTCCCATGCATACACACTTCTGAGAGTTGAGCTTATGGCCTGTACCTCCACAGCCAGCCTGCTGGTACCCTTGGCTTCTAAAAGGCCTAGGCTCGCTGTTTGACGGAAGTGCTGCGAGAGGTAATTGGAATCTCCCGGCACACAAGACGAGTGCCTCCAAGCTCAATTCACGATTTCCCAGTAATTCTTGTGGTAGACAGGTGCTACATACTAAGTTCCATATGTGAGAAGGTAGCTGAACGCCTTGTCCAAAAGCATCTTACTTCTGAGAGTTGAGCACACCCTCAGTCCCTCACACTTCCACACTGCCTGCAGAGTGAGTTTCACACGTCTTCACCAGGACGATTGCCAGAGGCTTCTGAGTAAAAGTTAACAATGCAGACCTGGAGGGTATCTCCAGGTGCAGTAGAGTGGTAATCTTGGAACCTCCTGACTCAGAGTACTGCTACCTTCTCACTGCCATAGGAATGCAGCTAGTTGACAGCTGGCTTCAAGACATGCTTCCCTGTGAGAGCTGAGGACAGGGCAGAACCCTCCCGCATGCTGCCTGACTATAGGAGTAGCTGCTAACATCCTAATGTTAGTGGCTGGGAGAGGTTGCGGGAAAAGCATGTGTGAGCACTGGGCCTGAACTCCCGTGTATCTGAGTTGAAAATGCGATTTCCAATGGCCTTCTTCAATCACAGTGTAGCTAGGTTCCAACTCCCATGTCCGAGTGGGTAGCAGACATCTGCCTCCCATGCATACACACTTCTGAGAGTTGAGCTTATGGCCTGTACCTCCACATCCAGCCTGCTGGTACCCTTGGCTTCTAAAAGGCCTAGGCTCGCTGTTTGACGGAAGTGCTGGGAGAGGTAATTGGAATCACCCGGCACACAAGACTAGTGCCTCCAAGCTCAGTTCAGCGATTTCCTAGTAATTCCTGTGGTAGACTGGTGCTACATACTAAGTTCCATACGTGAGAGGGTAGCTGAACGCCTTGTCCAAAACCATCTTACTTCTGAGAGTTGAGCTCAGCCTCAGTCCCTCACAGTTCCACACTGCCTGCAGAGTGAGTTTCGCAGGTCTTCAGCAGAGACGTTTGCCAGAGGCTTCTGAGACGCAGGGTAACAATGCAGACCTGGAGGGTATCCCCAGGTGCAGTCGACTGGTAATCTTGGAACCTCCTGACTCAGAATACTGCTACCTTCTCACTGCCATAGGAATGCAGCTAGTTGACAGCTAGCTGGCTTCAAGACATGCTTCCCTGAGAGAGCTGAGGACAGGGCAGAACCCTCCCGCATGCTGCCTGACTTTAGGAGTAGCTGCTAACATCCTAATGTTAGTGGCTGGGAGAGGTTGCGGGAAAAGCATGTGTGAGCACTGGGCCTGAACTCCCGTGTATCTGAGTTGAATACAGCGATTTCCAACGGCTTTCCTCAACCAGAGTGTAGCTAGGGTCCAAATCCCATATACGAGCGGGTAGCAGACATCTGCCTCCCATGCATACACACTTCTGAGAGTTGAGCTTATGGCCTGTACCTCCACAGCCAGCCTGCTGTTACCCTTGGCTTCTAAAAGGCCTAGGCTCGCTGTTTGACGGAAGTGCTGGGAGAGGTAATTGGAATCACCCGGCACACAAGACTAGTGCCTCCAAGCTCAGTTCAGCGATTTCCTAGTAATTCCTGTGGTAGACTGGTGCTACATACTAAGTTCCATACGTGAGAGGGTAGCTGAACGCCTTGTCCAAAACCATCTTACTTCTGAGAGTTGAGCTCAGCCTCAGTCCCTCACAGTTCCACACTGCCTGCAGAGTGAGTTTCGCAGGTCTTCAGCAGAGACGTTTGCCAGAGGCTTCTGAGACGCAGGGTAACAATGCAGACGTGGAGGGTATCCCCAGGTGCAGTCGACTGGTAATCTTGGAACCTCCTGACTCAGAATACTGCTACCTTCTCACTGCCATAGGAATGCAGCTAGTTGACAGCTGGCTTCAAGACATGCTTCCCTGTGAGAGCTGAGGACAGGGCAGAACCCTCCCGCATGCTGCCTGACTGTAGGAGTAGCTGCTAACATCCTTATGTTAGTGGCTGGGAGAGGTTGCGGGAAAAGCATGTGTGAGCACTGGGCCTGAACTCCCGTGTATCTGAGTTGAATACAGCGATTTCCAACGGCTTTCCTCAACCAGAGTGTAGCTAGGTTCCAAATCCCATGTACGAGCGGGTAGCAGACATCTGCCTCCCATGCATACACACTTCTGAGAGTTGAGCTTATGGCCTGTACCTCCACAGCCAGCCTGCTGGTACCCTTGGCTTCTAAAAGGCCTAGGCTCGCTGTTTGACGGAAGTGCTGGGAGAGGTAATTGGAATCTCCCGTCACACAAGACGAGTGCCTCCAAGCTCAATTCACGATTTCCCAGTAATTCTTGTGGTAGACAGGTGCTACATACTAAGTTCCATATGTGAGAAGGTAGCTGAACGCCTTGTCCAAAAGCATCTTACTTCTGAGAGTTGAGCACACCCTCAGTCCCTCACACTTCCACACTGCCTGCAGAGTGAGTTTCACACGTCTTCACCAGGACGATTGCCAGAGGCTTCTGAGTACAAGTTAACAATGCAGACCTGGAGGGTATCTCCAGGTGCAGTAGAGTGGTAATCTTGGAACCTCCTGACTCAGAGTACTGCTACCTTCTCACTGCCATAGGAATGCAGCTAGTTGACAGCTGGCTTCAAGACATGCTTCCCTGTGAGAGCTGAGGACAGGGCAGAACCCTCCCGCATGCTGCCTGACTGTAGGAGTAGCTGCTAACATCCTAATGTTAGTGGCTGGGAGAGGTTGCGGGAAAAGCATGTGTGAGCACTGGGCCTGAACTCCCGTGTATCTGAGTTGAATACAGCGATTTCCAATGGCCTTCTTCAATTACAGTGTAGCTAGGTTCCAACTCCCATGTCCGAGTGGGTAGCAGACATCTGCCTCCCATGCATACACACTTTGAGAGTTGAGCTTATGGCCTGTACCTCCACATCCAGCCTGCTGGTACCCTTGGCTTCTAAAAGGCCTAGGCTCGCTGTTTGACGGAAGTGCTGGGAGAGGTAATTGGAATCACCCGGCACACAAGACTAGTGCCTCCAAGCTCAGTTCAGCGATTTCCTAGTAATTCCTGTGGTAGACTGGTGCTACATACTAAGTTCCATACGTGAGAGGGTAGCTGAACGCCTTGTCCAAATCCATCTTACTTCTGAGAGTTGAGCTCAGCCTCAGTCCCTCACAGTTCCACACTGCCTGCAGAGTGAGTTTCGCAGGTCTTCAGCAGAGACGTTTGCCAGAGGCTTCTGAGACGCAGGGTAACAATGCACACCTGCAGGGTATCCCCAGGTGCAGTCGACTGGTAATCTTGGAACCTCCTGACTCAGAATACTGCTACCTTCTCACTGCCATAGGAATGCAGCTAGTTGACAGCTAGCTGGCTTCAAGACATGCTTCCCTGAGAGAGCTGAGGACAGGGCAGAACCCTCCCGCATGCTGCCTGACTTTAGGAGTAGCTGCTAACATCCTAATGTTAGTGGCTGGGAGAGGTTGCGGGAAAAGCATGTGTGAGCACTGGGCCTGAACTCCCGTGTATCTGAGTTGAATACAGCGATTTCCAACGGCTTTCCTCAACCAGAGTGTAGCTAGGGTCCAAATCCCATGTACGAGCGGGTAGCAGACATCTGCCTCCCATGCATACACACTTCTGAGAGTTGAGCTTATGGCCTGTACCTCCACAGCCAGCCTGCTGGTACCCTTGGCTTCTAAAATGCCTAGGCTCGCTGTTTGACGGAAGTGCCTGGAGAGGTAATTGGAATCACCCGGCACACAAGACTAGTGCCTCCAAGGTCAGTTCAGCGATTTCCTAGTAATTCCTGTGGTAGACTGGTGCTACATACTAAGTTCCATACGTGAGAGGGTAGCTGAACGCCTTGTCCAAAACCATCTTACTTCTGAGAGTTGAGCTCAGCCTCAGGCCCTCACAGTTCCACACTGCCTGCAGAGTGAGTTTCGCAGGTCTTCAGCAGAGACGTTTGCCAGAGGCTTCTGAGACGCAGGGTAACAATGCACACCTGCAGGGTATCCCCAGGTGCAGAAGACTGGTAATCTTGGAACCTCCTGACTCAGAATACTGCTACCTTCTCACTGCCATAGGAATGCAGCTAGTTGACAGCTGGCTTCAAGACATGCTTCCCTGTGAGAGCTGAGGACAGGGCAGAACCCTCCCGCATGCTGCCTGACTGTAGGAGTAGCTGCTAACATCCTTATGTTAGTGGCTGGGAGAGGTTGCGGGAAAAGCATGTGTGAGCACTGGGCCTGAACTCCCGTGTATCTGAGTTGAATACAGCGATTTCCAACGGCTTTCCTCAACCAGAGTGTAGCTAGGTTCCAAATCCCATGTACGAGCGGGTAGCAGACATCTGCCTCCCATGCATACACACTTCTGAGAGTTGAGCTTATGGCCTGTACCTCCACAGCCAGCCTGCTGGTACCCTTGGCTTCTAAAAGGCCTAGGCTCGCTGTTTGACGGAAGTGCTGGGAGAGGTAATTGGAATCTCCCGGCACACAAGACGAGTGCCTCCAAGCTCAATTCACGATTTCCCAGTAATTCTTGTGGTAGACAGGTGCTACATACTAAGTTCCATATGTGAGAAGGTAGCTGAACGCCTTGTCCAAAAGCATCTTACTGCTGAGAGTTGAGCACACCCTCAGTCCATCACACTTCCACACTGCCTGCAGAGTGAGTTTCACAAGTCTTCACCAGGACGATTGCCAGAGGCTTAAGAGTACAAGTTAACAATGCAGACCTGGAGGGTATCTCCAGGTGCAGTAGAGTGGTAATCTTGGAACCTCCTGACTCAGAGTACTGCTACCTTCTCACTGCCATAGGAATGCAGCTAGTTGACAGCTGGCTTCAAGACATGCTTCCCTGTGAGAGCTGAGGACAGGGCAGAACCCTCCCGCATGCTGCCTGACTGTAGGAGTAGCTGCTAACATCCTAATGTTAGTGGCTGGGAGAGGTTGCGGGAAAAGCATGTGTGAGCACTGGGCCTGAACTCCCGTGTATCTGAGTTGAATACAGCGATTTCCAATGGCCTTCTTCAATCACAGTGTAGCTAGGTTCCAACTCCCATGTCCGAGTGGGTAGCAGACATCTGCCTCCCATGCATACACACTTTGAGAGTTGAGCTTATGGCCTGTACCTCTACATCCAGCCTGCTGGTACCCTTGGCTTCTAAAAGGCCTAGGCTCGCTGTTTGACGGAAGTGCTGGGAGAGGTAATTGGAATCACCCGGCACACAAGACTAGTGCCTCCAAGCTCAGTTCAGCGATTTCCTAGTAATTCCTGTGGTAGACTGGTGATACATACTAAGTTCCATACGTGAGAGGGTAGCTGAACGCCTTGTCCAAAACCATCTTACTTCTGAGAGTTGAGCTCAGCCTCAGTCCCTCACAGTTCCACACAGCCTGCAGAGTGAGTTTCGCAGGTCTTCAGCAGAGACGTTTGCCAGAGGGTGCTGAGACGCAGGGTAACAATGCAGACCTGGAGGTTATCCCCAGGTGCAGTCGACTGGTAATCTTGGAACCTCCTGACTCAGAATACTGCTACCTTCTCACTGCCATAGGAATGCAGCTAGTTGACAGCTGGCTTCAAGACATGCTTCCCTGTGAGAGCTGAGGACAGGGCAGAACCCTCCCGCATGCTGCCTGACTGTAGGAGTAGCTGCTAACATCCTTATGTTAGTGGCTGGGAGAGGTTGCGGGAAAAGCATGTGTGAGCACTGGGCCTGAACTCCCGTGTATCTGAGTTGAATACAGCGATTTCCAACGGCTTTCCTCAACCAGAGTGTAGCTAGGTTCCAAATCCCATGTACGAGCGGGTAGCAGACATCTGCCTCCCATGCATACACACTTCTGAGAGTTGAGCTTATGGCCTGTACCTCCACAGCCAGCCTGCTGGTACCCTTGGCTTCTAAAAGGCCTAGGCTCGCTGTTTGACGGAAGTGCTGGGAGAGGTAATTGGAATCTCCCGGCACACAAGACGAGTGCCTCCAAGCTCAATTCACGATTTCCCAGTAATTCTTGTTTTAGACAGGTGCTACATACTAAGTTCCATATGTGAGAAGGTAGCTGAACGCCTTGTCCAAAAGCATCTTACTTCTGAGAGTTGAGCACACCCTCAGTCCCTCACACTTCCACACTGCCTGCAGAGTGAGTTTCACACGTCTTCACCAGGACGATTGCCAGAGGCTTCTGAGTACAAGTTAACAATGCAGACCTGGAGGGTATCTCCAGGTGCAGTAGAGTGGTAATCTTGGAACCTCCTGACTCAGAGTACTGCTACCTACTCACTGCCATAGGAATGCAGCTAGTTGACAGCTGGCTTCAAGACATGCTTCCCTGTGAGAGCTGAGGACAGGGCAGAACCCTCCCGCATCCTGCCTGACTGTAGGAGTAGCTGCTAACATCCTAATGTTAGTGGCTGGGAGAGGTTGCGGGAAAAGCATGTGTGAGCACTGGGCCTGAACTCCCGTGTATCTGAGTTGAATACAGCGATTTCCAATGGCCTTCTTCAATCACAGTGTAGCTAGGTTCCAACTCCCATGTCCGAGTGGGTAGCAGACATCTGCCTCCCATGCATACACACTTCTGAGAGTTGAGCTTATGGCCTGTACCTCCACATCCAGCCTGCTGCTACCCTTGGCTTCTAAAAGGCCTAGGCTCGCTGTTTGACGGAAGTGCTGGGAGAGGTAATTGGAATCACCCGGCACACAAGACTAGTGCCTCCAAGCTCAGTTCAGCGATTTCCTAGTAATTCCTGTGGTAGACTGGTGCTACATACTAAGTTCCATACGTGAGAGGGTGGCTGAACGCCTTGTCCAAAACCATCTTACTTCGGAGAGTTGAGCTCAGCCTCAGTCCCTCACAGTTCCACACTGCCTGCAGAGTGAGTTTCGCAGGTCTAAGGCAGAGACGTTTGCCAGAGGGTTCTGAGACGCAGGGTAAGAATGCAGACCTGGAGGGTATCCCCAGGTGCAGTCGACTGGTAATCTTGGAACCTCCTGACTCAGAATACTGCTACCTTCTCACTGCCATAGGAATGCAGCTAGTTGACAGCTGGCTTCAAGACATGCTTCCCTGTGAGAGCTGAGGACAGGGCAGAACCCTCCCGCATGCTGCCTGACTGTAGGAGTAGCTGCTAACATCCTTATGTTAGTGGCTGGGAGAGGTTGCGGGAAAAGCATGTGTGAGCACTGGGCCTGAACTCCCGTGTATCTGAGTTGAATACAGCGATTTCCAACGGCTTTCCTCAACCAGAGTGTAGCTAGGTTCCAAATCCCATGTACGAGCGGGTAGCAGACATCTGCCTCCCATGCATACACACTTCTGAGAGTTGAGGTTATGGCCTGTACCTCCACAGCCAGCCTGCTGGTACCCTTGGCTTCTAAAAGGCCTAGGATCGCTGTTTGACGGAAGTGCTCGGAGAGGTAATTGGAATCACCCATCACACAAGACTAGTGCCTCCAAGCTCAGTTCAGCGATTTCCTAGTAATTCCTGTGGTAGACTGGTGCTACATACTAAGTTCCATACGTGAGAGGGTAGCTGAATGCCTTGTCCAAAACCATCTTACTTCTGAGAGTTGAGCTCAGCCTCAGTCCCTCACAGTTCGACACTGCCTGCAGAGTGAGTTTCGCAGGCCTTCAGCAGAGACGTTTGCCAGAGGCTTCTGCGACGCAGGGTAACAATGCAGACCTGGAGGGTATCCCCAGTTGCAGTCGACTGGTAATCTTGGAACCTCCTGACTCAGAATACTGCTACCTTCTCACTGCCATAGGAATGCAGCTAGTTGACAGCTGGCTTCAAGACATGTTTCCCTGTGAGAGCTGAGGACAGGGCAGAACCCTCCCGCATGCTGCCTGACTGTAGGAGTAGCTGCTAACATCCTTATGTTAGTGGCTGGGAGACTTTACGGGAAAAGCATGTGTGAGCACTGGGCCTGAACTCCCGTGTATCTGAGTTGAATACAGCGATTTCCAACGGCTTTCCTCAACCAGAGTGTAGCTAGGTTCCAAATCCCATGTACGAGCGGGTAGCAGACATCTGCCTCCCATGCATACACACTTCTGAGAGTTGAGCTTATGGCCTGTACCTCCACATCCAGCCTGCTGGTACTCTTGGCTTCTAAAAGGCCTTGGCTCGCTGTTTGACGGAATTGCTGGGAGAGGTAATTGGAATCACCTGGCACACAAGACTAGTGCCTCCAAGCTCAGTTCAGCGATTTCCTAGTAATTCCTGTGGTAATCTGGTGCTACATACTAAGTTCCATACGTGAGAGGGTAGCTGAACGCCTTGTCCAAAACCATCTTACTTCTGAGAGTTGAGCTCAGCCTCAGTCCCTCACAGTTCCACACTGCCTGCAGAGTGAGTTTCGCAGGTCTTCAGCAGAGACTTTTGCCAGAGGCTTCTGAGACGCAGGGTAACAATGCAGACCTGGAGGGTATCCCCAGTTGCAGTCGACTGGTAATCTTGGAACCTCCTGACTCAGAATACTGCTACCTTCTCACTGCCATAGGAATGCAGCTAGTTGACAGATGGCTTCAAGACATGCTTCCCTGTGAGAGCTGAGGACAGGGCAGAACCCTCCCGCATCCTGCCTGACTGTAGGAGTAGCTGCTAACATCATAATGTTAGTGGCTGGGAGAGGTTGCGGGAAAAGCATGTGTGAGCACTGGGCCTGAACTCCCGTGTATCTGAGTTGAATACAGCGATTTCTAATGGCCTTCTTCAATCACAGTGTAGCTAGGTTCCAACTCCCATGTCCGAGTGGGTAGCAGACATCTGCCTCCCATGCATACACACTTCTGAGAGTTGAGCTTATGTCCTGTACCTCCACATCCAGCCTGCTGTTACCCTTGGCTTCTAAAAGGCCTAGGCTCGCTGTTTGACGGAATTGCTGGGAGAGGTAATTGGAATCACCCGGCACACAAGACTAGTGCCTCCAAGCTCAGTTCAGCGATTTCCTTGTAATTCCTGTGGTAGACTGGTGCTACATACTAAGTTCCATACGTGAGAGGTTAGCTGAACGCCTTGTCCAAAACCATCTTACTTCTGAGAGTTGAGCTCAGCCTCAGTGCCTCACAGTTCCACACTGCCTGCAGAGTGAGTTTCGCAGGTCTTCAGCAGAGACGTTTGCCAGAGGCTTCTGAGACGCAGGGTAACATTGCAGACTGGAGGGTATCCCCAGGTGCAGTCGACTGGTAATCTTGGAACCTCCTGACTCAGAATACTGCTACCTTCTCACTGCCATAGGAATGCAGCTAGTTGACAGCTAGCTGGCTTCAAGACATGCCTCCCTGAGAGAGCTGAGGACAGGGCAGAACCCTCCCGCATGCTACCTGACTGTAGGAGTAGCTGCTAACATCCTAATGTTAGTGGCTGGGAGAGGTTGCGGGAAAAGCATGTGTGAGCACTGGGCCTGAACTCCCGTGTATCTGAGTTGAATACAGCGATTGCCAACGACTATCCTAAACCAGAGTGTAGCTAGGTTCCAACTCCCATGTCCGAGTGAGTAGCAGACATCTGTCTCCCATGCATACACACTTCTGAGAGTTGAGCTTATGGCCTGTACCTCCACATCCAGCCTGCTGGTACCCTTGGTTTCTAAAAGGCCTAGGCTCGCTGTTTGACGGAAGTGCTGGGAGAGGTAATTGGAATCACCCGGCACACAAGACTAGTGCCTCCAAGCTCAGTTCAGCGATTTCCTAGTAATTCCTGTGGTAGACTGGTGCTACATACTAAGTTCCATACGTGAGAGGGTAGCTGAACGCCTTGTCCAAAACCATCTTACTTCTGAGAGTTGAGCTCAGCCTCAGTCCCTCACAGTTCCACACTGCCTGCAGAGTGAGTTTCGCAGGTCTTCAGCAGAGACGTTTGCCAGAGGCTTCTGAGACGCAGGGTAACAATGCAGACCTGGAGGGTATCTCCAGGTGCAGTAGAGTGGTAATCTTGGAACCTCCTGATTCAGAGTACTGCTACATTCTCACTGCCATAGGAATGCAGCTAGTTGACAGCTGGCTTCAAGACATGCTTCCCAGTGAGAGCTGAGGACAGGGCAGAACCCTCCCGCATGCTGCCTGACTGTAGGAGTAGCTGCTAACATCCTTATGTTAGTGGCTGGGAGAGGTTGCGGGAAAAGCATGTGTGAGCACTGGGCCTGAACTCCCGTGTATCTGAGTTGAATACAGCGATTTCCAATGGCCTTCTTCAATCACAGTGTAGCTAGGTTCCAACTCCCATGTCCGAGTGGGTAGCAGACATCTGCCTCCCATGCATACACACTTCTGAGAGTTGAGCTTATGGCCTGTACCTCCACATCCAGCCTGCTGGTACCCTTGGCTTCTAAAAGGCCTAGGCTCGCTGTTTGACGGAAGTGCTGGGAGAGGTAATTGGAATCACCCGGCACACAAGACTAGTGCCTCCAAGCTCAGTTCAGCGATTTCCTAGAAATTCCTGTGGTAGACTGGTGCTTCATACTAAGTTCCATACGTGAGAGGGTAGCTGAACGCCTTGTCCAAAACCATCTTACTTCTGAGAGTTGAGATCAGCCTCAGTCCCTCACAGTTCGACACTGCCTGCAGAGTGAGTTTCGCAGGTCTTCAGCAGAGACGTTTGCCAGAGGCTTCTGAGACGCAGGGTAACAATGCAGACCTGGAGGGTATCCCCAGGTGCAGTCGACTGGTAATCTTGGAACCTCCTGACTCAGAATACTGCTACCTTCTCACTGCCATAGGAATGCAGCTAGTTGACAGCTGGCTGGCTTCAAGACATGCTTCCCTGTGAGAGCTGAGGACAGGGCAGAACCCTCCCGCATGCTGCCTGACTGTAGGAGTAGCTGCTAACATCCTTATGTTAGTGGCTGGGAGAGGTTGCGGGAAAAGCATGTGTGAGCACTGGGCCTGAACTCCCGTGTATCTGAGTTGAATACAGCGATTTCCAACGGCTTTCCTCAACCAGAGGGTAGCTAGGTTCCAAATCCCATGTACGAGCGGGTAGCAGACATCTGCCTCCCATGCATACACACTTCTGAGAGTTGAGCTTATGGCCTGTACCTCCACAGCCAGCCTGCTGGTACCCTTGGCTTCTAAAAGGCCTAGGCTCGCTGTTTGACGGAAGTGCTGGGAGAGGTAATTGGAATCTCCCGGCAGGGATCCCTGGGTGGCGCAGCCGTTTAGCGCCTGCCTTTGGCCCGGGGCGCGATCTTGGAGACCCGGGATTGAATCCCACGTCGGGCTCCCGGTGCATGGAGCCTGCTTCTTCCTCTGTCTGTGTCTCTGCCTCTCTCTCCCTCTCTGTGACTATCATAAATAAATAAAAAATTAAAAAATAAATAAAAAAAAAGGAATCTCCCTGCACACAACACGAGTGCCTCCAAGCTCAATTCACGATTTCCCAGTAATTCTTGTGGTAGACAGGTGCTACATACTAAGTTCCATATGTGAGAAGGTAGCTGAACGCCATGTCCAAAAGCATCTTATTTCTGAGAGTTGAGCACACCCTCAGTCCCTCACACTTCCACACTGCCTGCAGAGTGAGTTTCACACGTCTTCACCAGAGACGATTGCCAGAGGCTTCTGAGTACAAGTTAACAATGCAGACCTGGAGGGTATCTCCAGGTGCAGTAGAGTGGTAATCTTGGAACCTCCTGACTCAGAGTACTGCTACCTTCTCACTGCCATAGGAATGCAGCTAGTTGACAGCTGGCTTCAAGACATGCTTCCCTGTGAGAGCTGAGGACAGGGCAGAACCCTCCCGCATCCTGCCTGACTGTAGGAGTAGCTGCTAACATCCTAATGTTAGTGGCTGGGAGAGGTTGCGGGAAAAGCATGTGTGAGCACTGGGCCTGAACTCCCGTGTATCTGAGTTGAATACAGCGATTTCCAATGGCCTTCTTCAATCACAGTGTAGCTAGGTTCCAACTTCCATGTCCGAGTGTGTAGCGGACATCTGCCTCCCATGCATATACACTTCTGAGAGTTGAGCTTATGGCCTGTACCTCCACAGCCAGCCTGCTGGTACCCTTGGCTTCTAAAAGGCCTAGGCTCGCTGTTTGACGGAATTGCTGGGAGAGGTAATTGGAATCACCCGGCACACAAGACTAGTGCCTCCAAGCTCAGTTCAGCGATTTCCTAGTAATTCCTGTGGTAGCCTGGTGCTACATACTAAGTTCCATACGTGAGAGGGTAGCTGAACGCCTTGTCCAAAACCATCTTACTTCTGAGAGTTGAGCTCAGCCTCAGTCCCTCACAGTTCCACACTGCCTGCAGAGTGAGTTTCGCAGGTCTTCAGCAGAGAGGTTTGCCAGAGGCTTCTGAGACGCAGGGTAACAATGCAGACCTGGAGGGTATCCCCAGGTGCAGTCGACTGGTAATCTTGGAACCTCCTGACTCAGAATACTGCTACCTTCTCACTGCCATAGGAATGCAGCTAGTTGACAGCTAGCTGGCTTCAAGACATGCTTCCCTGAGAGATCTGAGGACAGGGCAGAACCCTCCCGCATGCTGCCTGACTCTAGGAGTAGCTGCTAACATCCTAATGTTAGTGGCTGGGAGAGGTTGCGGGAAAAGCATGTGTGAGCACTGGGCCTGAACTCCCGTGTATCTGAGTTGAATACAGCGATTTCCTACGGCTTTCCTCAACCAGAGTGTAGCTAGGTTCCAAATCCCATGTACGAGAGGGTAGCCGACATCTGCCTCCCATGCATATACACTTCTGAGAGTTGAGCTTATGGCCTGTACCTCCACATCCAGCCTGCTGGTACCCTTGGCTTCTAAAAGGCCTAGGCTCGCTGTTTGACGGAAGTGCTGGGAGAGGTAATTGGAATCTCCCGGCACACAAGACGAGTGCCTCCAAGCTCAATTCACGATTTCCCAGTAATTCTTGTGGTAGACAGTTGCTACATACTAAGTTCCATATGTGAGAAGGTAGCTGAACGCCTTGTCCAAAAGCATCTTACTTCTGAGAGTTGAGCCCACCCTCAGTCCCTCACAGTTCCACACTGCCTGCAGAGTGAGTTTCACACGTCTTCACCAGAGACGATTGCGAGAGGCTTCTGAGTACAAGTTAACAATGCAGACCTGGAGGGTATCTCCAGGTGCAGTAGAGTGGTAATCTTGGAACCTCCTGACTCAGAGTACTGCTACCTTCTCACTGCCATAGGAATGCAGCTAGTTGACAGCTGGCTTCAAGATATGCTTCCCTGTGAGAGCTGAGGACAGGGCAGAACCATTCCGCATCCTGCCTGACTGTAGGAGTAGCTGCTAACATCCTTATATTAGTGGCTGGGAGAGGTTGCGGGAAAAGCATGTGTGAGCACTGGGCCTGAACTCCTGTGTATCTGAGTTGAATACAGCGATTTCCAACGGCTTTCCTCAACCAGAGTGTAGCTAGGTTCCAAATCCCATGTACGAGCGGGTAGCAGACATCTGCCTCCCATGCATACACACTTCTGAGAGTTGAGCTTATGGCCTGTACCTCCACATCCAGCCTGCTGGTACCCTTGGCTTCTGAAAGGCCTAGGCTCGCTGTTTGACGGAAGTGCTAGGAGAGGTAATTGGAATCTCCCGGCACACAAGACGAGTGCCTCCAAGCGCAATTCACGATTTCCCAGTAATTCTTGTGGTAGACAGGTGCTACATACTAAGTTCCATATGTGAGATGGTAGCTGAACGCCTTGTACAAAAGCATCTTACTTCTGAGAGTTGAGCACACCCTCAGTCCCTCACAGTTCCACACTGCCTGCAGAGTGAATTTCACACGTCTTCACCAGAGACGATTGCCAGAGGCTTCTGAGTACAAGTTAACATGCAGACCTGGAGGGTATCTCCAGGTGCAGTAGAGTGGTAATCTTGGAACCTCCTGACAAAAAGTACTGCTACCTTCTCACGGCAACAGAAATGCAGCTAGTTGACAGCTAGCTGTCTTCAAGACATGCTTTCCTGAGAGAGATGAGGACAGGGCAGAAACCTCCCGCATCTTGCCTGACTGTAGGAGTAGCTGCTAACATCCTAATGTCAGTGGCTGGGAGAGGTTGCGGGAAAAGCATGTGTAAGCACTGGGCCTGAACGCCCGTGTATCTGAGTTGAATACAGCGATTTCCAACGGCTTTCCTCAACCAGAGTGTAGCTAGATTCCAAATCCCATGTACGAGCGGGTAGCAGACATCTGCCTCCCATGCATACACACTTCTGAGAGTTGAGCTTATGGCCTGTACCTCCACATCCAGCCTGCTGGTACCCTTGGCTTCTAAAAGGCCTAGGCTCGCTGTTTGACGGAAGTGCTGGGAGGTAATTGGAATCTCCCGGCACACAAGACGAGTGCCTCCAAGCTCAATTCACGATTTCCCAGTAATTCTTGTGGTAGACAGGTGCTACATACTAAGTTCCATATGTGAGATGGTTGCTGAACGCGTTGTCCAAAAGCATCTTACTTCTGAGAGTTGAGCACACCCTCAGTCCCTCACAGTTCCACACTGCCTGCAGAGTGAGTTTCACACGTCTTCACCAGGACGATTGCCAGAGGCTTCTGAGTACAAGTTAACAATGCAGACTTGGAGGGTATCTCCAGGTGCAGTAGAGTGGTAATCTTGGAACCTCCTGACTCAGAGTACTGCTACCTTCTCACTGCCATAGGAATGCAGCTAGTTGACAGCTGGCTTCAAGACATGCTTCCTGTGAGAGCTGAGGACAGGGCAGAACCCTCCCGCATGCTGCCTGACTGTAGGAGTACCTGCTAACATCCTAATGTTAGTGGCTGTGAGAGGTTGCGGGAAAAGCATGTGTGAGCACTGGGCCTGAACTCCCGTGTATCTGAGTTGAATACAGCGATTTCCAATGGCCTTCTTCAATCACAGTGTAGCTAGGTTCCAACTCCCATGTCCGAGTGGGTAGCAGACATCTGCCTCCCATGCCTACACACTTCTGAGAGTTGAGCTTATGGCCTGTACCTCCACATCCAGTCTGCTGGTACCCTTGGCTTCTAAAAGGCCTAGGCTCGCTGTTTGACAGAAGTGCTGGGAGAGGTAATTGGAATCACCCGGCACACAAGTCTAGTGCCTCAAAGCTCAGTTCAGCGATTTCCTAGTAATTCCTGTGGTAGACTGGTGCTACATACTAAGTTCCATACGTGAGAGGGTAGCTGAACGCCTTGTCCAAAACCATCTTACTTCTGAGAGTTGAGCTCAGCCTCAGTCCCTCACAGTTCCACACTGCCTGCAGAGTGAGTTTCGCAGGTCTTCAGCAGAGACGTTTGCCAGAGGCTTCTGAGACGCAGGGTAACAATGCAGACCTGGAGGGTATCCCCAGGTGCAGTCGACTGGTAATCTTGGAACCTCCTGACTCAGAATACTGCTACCTTCTCACTGCCATAGGAATGCAGCTAGTTGACAGCTGGCTTCAAGACATGCTTCCCTGTGAGACCTGAGGACAGGGCAGATCCCTCCCGCATGCTGCCTGACTGTAGGAGTAGCTGCTAACATCCTTATGTTAGTGGCTGGGAGAGGTTGCGGGAAAAGCATGTGTGAGCACTGGGCCTGAACTCCCGTGTATCTGAGTTGAATACAGCGATTTCCAACGCCTTTCCTCAACCAGAGTGTAGCTAGGTTCCAAATCCCATGTACGAGCGGGTAGCAGACATCTGCCGCCCATGCATACACACTTCTGAGAGTTGAGCTTATGGCCTGTACCTCCACAGCCAGCCTGCTGGTACCCTTGGCTTCTAAAAGGCCTTGGCTAGCTGTTTGATGGAAGTGCTGGGAGAGGTAATTGGAATCACCCGGCACACAAGACTAGTGCCTCCAACCTCAGTTCAGCGATTTCCTAGTAATTCCTGTGGTAGACTGGTGCTACATACTAAGTTCCATAAGTGAGTGGGTAGCTGAACGGCTTGTCCAAAACCATCTTACTTCTGAGTGTTGAGCTCAGCCTCAGTCCCTCACAGTTCGACACTGCCTGCAGAATAAGTTTCGCAGGTCTTCAGCAGAGACGTTTGCCAGAGGCTTCTGAGACGCAGGGTAACAATGCAGACCTGGAGGGTATCCCCAGGTGAAGTCGACTGGTAATCTTGGAACTTCCTGACTCAGATACTGCTACCTTCTCACTGCCATAGGAATGCAGCTAGTTGACAGCTGGCTTCAAGACATGCTTCCCTGTGAGAGCTGAGGACAAGGCAGAACCCTCCCGCATGCTGCCTGACTGTAGGAGCAGCTGCTAACATCCTTATGTTAGTGGCTGGGAGAGGTTGCGGGAAAAGCATGTGTGAGCACTGGGCCTGAACTCCCGTGTATCTGAGTTGAATACAGCGATTTCCAACGGCTTTCCTCAACCAGAGTGTAGCTAGGTTCCAAATCCCATGTACGAGCGGGTAGCAGACATCTGCCTCCCATGCATACACACTTCTGAGAGTTGAGCTTATGGCCTGTACCTCCACATCCAGCCTGCTGGTACCCTTGGCGTCTAAAAGGCCTAGGCTCGCTGTTTGACGGAAGTGCTGGGAGAGGTAATTGGAATCTCCCGGCATACAAGACGAGTGCCTCCAAGCTCAATTCACGATTTCCCAGTAATTCTTGTGGTAGACAGGTGCTACATACTAAGTTCCATATGTGAGATGGTAGCTGAACGCCTTGTCCAAAAGCATCTTACTTCTGAGAGTTGAGCCCACCCTCAGTCCCTCACAGTTCCAAACTGTCTGCAGAGTGAGTTTCACACGTCTTCACCAGAGACGATTGCCAGAGGCTTCTGAGTACAAGTTAACAATGCAGACCTGGAGGGTATCTCCAGGTGCAGTAGAGTGGTAATCTTGGAACCTCCTGACTCAGAGTACTGCTACCTTCTCACTGCCATAGGAATGCAGCTAGTTGACAGCTGGCTTCAAGACATGCTTCCCTGTGAGAGCTGAGGACAGGGCAGAACCCTCCCGCATCCTTCCTGACTGTAGGAGTAGCTGCTAACATCCTAATGTTAGTGGCTGTGAGAGGTTGCGGGAAAAGCATGTGTGAGCACTGGGCCTGAACTCCCGTGTATCTGAGTTGAATACAGCGATTTCCAATGGCCTTCTCCAATCACAGTGTAGCTAGGTTCCAACTCACATGTCCGAGTGGGTAGCAGACATCTGCCTCCCATGCATACACACCTCTGAGAGTTGAGCTTATGGCCTGTACCTCCACATCCAGCATGTTGGTACCCTTGGGTTCTAAAAGGCCTAGGCTCGCTGTTTGACGGAAGTGCAGGGAGAGGTAATTGGACTCACCCGGCACACAAGACTAGTGCCTCCAAGCTCAGTTCAGCGATTTCCTAGTAATTCCTGTGGTAGACTGGTGCTACATACTAAGTTCCATACGTGACAGGGTAGCTGAACGCCTTGTCCAAAACCATCTTACTTCTGAGAGTTGAGCTCAGCCTCAGTCCCTCACAGTTCCACACTGCCTGCAGAGTGAGTTTCGCAGGTCTTCAGCAGAGACGTTTGCCAGAGGCTTCTGAGACGCAGGGTAACAATGCAGACCTGGAGGGTATCCCCAGGTGCAGTCGACTGGTAATCTTGGAACCTCCTGACTCAGAATACTGCTACCTTCTCACTGCCATAGGAATGAAGATAGTTGACAGCTAGCTGGCTTCAAGACATGCTTCCCTGAGAGAGCTGAGGACAGGGCAGAACCCTCCCGCATGCTGCCTGACTGTAGGAGTAGCTGCTGACATCCTAATGTTAGTGGCTGGGAGAGGTTGCGGGAAAAGCATGTGTGAGCACTGGGCTGGAACTCCCGTGTATCTGAGTTGAATACAGCGATTTCCAACGGCTTTCCTCAACCAGAGTGTAGCTAGGTTCCAAATCCCATGTACGAGCGGGTAGCAGACATCTGCCTCCCATGCATACACACTTCTGAGAGTTGAGCTTATGGCCTGTACCTCCACATCCAGCCTGCTGGTAGCCTTGGCTTCTAAAAGGCCTAGGCTCGCTGTTTGACGGAAGTGCTGGGAGAGGTAATTGGAATCTCCCGGCACACAAGACGAGTGCCTTCAAGCTCAATTCACGATTTCCCAGTAATTCTTGTGGTAGACAGGTGCTACATACTAAGTTTCATATGTGAGATGGTAGCTGAACGCCTTGTCCAAAAGCATCTTACTTCTGAGAGTTGAGCCCACCCTCAGTCCCTCACAGTTCCACACTGCCTGCAGAGTGAGTTTCACACGTCTTCACCAGAGACGATTGCCAGAGGCTTCTGAGTACAAGTTAACAATGCAGACCTGGAGGGTATCTCCAGGTGCAGTAGAGTGGTAATCTTGGAACCTCCTGACTCAGAGTACTGCTACCTTCTCACTGCCATAGGAATGCAGCTAGTTGACAGCTGGCTTCAAGACATGCTTCCCTGTGAGAGCTGAGGATAGGGCAGAACCGTCCCGCATGCTGCCTGACTGTAGGAGTAGCTGCTAACATCCTTAAGTTAGTGGCTGGGAGAGGTTGCGGGAAAAGCATGTGTGAGCACTGGGACTGAACTCCCGTGTATCTGAGTTGAATACAGCGATTTCCAACGGCTTTCCTCAACCAGAGTGTAGCTAGGTTCCAAATCCCATGTACGAGCGGGTAGCAGACATCTGCCTCACATGCATACACACTTCTGAGAGTTGAGCTTATGGCCTGTACCTCCACAGCCAGCCTGCTGGTACCCTTGGCTTCTAAAAGGCCTAGGCTCGCTGTTTGATGGAAGTGCTGGGAGAGGTAATTGGAATCACCCGGCACACAAGACTAGTGCCTCCAAGCTCAGTTCAGCGATTTCCTAGTAATTCCTGTGGTAGACTGGTGCTACATACTAAGTTCCATACGTGAGACGGTAGCTGAACGCCTTGTCCAAAACCATCTTACTTCTGAGAGTTGAGCTCAGCCTCAGTCCCTCACAGTTCGACACTGCCTGCAGAGTGAGTTTCGCAGGTCTTCAGCAGAGACGTTTGCCAGAGGCTTCTGAGACGCAGGGTAACAATGCAGACCTGTAGGGTATCCCCAGTTGCAGTCGACTGGTAATCTTGGAACCTCCTGTCTCAGAATACTGCTACCTTCTCACTGCCATAGGAATGCAGCTAGTTGACAGCTGGCTTCAAGACATGCGTCCCTGTGAGAGCTGAGGACAGGGCAGAACCCTCCCGCATGCTGCCTGACTGTAGGAGCAGCTGCTAACATCCTTATGTTAGTGGCTGGGAGAGGTTGCGGGAAAAGCATGTGTGAGCACTGGGCCTGAACTCCCGTGTATCTGAGTTGAATACAGCGATTTCCAATGGACTTCTTCAATCACAGTGTAGCTAGGTTCCAACTCCCATGTCCGAGTAGGTAGCAGACATCTGCCTCCCTTGCATACACACTTCTGAGAGTTGAGCTTATGGCCTGTACCTCCACATCCAGCCTGCTGGTACCCTTGGCTTCTAAAAGGCCTAAGCTCGCTGTTTGACGGAAGTGCTGGGAGAGGTAATTGGAATCACCCGGCACACAAGACTAGTGCCTCCAAGCTCAGTTCAGCTATTTCCTAGTAATTCCTGTGGTAGACTGGTGCTACATACTAAGTTCCATACGTGAGAGGGTAGCTGAACGCCTTGTCCAAAAGCATCTTACTTCTGATTGTTGAGCACACCCTCAGTCCCTCACACTTCCACACTGCCTGCAGAGTGAGTTTCACACGTCTTCACCAGAGACGATTGCCAGAGGCTTCTCAGTACAAGTTAACAATGCAGACCTGGAGGGTATCTCCAGGTGCAGTAGAGTGGTAATCTTGGAACCTCCTGACTCAGAGTACTGCTACCTTCTCACTGCCATAGGAATGCAGCTAGTTGACAGCTGGCTTCAAGACATGCTTCCCTGTGAGAGCTGAGGACAGGGCAGAACCCTCCCGCATCCTGCCTGACTGTAGGAGTAGCTGCTAACATCCTAATGTTAGTGGCTGGGAGAGGTTGCGGGAAAAGCATGTGTGAGCACTGGGCCTGAACTCCCGTGTATATGAGTTGAATACAACGATTTCCAATGGCCGTCTTCAATCACAGTGTAGCTAGGTTCCAACTCCCATGTCCGAGTGGGTAGCAGACATCTGCCTCCCATGCATACACACTTCTGAGAGTTGAGCTTATGGCCTGTACCTCCACATCCAGCCTGCTGGTACCCTTGGCTTCTAAAAGGCCTAGGATCGCTGTTTGACGGAAGTGCTGGGAGAGGTAATTGGAATCACTCGGCACAAAAGACTAGTGCCTCGAAGCTCAATTCAGCGATTTCCTAGTAATTCCTGTGGTAGACTGGTGCTACATACTAAGTTCCATACGTGAGAGGGTAGCTGAACGCCTTGTCCAAAGCCATCTTACTTCTGAGAGTTGAGCTCAGCCTCAGTCCCTCACAGTTCCACACTCCCTGCAGAGTGAGTTTCGCAGGTCTTCAGCAGAGACGTTTGCCAGAGGCTTCTGAGACGCAGGGTAACAATGCAGACCTGGAGGGTATCCCCAGGGGCAGTCGACTGGTAATCTTGGAACCTCCTGACTCAGAATACTGCTACCTTCTCACTGCCATAGGAATGCAGCTAGTTGAGAGCTGGCTTCAAGACATGCTTCCCTGTGAGAGCTGAGGACAGGGCAGAACCCTCCCGCATGCTGCCTGACTGTAGGAGTAGGTGATAACATCCTTATGTTAGTGTCCGGGAGAGGTTGCGGGAAAAGCATGTGTGAGCACTGGGCCTGAACTCCCGTTTATCTGAGTTGAATACAGCGATTTCCAACGGCTTTCCTCAACCAGAGTGTAGCTAGGTTCCAAATCCCATGTACGAGCGGGTAGCAGACATCTGCCTCCCATGCATACACACTTCTGAGAGTTGAGCTTATGGCCTGTACCTCCACAGCCAGCCTGCTGGTACCCTTGGCTTCTAAAAGGTCTAGGCTCGCTGTTTGACGGAAGTGCTGGGAGAGGTAATTGGAATCTCCGGGCACACAAGACGAGTGCCTCCAAGCACAATTCACGATTTCCCAGTAATTCTTGTGGTAAGCAGGTGCTACATACTAAGTTCTATATGTGAGAAGGTAGCTGAACGCCTTGTCCAAAAGCATCTTACTTCTGAGAGTTGAGCCCACCCTCAGTCCCTCACACTTTCACACTGCCTGCAGAGTGAGTTTCACACGTCTTAACCAGAGACGATTGCAAGAGGCTTCTGAGTACAAGTTAACAATGCAGACCTGGAGGGTATCTCCAGGTGCAGTAGAGTGGTAATCTTGGAACCTCCTGACTCAGAGTACTGCTACCTTCTCACTGCCATAGGAATGCAGCTAGTTGACAGCTGGCTTCAAGACATGCTTCCCTGTGAGAGCTGAGGACAGGGCAGAACCCTCCCGCATCCTGCCTGACTGTAGGAGTAGCTGCTAACATCCTAATGTTAGTGGCTGGGAGAGGTTGCGGGAAAAGCATGTGTGAGCACTGGGCCTGAACTCCCGTGTATCTGAGTTGAATACAGCGATTTCCAATGGCCTTCTTCAATCACAGTGTAGCAAGGTCCAACTCCCATGTCCGAGTGGGTAGCAGACATCTGCCTCCCATGCATACACACTTCTGAGAGTTGAGCTTATGGCCTGTACCTCCACAGCTAGCCGGCTGGTACCCTTGGCTTCTAAAAGGCCTAGACTCGCTGTTTGACGGAAGTGCTGGGAGAGGTAATTGGAATCAACCGGCTCAAACGACTAGTGCCTCCAAGCTCAGTTCAGCGATTTCCTAGTAATTCCTGTGGTAGACTGGTGCTACATACTAAGTTCCATACGTGAGAGTGTAGCTGAACGCCTTGTCCAAAACCATCTTACTTCTGAGAGTTGAGCTCAGCCTCAGTCCCTCACAGTTCCACACTGCCTGCAGAGTGAGTTTCGCAGGTCTTCAGCAGAGACGTTTGCCAGAGGCTTCTGAGACGCAGGGTAACAATGCAGACCTGGAGGGTATCCCCAGGTGCAGTCGACTGGTAATCTTGGACCCTCCTGACTCAGAATACTGCTACCTTCTCACTGCCAAAGGAATGCAGCTAGTTGACAGCTAGCTGGCTTCAAGACATGCTTCCCTGAGAGAGCTGAGGACAGGGCAGAACCCTCCGGCATGCTGCCTGACTGTAGGAGTAGCTGCTAACATCCTAATGTTAGTGGCTGGGAGAGGTTGCGGGAAAAGCATGTGTGAGCACTGGGCCTGAACTCCCGTGTATCTGAGTTGAATACAGCGATTTCCAACGGCTTTCCTCAACCAGAGTGTAGCTAGGTTCCAAATCCCGTGTACGAGTGGGTAGCAGACATCTGCCTCCCATGCATACACACTTCTGAGAGTTGAGCTTATGGCCTGTACCTCCACAGCCAGCCTGCTGGTACCCTTGGCTTCTAAAAGGCCTAGGCTCGCTGTATGACGGAAGTGCTGGGAGAGATAATTTGAATCTCCCGGCACACAAGACGAGTGCCTCCAAGCTCAATTCACGATTTCCCAGTAATTCTTGTGGTAGACAGGTGCTACATACTAAGTTCCATATGTGAGATGGTAGCTGAACGCCTTGTCCAAAAGCATCTTACTTCTGAGAGTTGGGCCCACCCTCAGTCCCTCACAGTTCCACACTGCCTGCAGAGTGAGTTTCACACGTCTTCACCAGAGACGATTGCCAGAGGCTTCTGAGTAGAAGTTAACAATGCAGACCTGGAGGGTATCTCCAGGTGCAGTAGAGTGGTAATCTTGGAACCTCCTGACTCAGAGTACTGCTACCTTCTCACTGCCATAGGAATGCAGCTAGTTGACAGCTGGCTTCAAAACATGCTTCCCTGTGAGAGCTGAGGACAGGGCAGAACCCTCCCGCATGCTGCCTGACTGTAGGATTAGCTGCTAACATCCTAATGTTAGGGGCTGGGAGAGGTTGCGGGAAAAGCATGTGTGAGCACTGGGCCTGAACTCCCGTGTATCTGAGTTGAATACAGCGATTTCCAATGGCCTTCTTCAATCACAGTGTAGCTAGGTTCCAACTCCCATGTCCGAGTGGGTAGCAGACATCTGCCTCCCATGCATACACACTTCTGAGAGTTGAGCTTATGGCCTGTACCTCCACAGCCAGCCTGCTGGTACCCTTGGCTTCTAAAAGGCCTAGGCTCGCTGTTTGACGGAAGTGCTGGGAGAGGTAATTGGAATCACCCGGCACACAAGACTAGTGCCTCCAAGCTTAGTTCAGCGATTTCCTAGTAATTCCTGTGGTAGACTGGTGCTACATACTAAATTAGATACGTGAGAGGTTAGCTGAACGCCTTGTCCAAAACCATCTTACTTCTGAGATTTGAGCTCAGCCTCAGTCCCTCACAGTTCCACACTGCCTGCAGAGTGAGTTTCGCAGGTCTTCAGCATAGACGTTTGCCAGAGGCTTCTGAGACGCAGGGTAACAATGCAGACCTGGAGGGTATCCCCAGGTGCAGTCGACTGGTAATCTTGGAACCTCCTGACTCAGAATACTGCTACCTTCTCACTGCCATAAGAATGCAGCTAGTTCACAGCTGGCTTCAATACATGCTTCCCTGTGAGAGCTGAGGAAAGGGCAGAACCCTCCCGCATGCTGCCTGACTGTAGGAGTAGCTGCTAACATCCTAATGTTAGTGGCTGGGAGAGGTTGCGGGAAAAGCATGTGTGAGCACTGGGCCTGAACTCCCGTGTATCTGAGTTGAATACAGCCATTTCCAACGACTTTCCTCAACCAGAGTGTAGCTAGGTTCCAAATCCCATGTCGAGCGGGTAGCAGACATCTGCCTCCCATGCATACACACTTCTGAGAGTTGAGCTTATGGCCTGTACCTCCACAGCCAGCCTGCTGGTACCCTTGGCTTCTAAAAGGCCTAGGCTCGCTGTTTGACGGAAGTGCTGGGAGAGGTAATTGGAATCTCCCGGCACACAAGACGAGTGCCTCCAAGCTCAATTCACGATTTCCCAGTAATTCTTGTGGTAGACAGGTGCTACATACTAAGTTCCATATGTGAGAAGGTAGCTGAACGCCTTGTCCAAAAGCATCTTACTTCTGAGAGTTGAGCACACCCTCAGTCCCTCACACTTCCACACTGCCTGCAGAGTGAGTTTCACACGTCTTCACCAGAGACGATTGCCAGAGGCTTCTGAGTACAAGTTACAATGCAGACCTGGAGGGTATCTCCAGGTGCAGTAGAGTGGTAATCTTGGAACCTCCTGACTCAGAGTACTGCTACCTTCTCACTGCCATAGGAATGCAGCTAGTTGACAGCTGGCTTCAAGACATGCTTCCCTGTGAGAGCTGAGGACAGGGCAGAACCCTCCCGCATCCTGCCTGACTGTAGGAGTAGCTGCTAACATCCTTATGTTAGTGGCTGGGAGAGGTTGCGGGAAAAGCATGTGTGAGCATTGGGCCTGAACTCCCGTGTATCTGAGTTGAATAGAGCGAATTCCAATGGCCTTCTTCAATCACAGTGTAGCTAGGTTCCAACTCCCATGTCCGAGTGGGTTGCAGACATCTGCCTCGCATGCATACACACTTCTGAGAGTTGAGCTTATGGCCTGTACCTCCACATCCAGCCTGCTGGTACCCTTGGCTTCTAAAAGGCCTAGGCTCGCTGTTTGACGGAAGTGCTGGGAGAGGTAATTGGAATCACCCGGCACACAAGACTAGTGCCTCCAAGTTCACTTCAGCGATTTCCTAGTAATTACTGTGGTAGACTGGTGCTACATACTAAGTTCCATACGTGAGAGGGTAGCTGAACGCCTTGTCCAAAACCATCTTACTTCTGAGAGTTGAGCTCAGCCTCAGTCCCTCACAGTTCCACACTGCCTGCAGAGTGAGTTTCGCAGGTCTTCAGCAGAGACGTTTGCCAGAGGCTTCTGAGACGCAGGGTAACAATGCAGACCTGGAGGGTATCCCCAGGTGCAGTCGACTGGTAATATTGGAACCTCCTGACTCAGAATACTGCTACCTTCTCACTGCCATAGGAATGCAGCTAGTTGACACCTGGCTTCAAGACATGCTTCCCCGTGAGAGCTGAGGACAGGGCAGAACCCTCCCGCATGCTGCCTGACTGTAGGAGTAGCTGCTAACATCCTAATGTTAGTGGCTGGGAGAGGTTGCGGGAAAAGCATGTGTGAGCACTGGGCCTGAACTCCCGTGTATCTGAGTTGAATACAGCCATTTACAACGACTTTCCTCAACCAGAGTGTAGCTAGGTTCCAAATCCCATGTACGAGCGGATAGCAGACATCTGCCTCCCATGCATACACACTTCTGAGAGTTGAGCTTATGGCCTGTACCTCCACATCTAGCCTGCTGGTACACTTGGCTTCTAAAAGGCCTAGGCTCGTTGTTTGACGGAAGTGCTGGGAGAGGTAATTGGAATCTCCCGGCACACAAGACGAGTGCCTCCAAGCTCAATTCACGATTTCCCAGTAATTCTTGTGGTAGACAGGTGCTACCTACTAAGTTCCATATGTTAGAAGGTAGCTGAAAGCCTTGTCCAAAAGCATCTTACTTCTGAGAGTTGAGCACACCCTCAGTCCCTCACACTTCCACACTGCCTGCAGAGTGAGTTTCACACGTCTTCACCAGAGACGATTGCCGGAGGCTTCTGAGTACAAGTTACAATGCAGACCTGGAGGGTATCTGCAGGTGCAGTAGAGTGGTAATCTTGGAACCTCCTGACTCAGAGTACTGCTACCTTCTCACTGCCATAGGAATGCATCTAGTTGACAGCTGGCTTCAAGACATGCTTCCCTGTGAGAGCTGAGGACAGGGCAGAACCCTCCCGCATCCTGCCTGACTGTAGGAGTAGCTGCTAACATCCTAATGTTAGTGGCTGGGAGAGGTTGCGGGAAAAGCATGTGTGAGCACTGGGCCTGAACTCCCGTGTATCTGAGTTGAATACAGCGATTTCCAATGGCCTTCTTCAATCACAGTGTAGCTAGGTTCCAACTCCCATGTCCGAGTGTGTAGCAGACATCTGCCTCCCATGCATACACACTTCTGAGAGTTGAGCTTATGGCCTGTACCTCCACATCCAGCCTGCTGGTACCCTTGGCTTCTAAAAGGCCTAGGCTCGCTGTTTGACGGAAGTACTGGGAGAGGTAATTGGAATCACCCGGCACACAAGACTAGTGCCTCCAAGCTCAGTTCAGCGATTTCCTAGTAATTCCTGTGGTAGACTGGTGCTACATACTAAATTCCATACGTGAGAGGTTAGCTGAACGCCTTGTCCAAAACCATCTTACTTCTGAGATTTGAGCTCAGCCTCAGTCCCTCACAGTTCCACACCGCCTGCAGAGTGAGTTTCGCAGGTCTTCAGCATAGACGTTTGCCAGAGGCTTCTGAGACGCAGGGTAACAATGCAGACCTGGAGGGTATCCCCAGGTTAAGTCGACTGGTAATCTTGGAACCTCCTGACTCAGAATACTGCTACCTTCTCACTGCCATAAGAATGCAGCTAGTTCACAGCTGGCTTCAATACATGCTTCCCTGTGAGAGCTGAGGAAAGGGCAGAACCCTCCCGCATGCTGCCTGACTGTAGGAGTAGCTGCTAACATCCTAATGTTAGTGGCTGGGAGAGGTTGCGGGAAAAGCATGTGTGAGCACTGGGCCTGAACTCCCGTGTATCTGAGTTGAATACAGCCATTTCCAACGACTTTCCTCAACCAGAGTGTAGCTAGGTTCCAAATCCCATGTCGAGCGGGTAGCAGACATCTGCCTCCCATGCATACACACTTCTGAGAGTTGAGCTTATGGCCTGTACCTCCACAGCCAGCCTGCTGGTACCCTTGGCTTCTAAAAGGCCTAGGCTCGCTGTTTGACGGAAGTGCTGGGAGAGGTAATTGGAATCTCCCGGCACACAAGACGAGTGCCTCCAAGCTCAATTCACGATTTCCCAGTAATTCTTGTGGTAGACAGGTGCTACATACTAAGTTCCATATGTGAGAAGGTAGCTGAACGCCTTGTCCAAAAGCATCTTACTTCTGAGAGTTGAGCACACCCTCAGTCCCTCACACTTCAACACTGCCTGCAGAGTGAGTTTCACACGTCTTCACCAGAGACGATTGCCAGAGGCTTCTGAGTACAAGTTAACAATGCAGACCTGGAGGGTATCTCCAGGTGCAGTAGAGTGGTAATCTTGGAACCTCCTGACTCAGAGTACTGCTACCTTCTCACTGCCATAGGAATGCAGCTAGTTGACAGCTGGCTTCAAGACATGCTTCCCTGTGAGAGCTGAGGACAGGGCAGAACCCTCCCGCATCCTGCCTGACTGTAGGAGTAGCTGCTAACATCCTAATGTTAGTGGCTGGGAGAGGTTGCGGGAAAAGCATGTGTGAGGACTGGGCCTGAACTCCCGTGTATCTGAGTTGAATACAGCGATTTCCAATGGCCTTCTTCAATCACAGTGTAGCTAAGTTCCAACTCCCATGTCCGAGTGGGTAGCAGACATCTGCCTCCCATGCATACACACTTCTGAGAGTTGAGCTTATGGCCTGTACCTCCACATCCAGCCTGCTGGTACCCTTGGCTTCTAAAAGGCCTAGGCTCGCTGTTTGACGGAAGTGCTGGGAGAGGTAATTGGAATCACCCGGCACACATGACGAGTGCCTCCAAGCTCAGTTCAGCGATTTCCTAGTAATTCCTGTGGTAGACTGGTGCTACATACTAAGTTCCATACGTGAGAGGGTAGCTGAACGCCTTGTCCAAAACCATCTTACTTCTGAGAGTTGAGCTCAGCCTCAGTCCCTCACAGTTCTACACTGCCTGCAGAGTGAGTTTCGCAGGTCTTCAGCAGAGACGTTTGCCAGAGGCTTCTGAGACGCAGGGAAACAATGCAGACCTGGAGGGTATCCCCAGGTGCAGTCGACTGGTAATCTTGGAACCTCCTGACTCAGAATACTGCTACCTTCTCACTGCCAAAGGAATGCAGCTAGTTGACAGCTAGCTGGCTTCAAGACATGCTTCCCTGAGAGAGCTGAGGACAGGGCAGAACCCTCCGGCATGCTGCCTGACTGTAGGAGTAGCTGCTAACATCCTAATGTTAGTGGCTGGGAGAGGTTGCGGGAAAAGCATGTGTGAGCACTGGGCCTGAACTCCCGTGTATCTGAGTTGAATACAGCGATTTCCAACGGCTTTCCTCAACCAGAGTGTAGCTAGGTTCCAAATCCCGTGTACGAGGGGGTAGCAGACATCTGCCTCCCATGCATACACACTTCTGAGAGTTGAGCTTATGGCCTGTACCTCCACAGCCAGCCTGCTGGTACCCTTGGCTTCTAAAAGGCCTAGGCTCGCTGTATGACGGAAGTGCTGGGAGAGATAATTTGAATCTCCCGGCACACAAGACGAGTGCCTCCAAGCTCAATTCACGATTTCCCAGTAATTCTTGTGGTAGACAGGTGCTACATACTAAGTTCCATATGTGAGATGGTAGCTGAACGCCTTGTCCAAAAGCATCTTACTTCTGAGAGTTGGGCCCACCCTCAGTCCCTCACAGTTCCACACTGCCTGCAGAGTGAGTTTCACACGTCTTCACCAGAGACGATTGCCAGAGGCTTCTGAGTAGAAGTTAACAATGCAGACCTGGAGGGTATCTCCAGGTGCAGTAGAGTGGTAATCTTGGAACCTCCTGACTCAGAGTACTGCTACCTTCTCACTGCCATAGGAATGCAGCTAGTTGACAGCTGGCTTCAAAACATGCTTCCCTGTGAGAGCTGAGGACAGGGCAGAACCCTCCCGCATGCTGCCTGACTGTAGGATTAGCTGCTAACATCCTAATGTTAGTGGCTGGGAGAGGTTGCGGGAAAAGCATGTGTGAGCACTGGGCCTGAACTCCCGTGTATCTGAGTTGAATACAGCGATTTCCAATGGCCTTCTTCAATCACAGTGTAGCTAGGTTCCAACTCCCATGTCCGAGTGGGTAGCAGACATCTGCCTCCCATGCATACACACTTCTGAGAGTTGAGCTTATGGCCTGTACCTCCACAGCCAGCCTGCTGGTACCCTTGGCTTCTAAAAGGCCTGGGCTCGCTGCTTGACGGAAGTGCTGGG
This sequence comes from Canis aureus, assembly GCF_053574225.1. Classification (NCBI taxonomy): domain Eukaryota; kingdom Metazoa; phylum Chordata; class Mammalia; order Carnivora; family Canidae; genus Canis; species Canis aureus. The sequence goes on along the minus strand of NC_135638.1, from coordinate 45,584,203 downwards.
AGAGGTAATTGGAATCACCCGGCACACAAGACTAGTGCCTCCAAGCTCAGTTCAGCGATTTCCTAGTAATTCCTGTGGTAGACTGGTGCTACATACTAAATTCCATACGTGAGAGGTTAGCTGAACGCCTTGTCCAAAACCATCTTACTTCTGAGATTTGAGCTCAGCCTCAGTCCCTCACAGTTCCACACTGCCTGCAGAGTGAGTTTCGCAGGTCTTCAGCATAGACGTTTGCCAGAGGCTTCTGAGACGCAGGGAAACAATGCAGACCTGGAGGGTATCCCCAGGTGCAGTCGACTGGTAATCTTGGAACCTCCTGACTCAGAATACTGCTACCTTCTCACTGCCATAAGAATGCAGCTAGTTCACAGCTGGCTTCAATACATGCTTCCCTGTGAGAGCTGAGGAAAGGGCAGAACCCTCCCGCATGCTGCCTCACTGTAGGAGTAGCTGCTAACATCCTAATGTTAGTGGCTGGGAGAGGTTGCGGGAAAAGCATGTGTGAGCACTGGGCCTGAACTCCCGTGTATCTGAGTTGAATACAGCCATTTCCAACGACTTTCCTCAACCAGAGTGTAGCTAGGTTCCAAATCCCATGTCGAGCGGGTAGCAGACATCTGCCTCCCATGCATACACACTTCTGAGAGTTGAGCTTATGGCCTGTACCTCCACAGCCAGCCTGCTGGTACCCTTGGCTTCTAAAAGGCCTAGGCTCGCTGTTTGACGGAAGTGCTGGGAGAGGTAATTGGAATCTCCCGGCACACAAGACGAGTGCCTCCAAGCTCAATTCACGATTTCCCAGTAATTCTTGTGGTAGACAGGTGCTACATACTAAGTTCCATATGTGAGAAGGTAGCTGAACGCCTTGTCCAAAAGCATCTTACTTCTGAGAGTTGAGCACACCCTCAGTCCCTCACACTTCCACACTGCCTGCAGAGTGAGTTTCACACGTCTTCACCAGAGACGATTGCCAGAGGCTTCTGAGTACAAGTTACAATGCAGACCTGGAGGGTATCTCCAGGTGCAGTAGAGTGGTAATCTTGGAACCTCCTGACTCAGAGTACTGCTACCTTCTCACTGCCATAGGAATGCAGCTAGTTGACAGCTGGCTTCAAGACATGCTTCCCTGTGAGAGCTGAGGACAGGGCAGAACCCTCCCGCATCCTGCCTGACTGTAGGAGTAGCTGCTAACATCCTAATGTTAGTGGCTGGGAGAGGTTGCGGGAAAAGCATGTGTGAGCACTGGGCCTGAACTCCCGTGTATCTGAGTTGAATAGAGCGATTTCCAATGGCCTTCTTCAATCACAGTGTAGCTAGGTTCCAACTCCCATGTCCGAGTGGGTAGCAGACATCTGCCTCCCATGCATACACACTTCTGAGAGTTGAGCTTATGGCCTGTACCTCCACAGCTAGCCTGCTGGTACCCTTGGCTTCTAAAAGGCCTAGACTCGCTGTTTGAGGGAAGTGCTGGGAGAGGTAATTGGAATCAACCGGCACAAACGACTAGTGCCTCCAAGCTCAGTTCAGCGATTTCCTAGTAATTCCTGTGGTAGACTGGTGCTACATACTAAGTTCCTTACGTGAGAGGGTAGCTGAAAGCCTTGTCCAAAACCATCTTACTTCTGAGAGTTGAGCTCAGCCTCAGTCCCTCACAGTTCCACACTGCCTGCAGAGTGAGTTTCGCAGGTCTTCAGCAGAGACGTTTGCCAGAGGCTTCTGACACGCAGGGTAACAATGCAGACCTGGAGGGTATCCCCAGGTGCAGTCGACTGGTAATCTTGGAACCTCCTGACTCAGAATACTGCTACCTTCTCACTGCCATAGGAATGCAGCTAGTTGACAGCTGGCTTCAAGACATGCTTCCCTGTGAGAGCTGAGGACAGGGCAGAACCCTCCCGCATGCTGCCTGACTGTAGGAGTAGCTGCTAACATCCTTATGTTAGTGGCTGGGAGAGGTTGCGGGAAAAGCATGTGTGAGCACTGGGCCTGAACTCCCGTGTATCTGAGTTGAATACAGCGATTTCCAACGGCTTTCCTCAACCAGAGTGTAGCTAGGTTCCAAATCCCATGTATGAGCGGGTAGCAGACATCTGCCTCCCATGCACACACACTTCTGAGAGTTGAGCTTATGGCCTGTACCTCCACAGCCAGCCTGCTGGTACCCTTGGCTTCTAAAAGGCCTAGGCTCGCTGTTTGACGGAAGTGCTGGGAGAGGTAATTGGAATCTCCCGGCACACAAGACGAGTGCCTCCAAGCTCAATTCACGATTTCCCAATAATTCTTGTGGTAGACAGGTGCTACATACTAAGTTCCATATGTGAGATGGTAGCTGAACGCCTTGTCCAAAAGCATCTTACTTCTGAGATTTGAGCCCACCCTCAGTCCCTAACAGTTCCACACTGCCTGCAGAGTGAGTTTCACACGTCTTCACCAGAGACGATTGCCAGAGGCTTCTGAGTACAAGTTAACAATGCAGACCTGTAGAGTATCTCCAGGTGCAGTAGAGTGGTAATCATGGAACCTCCTGACTCAGAGTACTGCTACCTTCTCATTGCCATAGGAATGCAGCTAGTTGACAGCTGGCTTCAAGACATGCTTCCCTGTGAGAGCTGAGGACAGGGCAGAACCCTTCCGCATCCTGTCTGACTGTAGGAGTAGCTGCTAACATCCTTATGTTAGTGGCTGGGAGAGGTTGCGGGAAAAGCATGTGTGAGCACTGGGCCTGAACTCCCGTGTATCTGAGTTGAATACAGCGATTTCCAATGGCCTTCTTCAATCACAGTGTAGCTAGGTTCCAACACCCATGTCCGAGTGGGTAGCAAACATCTGCCTCCCATGCATACACACTTCTGAGAGTTGAGCTTATGGCCTGTACCTCCACATCCAGCCTGCTGGTACCCTTGGCTTGTAAAAGGCCTAGGCTCGCTGTTTGACGGAAGTGCTGGGAGAGGTAATTGGAATCTCCTGGCACACAAGACGAGTGCCTCCAAGCTCAATTCACGATTTCCCAGTAATTCTTGTGGTAGACAGGTGCTACATACTAAGTTCCATATGTGAGAAGGTAGCTGAACGCCTTGTCCAAAAGCATCTTACTTCTGAGAGTTGAGCACACCCTCAGTCCCTCACACTTCCACACTGCCTGCAGAGTGAGTTTCACACGTCTTCACCAGGACGATTGCCAGAGGCTTCTGAGTACAAGTTAACAATGCAGACCTGGAGGGTATCTCCAGGTGCAGTAGAGTGGTAATCTTGGAACCTCCTGACTCAGAGTACTGCTACCTTCTCACTGCCATAGAAATGCAGCTAGTTGACAGCTGGCTTCGAGACATGCTTCCCTGTGAGAGCTGAGGACAGGGCAGAACCCTCCCGCATCCTGCCTGACTGTAGGAGTAGCTGCTAACATCCTAATGTTAGTGGCTGGGAGAGGTTGCGGGAAAAGCATGTGTGAGGACTGGGCCTGAACTCCCGTGTATCTGAGTTGAATACAGCGATTTCCAATGGCCTTCTTCAATCACAGTGTAGCTAGTTTCCAACTCCCATGTCCGAGTGGGTAGCAGACATCTGCCTCCCATGCATAAACACTTCTGAGAGTTGAGCTTATGGCCTGTACCTCCACATCCAGCCTGCTGGTACCCTTGGCTTCTAAAAGGCCTAGGCTCGCTGTTTGACGGAAGTGCTGGGAGAGGTAATTGGAATCACCCGGCACACAAGACTAGTGCCTCCAAGCTCAGTTCAGCGATTTCCTAGTAATTCCTGTGGTAGACTGGTGCTACATACTAAGTTCCATACGTGAGAGGGTAGCTGAACGCCTTGTCCAAAACCATCTTACTTCTGAGAGTTGAGCTCAGCCTCAGTCCCTCACAGTTCCACACTGCCTGCAGAGTGAGTTTCGCAGGTGTTCAGCAGAGACGTTTGCCAGAGGCTTCTGACATGCAGGGTAACAATGCAGACCTGGAGGGTATCGCCAGGTGCAGTCGACTGGTAATCTTGGAACCTCCTGACTCAGAATACTGCTACCTTCTCACTGCCATAGGAATGGAGCTAGTTGACAGCTGGCTTCAAGACATGCTTCCCTGTGAGAGCTGAGGACAGGGCAGAACCCTCCCGCATGCTGCCTGACTGTAGGAGTAGCTGCTAACATCCTTATGTTAGTGGCTGGGAGAGGTTGCGGGAAAAGCATGTGTGAGCACTGGGCCTGAACTCCCGTGTATCTGAGTTGAATACAGCGATTTCCAACGGCTTTCCTCAACCAGAGTGTAGCTAGGTTCCAAATCCCATGTACGAGCGGGTAGCAGACATCTGCCTCCCATGCATACACACTTCTGAGAGTTGAGCTTATGGCCTGTACCTCCACAGCCAGCCTGCTGGTACCCTTGGCTTGTAAAAGGCCTAGGCTCGCTGTTTGACGGAAGTGCTGGGAGAGGTAATTGGAATCTCCCGGCACACAAGACGAGTGCCTCCAAGCTCAATTCACGATTTCCCAGTAATTCTTGTGGTAGACAGGTGCTACATACTAAGTTCCATATGTGAGATGGTAGCTGAACGCCTTGTCCAAAAGCATCTTACTTCTGAGATTTGAGCCCACCCTCAGTCCCTCACAGTTCCACACTGCCTGCAGAGTGAGTTTCACACGTCTTCACCAGAGACGATTGCCAGAGGCTTCTGAGTACAAGTTAACAATGCAGACCTGTAGGGTATCTCCAGGTGCAGTAGAGTGGTAATCATGGAACCTCCTGACTCAGAGTACTGCTACCTTCTGATTGCCATAGGAATGCAGCTAGTTGAGAGCTGGCTTCAAGACATGCTTCCCTGTGAGAGCTGAGGACAGGGCAGAACCCTTCCGCATCCTGTCTGACTGTAGGAGTAGCTGCTAACATCCTTATGTTAGTGGCTGGGAGAGGTTGCGGGAAAAGCATGTGTGAGCACTGGGCCTGAACTCCCGTGTATCTGAGTTGAATACAGCGATTTCCAATGGCCTTCTTCAATCACAGTGTAGCTAGGTTCCAACTCCCATGTCCGAGTGGGTAGCAGACATCTGCCTCCCATGCATACACACTTCTGAGAGTTGAGCTTATGGCCTGTACCTCCACAGCCAGCCTGCTGGTACCCTTGGCTTCTAAAAGGCCTAGGCTCGCTGTTTGACGGAAGTGCTGGGAGAGGTAATTGGAATCTCCTGGCACACAAGACGAGTGCCTCCAAGCTCAATTCATGATTTCCCAGTAATTCTTGTGGTAGACAGGTGCTACATACTAAGTTCCATATGTGAGAAGGTAGCTGAACGCCTTGTCCAAAAGGATCTTACTTCTGAGAGTTGAGCACACCCTCAGTCCCTCACACTTCCACACTGCCTGCAGAGTGAGTTTCACACGTCTTCACCAGGACGATTGCCAGAGGCTTCTGAATACAAGTTAACAATGCAGACCTGGAGGGTATCTCCAGGTGCAGTGGAGTGGTAATCTTGGAACCTCCTGACTCAGAGTACTGCTACCTTCTCACTGCCATAGAAATGCAGCTAGTTGACAGCTGGCTTCGAGACATGCTTCCCTGTGAGAGCTGAGGACAGGGCAGAACCCTCCCGCATCCTGCCTGACTGTAGGAGTAGCTGCTAACATCCTAATGTTAGTGGCTGGGAGAGGTTGCGGGAAAAGCATGTGTGAGCACTGGGCCTGGACTCCCGTGTATCTGAGTTGAATACAGCGATTTCCAATGGCCTTCTTCAATCACAGTGTAGCTGGTTTCCAACTCCTATGTCCGAGTGGGTAGCAGACATCTGCCTCCCATGCATACACACTTCTGAGAGTTGAGCTTATGGCCTGTACCTCCACATCCACCCTGCTGGTACCCTTGGCTTCTAAAAGGCCTAGGCTCACTGTTTGGGGGAAGTGCTGGGAGAGGTAATTGGAATCACCCGGCACACAAGACTAGTGCCTCCAAGCTCAGTTCAGCGATTTCCTAGTAATTCCTGTGGTAGACTGGTGCTACATACTAAGTTCCATACGTGAGAGGGTAGCTGAACGCCTTGTCCAAAACCATCTTACTTCTGAGAGTTGAGCTCAGCCTCAGTCCCTCACAGTTCCACACTGCCTGCAGAGTGAGTTTCGCAGGTCTTCAGCAGAGACGTTTGCCAGAGGCTTCTGAGACGCAGGGTAACAATGCAGACCTGGAGGGTATCCCCAGGTAGAGTCGACTGGTAATCTTGGAACCTCCGGACCCAGAATACTGCTACCTTCTCACTGCCATAGGAATGCAGCTAGTTGACAGCTGGCTTCAAGACATGCTTCCCTGTGAGAGCTGAGGACAGGGCAGAACCCTCCCGCATGCTGCCTGACTGTAGGAGTAGCTGCTAACATCCTTATGTTAGTGGCTGGGAGAGGTTGCGGGAAAAGCATGTGTGAGCACTGGGCCTGAACTCCCGTGTATCTGAGTTGAATACAGCGATTTCCAACGGCTTTCCTCAACCAGAGTGTAGCTAGGTTCCAAATCCCATGAACCAGCGGGTAGCAGACATCTGCCTCCCATGCATACACACTTCTGAGAGTTGAGGTTATGGCCTGTACCTCCACAGCCAGCCTGCTGGTACCCTTGGCTTCTAAAAGGCCTAGGCTCGCTGTTTGACGGAAGTGCTGGGAGAGGTAATTGGAATCTCCCGGCACACAAGACGAGTGCCTCCAAGCTCAATTAACGATTTCCCAGTAATTCTCGTGGTAGACAGGTGCTACATACTAAGTTCCATATGTGAGAAGGTAGCTGAACGCCTTGTCCAAAAGCATCTTACTTCTGAGAGTTGAGAACACCCTCACTCCCTCACACTTCCACACTGCCTGCAGAGTGAGTTTCACACGTCTTCACCAGGACGATTGCCAGAGGCTTCTGAGTACAAGTTAACAATGCAGACCTGGAGGGTATCTCCAGGTGCAGTAGAGTGGTAATCTTGGAAACTCCTGACTCAGAGTACTGCTACCTTCTCACTGCCATAGGAATGCAGCTAGTTGACAGCTGGCTTCAAGACATGCTTCCCTGTGAGAGCTGACGACAGGGCAGAACCCTCCCGCATCCTGCCTGACTGTAGTAGTAGCTGCTAACATCCTTATGTTAGTGGTTGGGAGAGGTTGCGGGAAAAGCATGTGTGAGCACTGGGCCTGAACTCCCGTGTATCTGAGTTGAATACAGCGATTTCCAACGGCTTTCCTCAACCAGAGTGTAGCTAGGTTCCAAATCCCATGTCCGAGTGGGTAGCAGACATCTGCCTCCCATGCATACACACTTCTGAGAGTTGAGCTTATGGCCTGTACCTCCACAGCCAGCCTGCTGGTACCCTTGGCTTCTAAAAGGCCTAGGCTCGCTGTTTGACGCAAGTGCTGGGAGAGGTAATTGGAATCACACGGCACACAAGACTAGTGCCTCCAAGCTCAGTTCAGCGATTTCCTAGTAATTCCTGTGGTAGACTGGTGCTACATACTAAGTTCCATACGTGAGAGGGTAGCTGAACGCCTTGTCCAAAACCATCTTACTTCTGAGAGTTGAGCTCAGCCTCAGTCCCTCACAGTTCCACACTGCCTGCAGAGTGAGTTTCACAGGTCTTCAGCAGAGACGTTTGCCAGAGGCTTCTGAGACGCAGGGTAACAATGCAGACCTGGAGGGTATCCCCAGGTGCAGTCGACTGGTAATCTTGGAACCTCCTGACTCAGAATACTGCTACCTTCTCACTGCCATAGGAATGCAGCTAGTTGACAGCTGGCTTCAAGACATGCTTCCCTGTGAGAGCTGAGGACAGGGCAGAACCCTCCCGCATGCTGCCTGACTGTAGGAGTAGCTGCTAACATCCTTATGTTAGTGGCTGTGAGAGGTTGCGGGAAAAGCATGTGTGAGCACTGGGCCTGAACTCCCGTGTATCTGAGTTGAATACAGCGATTTCCAACGGCTTTCCTCAACCACAGTGTAGCTAGGTTCCAAATCCCATGTCCGAGCGGGTAACAGACATCTGCCTCCCATGCATACACACTTCTGAGAGTTGAGCTTATGGTCTGTACCTCCACAGCCAGCCTGCTGGTACCCTTGGCTTCTAAAAGGCCTAGGCTCGCTGTTTGACGGAAGTGCTGGGAGAGGTAATTGGAATCTCCCGGCACACAAGACGAGTGCCTCCAAGCTCAATTCACGATTTCCCAGTAATTCTTGTGGTAGACAGGTGCTACATACTAAGTTCCATATGTGAGAAGGTAGCTGAACGCCATGTCCAAAAGCATCTTACTTCTGAGAGTTGAGCACACCCTCAGTCCCTCACACTTCCTCACTGCCTGCAGAGTGAGTTTCACACGTCTTCACCAGGACGATTGCCAGAGGCTTCTGAGTACAAGTTAACAATGCAGACCTGGAGGGTATCTCCAGGTGCAGTAGAGTGGTAATCTTGGAACCTCCTGTCTCAGAGTACTGCTACCTTCTCACTGCCATAGGAATGCAGCTAGTTGACAGCTGACTTCAAGACATGCTTCCCTGTGAGAGCTGAGGACAGGGCAGAACCCTCCCGCATCCTGCCTGACTGTAGGAGTAGCTGCTAACATCCTAATGTTAGTGGCTGGGAGAGGTTGCGGGAAAAGCATGTGTGAGCACTGGGCCTGAACTCCCGTGTATCTGAGTTGAATACAGCGATTTCCAATGGCCTTCTTCAATCACAGTGTTGCAAGTTCCAACTCCCATGTCCGAGTGGGTAGCAGACATCTGCCTCCCATGCATACACACTTCTGAGAGCTGAGCTTATGGCCTGTACCTCCACAGGCAGCCTGCTGGTACCCTTGGCTTCTAAAAGGCCTAGGCTCGCTGTTTGACGGAAGTGCTGGGAGAGGTAATTGGAATCACCCGGCACACAAGACTAGTGCCTCCAAGCTCAGTTCAGCGATTTCCTAGTAATTCCGGTGGTAGACTGGTGCTACATACTAAGTTCCATACGTGAGAGGGTAGCTGAACGCCTCGTCCAAAACCATCTTACTTCTGAGTGTTGAGCTCAGCCTCAGTCCCTCACAGTTCCACACTGCCTGCAGAGTTAGTTTCGCAGGTCTTCAGCAGAGACGTTTGCCAGAGGCTTCTGACACGCAGGGTAACAATGCAGACCTGGAGGGTATCCCCAGGTGCAGTCGACTGGTAATCTTGGAACCTCCTGACTCAGAATACTGCTACCTTCTCACTGCCATAGGAATGCAGCTAGTTGACAGCTGGCTTCAAGACATGCTTCCCTGTGAGAGCTGAGGACAGGGCAGAACCCTCCCGCATGCTGCCTGACTGTAGGAGTAGCTGCTAACATCCTTATGTTAGTGGCTGGGAGAGGTTGCGGGAAAAGCATGTGTGAGCACTGGGCCTGAACTCCCGTGTATCTGAGTTGAATACAGCGATTTCCAATGGCCTTCTTCAATCACAGTGTAGCTATGTTCCACCTCCCATGTCCGAGTGGGTAGCAGACATCTGCCTCCCATGCATACACACTTCTGAGAGTTGAGCTTATGGCCTGTACCTCCACATCCAGCCTGCTGGTACCCTTGGCTTCTAAAAGGCCTAGGCTCGCTGTTTGACGGAAGTGCTGGGAGAGGTAATTGGAATCACCCGGCACACAAGACTAGTGCCTCCAAGCTCAGTTCAGCGATTTCCTAGTAATTCCTGTGGTAGACTGGTGCTACATACTAAGTTCCATACGTGAGAGGGTAGCTGAACGCCTTGTCCAAAACCATCTTACTTCTGAGTCTTGAGCTCAGCCTCAGTCCCTCACAGTTCCACACTGCCTGCAGAGTGAGTTTCGCAGGTCTTCAGCAGAGACGTTTGCCAGAGGCTTCTGAGACGCAGGGTAACAATGCAGACCTGGAGGGTATCCCCAGGTGCAGTCGACTGGTAATCTTGGAACCTCTTGACTCAGAATACTGCTACCTTCTCACTGCCATAGGAATGCAGCTAGTTCACAGCTGGCTTCAAGACATGCTTCCCTGTGAGAGCTGAGGACAGGGCAGAACCCTCCCGCATGCTGCCTGACTGTAGGAGTAGCTGCTAACATCCTTATGTTAGTGGCTGGGAGAGGTTGCGGGAAAAGCATGTATGAGCACTGGGCCTGAACTCCCGTGTATCTGAGTTGAATACAGCGATTTCCAACGGCTTTCCTCAACCAGAGTGTAGCTAGGTTCCAAATCCCATGTACGAGCGGGTAGCAGATATCTGCCTCCCGAGCATACACACTTCTGAGAGTTGAGCTTATGGCCTGTACCTCCACATCCACCCTGCTGGTACACTTGGCTTCTAAAAGGCCTAGGCTCACTGTTTGGGGGAAGTGCTGGGAGAGGTAATTGGAATCACCCGGCACACAAGACTAGTGCCTCCAAGCTCAGTTCAGCGATTTCCTAGTAATTCCGTTGGTAGACTGGTGCTACATACTAAGTTCCATACGTGAGAGGGTAGCTGAACGCCTTGTCCAAAACCATCTTACTTCTGAGAGTTGAGCTCAGCCTCAGTCCCTCACAGTTCCACACTGCCTGCAGAGTGAGTTTCGCAGGTCTTCAGCAGAGACGTTTGCCAGAGGCTTCTGAGACGCAGGGTAACAATGCAGACCTGGAGGGTATCCCCAGGTGCAGTCGACTGGTAATCTTGGAACCTCCTGACTCAGAATACTGCTACCTTCTCACTGCCATAGGAATGAAGCTAGTTGACAGCTGGCTTCAAGACATGCTTCCCTGTGAGAGCTGAGGACATGGCAGAACCCTCCCGCATGCTGCCTGACTGTAGGAGTAGCTGCTAACATCCTTATGTTAGTGGCTGGGAGAGGTTGCGGGAAAAGCATGTGTGAGCACTGGGCCTGAACTCCCGTGTACCTGAGTTGAATACAGCGATTTCCAACGGCTTTCCTCAACCAGAGTGTAGCTAGGTTCCAAATCCCATGTACGAGCGGGTAGCAGACATCTGCCTCCCATGCATACACACTTCTGAGAGCTGAGCTTATGGCCTGTACCTCCACAGCCAGCCTGCTGGTACCCTTGGCTTCTAAAAGGCCTAGGCTCGCTGTTTGAGGGAAGTGCTGGGAGAGGTAATTGGAATCACCCGGCACACAAGACTAGTGCCTCCAAACTCAGTTCAGCGATTTCCTAGTAATTCCGGTGGTAGACTGGTGCTACATACTAAGTTCCATACGTGAGAGGGTAGCTGAACGCCTTGTCCAAAACCATCTTACTTCTGAGAGTTGAGTTCAGCCTCAGTCCCTCACAGTACCACACTGCCTGCAGAGTGAGTTTCGCAGGTCTTCAGCAGAGACGTTTGCCAGAGGCTTCTGAGACGCAGGGTAACAATGCAGACCTGGAGGGTATCCCCAGGTGCAGTCGACTGGAAATCTTGGAACCTCCTGACTCAGAATACTGCTACCTTCTCACTGCCATAGGAATGCAGCTAGTTGACAGCTGGCTTCAAGACATGCTTCCCTGTGAGAGCTGAGGACAGGGCAGAACCCTCCCGCATGCTGCCTGACTGTAGGAGTAGCTGCTAACATCCTTATGTTAGTGGCTGGGAGAGTTTGCGGGAAAAGCATGTGTGAGCACTGGGCCTGAACTCCCGTGTACCTGAGTTGAATACAGCGATTTCCAACGCCTTTCCTCAACCAGAGTGTAGATACGTTCCAAATCCCATGTACGAGCGGGTAGCAGACATCTGCCTCGCATGCATACACACTTCTGAGAGTTGAGCTTATGGCCTGTACCTCCACATCCAGCCTGCTGGTACCCTTGGCTTCTAAAAGGCCTAGGCTCGCTGTTTGGCGGAAGTGCTGGGAGAGGTAATTGGAATCACCCAGCACACAAGACTAGTGCCTCCAAGCTCAGTTCAGCGATTTCCTAGTAATTCCTGTGGTAGACTGGTGCTACATACTAAGTTCCATACGTGAGAGGGTAGCAGAACGCCTTGTCCAAAACCATCTTACTTCTGAGAGTTGAGCTCAGCCTCAGTCCCTCACAGTTCCACACTGCCTGCAGAGTGAGTTTCGCAGGTCTTCAGCAGAGACGTTTGCCAGAGGCTTCTGAGACGCAGGGTAACAATGCAGACCTGGAGGGTATCCCCAGGTGCAGTCGACTGGTAATCTTGGAACCTCCTGACTCAGAATACTGCTACCTTCTCACTGCCATAGGAATGCAGCTAGTTGACAGCTGGCTTCAAGACATGCTTCCCTGTGAGAGCTGAGGACAGGGCAGAACCCTCCCGCATGCTGCCTGACTGTAGGAGTAGCTGCTAACATCCTTATGTTAGTGGCTGGGAGAGGTTGCGGGAAAAGCATGTGTGAGCACTGGGCCTGAACTCCCGTGTATCTGAGTTGAATACAGCGATTTCCAACGGCTTTCCTCAACCAGAGTGTAGCTAGGTTCCAAATCCCATGAACGAGCGGGTAGCATACATCTGCCTCCCATGCATACACACTTCTGAGAGTTGAGGTTATGGCCTGTACCTCCACAGCCAGCCTGCTGGTACCCTTGGCTTCTAAAAGGCCTAGGCTCGCTGTTTGACGGAAGTGCTGGGAGAGGTAATTGGAATCTCCCGGCACACAAGACGAGTGCCTCCAAGCTCAATTAACGATTTCACAGTAATTCTCGTGGTAGACAGGTGCTACATACTAAGTTCCATATGTGAGAAGGTAGCTGAACGCCTTGTCCAAAAGCATCTTACTTCTGAGAGTTGAGAACACCCTCAGTCCCTCACACTTCCACACTGCCTGCAGAGTGAGTTTCACACGTCTTCACCAGGACGATTGCCAGAGGCTTCTGAGTACAAGTTAACAATGCAGACCTGGAGGGTATCTCCAGGTGCAGTAGAGTGGTAATCTTGGAAACTCCTGACTCAGAGTACTGCTACCTTCTCACTGCCATAGGAATGCAGCTAGTTGACAGCTGGCTTCAAGACATGCTTCCCTGTGAGAGCTGAGGACAGGGCAGAACCCTCCCGCATCCTGCCTGACTGTAGTAGTAGCTGCTAACATCCTTATGTTAGTGGTTGGGAGAGGTTGCGGGAAAAGCATGTGTGAGCACTGGGCCTGAACTCCCGTGTATCTGAGTTGAATACAGCGATTTCCAACGGCTTTCCTCAACCAGAGTGTAGCTAGGTTCCAAATCCCAGGTCCGAGTGGGTAGCAGACATCTGCCTCCCATGCATACACACTTCTGAGAGTTGAGCTTATGGCCTGTACCTCCACAGCCAGCCTGCTGGTACCCTTGGCTTCTAAAAGGCCTAGGCTCGCTGTTTGACGCAAGTGCTGGGAGAGGTAATTGGAATCACACGGCACACAAGACTAGTGCCTCCAAGCTCAGTTCAGCGATTTCCTAGTAATTCCTGTGGTAGACTGGTGCTACATACTAAGTTCCATACGTGAGAGGGTAGCTGAACGCCTTGTACAAAACCATCTTACTTCTGAGAGTTGAGCTCAGCCTCAGTCCCTCACAGTTCCACACTGTCTGCAGAGTGAGTTTCACAGGTCTTCAGCAGAGACGTTTGCCAGAGGCTTCTGAGACGCAGGGTAACAATGCAGACCTGGAGGGTATCCCCAGGTGCAGTCGACTGGTAATCTTGGAACCTCCTGACTCAGAATACTGCTACCTTCTCACTGCCATAGGAATGCAGCTAGTTGACAGCTGGCTTCAAGACATGCTTCCCTGTGAGAGCTGAGGACAGGGCAGAACCCTCCCGCATCCTGCCTGACTGTAGGAGTACCTGGTAACATCCTAATGTTAGTGGCTGGGAGAGGCTGCGGGAAAAGCATGTGTGAGCACTGGGCCTGAAATCCCGTGTATCTGAGTTGAATACAGCGATTTCCAATGGCCTTCTTCAATCACAGTGTAGCTAGGTTCCAACTCCCATGTCCGAGTGGGTAGCAGACATCTGCCTCCCATGCATACACACTTCTGAGAGTTGAGCTTATGGCCTGTACCCCCACAGCCAGCCTGCTGGTACCCTTTGCTTCTAAAAGGCCTAGGCTCGCTGTTTGACGGAAGTGCTGGGAGAGGTAATTGGAATCACCCGGCACACAAGACTAGTGCCTCCAAGCTCAGTTCAGCGATTTCCTAGTAATTCCTGTGGTAGATTGGTGCTACATACTAAGTTCCATACGTGAGAGGGTAGCTGAACGCCTTGTCCAAAAGCATCTTACTTCTGAGAGTTGAGCCCACCCTCAGTCCCTCACTGTTCCACACTGCCTGCAGAATGAGTTTCACACGTCTTCACCAGAGACGATTGCCAGAGGCTTCTGAGTACAAGTTAACAATGCAGACCTGGAGGGTATCTCCAGGTGCAGTAGAGTGGTAATCTTGGAACCTCCTGACTCAGAGTACTGCACCTTCTCACTGCCATAGGAATGCAGCTAGTTGACAGCTGGCTTCAAGACATGCCTCCCTGTGAGAGCTGAGGACAGGGCAGAACCTTCCCGTATCCTGCCTGACTGTAGGAGTAGCTGCTAACATCCTTATGTTAGTGGCTGGGAGAGGTTGCGGGAAAAGCATGTGTGAGCCCTGGGCCTGAACTCCCGTGTATTTGAGTTGAATACAGCGATTTCCAATGGCCTTCTTCAATCACAGTGTAGCTAGGTTCCAACTCCCATGTCCGAGTGGGTAGCAGACATCTGCCTCCCATGCATACACACTTCTGAGAGTTGAGCTTTTGGCCTGTACCTCCACAGCCAGCCTGCTGGTACCCTTGGCTTCTAAAAGGCCTAGGCTCGCTGTTTGACGGAAGTGCTGGGAGAGGTAATTGGAATCTCCCGGCACACAAGACGAGTGCCTCCAAGCTCAATTCACGATTTCCCAGTAATTCTTGTGGTAGACAGGTGCTACATACTAAGTTCCATATGTGAGATGGTAGCTGAACGCCTTGTCCAAAAGCATCTTACTTCTGAGAGTTGAGCCCACCCTCAGTCCCTCACAGTTCCACACTGCCTGCAGAGTGATTTTCACACGTCTTCAACAGAGACGATTGCCAGAGGCTTCTGAGTACAAGTTAACAATGCAGACCTGGAGGGTATCTCCAGGTGCAGTAGAGTGGTAATCTTGGAACCTCTTGACTCAGAGTACTGCTACCTTCTCACTGCCATAGGAATGCAGCTAGTTGACAGCTGGCTTCAAGACATGCTTCCCTGTGAGAGCTGAGGACAGGGCAGAACCCTCCCGCATCCTGCCTGACTGTAGGAGTAGCTGCTAACATCCTTATGTTAGTGGCTGGGAGAGGTTGCGGGAAAAGCATGTGTGAGCACTGGGCCTGAACTCCCGTGTATCTGAGTTGAATACAGCGATTTCCAATGGCCTTCTTCAATCACAGTGTAGCTAGGTTCCAACTCCCATGTCCGAGTGGGTAGCAGACATCTGCCTCCCATGCATACACACTTCTGAGAGTTGAGCTTATGGCCTGTACCTCCACATCCAGCCTGCTGGTACCCTTGGCTTCTAAAAGGCCTAGGCTCGCTGTTTGACGGAAGTGCTGGGAGAGGTAATTGGAATCACCCGGCACACAAGACTAGTGCCTCCAAGCTCAGTTCAGCGATTTCCTAGTAATTCCTGTGGTAGACTGGTGCTACATACTAAGTTCCATACGTGAGAGGGTAGCTGAACGCCTTGTCCAAAACCATCTTACTTCTGAGAGTTGAGCTCAGCCTCAGTCCCTCACAGTTCCACACTGCCTGCAGAGTGAGTTTCGCAGGTCTTCAGCAGAGACGTTTGCCAGAGGCTTCTGAGACGCAGGGTAACAATGCAGACCTGGAGGGTATCCCCAGGTGCAGTCTACTGGTAATCTTGGAACCTCCTGACTCAGAATACTGCTACCTTCTCACTGCCTTAGGAATGCAGCTAGTTGACAGCTGGCTTCAAGACATGCTTCCCTGTGAGAGCTGAGGACAGGGCAGAACCCTCCCGCATGCTGCCTGACTGTAGGAGTAGCTGCTAACATCCTTATGTTAGTGGCTGGGAGAGGTTGCGGGAAAAGCATGTGTGAGCACTGGGCCTGAACTCCCGTGTATCTGAGTTGAATACAGCGATTTCCAACGGCTTTCCTCAACCAGAGTGTAGCTAGGTTCCAAATCCCATGTACGAGCGGGTAGCAGACATCTGCCTCCCATGCATACACACTTCTGAGAGTTGAGCTTATGGCCTGTACCTCCACATCCAGCCTGCTGGTACCCTTGGCTTCTAAAAGGCCTAGGCTCGCTGTTTGACGGAAGTGCTGGGAGAGGTAATTGGAATCTCCCGGCACACAAGACGAGTGCCTCCAAGCTCAATTCACGATTTCCCAGTAATTCTTGTGGTAGACAAGTGCTACATACTAAGTTCCATATGTGAGAAGGTAGTTGAACGCCTTGTCCAAAAGCATCTTACTTCTGAGAGTTGAGCACACCCTCAGTCCCTAACAGTTCCACACTGCCTGCAGAGTGAGTTTCACACGTCTTCAACAGAGACGATTGCCAGAGGCTTCTGAGTACAAGTTAACAATGCAGACCTGGAGGGTATCTCCAGGTGCAGTAGAGTGGTAATCTTGGAACCTCTTGACTCAGAGTACTGCTACCTTCTCACTGCCATAGGAATGCAGCTAGTTGACAGCTGGCTTCAAGACATGCTTCCCTGTGAGAGCTGAGGACAGGGCAGAACCCTCCCGCATCCTGCCTGACTGTAGGAGTAGCTGCTAACATCCTTATGTTAGTGGCTGGGAGAGGTTGCGGGAAAAGCATGTGTGAGCACTGGGCCTGAACTCCCGTGTATCTGAGTTGAATACAGCGATTTCCATTGGCCTTCTTCAATCACAGTGTAGCTAGGTTCCAACTCCCATGTCCGAGTGGGTAGCAGACATCTGCCTCCCATGCATACACACTTCTGAGAGTTGAGCTTATGGCCTGTACCTCCACATCCAGCCTGCTGGTACCCTTGGCTTCTAAAAGGCCTAGGCTCGCTGTTTGACGGAAGTGCTGGGAGAGGTAATTGGAATCACCCGGCACACAAGACTAGTGCCTCCAAGCTCAGTTCAGCGATTTCCCAGTAATTCTTGTGGTAGACAGGTGCTACATACTAAGTTCCATATGTGAGAAGGTAGCTGAACGCCTTGTCCAAAAACATCTTACTTCTGAGAGTTGAGCACACCCTCAGTCCCTCACACTTCCACACTGCCTGCAGAGTGAGTTTCACACGTCTTCACCAGAGACGATTGCCAGAGGCTTCTGAGTACAAGTTAACAATGCAGACCTGGAGGGTATCTCCAGGTGCAGTAGAGTGGTAATCTTGGAACCTCCTGACTCAGAGTACTGCTACCTTCTCACTGCCATAGGAATGCAGCTAGTTGACAGCTGGCTTCAAGACATGCTTCCCTGTGAGAGCTGAGGACAGGGCAGAACCCTCCCGCATCCTGCCTGACTGTAGGAGTAGCTGCTAACATCCTAATGTTAGTGGCTGGGAGAGGTTGCGGGAAAAGCATGTGTGAGCACTGGGCCTGAACTCCCGTGTATCTGATTTGAATACAGCGATTTCCAATGGCCTTCTTCAATCACAGTGTAGCTAGGTTCCAACTCCCATGTCCGAGTGGGTAGCAGACATCTGCCTCCCATGCATACACACTTCTGAGAGTTGAGCTTATGGCCTGTACCTCCACATCCAGCCTGCTGGTACCCTTGGCTTCTAAAAGGCCTAGGCTCGCTGTTTGACGGAAGTGCTGGGAGAGGTAATTGGAATCACCCGGCACACAAGACTAGTGCCTCCAAGCTCAGTTCAGCGATTTCCTAGTAATTCCTGTGGTAGACTGGTGCTACATACTAAGTTCCATACGTGAGAGGGTAGCTGAACGCCTTGTCCAAAACCATCTTACTTCTGAGAGTTGAGCTCAGCCTCAGTCCCTCACAGTTCCACACTGCCTGCAGAGTGAGTTTCGCAGGTCTTCAGCAGAGACGTTTGCCAGAGGCTTCTGAGACGCAGGGTAACAATGCAGACCTGGAGGGTATCCCCAGGTGCAGTCTACTGGTAATCTTGGAACCTCCTGACTCAGAATACTGCTACCTTCTCACTGCCTTAGGAATGCAGCTAGTTGACAGCTGGCTTCAAGACATGCTTCCCTGTGAGAGCTGAGGACAGGGCAGAACCCTCCCGCATGCTGCCTGACTGTAGGAGTAGCTGCTAACATCCTTATGTTAGTGGCTGGGAGAGGTTGCGGGAAAAGCATGTGTGAGCACTGGGCCTGAACTCCCGTGTATCTGAGTTGAATACAGCGATTTCCAACGGCTTTCCTCAACCAGAGTGTAGCTAGGTTCCAAATCCCATGTACGAGCGGGTAGCAGACATCTGCCTCCCATGCATACACACTTCTGAGAGTTGAGCTTATGGCCTGTACCTCCACATCCAGCCTGCTGGTACCCTTGGCTTCTAAAAGGCCTAGGCTCGCTGTTTGACGGAAGTGCTGGGAGAGGTAATTGGAATCTCCCGGCACACAAGACGAGTGCCTCCAAGCTCAATTCACGATTTCCCAGTAATTCTTGTGGTAGACAAGTGCTACATACTAAGTTCCATATGTGAGAAGGTAGCTGAACGCCTTGTCCAAAAGCATCTTACTTCTGAGAGTTGAGCACACCCTCAGTCCCTAACACTTCCACACTGCCTGCAGAGTGAGTTTCACACGTCTTCACCAGAGACGATTGCAGAGGCTTCTGAGTACAAGTTAACAATGCAGACCTGGAGGGTATCTCCAGGTGCAGTAGAGTGGTAATCTTGGAACCTCCTGACTCAGAGTACTGCTACCTTCTCACTGCCATAGGAATGCAGCTAGTTGACAGCTGGCTTCAAGACATGCTTCCCTGTGAGAGCTGAGGACAGGGCAGAACCCTCCCGCATCCTGCCTGACTGTAGGAGTAGCTGCTAACATCCTAATGTTAGTGGCTGGGAGAGGTTGCGGGAAAAGCATGTGTGAGCACTGGGCCTGAAATCCCGTGTATCTGAGTTGAATACAGCGATTTCCAATGGCCTTCTTCAATCACAGTGTAGCTAGGTTCCAACTCCCATGTCCGAGTGGGTAGCAGACATCTGCCTCCCATGCATACACACTTCTGAGAGTTGAGCTTATGGCCTGTACCTCCACATCCAGCCTGCTGGTACCCTTGGCTTCTAAAAGGCCTAGGCTCGCTGTTTGACGGAAGTGCTGGGAAAGGTAATTGTAATCACCCGGCACACAAGACTAGTGCCTCCAAGCTCAGTTCAGCGATTTCCTAGTAATTCCTGTGGTAGACTGGTGCTACATACTAAGTTCCATACGTGAGAGTGTAGCTGAACGCCTTCTCCAAAACCATCTTACTTCTGAGAGTTGAGCTCAGCCTCAGTCCCTCACAGATCCACACTGCCTGCAGAGTGAGTTTCGCAGGTCTTCAGCATAGACGTTTGCCAGAGGCTTCTGAGACGCAGGGTAACAATGCAGACCTGGAGGGTATCCCCAGGTGCAGTCGACTGGTAATCTTGGAACCTCCTGACTCAGAATACTGCTACCTTCTCACTGCCATAGGAATGCAGCTAGTTGACAGCTGGCTTCAAGACATGCTTCCCTGTGAGAGCTGAGGACAGGGCAGAACCCTCCCGCATGCTGCCTGACTGTAGGAGTAGCTGCTAACATCCTTATGTTAGTGGCTGTGAGAGGTTGCGGGAAAAGCATGTGTCAGCACTGGGCCTGAACTCCCGTGTATCTGAGTTGAATACAGCGATTTCCAACGGCTTTCCTCAACCAGAGTGTAGCTAGGTTCCAAATCCCATGTACGAGCGGGTAGCAGACATCTGCCTCCCATGCATACACACTTCTGAGAGTTGAGCTTATGGCCGGTACTCCACAGCCAGCCTGCTGGTACCCTTGGCTTCTAAAAGGCCTAGGCTCGCTGTTTGACGGAAGTGCTGGGAGAGGTAATTGGAATCTCCAGGCACACAAGACGAGTGCCTCCAAGCTCAATTCACGATTTCCCAGTAATTCTTGTGGTAGACAGGTGCTACATACTAAGTTCCATATGTGAGAAGGTAGCTGAAAGCCTTGTCCAAAAGCATCTTACTTCTTAGAGTTGAGCACACCCTCAGTCCCTCACACTTCCACACTGCCTGCAGAGTGAGTTTCACACGTCTTCACCAGAGACGATTGCAGAGGCTTCTGAGTACAAGTTAACAATGCAGACCTGGAGGGTATCTCCAGGTGCAGTAGAGTGGTAATCTTGGAACCTCCTGACTCAGAGTACTGCTACCTTCTCACTGCCATAGGAATGCAGCTAGTTGACAGCTGGCTTCAAGACATGCTCCATGTGAGAGATGAGGACAGGGCAGAACCCTCCCGCATCCTGCCTGACTGTAGGAGTACCTGCTAACATCCTAATGTTAGTGGCTGAGAGAGGCTGCGGGAAAAGCATGTGTGAGCACTGGGCCTGAAATCCCGTGTATCTGAGTTGAATACAGCGATTTCCAATGGCCTTCTTCAATCACAGTGTAGCTAGGTTCCAACTCCCATGTCCGAGTGGGTAGCAGACATCTGCCTCCCATGCATACACACTTCTGAGAGTTGAGCTTATGGCCTGTACCCCCACAGCCAGCCTGCTGGTACCCTTGGCTTCTAAAAGGCCTAGGCTCGCTGTTTGACGGAAGTGCTGGGAGAGGTAATTGGAATCACCCGGCACACAAGACTAGTGCCTCCAAGCTCAGTTCAGCGATTTCCTAGTAATTCCTGTGGTAGACTGGTGCTACATACTAAGTTCCATACGTGAGAAGGTAGCTGAACGCCTTGTCCAAAACCATCTTACTTCTGAGAGTTGAGCTCAGCCTCAGTCCCTCACAGTTCCACACTGCCTCCAGAGTGAGTTTCGCAGGTCTTCAGCAGAGACGATTGCCAGAGGCTTCTGAGTACAAGTTAACAATGCAGACCTGGAGGGTATCTCCAGGTGCAGTAGAGTGGTAATCTTGGAACCTCCTGACTCAGAGTACTGCTACCTTCTCACTGCCATAGGAATGCAGCTAGTTGACAGCTGGCTTCAAGACATGCTCCATGTGAGAAATGAGGACAGGGCAGAACCCTCCCGCATCCTGCCTGACTGTAGGAGTACCTGCTAACATCCCAATGTTAGTGGCTGGGAGAGGCTGCGGGAAAAGCATGTGTGAGCACTGGGCCTGAACTCCCGTGTATCTGAGTTGAATACAGCGATTTCCAATGGCCTTCTTCAATCACAGTGTAGCTAGGTTCCAACTCCCATGTCCGAGTGGGTAGCAGACATCTGCCTCCCATGCATACACACTTCTGAGAGTTGAGCTTATGGCCTGTACCCCCACAGCCAGCCTGCTGGTACCCTTGGCTTCTAAAAGGCCTAGGCTCGCTGTTTGACGGAAGTGCTGGGAGAGGTAATTGGAATCACCCGGCACACAAGACTAGTGCCTCCAAGCTCAGTTCAGCGATTTCCTAGTAATTCCTGTGGTAGACTGGTGCTACATACTAAGTTCCATACGTGAGAGGGTAGCTGAACGCCTTGTCCAAAACCATCTTACTTCTGAGAGTTGAGCTCAGCCTCAGTCCCTCACAGTTCCACACTGCCTGCAGAGTGAGTTTCGCAGGTCTTCAGCAGAGACGTTTGCCAGAGGCTTCTGAGACGCAGGGTAACAATGCAGACCTGGAGGGTATCCCCAGGTGCAGTCGACTGGTAATCTTGGAACCTCCTGACTCAGAATACTGCTACCTTCTCACTGCCATACGAATGCAGCTAGTTGACAGCTGGCTTCAAGACATGCTTCCCTGTGAGAGCTGAGGACAGGGCAGAACCCTCCCGCATGCTGCCTGACTGTAGGAGTAGCTGCTAACATCCTTATGTTAGTGGCTGGGAGAGGTTGCGGGAAAAGCATGTGTGAGCACTGGGCCTGAACTCCCGTGTATCTGAGTTGAATACAGCGATTTCCAACGGCTTTCCTCAACCAGAGTGTAGCTAAGTTCCAACTCCCATGTACGAGCGGGTAGCAGATATCTGCCTCCCATGCATACACACTTCTGAGAGTTGAGCTTATGGCCTGTACCTCCACAGCCAGCCTGCTGGTACCCTTGGCTTCTAAAAGGCCTAGGCTCGCTGTTTGACGGAAGTGCTGGGAGAGGTAATTGGAATCTCCCGGCACACAAGACGAGTGCCTCCAAGCTCAATTCACGATTTCCCAGTAATTCTTGTGGTAGACAGGTGCTACATACTAAGTTCCATATGTGAGAAGGTAGCTGAACGCCTTGTCCAAAAGCATCTTACTTCTGAGAGTTGAGCACACCCTCAGTCCCTAACACTTCCACACTGCCTGCAGAGTGAGTTTCACACGTCTTCACCAGAGACGATTGCAGAGGCTTCTGAGTACAAGTTAACAATGCAGACCTGGAGGGTATCTCCAGGTGCAGTAGAGTGGTAATCTTGGAACCTCCTGACTCAGAGTACTGCTACCTTCTCACTGCCATAGGAATGCAGCTAGTTGACAGCTGGCTTCAAGACATGCTTCCCTGTGAGAGCTGAGGACAGGGCAGAACCCTCCCGCATCCTGCCTGACTGTAGGAGTAGCTGCTAACATCCTAATGTTAGTGGCTGGGAGAGGTTGCGGGAAAAGCATGTGTGAGCACTGGGCCTGAACTCCCGTGTATCTGAGTTGAATACAGCGATTTCAAATGGCCTTCTTCAATCACAGTGTAGCTAGGTTCCAACTCCCATGTCCGAGTGGGTAGCAGACATCTGCCTCCCATGCATACACACTTCTGAGAGTTGAGCTTATGGCCTGTACCTCCACATCCATCCTGCTGGTACCCTTGGCTTCTAAAAGGCCTAGGCTCGCTGTTTGACGGAAGTGCTGGGAGAGGTAATTGGAATCACCCGGCACACAAGACTAGTGCCTCCAAGCTCAGTTCAGCGATTTCCTAGTAATTCCTGTGGTAGACTGGTGCTACATACTAAGTTCCATACGTGAGAGGGTAGCTGAACGCCTTGTCCAAAACCATCTTACTTCGGAGAGTTGAGCTCAGCCTCAGTCCCTCACAGTTCCACACTGCCTGCAGAGTGAGTTTCGCAGGTCTTCACCAGAAACGATTGCCAGAGGCTTCTGACACGCAGGGTAACAATGCAGACCTGGAGGGTATCCCCAGGTGCAGTCGACTGGTAATCTTGGAACCTCCTGACTCAGAATACTGCTACCTTCTCACTGCCATAGGAATGCAGCTAGTTGACAGCTGGCTTCAAGACATGCTTCCGTGAGAGAGCTGAGGACAGGGCAGAACCCTCCCGCATGCTGCCTGACTGTAGGAGTAGCTGCTAACATCCTTATGTTAGTGGCTGGGAGAGGTTGCAGGAAAAGCATGTGTGAGCACTGGGCCTGAACTCCCGTGTACCTGAGTTGAATACAGCGATTTCCAACGGCTTTCCTCAACCAGAGTGTAGCTAGGTTCCAACTCCCATGTCCGAGTGGGTAGCAGACATCTGCCTCCCATGCATACACACTTCTGAGAGTTGAGCTTATGGCCTGTACCTCCACATCCAGCCTGCTGGTACCCTTGGCTTCTAAAAGGCCTAGGCTCGCTGTTTGACGGAAGTGCTGGGAGAGGTAATTGGAATCTCCGGGCACACAAGACGAGTGCCTCCAAGCTCAGTTCAGCGATTTCCTAGTAATTCCTGTGGTACACTGGTGCTACATACTAAGTTCCATACGTGAGAGGGTAGCTGAACGCCTTGTCCAAAACCATCTTACTTCTGAGAGTTGAGCTCAGCCTCAGTCCCTCACAGTTCCACACTGCCTGCAGAGTGAGTTTCGCAGGTCTTCAGCAGAGACGTTTGCCAGAGGCTTCTGAGACGCAGGGTAACAATGCAGACCTGGAGGGTATCCCCAGGTGCAGTCGACTGGTAATCTTGGAACCTCCTGACTCAGAATACTGCTACCTTCTCACTGCCTTAGGAATGCAGCTAGTTGACAGCTGGCTTCAAGACATGCTTCCCTGTGAAAGCTGAGGACAGGGCAGAACCCTCCCGCATGCTGCCTGACTGTAGGAGTAGCTGCTAACATCCTAATGTTAGTGGCTGGGAGAGGTTGCGGGAAAAGCATGTGTGAGCACTGGGCCTGAACTCCCGTGTATCTGAGTTGAATACAGCGATTTCCAACGGCTTTCCTCAACCAGAGTGTAGCTAGGTTCCAAATCCCATGTACGAGCGGGTAGCAGACATCTGCCTCCCATGCATACACACTTCTGAGTGTTGAGCTTATGGCCTGTACCTCCACAGCCAGCCTGCTGGTACCCTTGGCTTCTAAAAGGCCTAGGCTCGCTGTTTGACGGAAGTGCTGGGAGAGGTAATTGGAATCTCCCGGCACACAAGACGAGTGCCTCCAAGCTCAATTCACGATTTCCCAGTAATTCTTGTGGAAGACAGGTGCTACATACTAAGTTCCATATGTGAGAAGGTAGCTGAACGCCTTGTCCAAAAGCATCTTACTTCTGAGAGTTGAGCACACCCTCAGTCCCTCACACTTCCACACTGCCTGCAGAGTGAGTTTCACACGTCTTCACCAGGACGATTGCCAGAGGCTTCTGAGTACAAGTTAACAATGCAGACCTGGAGGGTATCTCCAGGTGCAGTAGAGTGGTAATCTTGGAACCTCCTGACTCAGAGTACTGCTACCTTCTCACTGCCATAGAAATGCAGCTAGTTGACAGCTGGCTTCGAGACATGCTTCCCTGTGAGACCTGAGGACAGGGCAGTACCCTCCCGCATCCTGCCTGACTGTAGGAGTAGCTGCTAACATCCTAACGTTAGTGGCTGGGAGATGTTGCGGGAAAAGCATGTGTGAGCACTGGGCCTGAACTCCCGTGTATCTGAGTTGAATACAGCGATTTCCAACGGCTTTCCTCAACCAGAGTGTAGCTAGGTTCCAAATCCCATGTACGAGCGGGTAGCAGACATCTGCCTCCCATGCATACACACTTCTGAGAGTTGAGCTTATGGCCTGTACCTCCACAGCCAGCCTGCTGGTACCCTTGGCTTCTAAAACGCCTAGGCTCACTGTTTGACGGAAGTGCTGGGAGAGGTAATTGGAATCTCCCGGCACACAAGACGAGTGCCTCCAAGCTCAATTCACGATTTCCCAGTAATTCTTGTGGTAGACAGGTGCTACATACTAAGTTCCATATGTGATAAGGTAGCTGAACGCCTTGTCCAAAAGCATCTTACTTCTGAGAGTTGAGCACACCCTCAGTCCCTCACAGTTCCACACTGCCTGCAGAGTGAGTTTCGCAGGTCTTCAGCAGAGACGTTTGCCAGAGGCTTCTGAGACGCAGGGTAACAATGCAGACCTGGAGGGTATCCCCAGGTGCAGTCGACTGGTAATCTTGGAACCTCCTGACTCAGAATACTGCTACCTTCTCACTGCCTTAGGAATGCAGCTAGTTGACAGCTGGCTTCAAGACATGCTTCCCTGTGAGAGCTGAGGACAGGGCAGAACCCTCCCGCATGCTGCCTGACTGTAGGAGTAGCTGCTAAGATCCTTATGTTAGTGGCTGGGAGAGGTTGCGGGAAAAGCATGTGTGAGCACTGGGCCTGAACTCCCGTGTACCTGAGTTGAATACAGCGATTTCCAACGGCTTTCCTCAACCAGAGTGTAGCTAGGTTCCAAATCCCATGTACGAGCGGGTAGCAGACATCTGCCTCCCATGCATACACATTTCTGAGAGTTCAGCTTATGGCCTGTACCTCCACAGCCAGCCTGCTGGTACCCTTGGCTTCTAAAAGGCCTAGGCTCGCTGTTTGGCGGAAGTGCTGGGAGAGGTAATTGGAATCACCCGGCACACAAGACTAGTGCCTCCAAGCTCAGTTCAGCGATTTCCTAGTAATTCCTGTGGTAGACTGGTGCTACATACTAAGTTCCATACGTGAGAGGGTAGCTGAACTCCTTGTCCAAAACCATCTTACTTCTGAGAGTTGAGCTCAGCCTCAGTCCCTCACAGTTCCACACTGCCTGCAGAGTGAGTTTCGCAGGTCTTCAGCAGAGACGTTTGCCAGAGGCTTCTGAGACGCAGGGTAACAATGCAGACCTGGAGGGTATCCCCAGGTGCAGTCGACTGGTAATCTTGGAACCTCCTGACTCAGAATACTGCTACCTTCTCACTGCCATAGGAATGCAGCTAGTTGACAGCTGGCTTCAAGACATGCTTCCCTGTGAGAGCTGAGGACAGGGCAGAACCCTCCCGAATGCTGCCTGACTGTAGGAGTAGCTGCTAACATCCTTATGTTAGTGGCTGGGAGAGGTTGCGGGAAAAGCATGTGTGAGCACTGGGCCTGAACTGCCGTGTATCTGAGTTGAATACAGCGATTTCCAACGGCTTTCCTCAACCAGAGTGTAGCTAGGTTCCAAATCCCATGTACGAGCGGGTAGCAGACATCTGCCTCCCATGCATACACACTTCTGAGAGTTGAGCTTATGGCCTGTACCTCCACAGCCAGCCTGCTGGTACCCTTGGCTTCTAAAAGGCCTAGGCTCGCTGTTTGACGGAAGTGCTGGGAGAGGTAATTGGAATCTCCCGGCACACAAGACGAGTGCCTCCAAGCTCAATTCACGATTTCCCAGTAATTCTTGTGATAGACAGGTGCTACATACTAAGTTCCATATGTGAGAAGGTAGCTGAACGCCTTGTCCAAAAGCATCTTACTTCTGAGAGTTGAGCACACCCTCAGTCCCTCACACTTCCACACTGCCTGCAGAGTGAGTTTCACACGTCTTCACCAGAGACGATTGCCAGAGGCTTCTGAGTACAAGTTAACAATGCAGACCTGGAGGGTATCTCCAGGTGCAGTAGAGTGGTAATCTTGGAACCTCCTGACTCAGAGTACTGCTACCTTCTCACTGCCATAGGAATGCAGCTAGTTGACAGCTGGCTTCAAGACATGCTTCCCTGTGAGAGCTGAGGACATGGCAGAACCATCCCGCATCCTGCCTGACTGTAGGAGTAGCTGCTAACATCCTAATGTTAGTGGCTGGGAGTGGTTGCGGGAAAACCATGTGTGAGCACTGGGCCTGAACTCCCGTGTATCTGAGTTGAATACAGCGATTTCCAATGGCCTTCTTCAATCACAGTGTAGCTAGGTTCCAACTCCCATGTCCGAGTGGGTAGCAGACATCTGCCTCCCATGCATACACACTTCTGAGAGTTGAGCTTATGGCCTGTACCTCCACATCCAGCCTGCTGGTACCCTTGGCTTCTAAAAGGCCTAGGCTCGCTGTTTGACGCAAGTGCTGGGAGAGGTAATTGGAATCACCCGGCACACAAGACTAGTGCCTCCAAGCTCAGTTCAGCGATTTCCTAGTAATTCCTGTGGTAGACTGGTGCTACATACTAAGTTCCATACGTGAGAGGGTAGCTGAACGCCTTGTCCAAAACCATCTTACTTCTGAGAGTTGAGCTCAGCCTCAGTCCCTCACAGTTCCACACTGCCTGCAGAGTGAGTTTCGCAGGTATTCAGCAGAGACGTTTGCCAGAGGCTTCTGAGACGCAGGGTAACAATGCAGACCTGGAGGGTATCCCCAGGTGCAGTCGACTGGTAATCTTGGAACCTCCTGACTCAGAATACTGCTACCTTCTCACTGCCATAGGAATGCAGCTAGTTGACAGCTGGCTTCGAGACATGCTTCCCTGTGAGAGCTGAGGACAGGGCAGAACCCTCCCGCATGCTGCCTGACTGTAGGAGTAGCTGCTAACATCCTTATGTTAGTGGCTGGGAGAGGTTGCGGGAAAAGCATGTGTGAGCACTGGGCCTGAACTCCCGTGTATCTGAGTTGAATACAGCGATTTCCAACGGCTTTCCTCAACCAGAGTGTAGCTAGGTTCCAAATCCCATGTACGAGCGGGTAGCAGACATCTGCCTCCCATGCATACACACTTCTGAGTGTTGAGCTTATGGCCTGTACCTCCACAGCCAGCCTGCTGGTACCCTTGGCTTCTAAAAGGCCTAGGCTCGCTGTTTGACGGAAGTGCTGGGAGAGGTAATTGGAATCTCCCGGCACAGAAGACGAGTGCCTCCAAGCTCAAATCACGATTTCCCAGTAATTCTTGTGGTAGACAGGTGCTACATACTAAGTTCCATATGTGAGAAGGTAGCTGAACGCCTTGTCCAAAAGCATCTTACTTCTGAGAGTTGAGCACACCCTCAGTCCCTCACACTTCCACACTGCCTGCAGAGTGAGTTTCAAACGTCTTCACGAGGACGATTGCCAGAGGCTTCTGAGTACAAGTTAACAATGCAGACCTGGAGGGTATCTCCAGGTGCAGTAGAGTGGTAATCTTGGAACCTCCTGACTCAGAGTACTGCTACCTTCTCACTGCCATAGGAATGCAGCTAGTTGGCAGCTGGCTTCAAGACATGTTTCCCTGTGAGAGCTGAGGACAGGGCAGATCCCTCCCGCATCCTGCCTGACTGTAGGAGTAGCTGCTAACATCCTAATGTTAGTGGCTGGGAGAGGTTGCGGGAAAAGCATGTGTGAGCACTGGGCCTGAACTCCCGTGTATCTGAGTTGAATACAGCGATTTCCAATGGCCTTCTTCAATCACAGTGTAGCTAGGTTCCAACTCCCATTTCCGAGTGGGTAGCAGACATCTGCCTCCCATGCATACACACTTCTGAGAGTTGAGCTTATGGCCTGTACCTCCACATCCAGCCTGCTGGTACCCTTGGCTTCTAAAAGGCCTAGGCTCGCTGTTTGACGGAAGTGCTGGGAGAGGTAATTGGAATCACCCGGCACACAAGACTAGTGCCTCCAAGCTCAGTTCAGCGATTTCCTAGTAATTCCTGTGGTAGACTGGTGCTACATACTAAGTTCCATACGTGAGAGGGTAGCTGAACGCCTTGTCCAAAACCATCTTACTTCTGAGAGTTGAGCTCAGCCTCAGTCCCTCACAGTTCCACACTGCCAGCAGAGTGAGTTTCGCAGGTCTTCAGCAGAGACGTTTGCCAGAGGCTTCTGAGACGCAGGGTAACAATGCAGACCTGGAGGGTATCCCCAGGTGCAGTCGACTGGTAATCTTGGAACCTCCTAACTCAGAATACTGCTACCTTCTCACTGCCATAGGAATGCAGCTAGTTGACAGCTAGCTGGCTTCAAGACATGCTTCCCTGAGAGAGCTGAGGAAAGGGCAGAACCCTCCCGCATGCTGCCTGACTGTAGGAGTAGCTGCTAACATCCTAATGTTAGTGGCTGGGAGAGGTTGCGGGAAAAGCATGTGTGAGCACTGGGCCTGAACTCCCGTGTATCTGAGTTGAATACAGCGATTTCCAACGGCTTTCCTCAACCAGAGTGTAGCTAGGTTCCAACTCCCATGTACGAGCGGGTAGAAGACATCTGCCTCCCATGCATACACACTTCTGAGAGTTGAGCTTATGGCCTGTACCTCCACATCCAGCCTGCTGGTACCCTTGGCTTCTAAAAGGCCTAGGCTCGCTGTTTGACGGAAGTGCTGGGAGAGGTAATTGGAATCTCCCGGCATACAAGACGAGGGCCTCCAAGCTCAATTCACGATTTCCCAGTAATTCTTGTGGTAGACAGGTGCTACATA
Source organism: Canis aureus (assembly GCF_053574225.1). Taxonomy (NCBI): domain Eukaryota; kingdom Metazoa; phylum Chordata; class Mammalia; order Carnivora; family Canidae; genus Canis; species Canis aureus. Next base: position 45,554,638 of record NC_135638.1, on the reverse strand, counting down.
CTAAGTTCCATATGTGAGATGGTAGCTGAACGCCTTGTCCAAAAGCATCTTACTTCTGAGAGTTGAGCCCACGCTCAGTCCCTCACAGTTCCACACTGCCTGCAGAGTGAGTTTCACACGTCTTCACCAGAGACGATTGCCAGAGGCTTCTGAGTACAAGTTAACATTGCAGACCTGGAGGGTATCTCCAGGTGCAGTCGACTGGTAATCTTGGAACCTCCTGACTCAGAGTACTGCTACCTTCTCACTGCCATAGGAATGCAGCTAGTTGACAGCTGGCTTCAAGACATGCTTCCCTGTGAGAGCTGAGGACAGGGCAGAACCCTCCCGCATCCTGCCTGACTGTAGGAGTAGCTGCTAACATCCTAATGTTAGTGGCTGGGAGAGGTTGCGGGAAAAGCATGTGTGAGCACTGGGCCTGAACTCCCGTGTATCTGAGTTGAATACAGCGATTTCCAATGGCCTTCTTCAATCACAATGTAGCTAGGTTCCAACTCCCATATCCGAGTGGGTAGCAGACATCTGCCTCCCATGCATACAAACTTCTGAGAGTTGAGGTTATGGCTTGTACCTCCACATCCAGCCTGCTGGTACCCTTGGCTTCTAAAAGGCCTAGGCTCGCTGTTTGACGGAAGTGCTGGGAGAGGTAATTGGAATCACCCGGCACACAAGACTGGTGCCTCCAAGCTCAGTTCAGCGATTTCCTATTAATTCCTGTGGTAGACTGGTGCTACATACTAAGTTCCATACGTGAGAGGGTAGCTGAACGCCTTGTCCAAAACCATCTTACTTCTGAGAGTTGAGCTCAGCCTCAGTCCCTCAGAGTTCCACACTGCCTGCAGAGTGAGTTTCGCAGGTCTTCAGCAGAGACGTTTGCCAGAGGCTTCTGAGACGCAGGGTAACTGCAGACCTGGAGGGTATCCCCAGGTGCAGTCGACTGGTAATCTTGGAACCTCCTGACTCAGAATACTGCTACCTTCTCACTGCCATAGGAATGCAGCTAGTTGACAGCTGGCTTCAAGACATGCTTCCCTGTGAGAGCTGAGGACAGGGCAGAACCCTCCCGCATGCTGCCTGACTGTAGGAGTAGCTGCTAAGATCCTTATGTTAGTGGCTGGGAGAGGTTGCGGGAAAAGCATGTGTGAGCACTGGGCCTGAACTCCCGTGTACCTGAGTTGAATACAGCGATTTCCAACGGCTTTCCTCAACCAGAGTGTAGCTAGGTTCCAAATCCCATATACGAGTGGGTAGCAGACATCTGCCTCCCATGCATACACATTTCTGAGAGTTGAGCTTATGGCCTGTACCTCCACAGCCAGCCTGCTGGTACCCTTGGCTTCTAAAAGGCCTAGGCTCGCTGTTTGGCGGAAGTGCTGGGAGAGGTAATTGGAATCACCCGGCACACAAGACTAGTGCCTCCAAGCTCAGTTCAGCGATTTCCTAGTAATTCCTGTGGTAGACTGGTGCTACATACTAAGTTCCATACGTGAGAGGGTAGCTGAACGCCTTGTCCAAAACCATCTTACTTCTGAGAGTTGAGCTCAGCCTCAGTCCCTCACAGTTCCACACTGCCTGCAGAGTGAGTTTCGCAGGTCTTCAGCAGAGACGTTTGCCAGAGGCTTCTGAGACGCAGGGTAACAATGCAGACCTGGAGGGTATCCCCAGGTGCAGTCGACTGGTAATCTTGGAACCTCCTGACTCAGAATACTGCTACCTTCTCACTGCCATAGGAATGCAGCTAGTTGACAGCTGGCTTCAAGACATGCTTCCCTGTGAGAGCTGAGGACAGGGCAGAACCCTCCCGAATGCTGTCTGACTGTAGGAGTAGCTGCTAACATCCTTATGTTAGTGGCTGGGAGAGGTTGCGGGAAAAGCATGTGTGAGCACTGGGCCTGAACTGCCGTGTATCTGAGTTCAATACAGCGATTTCCAACGGCTTTCCTCAACCAGAGTGTAGCTAGGTTCCAAATGCCATGTACGAGCGGGTAGCAGACATCTGCCTCCCATGCATACACACTTTTGAGAGTTGAGCTTATGGCCTGTACCTCCCCAGCCAGCCTGCTGGTACCCTTGGCTTCTAAAAGGCCTAGGCTCGCTGTTTGACGGAAGTGCTGGGAGAGGTAATTGGAATCTCCCGGCACACAAGACGAGTGCCTCCAAGCTCAATTCACGATTTCCCAGTAATTCTTGTGATAGACAGGTGCTACATACTAAGTTCCATATGTGAGAAGGTAGCTGAACGCCTTGTCCAAAAGCATCTTACTTCTGAGAGTTGAGCACACCCTCAGTCCCTCACACTTCCACACTGCCTGCAGAGTGAGTTTCACACGTCTTCACCAGAGACGATTGCCAGAGGCTTCTGAGTACAAGTTAACAATGCAGACCTGGAGGGTATCTCCAGGTGCAGTAGAGTGGTAATCTTGGAACCTCCTGACTCAGAGTACTGCTACCTTCTCACTGCCATAGGAATGCAGCTAGTTGACAGCTGGCTTCAAGACATGCTTCCCTGTGAGAGCTGAGGACAGGGCAGAACCCTCCCGCATCCTGCCTGACTGTAGGAGTAGCTGCTAACATCTAATGTTAGTGGCTGGGAGAGGTTGCGGGAAAACCATGTGTGAGCACTGGGCCTGAACTCCCGTGTATCTGAGTTGAATACAGCGATTTCCAATGGCCTTCTTCAATCACAGTGTAGCTAGGTTCCAACTCCCATGTCCGAGTGGGTAGCAGACATCTGCCTCCCATGCATACACACTTCTGAGAGTTGAGCTTATGGCCTGTACCTCCACATCCAGCCTGCTGGTACCCTTGGCTTCTAAAAGGCCTAGGCTCGCTGTTTGTGCAAGTGCTGGGAGAGGTAATTGGAATCACCCGGCACACAAGACTAGTGCCTCCAAGCTCAGTTCAGCGATTTCCTAGTAATTCCTGTGGTAGACTGGTGCTACATACTAAGTTCCATACGTGAGAGGGTAGCTGAACGCCTTGTCCAAAACCATCTTACTTCTGAGAGTTGAGCTCAGCCTCAGTCCCTCACAGTTCCACACTGCCTGCAGAGTGAGTTTCGCAGGTCTTCAGCAGAGACGTTTGCCAGAGGCTTCTGAGACGCAGGGTAACAATGCAGACCTGGAGGGTATCCCCAGGTGCAGTCGACTGGTAATCTTGGAACCTCCTGACTCAGAATACTGCTACCTTCTCACTGCCATAGGAATGCAGCTAGTTGACAGCTGGCTTCGAGACATGCTTCCCTGTGAGAGCTGAGGACAGGGCAGAACCCTCCCGCATGCTGCCTGACTGTAGGAGTAGCTGCTAACATCCTTATGTTAGTGGCTGGGAGAGGTTGCGGGAAAAGCATGTGTGAGCACTGGGCCTGAAATCCCGTGTATCTGAGTTGAATACAGCGATTTCCAACGGCTTTCCTCAACCAGAGTGTAGCTAGGTTCCAAATCCCATGTACGAGCGGGTAGCAGACATCTGCCTCCCATGCATACACACTTCTGAGTGTTGAGCTTATGGCCTGTACCTCCACAGCCAGCCTGCTGGTACTCTTGGCTTCTAAAAGGCCTAGGCTCGCTGTTTGACGGAATTGCTGGGAGAGGTAATTGGAATCTCCCGGCACAGAAGACGAGTGCCTCCAAGCTCAAATCACGATTTCCCAGTAATTCTTGTGGTAGACAGGTGCTACATACTAAGTTCCATATGTGAGAAGGTAGCTGAACGCCTTGTCCAAAAGCATCTTACTTCTGAGAGTTGAGCACACCCTCAGTCCCTCACACTTCCACACTGCCTGCAGAGTGAGTTTCACACGTCTTCACGAGGACGATTGCCAGAGGCTTCTGAGTACAAGTTAACAATGCAGAACTGGAGGGTATCTCCAGGTGCAGTAGAGTGGTAATCTTGGAACCTCCTGACTCAGAGTACTGCTACCTTCTCACTGCCATAGGAATGCAGCTAGTTGACAGCTGGCTTCAAGACATGTTTCCCTGTGAGAGCTGAGGACAGGGCAGATCCCTCCCGCATCCTGCCTGACTGTAGGAGTAGCTGCTAACATCCTAATGTTAGTGGCTGGGAGAGGTTGCGGGAAAAGCATGTGTGAGCACTGGGCCTGAACTCCCGTGTATCTGAGTTGAATACAGCGATTTCCAATGGCCTTCTTCAATCACAGTGTAGCTAGGTTCCAACTCCCATGTCCGAGTGGGTAGCAGACATCTGCCTCCCATGCATACACACTTCTGAGAGTTGAGCTTATGGCCTGTACCTCCACATCCAGCCTGCTGGTACCCTTGGCTTCTAAAAGGCCTAGGCTCGCTGTTTGACGGAAGTGCTGGGAGAGGTAATTGGAATCACCCGGCACACAAGACTAGTGCCTCCAAGCTCAGTTCAGCGATTTCCTAGTAATTCCTGTGGTAGACTGGTGCTACATACTAAGTTCCATACGTGAGAGGGTAGCTGAACGCCTTGTCCAAAACCATCTTACTTCTGAGAGTTGAGCTCAGCCTCAGTCCCTCACAGTTCCACACTGCCAGCAGAGTGAGTTTCGCAGGTCTTCAGCAGAGACGTTTGCCAGAGGCTTCTGAGACGCAGGGTAACAATGCAGACCTGGAGGGTATCCCCAGGTGCAGTCGACTGGTAATCTTGGAACCTCCTAACTCAGAATACTGCTACCTTCTCACTGCCATAGGAATGCAGCTAGTTGACAGCTAGCTGGCTTCAAGACATGCTTCCCTGAGAGAGCTGAGGAAAGGGCAGAACCCTCCCGCATGCTGCCTGACTGTAGGAGTAGCTGCTAACATCCTAATGTTAGTGGCTGGGAGAGGTTGCGGGAAAAGCATGTGTGAGCACTGGGCCTTAACTCCCGTGTATCTGAGTTGAATACAGCGATTTCCAACGGCTTTCCTCAACCAGAGTGTAGCTAGGTTCCAAATCCCATGTACGAGCGGGTAGAAGACATCTGCCTCCCATGCATACACACTTCTGAGAGTTGAGCTTATGGCCTGTACCTCCACATCCAGCCTGCTGGTACCCTTGGCTTCTAAAAGGCCTAGGCTCGCTGTTTGACGGAAGTGCTGGAAGAGGAAATTGGAATCTCCCGGCACACAAGACGAGGGCCTCCAAGCTCAATTCACGATTTCCCAGTAATTCTTGTGGTAGACAGGTGCTACATACTAAGTTCCATATGTGAGATGGTAGCTGAACGCCTTGTCCAAAAGCATCTTACTTCTGAGAGTTGAGCCCACGCTCAGTCCCTCACAGTTCCACACTGCCTGCAGAGTGAGTTTCACACGTCTTCACCAGAGACGATTGCCAGAGGCTTCTGAGTACAAGTTAACATTGCAGACCTGGAGGGTATCTCCAGGTGCAGTCGACTGGTAATCTTGGAACCTCCTGACTCAGAGTACTGCTACCTTCTCACTGCCATAGGAATGCAGCTAGTTGACAGCTGGCTTCAAGACATGCTTCCCTGTGAGAGCTGAGGACAGGGCAGAACCCTCCCGCATCCTGCCTGACTGTAGGAGTAGCTGCTAACATCCTAATGTTAGTGGCTGGGAGAGGTTGCGGGAAAAGCATGTGTGAGCACTGGGCCTGAACTCCCGTGTATCTGAGTTGAATACAGCGATTTCCAATGGCCTTCTTCAATCACAATGTAGCTAGGTTCCAACTCCCATATCCGAGTGGGTAGCAGACATCTGCCTCCCATGCATACAAACTTCTGAGAGTTGAGGTTATGGCTTGTACCTCCACATCCAGCCTGCTGGTACCCTTGGCTTCTAAAAGGCCTAGGCTCGCTGTTTGACGGAAGTGCTGGGAGAGGTAATTGGAATCACCCGGCACACAAGACTGGTGCCTCCAAGCTCAGTTCAGCGATTTCCTATTAATTCCTGTGGTAGACTGGTGCTACATACTAAGTTCCATACGTGAGAGGGTAGCTGAACGCCTTGTCCAAAACCATCTTACTTCTGAGAGTTGAGCTCAGCCTCAGTCCCTCACAGTTCCACACTGCCTGCAGAGTGAGTTTCGCAGGTCTTCAGCAGAGACGTTTGCCAGAGGCTTCTGAGACGCAGGGTAACAATGCAGACCTGGAGGGTATCCCCAGGTGCAGTCGACTGGTAATCTTGGAACTCCTGACTCAGAATACTGTTACCTTCTCACTGCCATAGGAATGCAGCTAGTTGACAGCTGGCTTCAAGACATGCTTCCCTGTGAGAGCTGAGGACAGGGCAGAACCCTCCTGCATGCTGCCTGACTGTAGGAATAACTGCTAACATCCTTATGTTAGTGGCTGTGAGAGGTTGCAGGAAAAGCATGTGTGAGCACTGGGCCTGAACTCCCGTGTATCTGAGTTGAATACAGCGATTTCCAACGGCTTTCCTCAACCAGAGTGTAGCTAGGTTCCAAATCCCATGTACGAGCGGGTAGCAGACATCTGCCTCCCATGCATACACACTTCTGAGAGTTGAGCTTATGGCCTGTACCTCCCCATCCAGCCTGCTGGTACCCTTGGCTTCTAAAAGGCCTAGGCTCGCTGTTTGACGGAAGTGCTGGGAGAGGTAATTGGAATCTCCCGGCACACAAGACGAGTGCCTCCAAGCTCAATTCACGATTTCCCAGTAATTCTTGTGGTAGACAGGTGCTACATACTAAGTTCCATATGTGAGAAGGTAGCTGAATGCCTTGTCCAAAAGCATCTTACTTCTGAGAGTTGAGCCCACCCTCAGTCCCTCACAGTTCCACACTGCCTGCAGAGTGAGTTTCACACGTCTTCACCAGAGACGATTGCCAGAGGCTTCTGAGTACAAGTTAACAATGCAGACCTGGAGGGTATCTCCAGGTGCAGTAGAGTGGTAATCTTCGAACCTCCTGACTCAGAGTACTGCTACCTTCTCACTGCCATAGGAATGCAGCTAGTTGACCGCTGGCTTCAAGACATGCCTCCCTGTGAGAGCTGAGGACAGGGCAGAACCCTCCCGCATCCTGCCTGACTGTAGGAGTAGCTGCTAACATCCTTATGTTAGTGGCTGGGAGAGGTTGTGGGAAAAGCATGTGTGAGCACTGGGCCTGAACTCCCGTGTATCTGAGTTGAATACAGCGATTTCCAATGGCCTTCTTCAATCACAGTGTAGCTAGGTTCCAACTCCCATGTCCGAGTGGGTAGCAGACATCTGCCTCCCATGCATACACACTTCTGAGAGTTGAGATTATGGCCTGTACCTCCACATCCAGCCTGCTGGTACCCTTGGCTTCTAAAAGGCCTAGGCTCGCTGTTTGACGGAAGTGCTGGGAGAGGTAATTGGAATCACCCGGCACACAAGACTGGTGCCTCCAAGCTCAGTTCAGCGATTTCCTAGTAATTCCTGTGGTAGACTGCTGCTACATACTAAGTTCCATACGTGAGAGGGTAGCTGAACGCCTTGTCCAAAACCATCTTACTTCTGAGAGTTGAGCTCAGCCTCAGTCCCTCACAGTTCCACACTGCCTGCAGAGTGAGTTTCGCAGGTCTTCAGCAGAGACGTTTGCCAGAGGCTTCTGAGACGCAGGGTAACAATGCAGACCTGGAGGGTATCCCCAGGTGCAGTCGACTGGTAATCTTGGAACCTCCTGACTCAGAATACTGCTACCTTCTCACTGCCATAGGAATGCAGCTAGTTGACAGCTGGCTTCAAGACATGCTTCCCTGTGAGAGCTGAGGACAGGGCAGAACCCTCCCGCATCCTGCCTGACTGTAGGAGTAGCTGCTAACATCCTTATGTTAGTGGCTGGGAGAGGTTGCGGGAAAAGCATGTGTGAGCACTGGGCCTGAACTCCCGTGTACCTGAGTTGAATACAGCGATTTCCAACGGCTTTCCTCAACCAGAGTGTAGCTAGGTTCCAAATCCCATGTACGAGCGGGTAGCAGACATCTGCCTCCCATGCATACACACTTCTGAGAGTTGAGCTTATGGCCTGTACCTCCACAGCCAGCCTCCTGGTAACCTTGGCTTCTAAAAGGCCTAGGCTCGCTGTTTGGTGGAAGTGCTGGGAGAGGTAATTGGAATCACCCGGCACACAAGACTAGTGCCTCCAAGCTCAGTTCAGCGATTTCCTAGTAATTCCTGTGGTAGACTGGTGCTACATACTAAGTTCCATACGTGAGAGGGTAGCTGAACGCCTTGTCCAAAACCATCTTACTTCTGAGAGTTGAGCTCAGCTTCAGTCCCTCACAGTTCGACACTGCCTGCAGAGTGAGTTTCGCAGGTCTTCAGCAGAGACGTTTGCCAGAGGCTTCTGAGACGCAGGGTAACAATGCAGACCTGGAGGGTATCCCCAGGTGCAGTCGACTGGTAATCTTGGAACCTCCTGACTCAGAATACTGCTACCTTCTCACTGCCATAGGAATGCAGCTAATTGACAGCTGGCTTCAAGACATGCTTCCCTGTGAGAGCTGAGGACAGGGCAGAACCCTCCCGCATGCTGCCTGACTGTAGGAGTAGCTGCTAACATCCTTATGTTAGTGGCTGGGACAGGTTGCGGGAAAAGCATGTGTGAGCACTGGGCCTGAACTCCCGTGTACCTGAGTTGAATACAGCGATTTCCAACGGCTTTCCTCAACCAGAGTGTAGCTAGGTTCCAAATCCCATGTACGAGCCCGTAGCAGACATCTGCCTCCCATGCATACACATTTCTGAGAGTTGAGCTTATGGCCTGTACCTCCACAGCCAGCCTGCTGGTAACCTTGGCTTCTAAAAGGCCTAGGCTCGCTGTTTGACGCAAGTGCTGGGAGAGGTAATTGGAATCACCCGGCACACAAGACTAGTGCCTCCAAGCTCAGTTCAGCGATTTCCAAGTAATTCCTGTGGTAGACTGGTGCTACATACTAAGTTCCATACGTGAGAGGGTAGCTGAACGCCTTGTCCAAAACCATCTTACTTCTGAGAGTTGAGCTCAGCCTCAGTCCCTCACAGTTCCACACTGCCTGCAGAGTGAGTTTCGCAGGTCTTCAGCAGAGACGTTTGCCAGAGGCTTCTGAGACGCAGGGTAACAATGCAGACCTGGAGGGTATCCCCAGGTGCAGTCGACTGGTAATCTTGGAACCTCCTGACTCAGAATACTGCTACCTTCTCACTGCCATAGGAATGCAGCTAGTTGACAGCTGGCTTCAAGACATGCTTCCCTGTGAGAGCTGAGGACAGGGCAGAACCCTCCCGAATGCTGCCTGACTGTAGGAGTAGCTGCTAACATCCTTATGTTAGTGGCTGGAAGAGGTTGCGGGAAAAGCATGTGTGAGCACTGGGCCTGAACTCCCGTGTATCTGAGTTGAATACAGCGATTTCCAACGGCTTTCCTCAACCAGAGTGTAGCTAGGTTCCAAATCCCATGTACGAGCGGGTAGCAGACATCTGCCTCCCATGCATACACACTTCTGAGAGTTGAGCTTATGGCCTGTACCTCCACAGCCAGCCTGCTGGTACCCTTGGCTTCTAAAAGGCCTAGGCTCGCTGTTTGACGGAAGTGCTGGGAGAAGTAATTGGAATCTCCCGGCACACAAGACGAGTGCCTCCAAGCTCAATTCACGATTTCCCAGTAATTCTTGTGGTAGACAGGTGCTACATACTAAGTTCCATATGTGAGAAGGTAGCTGAACGCCTTGTCCAAAAGCATCTTACTTCTGAGAGTTGAGCACACCCTCAGTCCCTCACACTTCCACACTGCCTGCAGAGTGAGTTTCACACGTCTTCACCAGAGACGATTGCCAGAGGCTTCTCAGTACAAGTTAACAATGCAGACCTGGAGGGTATCTCCAGGTGCAGTAGAGTGGTAATCTTGGAACCTCCTGACTCAGAGTACTGCTACCTTCTCACTGCCATAGGAATGCAGCTAGTAGACAGCTGGTTCAAGACATGCTTCCCTGTGAGAGCTGAGGACAGGGCAGAACCCTCCCGCATCCTGCCTGACTGTAGGAGTAGCTGCTAAAATCCTAATGTTAGTGGCTGGGATAGGTTGCGGGAAAAGCATGTGTGAGCACTGGGCCTGAACTCCCGTGTATCTGAGTTGAATACAGCGATTTCCAATGGCCTTCTTCAATCACAGTGTAGCTAGGTTCCAACTCCCATGTCCGAGTGGGTAGCAGACATCTGCCTCCCATGCATACACACTTCTGAGAGTTGAGCTTATGGCCTGTACCTCCACAGCCAGCCTGCTGGTACCCTTGGCTTCTAAAAGGCCTAGGCTCGCTGTTTGACGCAAGTGCTGGGAGAGGTAATTGGAATCACCCGGCACACAAGACTAGTGCCTCCAAGCTCAGTTCAGCGATTTCCTAGTAATTCCTGTGGTAGACTGGTGCTACATACTAAGTTCCATACGTGAGAGGGTAGCTGAACGCCTTGTCCAAAACCATCTTACTTCTGAGAGTTGAGCTCAGCCTCAGTCCCTCACAGTTCCACACTGCCTGCAGAGTGAGTTTCGCAGGTCTTCAGCAGAGACGTTTGCCAGAGGCTTCTGAGACGCAGGGTAACAATGCAGACCTGGAGGGTATCCCTAGGTGCAGTCGACTGGTAATCTTGGAACGTCTTGACTCAGAATACTGCTACCTTCTCACTGCCATAGGAATGCAGCTAGTTGACAGCTGGCTTCAAGACATGCTTCCCTGTGAGAGCTGAGGACAGGGCAGAACCCTCCCGCATGCTGCCTGACTGTAGGAGTAGCTGCTAACATCCTTATGTTAGTGGCTGGGAGAGGTTGCGGGAAAAGCATGTCTGAGCACTGGGCCTGAACTCCCGTGTATCTGAGTTGAATACAGCGATTTCCAACGGCTTTCCTCAACCAGAGTGTAGCTAGGTTCCAAATCCCATGTACGAGCGGGTAGCAGACATCTGCCTCCCATGCATACACACTTCTGAGAGTTGAGCTTATGGCCTGTACCTCCACAGCCAGCCTGCTGGTACCCTTGGCTTCTAAAAGGCCTAGGCTCGCTGTTTGACGGAAGTGCTGGGAGAGGTAATTGGAATCTCCCGGCACACAAGACGAGTGCCTCCAAGCTCAATTCACGATTTCCCAGTAATTCTTGTGGTAGACAGGTGCTACATACTAAGTTCCATATGTGAGAAGGTAGCTGAACGCCTTGTCCAAAAGCATCTTACTTCTGAGAGTTGAGCCCACCCTCAGTCCCTCACAGTTCCACACTGCCTGCAGAGTGAGTTTCACACGTCTTCACCAGAGACGATTGCCAGAGGCTTCTGAGTACAAGTTAACAATGCAGACCTGGAGGGTATCTCCAGGTGCAGTAGAGTGGTAATCTTCGAACCTCCTGACTCAGAGTACTGCTACCTTCTCACTGCCATAGGAATGCAGCTAGTTGACCGCTGGCTTCAAGACATGCCTCCCTGTGAGAGCTGAGGACAGGGCAGAACCCTCCCGCATCCTGCCTGACTGTAGGAGTAGCTGCTAACATCCTTATGTTAGTGGCTGGGAGAGGTTGTGGGAAAAGCATGTGTGAGCACTGGGCCTGAACTCCCGTGTATCTGAGTTGAATACAGCGATTTCCAATGGCCTTCTTCAATCACAGTGTAGCTACGTTCCAACTCCCATGTCCGAGTGGGTAGCAGACATCTGCCTCCCATGCATACACACTTCTGAGAGTTGAGATTATGGCCTGTACCTCCACATCCAGCCTGCTGGTACCCTTGGCTTCTAAAAGGCCTAGGCTCGCTGTTTGACGGAAGTGCTGGGAGAGGTAATTGGAATCACCCGGCACACAAGACTGGTGCCTCCAAGCTCAGTTCAGCGATTTCCTAGTAATTCCTGTGGTAGACTGCTGCTACATACTAAGTTCCATACGTGAGAGGGTAGCTGAACGCCTTGTCCAAAACCATCTTACTTCTGAGAGTTGAGCTCAGCCTCAGTCCCTCACAGTTCCACACTGCCTGCAGAGTGAGTTTCGCAGGTCTTCAGCAGAGACGTTTGCCAGAGGCTTCTGAGACGCAGGGTAACAATGCAGACCTGGAGGGTATCCCCAGGTGCAGTCGACTGGTAATCTTGGAACCTCCTGACTCAGAATACTGCTACCTTCTCACTGCCATAGGAATGCAGCTAGTTGACAGCTGGCTTCAAGACATGCTTCCCTGTGAGAGCTGAGGACAGGGCAGAACCCTCCCGCATCCTGCCTGACTGTAGGAGTAGCTGCTAACATCCTTATGTTAGTGGCTGGGAGAGGTTGCGGGAAAAGCATGTGTGAGCACTGGGCCTGAACTCCCGTGTACCTGAGTTGAATACAGCGATTTCCAACGGCTTTCCTCAACCAGAGTGTAGCTAGGTTCCAAATCCCATGTACGAGCGGGTAGCAGACATCTGCCTCCCATGCATACACACTTCTGAGAGTTGAGCTTATGGCCTGTACCTCCACAGCCAGCCTCCTGGTAACCTTGGCTTCTAAAAGGCCTAGGCTCGCTGTTTGGTGGAAGTGCTGGGAGAGGTAATTGGAATCACCCGGCACACAAGACTAGTGCCTCCAAGCTCAGTTCAGCGATTTCCTAGTAATTCCTGTGGTAGACTGGTGCTACATACTAAGTTCCATACGTGAGAGGGTAGCTGAACGCCTTGTCCAAAACCATCTTACTTCTGAGAGTTGAGGTCAGCCTCAGTCCCTCACACTTCCACACTGCCTGCAGAGTGAGTTTCACACGTCTTCACCAGAGACGATTGCCAGAGGCTTCTCAGTACAAGTTAACAATGCAGACCTGGAGGGTATCTCCAGGTGCAGTAGAGTGGTAATCTTGGAACCTCCTGACTCAGAGTACTGCTACCTTCTCACTGCCATAGGAATGCAGCTAGTAGACAGCTGGTTCAAGACATGCTTCCCTGTGAGAGCTGAGGACAGGGCAGAACCCTCCCGCATCCTGCCTGACTGTAGGAGTAGCTGCTAAAATCCTAATGTTAGTGGCTGGGATAGGTTGCGGGAAAAGCATGTGTGAGCACTGGGCCTGAACTCCCGTGTATCTGAGTTGAATACAGCGATTTCCAATGGCCTTCTTCAATCACAGTGTAGCTAGGTTCCAACTCCCATGTCCGAGTGGGTAGCAGACATCTGCCTCCCATGCATACACACTTCTGAGAGTTGAGCTTATGGCCTGTACCTCCACAGCCAGCCTGCTGGTACCCTTGGCTTCTAAAAGGCCTAGGCTCGCTGTTTGACGCAAGTGCTGGGAGAGGTAATTGGAATCACCCGGCACACAAGACTAGTGCCTCCAAGCTCAGTTCAGCGATTTCCTAGTAATTCCTGTGGTAGACTGGTGCTACATACTAAGTTCCATACGTGAGAGGGTACCTGAACGCCTTGTCCAAAACCATCTTACTTCTGAGAGTTGAGCTCAGCCTCAGTCCCTCACAGTTCCACACTGCTTGCAGAGTGAGTTTCGCAGGTCTTCAGCAGAGACGTTTGCCAGAGGCTTCTGAGACGCAGGGTAACAATGCAGACCTGGAGGGTATCCCTAGGTGCAGTCGACTGGTAATCTTGGAACGTCTTGACTCAGAATACTGCTACCTTCTCACTGCCATAGGAATGCAGCTAGTTGACAGCTGGCTTCAAGACATGCTTCCCTGTGAGAGCTGAGGACAGGGCAGAACCCTCCCGCATGCTGCCTGACTGTAGGAGTAGCTGCTAACATCCTTATGTTAGTGGCTGGGAGAGGTTGCGGGAAAAGCATGTCTGAGCACTGGGCCTGAACTCCCGTGTATCTGAGTTGAATACAGCGATTTCCAACGGCTTTCCTCAACCAGAGTGTAGCTAGGTTCCAAATCCCATGTACGAGCGGGTAGCAGACATCTGCCTCCCATGCATACACACTTCTGAGAGTTGAGCTTATGGCCTGTACTTCCACAGCCAGCCTGCTGGTACCCTTTGCTTCTAAAAGGCCTAGGCTCGCTGTTTGACGGAAGTGCTGGGAGAGGTAATTGGAATCTCCCGGCACACAAGACGAGTGCCTCCAAGCTCAATTCACGATTTCCCAGTAATTCTTGTGGTAGACAGGTGCTACATACTAAGTCCCATATGTGAGAAGGTAGCTGAACGCCTTGTCCAAAAGCATCTTACTTCTGAGAGTTGAGCCCACCCTCAGTCCCTCACAGTTCCACACTGCCTGCAGAGTGAGTTTCACACGTCTTCACCAGAGACGATTGCCAGAGGCTTCTGAGTACAAGTTAACAATGCAGACCTGGAGGGTATCTCCAGGTGCAGTAGAGTGGTAATCTTCGAACCTCCTGACTCAGAGTACTGCTACCTTCTCACTGCCATAGGAATGCAGCTAGTTGACCGCTGGCTTCAAGACATGCCTCCCTGTGAGAGCTGAGGACAGGGCAGAACCCTCCCGCATCCTGCCTGACTGTAGGAGTAGCTGCTAACATCCTTATGTTAGTGGCTGGGAGAGGTTGTGGGAAAAGCATGTGTGAGCACTGGGCCTGAACTCCCGTGTATCTGAGTTGAATACAGCGATTTCCAATGGCCTTCTTCAATCACAGTGTAGCTAGGTTCCAACTCCCATGTCCGAGTGGGTAGCAGACATCTGCCTCCCATGCATACACACTTCTGAGAGTTGAGATTATGGCCTGTACCTCCACATCCAGCCTGCTGGTACCCTTGGCTTCTAAAAGGCCTAGGCTCGCTGTTTGACGGAAGTGCTGGGAGAGGTAATTGGAATCACCCGGCACACAAGACTGGTGCCTCCAAGCTCAGTTCAGCGATTTCCTAGTAATTCCTGTGGTAGACTGCTGCTACATACTAAGTTCCATACGTGAGAGGGTAGCTGAACGCCTTGTCCAAAACCATCTTACTTCTGAGAGTTGAGCTCAGCCTCAGTCCCTCACAGTTCCACACTGCCTGCAGAGTGAGTTTCGCAGGTCTTCAGCAGAGACGTTTGCCAGAGGCTTCTGAGACGCAGGGTAACAATGCAGACCTGGAGGGTATCCCCAGGTGCAGTCGACTGGTAATCTTGGAACCTCCTGACTCAGAATACTGCTACCTTCTCACTGCCATAGGAATGCAGCTAGTTGACAGCTGGCTTCAAGACATGCTTCCCTGTGAGAGCTGAGGACAGGGCAGAACCCTCCCGCATGCTGCCTGACTGTAGGAGTAGCTGCTAACATCCTTATGTTAGTGGCTGGGAGAGGTTGCGGGAAAAGCATGTGTGAGCACTGGGCCTGAACTCCCGTGTACCTGAGTTGAATACAGCGATTTCCAACGGCTTTCCTCAACCAGAGTGTAGCTAGGTTCCAAATCCCATGTACGAGCGGGTAGCAGACATCTGCCTCCCATGCATACACACTTCTGAGAGTTGAGCTTATGGCCTGTACCTCCACAGCCAGCCTGCTGGTAACCTTGGCTTCTAAAAGGCCTAGGCTCGCTGTTTGGTGGAAGTGCTGGGAGAGGTAATTGGAATCACCCGGCACACAAGACTAGTGCCTCCAAGCTCAGTTCAGCGATTTCCTAGTAATTCCTGTGGTAGACTGGTGCTACATACTAAGTTCCATACGTGAGAGGGTAGCTGAACGCCTTGTCCAAAACCATCTTACTTCTGAGAGTTGAGCTCAGCCTCAGTCCCTCACACTTCCACACTGCCTGCAGAGTGAGTTTCACACGTCTTCACCAGAGACGATTGCCAGAGGCTTCTCAGTACAAGTTAACAATGCAGACCTGGAGGGTATCTCCAGGTGCAGTAGAGTGGTAATCTTGGAACCTCCTGACTCAGAGTACTGCTACCTTCTCACTGCCATAGGAATGCAGCTAGTAGACAGCTGGTTCAAGACATGCTTCCCTGTGAGAGCTGAGGACAGGGCAGAACCCTCCCGCATCCTGCCTGACTGTAGGAGTAGCTGCTAAAATCCTAATGTTAGTGGCTGGGATAGGTTGCGGGAAAAGCATGTGTGAGCACTGGGCCTGAACTCCCGTGTATCTGAGTTGAATACAGCGATTTCCAATGGCCTTCTTCAATCACAGTGTAGCTAGGTTCCAACTCCCATGTCCGAGTGGGTAGCAGACATCTGCCTCCCATGCATACACACTTCTGAGAGTTGAGCTTATGGCCTGTACCTCCACAGCCAGCCTGCTGGTACCCTTGGCTTCTAAAAGGCCTAGGCTCGCTGTTTGACGGAAGTGCTGGGAGAGGTAATTGGAATCACCCGGCACACAAGACTAGTGCCTCCAAGCTCAGTTCAGCGATTTCCTAGTAATTCCTGTGGTAGACTGGTGCTACATACTAAGTTCCATACGTGAGAGGGTAGCTGAACGCCTTCTCCAAAACCATCTTACTTCTGAGAGTTGAGCTCAGCCTCAGTCCCTCACAGTTCCACACTGCCTGCAGAGTGAGTTTCGCAGGTCTTCAGCAGAGACGTTTGCCAGAGGCTTCTGAGACGCAGGGTAACAATGCAGACCTGGAGGGTATCCCTAGGTGCAGTCGACTGGTAATCTTGGAACGTCTTGACTCAGAATACTGCTACGTTCTCACTGCCATAGGAATGCAGCTAGTTGACAGCTGGCTTCAAGACATGCTTCCCTGTGAGAGCTGAGGACAGGGCAGAACCCTCCCGCATGCTGCCTGACTGTAGGAGTAGCTGCTAACATCCTTATGTTAGTGGCTGGGAGAGGTTTTGGGAAAAGCATGTCTGAGCACTGGGCCTGAACTCCCGTGTATCTGAGTTGAATACAGCGATTTCCAACGGCTTTCCTCAACCAGAGTGTAGCTAGGTTCCAAATCCCATGTACGAGCGGGTAGCAGACATCTGCCTCCCATGCATACACACTTCTGAGAGTTGAGCTTATGGCCTGTACCTCCACAGCCAGCCTGCTGGTACCCTTGGCTTCTAAAAGGCCTAGGCTCGCTGTTTGACGGAAGTGCTGGGAGAGGTAATTGGAATCTCCCGGCACACAAGACGAGTGCCTCCAAGCTCAATTCACGATTTCCCAGTAATTCTTGTGGTAGACAGGTGCTACATACTAAGTTCCATATGTGAGAAGGTAGCTGAACGCCTTGTCCAAAAGCATCTTACTTCTGAGAGTTGAGCCCACCCTCAGTCCCTCACAGTTCCACACTGCCTGCAGAGTGAGTTTCACACGTCTTCACCAGAGACGATTGCCAGAGGCTTCTGAGTACAAGTTAACAATGCAGACCTGGAGGGTATCTCCAGGTGCAGTAGAGTGGTAATCTTCGAACCTCCTGACTCAGAGTACTGCTACCTTCTCACTGCCATAGGAATGCAGCTAGTTGACCGCTGGCTTCAAGACATGCCTCCCTGTGAGAGCTGAGGACAGGGCAGAACCCTCCCGCATCCTGCCTGACTGTAGGAGTAGCTGCTAACATCCTTATGTTAGTGGCTGGGAGAGGTTGTGGGAAAAGCATGTGTGAGCACTGGGCCTGAACTCCCGTGTATCTGAGTTGAATACAGCGATTTCCAATGGCCTTCTTCAATCACAGTGTAGCTACGTTCCAACTCCCATGTCCGAGTGGGTAGCAGACATCTGCCTCCCATGCATACACACTTCTGAGAGTTGAGATTATGGCCTGTACCTCCACATCCAGCCTGCTGGTACCCTTGGCTTCTAAAAGGCCTAGGCTCGCTGTTTGACGGAAGTGCTGGGAGAGGTAATTGGAATCACCCGGCACACAAGACTGGTGCCTCCAAGCTCAGTTCAGCGATTTCCTAGTAATTCCTGTGGTAGACTGCTGCTACATACTAAGTTCCATACGTGAGAGGGTAGCTGAACGCCTTGTCCAAAACCATCTTACTTCTGAGAGTTGAGCTCAGCCTCAGTCCCTCACAGTTCCACACTGCCTGCAGAGTGAGTTTCGCAGGTCTTCAGCAGAGACGTTTGCCAGAGGCTTCTGAGACGCAGGGTAACAATGCAGACCTGGAGGGTATCCCCAGGTGCAGTCGACTGGTAATCTTGGAACCTCCTGACTCAGAATACTGCTACCTTCTCACTGCCATAGGAATGCAGCTAGTTGACAGCTGGCTTCAAGACATGCTTCCCTGTGAGAGCTGAGGACAGGGCAGAACCCTCCCGCATCCTGCCTGACTGTAGGAGTAGCTGCTAACATCCTTATGTTAGTGGCTGGGAGAGGTTGCGGGAAAAGCATGTGTGAGCACTGGGCCTGAACTCCCGTGTACCTGAGTTGAATACAGCGATTTCCAACGGCTTTCCTCAACCAGAGTGTAGCTAGGTTCCAAATCCCATGTACGAGCGGGTAGCAGACATCTGCCTCCCATGCATACACACTTCTGAGAGTTGAGCTTATGGCCTGTACCTCCACAGCCAGCCTCCTGGTAACCTTGGCTTCTAAAAGGCCTAGGCTCGCTGTTTGGTGGAAGTGCTGGGAGAGGTAATTGGAATCACCCGGCACACAAGACTAGTGCCTCCAAGCTCAGTTCAGCGATTTCCTAGTAATTCCTGTGGTAGACTGGTGCTACATACTAAGTTCCATACGTGAGAGGGTTCCTGAACGCCTTGTCCAAAACCATCTTACTTCTGAGAGTTGAGCTCAGCTTCAGTCCTTCACAGTTCGACACTGCCTGCAGAGTGAGTTTCGCAGGTCTTCAGCAGAGACGTTTGCCAGAGGCTTCTGAGACGCAGGGTAACAATGCAGACCTGGAGGGTATCCCCAGGTGCAGTCGACTGGTAATCTTGGAACCTCCTGACTCAGAATACTGCTACCTTCTCACTGCCATAGGAATGCAGCTAATTGACAGCTGGCTTCAAGACATGCTTCCCTGTGAGAGCTGAGGACAGGGCAGAACCCTCCCGCATGCTGCCTGACTGTAGGAGTAGCTGCTAACATCCTTATGTTAGTGGCTGGGACAGGTTGCGGGAAAAGCATGTGTGAGCACTGGGCCTGAACTCCCGTGTACCTGAGTTGAATACAGCGATTTCCAACGGCTTTCCTCAACCAGAGTGTAGCTAGGTTCCAAATCCCATGTACGAGCCCGTAGCAGACATCTGCCTCCCATGCATACACATTTCTGAGAGTTGAGCTTATGGCCTGTACCTCCACAGCCAGCCTGCTGGTAACCTTGGCTTCTAAAAGGCCTAGGCTCGCTGTTTGACGCAAGTGCTGGGAGAGGTAATTGGAATCACCCGGCACACAAGACTAGTGCCTCCAAGCTCAGTTCAGCGATTTCCTAGTAATTCCTGTGGTAGACTGGTGCTACATACTAAGTTCCATACGTGAGAGGGTAGCTGAACGCCTTGTCCAAAACCATCTTACTTCTGAGAGTTGAGCTCAGCCTCAGTCCCTCACAGTTCCACACTGCCTGCAGAGTGAGTTTCGCAGGTCTTCAGCAGAGACGTTTGCCAGAGGCTTCTGAGACGCAGGGTAACAATGCAGACCTGGAGGGTATCCCCAGGTGCAGTCGACTGGTAATCTTGGAACCTCCTGACTCAGAATACTGCTACCTTCTCACTGCCATAGGAATGCAGCTAGTTGACAGCTGGCTTCAAGACATGCTTCCCTGTGAGAGCTGAGGACAGGGCAGAACCCTCCCGCATGCTGCCTGACTGTAGGAGTAGCTGCTAACATCCTTATGTTAGTGGCTGGAAGAGGTTGCGGGAAAAGCATGTGTGAGCACTGGGCCTGAACTCCCGTGTATCTGAGTTGAATACAGCGATTTCCAACGGCTTTCCTCAACCAGAGTGTAGCTAGGTTCCAAATCCCATGTACGAGCGGGTAGCAGACATCTGCCTCCCATGCATACACACTTCTGAGAGTTGAGCTTATGGCCTGTACCTCCACAGCCAGCCTGCTGGTACCCTTGGCTTCTAAAAGGCCTAGGCTCGCTGTTTGACGGAAGTGCTGGGAGAGGTAATTGGAATCTCCCGGCACACAAGACGAGTGCCTCCAAGCTCAATTCACGATTTCCCAGTAATTCTTGTGGTAGACAGGTGCTACATACTAAGTTCCATATGTGAGAAGGTAGCTGAACGCCTTGTCCAAAAGCATCTTACTTCTGAGAGTTGAGCACACCCTCAGTCCCTCACACTTCCACACTGCCTGCAGAGTGAGTTTCACACGTCTTCACCAGAGACGATTGCCAGAGGCTTCTCAGTACAAGTTAACAATGCAGACCTGGAGGGTATCTCCAGGTGCAGTAGAGTGGTAATCTTGGAACCTCCTGACTCAGAGTACTGCTACCTTCTCACTGCCATAGGAATGCAGCTAGTAGACAGCTGGTTCAAGACATGCTTCCCTGTGAGAGCTGAGGACAGGGCAGAACCCTCCCGCATCCTGCCTGACTGTAGGAGTAGCTGCTAAAATCCTAATGTTAGTGGCTGGGATAGGTTGCGGGAAAAGCATGTGTGAGCACTGGGCCTGAACTCCCGTGTATCTGAGTTGAATACAGCGATTTCCAATGGCCTTCTTCAATCACAGTGTAGCTAGGTTCCAACTCCCATGTCCGAGTGGGTAGCAGACATCTGCCTCCCATGCATACACACTTCTGAGAGTTGAGCTTATGGCCTGTACCTCCACATGCAGCCTGCTGGTACCCTTGGCTTCTAAAAGGCCTAGGCTCGCTGTTTGACGCAAGTGCTGGGAGAGGTAATTGGAATCACCCGGCACACAAGACTAGTGCCTCCAAGCTCAGTTCAGCGATTTCCTAGTAATTCCTGTGGTAGACTGGTGCTACATACTAAGTTCCATACGTGAGAGGGTAGCTGAACGCCTTGTCCAAAACCATCTTACTTCTGAGAGTTGAGCTCAGCCTCAGTCCCTCACAGTTCCACACTGCCTGCAGAGTGAGTTTCGCAGGTCTTCAGCAGAGACGTTTGCCAGAGGCTTCTGAGACGCAGGGTAACAATGCAGACCTGGAGGGTATCCCTAGGTGCAGTCGACTGGTAATCTTGGAACGTCTTGACTCAGAATACTGCTACCTTCTCACTGCCATAGGAATGCAGCTAGTTGACAGCTAGCTTCAAGACATGCTTCCCTGTGAGAGCTGAGGACAGGGCACAACCCTCCCGCATGCTGCCTGACTGTAGGAGTAGCTGCTAACATCCTTATATTAGTGGCTGGGAGAGGTTGCGGGAAAAGCATGTGTGAGCACTGGGCCTGAACTCCAGTATACCTGAGTTGAATACAGCGATTTCCAACGGCTTTCCTCAACCAGAGTGTTTCTAGTTTCCAAATCCCATGTACGAGCGGGTAGCAGACATCTGCCTCCCATGCATACACACTTCTGAGAGTTGAGCTTATGGCCTGTACCTCCACAGCTAGCCTGCTGGTACCCTTGGCTTCTAAAAGGCCTAGGATCGCTGTTTGACAGAAGTGCTGGGAGAGGTAATTGGAATCTCCCGGCCCACAAGACGAGTGCCTCCAAGCTCAATTCACGATTTCCCAGTAATTCTTGTGGTAGACAGGTGCTACATACTAAGTTCCATATGTGAGAAGGTAGCTGAACGCCTTGTCCAAAAGCATCTTACTTCTGAGAGTTGAGCACACCCTCAGTCCCTCATACTTCCACACTGCCTGCAGAGTGAGTTTCACACGTCTTCACCAGAGACGATTGCCAGAGGCTTCTGAGTACAAGTTAACAATGCAGACCTGGAGGGTATCTCCAGGTGCAGTAGAGTGGTAATCTTGGAACCTCCTGACTCAGAGTACTGCTACCTTCTCACTGCCATAGGAATGCAGCTAGTTGACAGCTGGCTTCAAGACATGCTTCCCTGTGAGAGCTGAGGACAGGGCAGAACCCTCCCGCATCCTGCCTGACTGTAGGAGTAGCTGCTAACATCCTAATGTTAGTGGCTGGGAGAGGTTGCGGGAAAAGCATGTGTGAGCACTGGGCCTGAACTCCCGTGTATCTGAGTTGAATACAGCGATTTCCAATGGCCTTCTTCAATCACAGTGTAGCTAGGTTCCAACTCCCATGTCCGAGTGGGTAGCAGACATCTGCCTCCCATGCATACACACTTCTGAGAGTTGAGCTTATGGCCTGTACCTCCACATCCAGCCTGCTGGTCCCCTTGGCTTCTAAAAGGCCTAGGCTCGCTGTTTGACGGAAGTGCTGGGAGAGGTAATTGGAATCTCCCGGCACACAAGACTAGTGCCTCCAAGCTCAGTTCAGCGATTTCCTAGTAATTCCTGTGGTAGACTGGTGCTACATACTAAGTTCCATACGTGATAGGGTAGCTGAACGCCTTGTCCAAAACCATCTTACTTCTGAGAGTTGAGCTCAGCCTCAGTCCCTCACAGTTCGACACTGCCTGCAGAGTGAGTTTCGCAGGTCTGCAGCAGAGACGTTTGCCAGAGGCTTCTGAGACGCAGGGTAACAATGCAGACCTGGAGGGTATCCCCAGGTGCAGTCGACTGGTAATCTTGGAACCTCCTGACTCAGAATACTGCTACCATCTCACTGCCATAGGAATGCAGCTAGTTGACAGCTGGCTTCAAGACATGCTTCCCTGTGAGAGCTGAGGACAGGGCAGAACCCTCCCGCATGCTGCCTGACTGTAGGAGTAGCTGCTAACATCCTTATGTTAGTGGCTGGGAGAGGTTGCGGGAAAAGCATGTGTGAGCACTGGGCCTGAACTCCCGTGTATCTGAGTTGAATACAGCGATTTCCAACGGCTTTCCTCAACCAGAGTGTAGCTAGGTTCCAAATCCCATGTACGAGCGGGTAGCAGACATCTGCCTCCCATGCATACACACTTCTGAGTGTTGAGCTTATGGCCTGTACCTCCACAGCCAGCCTGCTGGTACCCTTGGCTTCTAAAAGGCCTAGGCTCGCTGTTTGACGGAAGTGCTGGGAGAGGTAATTGGAATCACCCGGCACACAAGACTAGTGCCTCCAAGCTCAGTTCAGCGATTTCCTAGTAATTCCTGTGGTAGACTGGTGCTACATACTAAGTTCCATACGTGAGAAGGTAGCTGAACGCCTTCTCCAAAACCATCTTACTTCTGAGAGTTGAGCTCAGCCTCAGTCCCTCACAGTTCCACACTGCCTGCAGAGTGAGTTTCGCAGGTCTTAGGCAGAGACGTTTGCCAGAGGCTTCTGAGACGCAGGGTAACAATGCAGACCTGGAGGGTATCCCCAGGTGTAGTCGACTGGTAATCTTGGAACCTCCTGACTCAGAATACTGCTACCTTCTCACTGCCATAGGAATGCAGCTAGTTGACAGCTGGCTTCAAAACATGTTTCCCTGTGAGAGCTGAGGACAGGGCAGAACCCTCCCGCATGCTGCCTGACTGTAGGAGTAGCTGCTAACATCCTTATGTTAGTGGCTGGGAGAGGTTGCGGGAAAAGCATGTGTGAGCACTGGGCCTGAACTCCCGTGTATCTGAGTTGAATACAGCGATTTCCAACGGCTTTCCTCAACCAGAGTGTAGCTAGGTTCCAAATCCCATGTACGAGCGGGTAGCAGATATCTGCCTCCCATGCATACACACTTCTGAGAGTTGAGCTTATGGCCTGTACCTCCACAGCCAGCCTGCTGGTACACTTGGCTTCTAAAAGGCCTAGGCTCGCTGTTTGACGGAAGTGCTGGGAGAGGTAATTGGAATCTCCCGGCACACAAGACGAGTGCCTCCAAGCTCAATTCACGATTTCCCAGTAATTCTTGTGGTAGACAGGTGCTACATACTAAGTTCCATATGTGAGATGGTAGCTGAACGCCTTGTCCAAAAGCATCTTACTTCTGAGAGTTGAGCCCACCCTCAGTCCCTCACAGTTCCACACTGCCTGCAGAGTGTGTTTCACACGTCTTCACCAGAGACGATTGCCAGAGGCTTCTGAGTACAAGTTAACAATGCAGACCTGGAGGGTATCTCCAGGTGCAGTAGAGTGGTAATCTTGGAACCTCCTGACTCAGAGTACTGCTACCTTCTCACTGCCATAGGAATGCAGCTAGTTGACAGCTGGCTTCAAGACATGCTTCCTTGTGAGTACTGAGGACAGGGCAGAACCCTCCCGCATCCTGCCTGACTGTAGGAGTAGCTGCTAACATCCTAATGTTAGTGGCTGGGAGAGGATGCGGGAAAAGCATGTGTGAGCACTGGGCCTGAACTCCCGTGTATCTGAGTTGAATACAGCGATTTCCAATGGCCTTCTTCAATCACAGTGTAGCTAGGTTCCAACTCCCATGTCCGAGTGGGTAGCAGACATCTGCCTCCCATGCATACACACTTCTGAGAGTTGAGCTTATGGCCTGTACCTCCACAGCCAGCCTGTTGGTACCCTTGGCTTCTAAAAGGCCTAGGCTCGCTGTTTGACGGAAGTGCTGGGAGAGGTAATTGGAATCACCCGGCACACAAGACTAGTGCCTCCAAGCTCAGTTCAGCGATTTCCTAGTAATTCCTGTGGTAGACTGGTGCTACATACTAAGTTCCATACGTGAGAGGGTAGCTGAACGCCTGTCCAAAACCATCTTACTTCGGAGAGTTGAGCTCAGCCTCAGTCCCTCACAGTTCGACACTGCCTGCAGAGTGAGTTTCGCAGGTCTACAGCAGAGACGTTTGCCAGAGGCTTCTGAGACGCAGGGTAACAATGCAGACCTGGAGGGTATCCCCAGGTGCAGTCGACTGGTAATCTTGGAACCTCCTGACTCAGAATACTGCTACCTTCTCACTGCCATAGGAATGCAGCTAGTTGACAGCTGGCTTCAAGACATGCTTCCCTGTGAGAGCAGAGGACAGGGCAGAACCCTCCCGCATGCTGCCTGACTGTAGGAGTAGCTGCTAACATCCTTATGTTAGTGGCTGGGAGAGGTTGCGGGAAAAGCATGTGTGAGCACTGGGCCTGAACTCCCGTGTATCTGAGTTGAATACAGCGATTTCCAACGGCTTTCCTCAACCAGAGTGTAGCTATGTTCCAAATCCCATGTACTAGCGGGTAGCAGACATCTGCCTCCCATGCATACACACTTCTGAGAGTTGAGCTTATGGCCTGTACCTCCACAGCCAGCCTGCTGGTACCCTTGGCTTCTGAAAGGCCTAGGCTCGCTGTTTGACGGAAGTGCTGGGAGAGGTAATTGGAATCACCCGGCACACAAGACTAGTGCCTCCAAGCTCAGTTCAGCGATTTCCTAGTAATTCCTGTGGTAGACTGGTGCTACATACTAAGTTCCATACGTGAGAGGGTAGCTGAACGCCTTGTCCAAAACCATCTTACTTCTGAGAGTTGAGCTCAGCCTCAGTCCCTCACAGTTCCACACTGCCTGCAGAGTGAGTTTCGCAGGTCTTCAGCAGAGACGTTTGCCAGAGGCTTCTGAGACGCACGGTAACAATGCAGACCTGGAGGGTATCCCCAGGTGCAGTCGACTGGTAATCTTGGAACGTCCTGACTCAGAATACTGCTACCTTCTCACTGCCATAGGAATGCAGCTAGTTGACAGCTGGCTTCAAGACATGCTTCCCTGTGAGAGCTGAGGACAGGGCAGAACCCTCCCGCATGCTGCCTGACTGTAGGAGTAGCTGCTAACATCCTTATGTTAGTGGCTGGGAGAGGTTGCGGGAAAAGCATGTGTGAGCACTGGGCCTGAACTCCCGTGTATCTGAGTTGAATACAGCGATTTCCAACGGCTTTCCTCAACCAGAGTGTACCTAGGTTCAAAATCCCATGTACGAGGGGGTAGCAGATATCTGCCTCCCATGCATACACAATTCTGAGAGTTGAGCTTATGGCCTGTACCTCCACAGCCAACCTGCTGGTACCCTTGGCTTCTAAAAGGCCTAGGCTCGCTGTTTGACGGAAGTGCTGGGAGAGGTAATTGGAATCACCCGGCACACAAGACTAGTGCCTCCAAGCTCAGTTCAGCAATTTCCTAGTAATTCCTGTGGTAGACTGGTGCTACATACTAAGATCCATACGTGAGAGGGTAGCTGAACGCCTTGTCCAAAACCATCTTACTTCTGAGAGTTGAGTTCAGCCTCAGTCCCTCACAGTTCCACACTGCCTGCAGAGTGAGTTTCGCAGGTCTTCAGCAGAGACGTTTGCCAGAGGCTTCTGACACGCAGGGTAACAATGCAGACCTGGAGGGTATCCCCAGGTGCAGTCGACTGGTATTCT
This sequence comes from Canis aureus, assembly GCF_053574225.1. Lineage (NCBI taxonomy): Eukaryota > Metazoa > Chordata > Mammalia > Carnivora > Canidae > Canis > Canis aureus. The sequence continues at coordinate 45,528,628 of NC_135638.1, read as the reverse complement.
TGGAACCTCCTGACTCAGAATACTGCTACCTTCTCACTGCCACAGGAATGCAGCTAGTTGACAGCTGGCTTCAAAACATGCTTCCCTGTGAGAGCTGAAGACAGGGCAGAACCCTCCCGCATGCTGCCTGACTGTAGGAGTAGCTGCTAACATCCTTATGTTAGTGGCTAGGAGAGGTTGCGGGAAAAGCATGTGTGAGCACTGGGCCTGAACTCCCGTGTACCTGAGTTGAATACAGCGATTTCCAACGGCTTTCCTCAAACAGAGTGTAGCTAGGTTCCAAATCCCATGTACGAGCGGGTAGCAGACATCTGCCTCCCATGCATACACACTTCTGAGAGTTGAGCTTATGGCCTGTACCTCCACAGCCAGCCTGCTGCTACCCTTGGCTTCTACAAGGCCTAGGCTCGCTGTTTGACGGAAGTGCTGGGAGAGGTAATTGGAATCTCCCGGCACACAAGACGAGTGCCTCCAAGCTCAATTCACGATTTCCCAGTAATTCTTGTGGTAGACAGGTGCTACATACTAAGTTCCATATGTGAGAAGGTAGCTGAACGCCTTGTCCAAAAGCATCTTACTTCTGAGAGTTGAGCACACCCTCAGTCCCTCACACTTCCACACTGCCTGCAGAGTGAGGTTCTCACGTCTTCACCAGGACGATTGCCAGAGGATTCTGAGTACAAGTTAACAATGCAGACCTGGAGGGTATCTCCAGGTGCAGTAGAGTGGTAATCTTGGAACCTCCTGACTCAGAGTACTGCTACCTTCTCCCTTCCATAGGAATGAAGCTCGTTGACAGCTGGCTTCAAGACATGCTTCCCTGTGAGAGCTGAGGACAGGGCAGAACCCTCCCGCATCCTGCCTGACTGTAGGAGTAGCTGCTAACATCCTAATGTTAGTGGCTGGGAGAGGTTGCGGGAAAAGCATGTGTGAGCACTGGGCCTGAACTCCCGTGTATCTGAGTTGAATACAGCGATTTCCAATGGCCTTCTTCAATCACAGTGTAACTAGGTTCCAACTCCCATGTTCGAGTGGGTAGCAGACATCTGCCTCCCAAGCATATACACTTCTGAGAGTTGAGCTTATGGCCTGTACCTCCACAGCCAGCCTGCTGGTACCCTTGGCTTCTAAAAGGCCTAGGCTCGCTGTTTGACGGAAGTGCTGGGAGAGGTAATTGGAATCACCCGACACACAAGACTAGTGCCTCCAAGCTCAGTTCAGCGATTTCCTAGTAATTCCTGTGGTAGACTGGTGCTACGTACTAAGCTCCATACGTGAGAGGGTAGCTGAACGCCTTGTCCAAAACCATCTTACTTCTGAGAGTTGAGCTCAGCCTCAGTCCCTCACAGTTCCACCCTGCCTGCAGAGTGAGTTTCGCAGGTCTTCAGCAGAGATGTTTGCCAGAGGCTTCTGAGACGCAGGGTAACAATGCAGACCTGGAGGGTATCCCCAGGTGCAGTCGACTGGTAATCTTCGAACCTCCTGACTCAGAATACTGCTACCTTCTCACTGCCATAGGAATGCAGCTAGTTGACAGCTAGCTGGCTTCAAGACATGCTTCCCTGAGAGAGCTGAGGACAGGGCAGAACCCTCCCGCATGCTGCCTGACTGTAGGAGTAGCTGCTAACATCCTAATGTTAGTGGCTGGGAGAGGTTGCGGGAAAAGCATGTGTGAGCACTGGGCCTGAACTCCCGTGTATCTGAGTTGAATACAGCTATTTCCAACGGCTTTCCTCAACCAGAGTGTAGCTAGGTTCCAAATCCCATGTACGAGCGGGTAGCAGACATCTGCCTCCCATGCATACACACTTCTGAGAGTTGAGCTTATGGCCTGTACCTCCACATCCAGCCTGCTGGTACCCTTGGCTTCTAAAAGGCCTAGGCTCGCTGTTTGACGGAAGTGCTGGGAGAGGTAATTGGAATCTCCCGGCACACAAGACGAGTGCCTCCAAGCTCAATTCACGATTTCCCAGTAATTCTTGTGGTAGACAGGTGCTACATACTAAGTTCCATATGTGAGATGGTAGCTGAACGCCTTGTCCAAAAGCATCTTACTTCTGAGAGTTGAGCCCACCCTCAGTCCCTCACAGTTCCACACTGCCTGCAGAGTGAGTTTCACACGTCTTCACCAGAGACGATTGCCAGAGGCTTCTGAGTACAAGTTAACAATGCAGACCTGGAGGGTATCTCCAGGTGCAGTAGAGTGGTAATCTTGGAACCTCCTGACTCAGAGTACTGCTACCTTCTCACTGCCATAGAAATGCAGCTAGTTGACAGCTGGCTTCAAGACATGCTTCCCTGTGAGAGCTGAGGACAGGGCAGAACCCTCCCACATCCTGCCTGACTGTAGGAGTGCTGCTAACATCCTTATGTTAGTGGCAGGGAGAGGTTGCGGGAAAAGCATGTGTGAGCAGTGGGCCTGAACTCCCGTGTATCTGAGTTGAATACAGCGATTTCCAATGGCCTTCTTCAATCACAGTGTAGCTAGGTTCCAACTCCCATGTCCGAGTGGGTAGCAGACATCTGCCTCACATGCATACACTCTTCTGAGAGTTGAGCTTATGGCCTGAACCTCCACATCCAGCCTGCTGGTACCCTTGGCTTCTAAAAGGCCTAGGCTCGCTGTTTGACGGAAGTACTGGGAGAGGTAATTGGAATCACCCGGCACACAAGACTAGTGCCTCCAAGCTCAGTTCAGCGATTTCCTAGTATTTCCTCTGGTAGACTGGTGCTACATACTAAGTTCCATACGTGAGAGGGTAGCTGAACGCCTTGTCCAAAACCATCTTTCTACTGAGAGTTGAGCTCAGCCTCAGTCCCTCACAGTTCCACACTGCCTGCAGAGTGAGTTTCGCAGGTCTTCAGCAGAGAGGTTTGCCAGAGGCTTCTGAGAGGCAGGGTAACAATGCAGACCTGGAGGGTATCCCCAGGTGCAGTCGACTGGTAATCTTGGAACCTCCTGACTCAGAATACTGCTACATTCTCACTGCCATAGGAATGCAGCTAGTTGACAGCTGGCTTCAAGACATGCTTCACTGTGAGAGCTGAGGACAGGGCAGAACCCTCCCGCATGCTGCCTGACTGTAGGAGTAGCTGCTAACATCCTTATGTTAGTGGCTGGGAGAGGTTGCGGGAAAAGCATGTGTGAGCACTGGGCCTGAACTCCCGTGTATCTGAGTTGAATACAGCGATTTCCAACGGCTTTCCTCAACCAGAGTGTAGCTAGGTTCCAAATCCCATGTACGAGCGGGTACGAGACATCTGCCTCCCATGCATACACACTTCTGAGAGTTGAGTTATGGCCTGTACCTCCACAGCCAGCCTGCTGGTACCCTTGGCTTCTAAAAGGCCTAGGCTCGCTGTTTGACGGAAGTGCTGGCAGAGGTAATTGGAATCTCCCGGCACACAAGACGAGTGCCTCCAAGCTCAGTTTAGCGATTTCCTAGTAATTCCTGTGGTAGACTGGTGCTACATACTAAGTTCCATACGTGAGAGGGTACCTGAACGCCTTGTCCAAAACCATCTTACTTCTGAGAGTTGAGCTCAGCCTCAGTCCCTCACAGTTCCACACTGCCTGCAGAGTGAGTTTCGCAGGTCTTCAGCAGAGTCGATTGCCAGAGGCTTCTGAGACGCAGGGTAACAATGCAGACCTGGAGGGTATCCCCAGGTGCAGTCGACTGGTAATCTTGGAACCTCCTGACTCAGAATACTGCTACCTTCTCACTACCATAGGAATTCAGCTAGTTGACAGCTAGCTGGCTTCAAGACATGCTTCCCTGAGAGAGCTGAGGACAGGGCAGAACCCTCCCGCATGCTGCCTGACTGTAGGAGTAGCTGCTAACATCCTAATGTTAGTGGCTGGGAGAGGTTGCGGGAAAAGCATGTGTGAGCACTGGGCCTGAACTCCCGTGTATCTGAGTTGAATACAGCGATTTCCAACGGCTTTCCTCAACCAGAGTGTAGCTAGGTTCCAAATCCCATGTACGAGCGGGTAGCAGACATCTGCCTCCCATGCATACACACTTCTGAGAGTTGAGCTTATGGCCTGTACCTCCACATCCAGCCTGCTGGTACCCTTGGCTTCTAAAAGGCCTAGGCTCGCTGTTTGACGCAAGTGCTGGGAGAGGTAATTGGAATCTCCCGGCACACAAGACGAGTGCCTCCAAGCTCAATTCACGATTTCCCAGTAATTCTTGTGGTAGACAGGTGCTACATACTAAGTTCCATATGTGAGATGGTAGCTGAACGCCTTGTCCAAAAGCATCTTACTTCTGAGAGTTGAGCCCACCCTCAGTACCTCACAGTTCCACACTGCCTGCAGAGTGAGTTTCACACGTCTTCACCAGAGACGATTGCCAGAGGCTTCTGAGTACAAGTTAACAATGCAGACCTGGAGGGTATCTCCAGGTACAGTAGAGTGGTAATCTTGGAACCTCCTGACTCAGAGTACTGCTACCTTCTCACTGCCATAGGAATGCAGCTACTTGACAGCTGGCTTCAAGACATGCTTCCCTGTGAGAGCTGAGGACAGGGCAGAACCCTCCCGCATCCTGCCTGACTGTAGGAGTAGCTGCTAACATCCTTATGTTAGTGGCTGGGAGAGGTTGCGGGAAAAGCATGTGTGAGCACTGGGCCTGAACTCCCGTGTATCTGAGTTGAATACAGCGATTTCCAATGGCCTTCTTCAATCACAGTGTAGCTAGGTTCCAACTCCCATGTCCGAGTGGGTAGCAGACATCTGCCTCCCATGCATATACACTTCTGAGAGTTGTGCTTATGGCCTGTACCTCCACAGCCAGCCTGCTGGTACCCTTGGCTTCTAAAAGGCCTAGGCTCGCTGTTTGACGGAAGTGCTGGGAGAGGTAATTGGAATCACCCGGCACACAAGACTAGTGCCTCCAAGCTCAGTTCAGCGATTTCCTAGTAATTCCTGTGGTAGACTGGTGCTACATACTAAGTTCCATACGTGAGAGGGTAGCTGAACGCCTTGTCCAAAACCATCTTACTTCTGAGAGTTGAGCTCAGCCTCAGTCCCTCACAGTTCCACACTGCCTGCAGAGTGAGTTTCGCAGGTCTTCAGCAGAGAGGTTTGCCAGAGGCTTCTGAGACGCAGGGTAACAATGCAGACCTGGAGGGTATCCCCAGGTGCAGTCGACTGGTAATCTTGGAAACTCCTGACTCAGAATACTGCTACCTTCTCACTGCAATAGGAATGCAGCTAGTTGACAGCTAGCTGGCTTCAAGACATGCTTCCCTGAGAGAGCTGAGGGCAGGGCAGGACCCTCCCGCATGCTGCCTGACTATAGGAGTAGCTGCTAACATCCTAATGTTAGTGGCTGGGAGAGGTTGCGGGAAAAGCATGTGTGAGCACTGGGCCTGAACTCCCGTGTATCTGAGTTGAATACAGCGATTTCCAACGGCTTTCCTCAACCAGAGTGTAGCTAGGTTCCAAATCCCATGTAAGAGCGGGTAGCAGACATCTGCCTCCCATGCATACACACTTCTGAGAGTTGAGCTTATGGCCTGTACCTCCACAGCCAGCCTGCTGGTACCCTTGGCTTCTAAAAGGCCTAGGCTCGCTGTTTGACGGAAGTGCTGGGAGAGGTAATTGGAATCTCCCGGCACACAAGACGAGTGCCTCCAAGCTCAATTCACGATTTCCCAGTAATTCTTGTGGTAGACAGGTGTTACATACTAAGTTCCATATGTGAGAAGGTAGCTGAACGCCTTGTCCAAAAGCATCTTACTTCTGAGAGTTGAGCACACCCTCAGTCCCTCACACTTCCACACTGCCTGCAGAGTGAGTTTCACACGTCTTCACCAGAGACGATTGCCAGAGTCTTCTGAGTACAAGTTAACAATGCAGACCTGGAGGGTATCTCCAGGTGCAGTAGAGTGGTAATCTTGGAACCTCCTGACTCAGAGTACTGCTACCTTTTCACTGCCATAGGAATGCAGCTAGTTGACAGCTGGCTTCAAGACATGCTTCCCTGTGAGAGCTGAGGACAGGGCAGAACCCTCCCGCATCCTGCCTGACTGTAGGAGTAGCTGCTAACATCCTAATGTTAGTGGCTGGGAGAGGTTGCGGGAAAAGCATGTGTGAGCACTGGGCCTGAACTCCCGTGTATCTGAGTTGAATACAGCGATTTCCAATGGCCTTCTTCAATCACAGTGTAGCTAGGTTCCAAATTCCATGTCCGAGTGTGTAGCAGACATCTGCCTCCCATGCATATGCACTTCTGAGAGTTGAGCTTATGGCCTGTACCTCCACATCCAGCCTGCTGGTACCCTTGGCTTCTAAAAGGCCTAGGCTCGCTGTTTGACGGAAGTGCTGGGAGAGGTAATTGGAATCACCCGGCACACAAGACTAGTGCCTCCAAGCTCAGTTCAGCGATTTCCTAGTAATTACTGTGGTAGACTGGTGCTACATACTAAGTTCCATACGTGAGAGGGTAGCTGAACGCCTTGTCCAAAACCATCTTACTTCTGAGAGTTGAGCTCAGCCTCAGTCCCTCACAGTTCCACACTGCCTGCAGAGTGAGTTTCGCAGGTCTTCAGCAGAGAGGTTTGCCAGAGGCTTCTGAGACGCAGGGTAACAATGCAGACCTGGAGGGTATCCCCAGGTGCAGTCGACTGGTAATCTTGGAACCTCCTGACTCAGAATACTGCTACCTTCTCACTGCCATAGGAATGCAGCTAGTTGACAGCTAGCTGGCTTCAAGACATGCTTCCCTGAGAGAGCTGAGGACAGGGCAGAACCCTCCCGCATGCTGCCTGACTGTAGGAGTACCTGCTAACATCCTTATGTTAGTGGCTGGGAGAGGTTGCGGGAAAAGCATGTGTGAGCACTGGGCCTGAACTCCCGTGTATCTGAGTTGAATACAGCGATTTCCAATGGCCTTCTTCAATCACAGTGTAGCTAGGTTCCAACTCCCATGTCCGAGTGGGTAGCAGACATCTGCCTCCTATGCATACACACTTCTGAGAGTTGAGCTTATGGCCTGTACCTCCACATCCAGCCTGCTGGTACCCTTGGCTTCTAAAAGGCCTAGGCTCGCTGTTGGACGGAAGTGCTGGGAGAGGTAATTGGAATCACCCAGCACACAAGACTAGTGCCTCCAAGCTCAGTTCAGCGATTTCCTAGTAATTCTGTGGTAGACTGGTGCTACATACTAAGTTCCATACGTGAGAGGTTAGCTGAACGCCTTGTCCAAAACCATCTTACTTCTGAGAGTTGAGCTCAGCCTCAGTCCCTCACAGTTCCACACTGCCTGCAGAGTGAGTTTCACACGTCTTCACCAGAGACGATTGCCAGAGGCTTCTGAGTGCAAGTTAACAATGCAGACCTGGAGGGTATCTCCAGGTGCAGTAGTGTGGTAATCTTGGAACCTCCTGACTCAGAGTACTGCTACCTTCTCACTGCCATAGGAATGCAGCTAGTTGACAGCTGGCTTCAAGACATGCTTCCCTGTGAGAGCTGAGGACAGGGCAGAACCCTCCCGCATCCTGCCTGACTGTAGGAGTAGCTGCTAACATCCTTATGTTAGTGGCTGGGAGAGGTTGCGGGAAAAGCATGTGTGAGCACTGGGCCTGAACTCCCGTGTATCTGAGTTGAATACAGCGATTTCCAATGGCCTTCTTCAATCACAGTGTAGCTAGGTTCCAACTCCCATGTCCGAGTGGGTAGCAGACATCTGCCTCCCATGCATATACACTTCTGAGAGTTGAGCTTATGGCCTGTACCTCCACAGCCAGCCTGCTGGTACCCTTGGCTTCTAAAAGGCCTAGGCTCGCTGTTTGACGGAAGTGCTGGGAGAGGTAATTGGAATCACCCGGCACACAAGACTAGTGCCTCCAAGCTCAGTTCAGCGATTTCCTAGTAATTCCTGTGGTAGACTGGTGCTACATACTAAGTTCCATACGTGAGAGGGTAGCTGAACGCCTTGTCCAAAACCATCTTACTTCTGAGAGTTGAGCTCAGCCTCAGTCCCTCACAGTTCCACACTGCCTGCAGAGTGAGTTTCGCAGGTCTTCAGCAGAGAGGTTTGCCAAAGGCTTCTGAGACGCAGGGTAACAACGCAGACGTGGAGGGTATCCCCAGGTGCAGTCGACTGGTAATCTTGGAACCTCCTGACTCAGAATATTGCTACCTTCTCACTGCCATACGAATGCAGCTAGTTGACAGCTAGCTGGCTTCAAGACATGCTTCCCTGAGAGAGCTGAGGGCAGGGCAGACCCTCCCGCATGCTGCCTGACTATAGGAGTAGCTGCTAACATCCTAATGTTAGTGGCTGGGAGAGGTTGCGGGAAAAGCATGTGTGAGCACTGGGCCTGAACTCCCGTGTATCTGAGTTGAATACAGCGATTTCCAACGGCTTTCCTCAACCAGAGTGTAGCTAGGTTCCAAATCCCATGTAAGAGCGGGTAGCAGACATCTGCCTCCCATGCATACACACTTCTGAGAGTTGAGCTTATGGCCTGTACCTCCACAGCCAGCCTGCTGGTACCCTTGGCTTCTAAAAGGCCTAGGCTCGCTGTTTGACGGAAGTGCAGGGAGAGGTAATTGGAATCTCCCGGCACACAAGACGAGTGCCTCCAAGCTCAATTCACGATTTCCCAGTAATTCTTGTGGTAGACAGGTGTTACATACTAAGTTCCATATGTGAGAAGGTAGCTGAACGCCTTGTCCAAAAGCATCTTACTTCTGAGAGTTGAGCACACCCTCAGTCCCTCACACTTCCACACTGCCTGCAGAGTGAGTTTCACACGTCTTCACCAGAGAATAGTGCCAGAGGCTTCTGAGTACAAGTTAACAATGCAGACCTGGAGGGTATCCCCAGGTGCAGTCGACTGGTAATCTTGGAACCTCCTGACTCAGAATACTGCTACCTTCTCACTGCCATAGGAATGCAGCTATTTGACAGCTAGCTGGCTTCAAGACATGCTTCCCTGAGAGAGCTGAGGACAGGGCAGAACCCTCCCGCATGCTGCCTGACTCTAGGAGTAGCTGCTAACATCCTAATGTTAGTGGCTGGGAGAGGTTGCGGGAAAAGCATGTGTGAGCACTGGGCCTGAACTCCCGTGTATCTGAGTTGAATACAGCGATTTCCAACGGCTTTCCTCAACCAGAGTGTAGCTAGGTTCCAAATCCCATGTACGAGCGGGTAGCAGACATCTGCCTCCCATGCATATACACTTCTGAGAGTTGAGCTTATGGCCTGTACCTCCACATCCAGCCTGCTGGTACCCTTGGCTTCTAAAAGGCCTAGGCTCGCTCTTTGACGGAAGTGCTGGGAGAGGTAATTGGAATCTCCCGGCACACAAGACGAGTGCCTCCAAACTCAATTCACGATTTCCCAGTAATTCTTGTGGTAGACAGTTGCTACATACTAAGTTCCATATGTGAGAAGGTAGCTGAACGCCTTGTCCAAAAGCATCTTACTTCTGAGAGTTGAGCCCACCATCAGTCCCTCACAGTTCCACACTGCCTGCAGAGTGAGTTTCACACGTCTTCACAAGAGACGATTGCGAGAGGCTTCTGAGTACAAGTTAACAATGCAGACCTGGAGGGTATCTCCAGGTGCAGTAGAGTGGTAATCTTGGAACCTCCTGACTCAGAGTACTGCTACCTTCTCACTGCCATAGGAATGCAGCTAGTTGACAGCTGGCTTCAAGATATGCTTCCCTGTGAGAGCTGAGGACAGGGCAGAACCCTCCCGCATCCTGCCTGACTGTAGGAGTAGCTGCTAACATCCTTATGTTAGTGGCTGGGAGAGGTTGCGGGAAAAGCATGTGTGAGCACTGGGCCTGAACTCCCGTGTATCTGAGTTGAATACAGCGATTTCCAATGGCCTTCTTCAATCACAGTGTAGCTAGGTTCCAACTCCCATGTCCGAGTGGGTAGCAGACATCTGCCTCCTATGCATACACACTTCTGAGAGTTGAGCTTATGGCCTGTACCTCCACATCCAACCTGCTCGTACCCTTGGCTTCTAAAAGGCCTAGGCTCGCTGTTGGCCGGAAGTGCTGGGAGAGGTAATTGGAATCACCCAGCACACAAGACTAGTGCCTCCAAGCTCAGTTCAGCGATTTCCTAGTAATTCTGTGGTAGACGGGTGCTACATACTAAGTTCCATACGTGAGAGGGTAGCTGAACGCCTTGTCCAAAACCATCTTACTTCTGAGAGTTGAGCTCAGACTCAGTCCCTCAAAGTTCCACACTGCCTGCAGAGTGAGTTTCACACGTCTTCACCAGAGACGATTGCCAGAGGCTTCTGAGTACAAGTTAACAATGCAGAACTGGAGGGTATCTCCAGGTGCAGTAGAGTGGTAATCTTCGAACCTCCTGACTCAGAGTACTGCTACCTTCTCACTGCCATAGGAATGCAGCTAGTTGACAGCTGGCTTCAAGACATGCTTCCCTGTGAGAGCTGAGGACAGGGCAGAACCCTCCCGCATGCTGCCTGACTGTAGGAGTAGCTGCTAACATCCTTATGTTAGTGGCTGGGAGAGGTTGCGGGAAAAGCATGTGTGAGCACTGGGCCTGAACTCCCGTGTATCTGAGTTGAATACAGCGATTTCCAACGGCTTTCCTCAACCAGAGTGTAGCTAGGTTCCAAATCCCATGTACGAGCGGGTAGCAGACATCTGCCTCCCATGCATACACACTTCTGAGAGTTGAGCTTATGGCCTATACCTCCACAGCCAGCCTGCTGGTACCCTTGGCTTCTAAAAGGCCTAGGCTCGCTGTTTGACGGAAGTGCTGGGAGAGGTAATTGGAATCTCCCGGCACACAAGACGAGTGCCTCCAAGCTCAATTCACGATTTCCCAGTAATTCTTGTGGTAGACAGGTGCTAAATACTAAGTTCCATATGTGAGAAGGTAGCTGAACGCCTTGTCCAAAAGCATCTTACTTCTGAGAGTTGAGCCCACCCTCAGTCCCTCACAGTTCCACACTGCCTGCAGAGTGAGTTTCACAAGTCTTCACCAGAGACGATTGCCAGAGGCTTCTGAGTTCCAGTTAACAATGCAGACCTGGAGGGTATCTCCAGGTGCAGTAGAGTGGTAATCTTGGAACCTCCTGACTCAGAGTACTGCTACCTTCTCACTGCCATAGGAATGCAGCTAGTTGACAGCTGGCTTCAAGACATGCTTCCCTGTGAGAGCTGAGGACAGGGTAGAACCCTCCCGCATCCTGCCTGACTGTAGGAGTAGCTGCTAACATCCTAATGTTAGCGGCTGGGAGAGGTTGCGGGAAAAGCATGTGTGAGCACTGGGCCTGAACTCCCGTGTATCTGAGTTGAATACAGCGATTTCCAATGGCCTTCTTCAATCACAGTGTAGCTAGGTTCCAACTCCCATGTCCGAGTGGGTAGCAGACATCTGCCTCCCATGCATACACACTTCTGAGAGTTGAGCTTATGGCCTGTACCTCCACATCCAGCCTGCTGGTACCCTTGGCTTCTAAAAGGCCTAGGCTCGCTGTTTGACGGAAGTGCTGGGAGAGGTAATTGGAATCACCCTGCACACAAGACTAGTGCCTCCAAGCTCAGTTCAGCGATTTCCTAGTAATTCCTGTGGTAGACTGGTGCTACATACTAAGTTCCATACGTGAGAGGGTAGCTGAACGCCTTGTCCAAAACCATCTTACTTCTGAGAGTTGAGCTCAGCCTCAGTCCCTCACAGTTCCACACTGCCTGCAGAGTGAGTTTCGCAGGTCTTCAGCAGAGACGTTTGCCAGAGGCTTCTGAGACGCAGGGTAACAATGCAGACCTGGAGGGTATCCCCAGGGGCAGTCGACTGGTAATCTTGGAACCTCCTGCCTCAGAATACTGCTACCTACTCACTGCCATAGGAATGCAGCTAGTTGACAGCTGGCTTCAAGACATGCTTCCCTGTGAGAGCTGAGGACAGGGCAGAATCCTCCCGCATGCTGCCTGACTGTAGGAGTAGGTGATAACATCCTTATGTTAGTGGCTGGGAGAGGTTGCTGGAAAAGCATGTGTGAGCACTGGGCCTGAACTCCTGTGTATCTGAGATGAATACAGCGATTTCCAACGGCTTTCCTCAACCAGAGTGTAGCTAGGTTCCAAATCCCATGTACGAGCGGGTAGCAGACATCTGCCTCCCATGCATACACACTTCTGAGAGTTGAGCTTATGGCCTGTACCTCCACAGCCAGCCTGCTGGTACCCTTGGCTTCTAAAAGGCCTTGGCTAGGTGTTTGATGGAAGTGCTGGGAGAGGTAATTGGAATCACCCGGCACACAAGACTAGTGCCTCCAAACTCAGTTCAGCGATTTCCTAGTAATTCCTGTGGTAGACTGGTGCTACATACTAAGTTCCATACGTGAGTGGGTAGCTGAACGGCTTGTCCAAAACCATCTTACTTCTGAGTGTTGAGCTCAGCCTCAGTCCCTCACAGTTCGACACTGCCTGCAGAATGAGTTTCGCAGGTCTTCAGCAGAGACGTTTGCCAGAGGCTTCTGAGACGCAGGGTAACAAAGCAGACCTGGAGGGTATCCCCAGTTGCAGTCGACTGGTAATCTTGGAACTTCCTGTCTCAGATACTGCTACCTTCTCACTGCCATAGGAATGCAGCTAGTTGACAGCTGGCTTCAAGACATGCTTCCCTTTGAGAGCTGAGGACAGGGCAGAACCCTCCCGCATCCTGCCTGACTGTAGGAGTAGCTGCTACCATCCTAATGTTAGTGGCTGGGAGAGGTTGCGGGAAAAGCATGTGTGAGCACTGGGCCTGAACTCCCGTGTATCTGAGTTGAAACAGCGATTTCCAACGGCTTCCCTCAACCAGAGTGTAGCTAGGTTCCAAATCCCATGTACGAGCGGGTAGCAGACATCTGCCTCCCATGCATACACACTTCTGAGAGTTGAGCATATGGCCTGTACCTCCACAGCCAGTCTGCTGGTACCCTTGGCTTCTAAAAGGCCTAGGCTCGCTGTTTGACGGAAGTGCTGGGAGAGGTAATTGGAATCTCCCGGCACACAAGACGAGTGCCTCCAAGCTCAATTCACGATTTCCCAGTAATTCTTGTGGTAGACAGGTGCTACATACTAAGTTCCATATGTGAGATGGTAGCTGAACGCCTTGTCCAAAAGCATCTTACTTCTGAGAGTTGAGCCCACCCTCAGTACCTCACAGTTCCACACTGCCTGCAGAGTGAGTTTCACACGTCTTCACCAGAGACGATTGCCAGAGGCTTCTGAGTACAAGTTAACAATGCAGACCTGGAGGGTATCTCCAGGTGCAGTAGAGTGGTAATCTTGGAACCTCCTGACTCAGAGTACTGCTACCTTCTCACTGCCATAGGAATGCAGCTAGTTGACAGCTGGCTTCAAGACATGCTTCCCTGTGAGAGCTGAGGACAGGGCAGAACACTCCCGCATCCTGCCTGACTGTAGGAGTAGCTGCTAACATCCTAATGTTAGTGGCTGGGAGAGGTTGCGGGAAAAGCATGTGTGAGCACTGGGCCTGAACTCCCGTGTATCTGAGTTGAATACAGCGATTTCCAATGGCCTTCTTCAATCACAGTGTAGCTAGGTTCCAACTCCCATGTCCGAGGGGGTAGCAGACATCTGCCTCCCATGCATATACACTTCTGAGAGTTGAGCTTATGGCCTGTACCTCAACAGCCAGCCTGCTGGTACCCTTGGCTTCTAAAAGGCCTAGGCTCGCTGTTTGACGGAAGTGCTGGGAGAGGTAATTGGAATCACCCGGCACACAAGACTAGTGCCTCCAAGCTCAGTTCAGCGATTTCCTAGTAATTCCTGTGGTAGACTGGTGCTACATACTAAGTTCCATACGTGAGAGGGTAGCTGAACGCCTTGTCCAAAACCATCTTACTTCTGAGAGTTGAGCTCAGCCTCAGTCCCTCACAGTTCCACACTGCCTGCAGAGTGAGTTTCGCAGGTCTTCAGCAGAGACGTTTGCCAGAGGCTTCTGAGACGCAGGGTAACAATGTAGACCTGGAGGGTATCCCCAGGTGCAGTCGACTGGTAATCTTGGAACCTCCTGACTCAGAATACTGCTACCTTCTCACTGCTATAGGTATGCAGCTGGTTGACAGCTAGCTGGCTTCAAGACATGCTTCCCTGAGAGAGCTGAGGACAGGGCAGAACCCTCCCGCATGCTGCCTGACTGTAGGAGTAGCTGCTAACATCCTAATGTTACTGGCTGGTCGAGGTTGCGGGAAAAGCATGTGTGAGCACTGGGCCTGAACTCCCGTGTATCTGAGTTGAATACAGCGATTTCCAATGGCTTCCCTCAACCAGAGTGTAGCTAGGTTCCAAATCCCATGTACGAGCGGGTAGCAGACATCTGCCTCCCATGCATACACACTTCTGAGAGCTGAGCTTATGGCCTGTACCTCCATATCCAGCCTGCTGGTACCCTTGGCTTCTAAAAGGCCTAGGCTCGCTGTTTGACGGAAGTGCTGGGAGAGGTAATTGGAATCACCCGGCACACAAGACTAGTGCCTCCAAGCTCACTTCAGCGATTTCCTAGTAATTCCTGTGGTAGACTGGTGCTACATACTAAGTTCCATACGTGAGAGGGTAGCTGAACGCCTTGTCCAAAACCATCTTACTTCTGAGAGTTGAGCTCAGCCTCAGTCCCTCACAGTTCCACACTGCCTGCAGAGTGAGTTTCGCAGGTCTTCAGCAGAGACGTTTGCCAGAGGCTTCTGAGACGCAGGGTAACATTGCAGACCTGGAGGGTATCCCCAGGTGCAGTCGACTGGTAATCTTGGAACCTCCTGACTCAGAGTACTGCTACCTTCTCACTGCCCTAGGAATGCAGCTAGTTGACAGCTGGCTTCAAGACATGCTTCCCTGTGAGAGCTGAGGACAGGGCAGAACCCTCCCGCATGCTGCCTGACTGTAGGAGTAGCTGCTAACATCCTTATGTTAGTGGCTGGGAGTGGTTGCGGGAAAAGCATGTGTGAGCACTGGGCCTGAACTCCCGTGTATCTGAGTTGAATACAGCGATTTCCAACGGCTTTCCTCAACCAGAGTGTAGCTAGGTTCCAAATCCCGTGTACGAGCGGGTAGCAGACATCTGCCTCCCATGCATACACACTTCTGAGAGTTGAGCTTATGGCCTGTACCTCCACATCCAGCCTGCTGGTACCCTTTGCTTCTAAAAAGCCTAGGCTCGCTGTCTGACGCAAGTGCTGGGAGAGGTAATTGGAATCACCCGGCACACAAGACTAGTGCCTCCAAGCTCAGTTCAGCGATTTCCTAGTAATTCCTGTGGTAGACTGGTGCTACATACTAAGTTCCATACGTGAGAGGGTAGCTGAACGCCTTGTCCAAAACCATCTTACTTCTGAGAGTTGAGCTCAGCCTCAGTCCCTCACAGTTCCACACTGCCTGCAGAGTGAGTTTCGCAGGTCTTCAGCAGAGACGTTTGCCAGAGGCTTCTGAGACGCAGGGTAACAATGCAGACCTGGAGGGTATCCCCAGGTGCAGTCGACTGGTAATCTTGGAACCTCCTGACTCAGAATACTGCTACCTTCTCACTGCTATAGGTATGCAGCTGGTTGACAGCTAGCTGGCTTCAAGACATGCTTCCCTGAGAGAGCTGAGGACAGGGCAGAACCCTCCCGCATGCTGCCTGACTGTAGGAGTAGCTGCTAACATCCTAATGTTACTGGCTGGTCGAGGTTGCGGGAAAAGCATGTGTGAGCACTGGGCCTGAACTCCCGTGTATCTGAGTTGAATACAGCGATTTCCAATGGCTTCCCTCAACCAGAGTGTAGCTAGGTTCCAAATCCCATGTACGAGCGGGTAGCAGACATCTGCCTCCCATGCATACACACTTCTGAGAGCTGAGCTTATGGCCTGTACCTCCATATCCAGCCTGCTGGTACCCTTGGCTTCTAAAAGGCCTAGGCTCGCTGTTTGACGGAAGTGCTGGGAGAGGTAATTGGAATCACCCGGCACACAAGACTAGTGCCTCCAAGCTCACTTCAGCGATTTCCTAGTAATTCCTGTGGTAGACTGGTGCTACATACTAAGTTCCATACGTGAGAGGGTAGCTGAACGCCTTGTCCAAAACCATCTTACTTCTGAGAGTTGAGCTCAGCCTCAGTCCCTCACAGTTCCACACTGCCTGCAGAGTGAGTTTCGCAGGTCTTCAGCAGAGACGTTTGCCAGAGGCTTCTGAGACGCAGGGTAACATTGCAGACCTGGAGGGTATCCCCAGGTGCAGTCGACTGGTAATCTTGGAACCTCCTGACTCAGAGTACTGCTACCTTCTCACTGCCCTAGGAATGCAGCTAGTTGACAGCTGGCTTCAAGACATGCTTCCCTGTGAGAGCTGAGGACAGGGCAGAACCCTCCCGCATGCTGCCTGACTGTAGGAGTAGCTGCTAACATCCTTATGTTAGTGGCTGGGAGTGGTTGCGGGAAAAGCATGTGTGAGCACTGGGCCTGAACTCCCGTGTATCTGAGTTGAATACAGCGATTTCCAACGGCTTTCCTCAACCAGAGTGTAGCTAGGTTCCAAATCCCGTGTACGAGCGGGTAGCAGACATCTGCCTCCCATGCATACACACTTCTGAGAGTTGAGCTTATGGCCTGTACCTCCACATCCAGCCTGCTGGTACCCTTTGCTTCTAAAAAGCCTAGGCTCGCTGTCTGACGCAAGTGCTGGGAGAGGTAATTGGATTCTCCTGGCACACAAGACGAGTGCCTCCAAGCTCAATTCACGATTTCCCAGTAATTCTTGTGGTAGACAGGTGCTACATACTAAGTTCCATATGTGAGAAGGTAGCTGAACGCCTTGTCCAAAAGCATCTTACTTCTGAGAGTTGAGCACACCCTCAGTCCCTCACACTTCCACACTGCCTGCAGAGTGAGTTTCACACGTCTTCACCAGAGACGATTGCCAGAGGCTTCTGAGTACAAGTTAACAATGCAGACCTGGAGGGTATCTCCAGGTGCAGTAGAGTGGTAATCTTGGAACCTCCTGACTCAGAGTACTGCTACCTTCTCACTGCCATAGGAATGCAGCTAGTTGACAGCTGGCTTCGAGACATGCTTCCCTGTGAGAGCTGAGGACAGGGCAGAACCCTCCCGCATCCTGCCTGACTGTAGGAGTAGCTGCTACCATCCTAATGTTAGTGGCTGGGAGAGGTTGCGGGAAAAGCATGTGTGAGCACTGGGCCTGAACTCCCGTGTATCTGAGTTGAATACAGCGATTTCCAACGGCTTTCCTCAACCAGAGTGTAGCTAGGTTCCAAATCCCATGTACGAGCGGGTAGCAGACATCTGCCTCCCATGCATACACACTTCTGAGAGTTGAGCTTATGGCCTGTACCTCCACAGCCAGCCTGCTGGTACAGTTGGCTTCTAAAAGGCCTAGGCTCGCTGTTTGACGGAAGTGCTGGGAGAGGTAATTGGAATCTCCCGGCACACAAGACGAGTGCCTCCAAGCTCAATTCATGATTTCCCAGTAATTCTTGTGGTAGACAGGTGCTACATACTAAGTTCCATATGTGAGATGGTAGCTGAACGCCTTGTCCAAAAGCATCTTACTTCTGAGAGTTGAGCCCACCCTCAGTACCTCACAGTTCCACACTGCCTGCAGAGTGAGTTTCACACGTCTTCACCAGAGACGATTGCCAGAGGCTTCTGAGTACAAGTTAACAATGCAGACCTGGAGGGTATCTCCAGGTGCAGTAGAGTGGTAATCTTGGAACCTCCTGACTCAGAGTACTGCTACATTCACTGCCATAGGAATGCAGCTAGTTGACAGCTGGCTTAAAGACATGCTTCCCTGTGAGAGCTGAGGACAGGGTAGAACCCTCCCGCATCCTGCCTGACTGTAGGAGTAGCTGCTAACATCCTTATGTTAGTGGCTGGGAGAGGTGGCGGGAAAAGCATGTGTGAGCACTGGGACTGAACTCCCGTGTATCTGAGTTGAATACAGCGATTTCCAATGGCCTTCTTCAATCACAGTGTAGCTATGTTCCAACTCCCATGTCCGAGTGGGTAGCAGACATCTGCCTCCCATGCATACACACTTCTGAGAGTTGAGCTTATGGCCTGTACCTCCACAGCCAGCCTGCTGGTACCCTTGGCTTCTAAAAGGCCTAGGCTCGCTGTTTGGCGGAAGTGCTGGGAGAGGTAATTGGAATTACCCGGCACACAAGGCTAGTGCCTCCAAGCTCAGTTCAGCGATTTCCTAGTAATTCCTGTGGTAGACTGGTGCTACATACTAAGTTCCATACGTGAGAGGGTAGCTGAACGCCTTGTCCAAAACCATCTTACTTCTGAGAGTTGAGCTCAGCCTCAGTCCCTCACAGTTCGACACTGCCTGCAGAGTGAGTTTCGCAGGTCTTCAGCAGAGACGTTTGCCAGAGGCTTCTGAGACGCAGGATAACAATGCAGACCTGGAGGGTATCCCCAGTTGCAGTCGACTGGTAATCTTGGAACCTCCTGTCTCAGAATACTGCTACCTTCTCACTTCCATAGGAATGCAGCTAGTTGACAGCTGGCTTCAAGACATGCTTCCCTGTGAGAGCTGAGGACAGGGCAGAACCCTCCCGCATCCTGCCTGACTGTAGGAGCAGCTGCTAACATCCTTATGTTAGTGGCTGGGAGAGGTTGCGGGAAAAGCATGTGTGAGCAACTGGGCCTGAACTCCCGTGTATCTGAGTTAAATACAGCGATTTCCAATGGCCTTCTTCAATCACAGTGTAGCTAGGTTCCAACTCCTATGTCCGAGTGGGTAGCAGACATCTGCCTCCCATGCATACACACTTCTGAGAGTTGAGCTTATGGCCTGTACCTCCACATCCAGCCTGCTGGTACCCTTGGCTTCTAAAAGGCCTAGGCTCGCTGTTTGACGGAAGTGCTGGGAGAGGTAATTGGAATCACCCGGCACACAAGACTAGTGCCTCCAAGCTCAGTTCAGCGATTTCCTAGTAATTCCTGTGGTAGACTGGTGCTACATACTAAGTTCCATACGTGAGAGGGTAGCTGAACGCCTTGTCCAAAACCATTTTACTTCTGAGAGTTGAGCTCAGCCTCAGTCCCTCACAGTTCCACACTGCCTGCAGAGTGAGTTTCGCAGGTCTTCAGCAGAGATGTTTGCCAGAGGCTTCTGAGACGCAGGGTAACAATGCAGACCTGGAGGTTAATCCCAGGTGCAGTCGACTGGTAATCTTGGAACCTCCTGACTCAGAATACTGCTACCTTCTCACTGCCATAGGAATGCAGCTAGTTGACAGCTGGCTTCAAGACATGCTTCCCTGTGAGAGCTGAGGACAGGGCAGAACCCTCCCGCATGCTGCCTGACTCTAGCAGTAGCTGCTAACATCCTTATGTTAGTGGCTGGGAGAGGTTGCGGGAAAAGCATGTGTGAGCACTGGGCCTGAACTCCCGTGTATCTGAGTTGAATACAGCGATTTCCAACGGCTTTCCTCAACCAGAGTGTACCTAGGTTCCAAATCCCATGTAATAGCGGGTAGCAGACATCTGCCTCCCATGCATACACACTTCTGAGAGTTGAGCTTATGGCCTGTACCTCCACATCCAGCCTGCTGGTACCCTTGGCTTCTAAAAGGCCTAGGCTCGCTGTTTGACGGAAGTGCTGGGAGAGGTAATTGGAATATCCCGGCACACAAGACGAGTGCCTCCAAGCTCAGTTCAGCGATTTCCTAGTAATTCCTGTGGTAGACTGGTGCTACATACTAAGTTCCATACGTGAGAGGGTAGCTGAACGCCTTGTCCAAAGCCATCTTACTTCTGAGAGTTGAGCTCAGGCTCAGTCCCTCACAGTTCCACACTCCCTGCAGAGTGAGTTTCGCAGGTCTTCAGCAGAGACGTTTGCCAGAGGCTTCTGAGACGCAGGGTAACAATGCAGACCTGGAGGGTATCCCCAGGTGTAGTCGACTGGTAATCTTGGAACCTCCTGACTCAGAATACTGCTACCTTCTCACTGCCATTGGAATGCAGCTAGTTGACAGCTGGCTTCAAGACATGCTTCCCTGTGAGAGCTGAGGACAGGGCAGAACCCTCCCGCATGCTGCCTGACTGTAGGAGTAGGTGATAACATCCTTATGTTAGTGTCCGGGAGAGGTTGCGGGAAAAGCATGTGTGAGCACTGGGCCTGAACTCCCGTGTATCTGAGTTGAATACAGCGATTTCCAACGGCTTTCCTCAACCAGAGTGTAGCTAGGTTCCAAATCCCATGTACGAGCGGGTAGCAGACATCTGCCTCCCATGCATACACACTTCTGAGAGTTGAGCTTATGGCCTGTACCTCCACATCCAGCCTGCTGGTACACTTGGCTTCTAAAAGGCCTAGGCTCGCTGTTTGACGGAAGTGCTGGGAGAGGTAATTGGAATCTCCCGGCACACAAGACGAGTGCCTCCAAGCTCAATTCACGATTTCCCAGTAATTCTTGTGGTAAGCAGGTGCTACATACTAAGTTCCATATGTGAGAAGGTAGCTGAATGCCTTGTCCAAAAGCATCTTACTTCTGAGAGTTGAGCCCACCCTCAGTCCCTCACACTTTCACACTGCCTGCAGAGTGAGTTTCACACGTCTTAACCAGAGACGATTGCCAGAGGCTTCTGAGTACAAGTTAACAATGCAGACCTGGATGGTATCTCCAGGTGCAGTAGAGTGGTAATCTTGGAACCTCCTGACTCAGAGTACTGCTACCTTCTCACTGCCATAGGAATGCAGCTAGTTGACAGCTGGCTTCAAGACATGCTTCCCTGTGAGAGCTGAGGACAGGGCAGAACCCTCCCGCATCCTGCCTGACTGTAGGAGTAGCTGCTAACATCCTAATGTTAGTGGCTGGGAGAGGTTGCGGGAAAAGCATGTGTGAGCACTGGGCCTGAACTCCCGTGAATCTGAGTTGAATACAGCGATTTCCAATGGCCTTCTTCAATCACAGTGTAGCTAGGTTCCAACTCCCATGTCCGAGGGGGTAGCAGACATCTGCCTCCCATGCATATACACTTCTGAGAGTTGAGCTTATGGCCTGTACCTCAACAGCCAGCCTGCTGGTACCCTTGGCTTCTAAAAGGCCTAGGCTCGCTGTTTGACAGAAGTGCTGGGAGAGGTAATTGGAATCACCCGGCACACAAGACTAGTGCCTCCAAGCTCAGTTCAGCGATTTCCTAGTAATTCCTGTGGTAGACTGGTGCTACATACTAAGTTCCATACGTGAGAGGGTAGCTGAACGCCTTGTCCAAAACCATCTTACTTCTGAGAGTTGAGCTCAGCCTCAGTCCCTCACAGTTCCACACTGCCTGCAGAGTGAGTTTCGCAGGTCTTCAGCAGAGACGTTTGCCAGAGGCTTCTGAGACGCAGGGTAACAATGCAGACCTGGAGGGTATCCCCAGGTGCAGTCGACTGGTAATCTTGGAACGTCCTGACTCAGAATACTGCTACCTTCTCACTGCTATAGGTATGCAGCTGGTTGACAGCTAGCTGGCTTCAAGACATGCTTCCCTGAGAGAGCTGAGGACAGGGCAGAACCCTCCCGCATGCTGCCTGACTGTAGGAGTAGCTGCTAACATCCTAATGTTACTGGCTGGTCGAGGTTGCGGGAAAAGCATGTGTGAGCACTGGGCCTGAACTCCCGTGTATCTGAGTTGAATACAGCGATTTCCAATGGCTTCCCACAACCAGAGTGTAGCTAGGTTCCAAATCCCATGTACGAGCGGGTAGCAGACATCTGCCTCCCATGCATACACACTTCTGAGAGCTGAGCTTATGGCCTGTACCTCCATATCCAGCCTGCTGGTACCCTTGGCTTCTAAAAGGCCTAGGCTCGCTGTTTGACGGAAGTGCTGGGAGAGGTAATTGGAATCACCCGGCACACAAGACTAGTGCCTCCAAGCTCACTTCAGCGATTTCCTAGTAATTCCTGTGGTAGACTGGTGCTACATACTAAGTTCCATACGTGAGAGGGTAGCTGAACGCCTTGTCCAAAACCATCTTACTTCTGAGAGTTGAGCTCAGCCTCAGTCCCTCACAGTTCCACACTGCCTGCAGAGTGAGTTTCGCAGGTCTTCAGCAGAGACGTTTGCCAGAGGCTTCTGAGACGCAGGGTAACATTGCAGACCTGGAGGGTATCCCCAGGTGCAGTCGACTGGTAATCTTGGAACCTCCTGACTCAGAGTACTGCTACCTTCTCACTGCCCTAGGAATGCAGCTAGTTGAAGCTGGCTTCAAGACATGCTTCCCTGTGAGAGCTGAGGACAGGGCAGAACCCTCCCGCATGCTGCCTGACTGTAGGAGTAGCTGCTAACATCCTTATGTTAGTGGCTGGGAGTGGTTGCGGGAAAAGCATGTGTGAGCACTGGGCCTGAACTCCCGTGTATCTGAGTTGAATACAGCGATTTCCAACGGCTTTCCTCAACCAGAGTGTAGCTAGGTTCCAAATCCCGTGTACGAGCGGGTAGCAGACATCTGCCTCCCATGCATACACACTTCTGAGAGTTGAGCTTATGGCCTGTACCTCCACATCCAGCCTGCTGGTACCCTTTGCTTCTAAAAAGCCTAGGCTCGCTGTCTGACGCAAGTGCTGGGAGAGGTAATTGGATTCTCCTGGCACACAAGACGAGTGCCTCCAAGCTCAATTCACGATTTCCCAGTAATTCTTGTGGTAGACAGGTGCTACATACTCAGTTCCATATGTGAGAAGGTAGCTGAACGCCTTGTCCAAAAGCATCTTACTTCTGAGAGTTGAGCACACCCTCAGTCCCTCACACTTCCACACTGCCTGCAGAGTGAGTTTCACACGTCTTCACCAGAGACGATTGCCAGAGGCTTCTGAGTACAAGTTAACAATGCAGACCTGGAGGGTATCTCCAGGTGCAGTAGAGTGGTAATCTTGGAACCTCCTGACTCAGAGTACTGCTACCTTCTCACTGCCTTAGGAATGCAGCTAGTTGACAGCTGGCTTCAAGACATGCTTCCCTGTGAGAGCTGAGGACAGGGCAGAACCCTCCCGCATCCTGCCTGACTGTAGGAGTAGCTGCTAACATCCTAATGTTAGTGGCTGGGAGAGGTTGCGGGAAAAGCATGTGTGAGCACTGGGCCTGAACTCCCGTGTATCTGAGTTGAATACAGCGATTTCCAACGGCTTTCCTCAACCAGAGTGTAGCTAGGTTCCAAATCCCATGTACGAGCGGGTAGCAGACATCTGCCTCCCATGCATACACACTTCTGAGAGTTGAGCTTATGGCCTGTACCTCCACATCCAGCCTGCTGGTACACTTGGCTTCTAAAAGGCCTAGGCTCGCTGTTTGACGGAAGTGCTGGGAGAGGTAATTGGAATCTCCCGGCACACAAGACGAGTGCCTCCAAGCTCAATTCACGATTACCCAGTAATTCTTGTGGTAAGCAGGTGCTACATACTAAGTTCCATATGTGAGAAGGTAGCTGAATGCCTTGTCCAAAAGCATCTTACTTCTGAGAGTTGAGCCCACCCTCAGTCCCTCACACTTTCACACTGCCTGCAGAGTGAGTTTCAGACGTCTTAACCAGAGACGATTGCCAGAGGCTTCTGAGTACAAGTTAACAATGCAGACCTGGATGGTATCTCCAGGTGCAGTAGAGTGGTAATCTTGGAACCTCCTGACTCAGAGTACTGCTACCTTCTCACTGCCATAGGAATGCAGCTAGTTGACAGCTGGCTTCAAGACATGCTTCCCTGTGAGAGCTGAGGACAGGGCAGAACCCTCCCGCATGCTGCCTGACTGTAGGAGTAGCTGCTAACATCCTAATGTTAGTGGCTGGGAGAGGTTGCGGGAAAAGCATGTGTGAGCACTGGGCCTGAACTCCCGTGTATCTGAGTTGAATACAGCGATTTCCAATGGCCTTCTTCAATCACAGTGTAGCTAGGTTCCAACTCCCATGTCCGAGGGGGTAGCAGACATCTGCCTCCCATGCATATACACTTCTGAGAGTTGAGCTTATGGCCTGTACCTCCACAGCCAGCCTGCTGGTACCCTTGGCTTCTAAAAGGCCTAGGCTCGCTGTTTGACGGAAGTGCTGGGAGAGGTAATTGGAATCACCCGGCACACAAGACTAGTGCCTCCAAGCTCAGTTCAGCGATTTCCTAGTAATTCCTGTGGTAGACTGGTGCTACATACTAAGTTCCATACGTGAGAGTGTAGCTGAACGCCTTGTCCAAAACCATCTTACTTCTGAGAGTTGAGCTCAGCCTCAGTCCCTCACAGTTCCACACTGCCTGCAGAGTGAGTTTCGCAGGTCTTCAGCAGAGACGTTTGCCAGAGGCTTCTGAGACGCAGGGTAACAATGCAGACCTGGAGGGTATCTCCAGGTGCAGTAGAGTGGTAATCTTGGAACCTCCTGACTCAGAGTACTGCTACCTTCTCACTGCCATAGGAATGCAGCTGGTTGACAGCTGGCTTCAAGACATGCTTCCCTGAGAGAGCTGAGGACAGGGCAGAACCCTCCCGCATGCTGCCTGACTGTAGGAGTAGCTGCTAACATCCTAATGTTAGTGGCTGTTCGAGGTTGCGGGAAAAGCATGTGTGAGCACTGGGCCTGAATTCCCGTGTATCTGAGTTGAATACAGCGATTTCCAATGGCCTTCTTCAATCACAGTGTAGCTAGGTTCCAACTCCCATGTCCGAGTGGGTAGCAGACATCTGCCTCCCATGCATACACACTTCTGAGAGTTGAGCTTATGGCCTGTACCTCCACATCCAGCCTGCTGGTACCCTTGGCTTCTAAAAGGCCTAGGCTCGCTGTTTGACGGAAGTGCTGGGAGAGGTAATTGGAATCACCCGGCACACAAGACTAGTGCCTCCAAGCTCACTTCAGCGATTTCCTAGTAATTCCTGTGGTAGACTGGTGCTACATACTAAGTTCCATACGTGAGAGGGTAGCTGAACGCCTTGTCCAAAACCATCTTACTTCTGAGAGTTGAGCTCAGCCTCAGTCCCTCACAGTTCCACACTGCCTGCAGAGTGAGTTTCGCAGGTCTTCAGCAGAGACGTTTGCCAGAGGCTTCTGAGACGCAGGGTAACAATGCAGACCTGGAGGGTATCCCCAGGTGCAGTCGACTGGTAATCTTGGAACCTCCTGACTCAGAACACTGCTACCTTCTCACTGCCATAGGAATGCAGCTAGTTGACAGCTGGCTTCAAGACATGCTTCCCTGTGAGAGCTGAGGACAGGGCAGAACCCTCCCGCATGCTGCCTGACTGTAGGAGTAGCTGCTAACATCCTCTTGTTAGTGGCTGGGAGAGGTTGCGGGAAAAGCATGTGTGAGCACTGGGCCTGAACTCCCGTGTACCTTAGTTGAATACAGCGATTTCCAACGGCTTTCCTCAACCAGAGTGTAGCTAGGTTCCAAATCCCATGTACGAGCGGGTAGCAGACATCTGCCTCCCATGCATACACACCTCTGAGAGTTGAGCTTATGGCCTGTACCTCCACAGCCAGCCTGCTGGTACCCTTGGCTTCTAAAAGGCCTAGGCTCGCTGTTTGACGGAAGTGCTGGGAGAGGTAATTGGAATCTCCCGGCACACAAGACGAGTGCCTCCAAGCTCAATTCACGATTTCCCAGTAATTCTTGTGGTAGACAGGTGCTACATACTAAGTTCCATATGTGAGAAGGTAGCTGAACGCCTTGTCCAAAAGCATCTTACTTCTGAGAGTTGAGCACACCCTCAGTCCCTCACACTTCCACACTGCCTGCAGAGTGAGTTTCACACGTCTTCACCAGAGACGATTGCCAGAGGCTTCTGAGTACAAGTTAACAATGCAGACCTGGAGGGTATCTCCAGGTGCAGTAGAGTGGTAATCTTGGAACCTCCTGACTCAGAGTACTGCTACCTTCTCACTGCCATAGGAATGCAGCTAGTTGACAGCTGGCTTCAAGACATGCTTCCCTGTGAGAGCTCAGGACAGGGCAGAACCCACCCGCATCCTGCCTGACTGTAGGAGTAGCTGCTAACATCCTAATGTTTGTGGCTGGGAGAGGTTGCGGGAAAAGCATGTGTGAGCACTGGGCCTGAACTCCCGTGTATCTGAGTTGAATACAGCGATTTCCAATGGCCTTCTTCAATCACAGTGTAGCTAGGTTCCAACTCCCATGTCCGAGTGGGTAGCAGACATCTGCCTCCCATGCATACACACTTCTGAATGTTGAGCTTATGGCCTGTACCTCCACATCCAGCCTGCTGGTACCCTTGGCTTCTAAAAGGCCTAGGCTCGCTGTTTGACGGAAGTGCTGGGAGAGGTAATTGGAATCACCCGGCACACAAGACTAGTGCCTCCAAGCTCAGTTCAGCGATTTCCTAGTAATTCCTGTGGTAGACTGGTGCTACATACTAAGTTCCGTACGTGAGAGGGTAGCTGAACGCCTTGTCCAAAACCATCTTACTTCTGAGAGTTGAGCTCAGCCTCAGTCCCTCACAGTTCCACACTGCCTGCAGAGTGAGTTTCGCAGGTCTTCAGCAGAGACGTTTGCCAGGGGCTTCTGAGACGCAGGGTAACAATGCAGACCTGGAGGGTATATCCAGGTGCAGTCGACTGGTAATCTTGGAACCTCCTGACTCAGAATACTGCTACCTTCTCACTACCATAGGAATGCAGCTAGTTGACAGCTGGCCTCAAGACATGCTTCCCTGTGAGAGCTGAGGACAGGGCAGAACCCTCCCGCATGCTGCCTGACTGTAGGAGTAGCTGCTAACATCCTTATGTTAGTGGCTGGGAGAGGTTGCGGGAAAAGCATGTGTGAGCACTGGGCCTGAACTCCCGTGTATCTGAGTTGAATACAGCGATTTCCAACGGCTTTCCTCAACCAGAGTGTAGCTAGGTTCCAAATCCCATGTACGAGCGGGTAGCAGACATCTGCGTCCCATGCATACACACTTCTGAGAGTTGAGCTTATGGCCTGTACCTCCACAGCCAGCCTGCTGGTACCCTTGGCTTCTAAAAGTTTTGGGCTCGCTGTTTGGCGGAAGTGCTGGGAGAGGTAATTGGAATCACCCGGCACACAAGACTAGTGCCTCCAAGCTCAGTTAAGCGATTTCCTAGTAATTCCTGTGGTAGACTGGTGCTACATACTAAGTTCCATACGTGAGAGGGTAGCTGAACGCCTTGTCCAAAACCATCTTACTTCTGAGAGTTGAGCTCAGCCTCAGTCCCTCACAGTTCCACACTGCCTGCAGAGTGAGTTTCGCAGGTCTTCAGCAGAGACGTTTGCCAGAGGCTTCTGAGACGCAGGGTAACAATGCAGACCTGGAGGGTATCCCCAGGTGCAGTCGACTGGTAATCTTGGAACCTCCTGACTCAGAATACTGCTACCTTCTCACTGCCATAGGAATGCAGCTAGTTGACAGCTGGCTTCAAGACATGCTTCCCTGTGAGAGCTGAGGACAGGGCAGAACCATCCCGCATGCTGCCTGACTGTAGGAGTAGCTGCTAACATCCTTATGTTAGTGGCTGGGAGTGGTTGCGGGAAAAGCATGTGTGAGCACTGGGCCTGAACTCCCGTGTATCTGAGTTGAATACAGCGATTTCCAATGGCCTTCTTCAATCACAGTGTAGCTAAGTTCCAACTCCCATGTCCGAGTGGGTATCAGACATCTGCCTCCCATGCATACACACTTCTGAGAGTTGAGCTTATGGCCTGTACCTTGGCTTCTAAAAGGCCTAGGCTCGCTGTTTGACGGAAGTGCTGGGAGAGGTAATTGGAATCTCCCGGCACACAAGACGAGTGCCTCAAAGCTCAATTCACGATTTCACAGTAATTCTTGTGGTAGACAGGTGCTACATACTAAGTTCCATACGTGAGATGGTAGCTGAACGCCTTGTCCAAAAGCGTCTTACTCCTGAGAGTTGAGCCCACCCTCAGTCCCTCACAGTTCCACACTGCCTGCAGAGTGAGTTTCACACGTCTTCACCAGAGACGATTGCCAGAGGCTTCTGAGTACAAGTTAACAATGCACACCTGGAGGGTATCTCCAGGTGCAGTAGAGTGGTAATCTTGGAACCTCCTGACTCAGAGTACTGCTACCTTCTCACTGCCATAGGAATGCAGCTAGTTAACAGCTAGCTTCAAGACATGCTTCCCTGTGAGAGCTGTGGACAGGGCAGAACCCTCCCGCATCCTGCCTGACTGTAGGAGTAGCTGCTAACATCCTAATGTTAGTGGCTGGGAGAGGTTGCGGGAAAAGCATGTGTGAGCACTGGGCCTGAACTCCCGTGTATCTGAGTTGAATACAGCGATTTCCAACGGCTTTCCTCAACCAGAGTGTAGCTAGGTTCCAAATCCCATGTACGAGCGGTTAGCAGACATCTGCCTCCCATGCATACACACTTCTGAGAGTTGAGCTTATGGCCTGTACCTCCACAGCCAGCCTGCTGGTACCCTTGGCTTCTAAAAGGCCTAGGCTCGCTGTTTGGCGGAAGTGCTGCGAGAGGTAATTGGAATCTCCCGGCACACAAGACGAGTGCCTCCAAGCTCAATTCACGATTTCCCAGTAATTCTTGTGGTAGACAGGTGCTACATACTAAGTTCCATATGTGAGATGGTAGCTGAACGCCTTGTCCAAAAGCGTCTTACTTCTGAGAGTTGAGCCCACCCTCAGTCCCTCACAGTTCCACACTGCCTGCAGAATGAGTTTCACACGTCTTCAACAGAGACGATTGCCAGAGGCTTCTGAGTACAAGTTAACAATGCAGACCTGGAGGGTATCTCCAGGTGCAGTAGAGTGGTAATCTTGGAACCTCCTGACTCAGAGTACTGCTACCTTCTCACTGCCATAGGAATGCAGCTAGTTGACAGGTGGCTTCAAGACATGCTTCCCTGTGAGAGCTGAACAGGGCAGACCCTCCCGCATCCTGCCTGACTGTAGGAGTAGCTGCTAACATCCTAATGTTAGTGGCTGGGAGAGGTTGCGGGAAAAGCATGTGTGAGCACTGGGCCTGAACTCCCGTGTATCTGAGTTGAATACAGCGATTTCCAACGGCTTTCCTCAACCAGAGTGTAACTAGGTTCCAAATCCCATGTCGAGCGGGTAGCAGACATCTGCCTCCCATGCATACACACTTCTGAGAGTTGAGCTTATGGCCTGTACCTCCACATCCTGCCTGCTGGTACCCTTGGCTTCTAAAAGGCCTAGGCTCGCTGTTTGACGGAAGTGCTGGGAGAGGTAATTGGAATCACCCGGCACACAAGACTAGTGCCTCCAAGCTCAGTTCAGCGATTTCCTAGTAATTCCTGTGGTAGACAGGTGCTACATACTAAGTTCCATATGTGAGAAGGTAGCTGAACGCCTTGTCCAAAAGCATCTTACTTCTGAGAGTTGAGCACACCCTCAGTCCCTCACACTTCCACACTGCCTGCAGAGTGAGTTTCACACGTCTTCACGAGAGACGATTGCCAGAGGCTTCTGAGTACAAGTTAACAATGCAGACCTGGAGGGTATCTCCAGGTGCAGTAGAGTGGTAATCTTGGAACCTCCTGACTCAGAGTACTGCTACCTTCTCACTGCCATAGGAATGCAGCTAGTTGACAGCTGGCTTCAAGACATGCTTCCCTGTGAGAGCTGAGGACAGGGCAGAACCCTCCCGCATCCTGCCTGACTGTAGGAGTAGCTGCTAACATCCTAATGTTAGTGGTTGGGAGAGGTTGCGGGAAAAGCATGTGTGAGCACTGGGCCTGAACTCCCGTGTATCTGAGTTGAATACAGCGATTTCCAACGGCTTTCCTCAACCAGAGTGTAGCTAGGTTCCAAATCCCATGTACGAGCGGGTAGCAGACATCTGCCTCCCATGCATACACACTTCTGAGAGTTGAGCTTATGGCCTGTACCTCCACATCCAGCCTGCTGGTACCCTTGGCTTATAAAAGGCCTAGGCTCGCTGTTTGACGGAAGTGCTGGGAGAGGTAATTGTTATCTCCCGGCACACAAGACGAGTGCCTCCAAGCTCAATTCACGATTTCCCAGTAATTCTTGTGGTAGACAGCTGCTACATACTAAGTTCCATATGTGAGATGGTAGCTGAACGCCTTGTCCAAAAGCATCTTACTTCTGAGAGTTGAGCCCACCCTCAGTCCCTCACAGTTCCACACTGCCTGCAGAGTGAGTTTCACACGTCTTCACCAGAGACGATTGCCAGAGGCTTCTGAGTACAAGTTAACAATGCAGACCTGGAGGGTATCTCCAGGTGCAGTAGAGTGGTAATCTTGGAACCTCCTGTCAGAGTACTGCTACCTTCTCACTGCCATAGGAATGCAGCTAGTTGACAGCTGGCTTCAAGACATGCTTCCCTGTGAGAGCTGAGGACAGGGCAGAACCCTCCCGCATGCTGCCTGACTGTAGGAGTAGCTGCTAACATCCTTATGTTAGTGGCTGGGAGAGGTTGCGGGAAAAGTATGTGTGAGCACTGGGCCTGAACTCCCGTGTATCTGAGTTGAATACAGCGATTTCCAATGGCCTTCTTCAATCACAGTGTAGCTAGGTTCCAACTCCCATGTCCGAGGGGGTAGCAGACATCTGCCTCCCATGCATACACACTTCTGAGAGTTGAGCTTATGGCCTGTACCTCCACATCCAGCCTGCTGGTACCCTTGGCTTCTAAAAGGCCTAGGCTCGCTGTTTGACGGAAGTGCTGGGAGAGGTAATTGGAATCACCCGGCACACAAGACTAGTGCCTCCAAGCTCAGTTCAGCGATTTCCTAGTAATTCCTGTGGTAGACTGGTGCTACATACTAAGTTCCATACGTGAGAGGGTAGCTGAACGCCTTGTCCAAAACCATCTTACTTCTGAGAGTTGAGCTCAGCCTCAGTCCCTCACAGTTCGACACTGCCTGCAGAGTGAGTTTCGCAGGTCTTCAGCAGAGACGTTTGCCAGAGGCTTCTGAGACGCAGGGTAACAATTCAGACCTGGAGGGTATCCCCAGGTGCAGTCGACTGGTAATCTTGGAACCTCCTGACTCAGAATACTGCTACCTTCTCACTGCCTTAGGAATGCAGCTAGTTGACAGCTGGCTTCAAGACATGCTTCCCTGTGAGAGCTGAGTACAGGGCAGAACGCTCCCGCATGCTGCCTGACTGTAGGAGTAGCTGCTAACATCCTTATTTTAGTGGCTGGGAGAGGTTGCGGGAAAAGCATGTGTGAGCACTGGGCCTGAACTACCGTGTATCTGAGTTGAATACAGCGATTTCCAAAGGCTTTCCTCAACCAGAGTGTAGCTAGGTTCCAAATCCCATGTACGAGTGGGTAGCAGACATCTGCCTCCCATGCATACACACTTCTGAGTGTTGAGCTTATGGCCTGTACCTCCACAGCCAGCCTGCTGGTACCCTTGGCTTCTAAAAGGCCTAGGCTCGCTGTTTGACGGAAGTGCTGGGAGAGGTAATTGGAATCTCCCGGCACACAAGACGAGTGCCTCCAAGCTCAATTCACGATTTCCCAGTAATTCTTGTGGTAGACAGGTGCTACATACTAGGTTCCATATGTGAGAAGGTAGCTGAACGCCTTGTCCAAAAGCATCTTACTTCTGAGAGTTGAGCACACCCTCAGTCCCTCACACTTCCACACTGCCTGCAGAGTGAGTTTCACACGTCTTCACCAGGACGATTGCCAGAGGCTTTTGAGTACAAGTTAACAATGCAGACCTGGAGGGTATCTCCAGGTGCAGTAGAGTGGTAATCTTGGAACCTCCTGACTCAGAGTACTGCTACCTTCTCACTGCCATAGAAATGCAGCTAGTTGACAGCTGGCTTCGAGACATGCTTCCCTGTGAGAGCTGAGGACAGGGCAGAACCCTCCCGCATCCTGCCTGACTGTAGGAGTAGCTGCTAACATCCTAATGTTAGTGGCTGGGAGAGGTTGCGGGAAAAGCATGTGTGAGCACTGGGCCTGAACTCCCGTGTATCTGAGTTGAATACAGCGATTTCCAACGGCTTTCCTCAACCAGAGTGTAGCTAGGGTCCAAATCCCATGTACGAGCGGGTAGCAGACATCTGCCTCCCATGCATACACACTTCTGAGAGTTGAGCTTATGGCCTGTACCTCCACAGCCAGCCTGCTGGTACCCTTGGCTTATAAAACGCCTAGGCTCGCTGTTTGACGGAAGTGCTGGGAGAGGTAATTGGAATCTCCCGGCACACAAGACGAGTGCCTCCAAGCTCAATTCACGATTTCCCAGTAATTCTTGTGGTAGACAGGTGCTACATACTAAGTTCCATATGTGAGAAGGTAGCTGAACGCCTTGTCCAAAAGCATCTTACTTCTGAGAGTTGAGCCCACCCTCAGTCCCTCACACTTCCACACTGCCTGCAGAGTGAGTTTCACACGTCTTCACCAGGACGATTGCCAGAGTCTTCTGAGTACAAGTTAACAATGCAGACCTGGAGGGTATCTCCAGGTGCAGTAGAGTGGTAATCTTGGAACCTCCTGACTCAGAGTACTGCTACATTCTCACTGCCATAGGAATGCAGCTAGTTGACAGCTGGCTTCAAGACATGTTTCCCTGTGAGAGCTGAGGACAGGGCAGAACCCTCCCGCATCCTGCCTGACTGTAGGAGTAGCTGCTAACATCCTAATGTTAGTGGCTGGGAGAGGTTGCGGGAAAAGCATGTGTGAGCACTGGGCCTGAACTCCCGTGTATCTGAGTTGAATACAGCGATTTCCAATGGCCTTCTTCAATCACAGTGTAGATAGGTTCCAACTCCCATGTCCGAGTGGGTAGCAGACATCTGCCTCCCATGCATACACACTTCTGAGAGTTGAGCTTATGGCCTGTACCTCCACAGCCAGCCTGCTGGTACCCTTGGCTTCTAAAAGGCTTAGGCTCTCTGTTTGACGGAAGTGCTGGGAGAGGTAATTGGAATCACCCGGCACACAAGCCTAGTGCCTCCAAGCTCAGTTCAGGGATTTCCTAGTAATTCCTGTGGTAGACTGGTGCTACATAGTAAGTTCCATACGTGAGAGTGTAGCTGAACGCCTTGTCCAAAACCATCTTACTTCGGAGAGTTGAGCTCAGCCTCAGTCTCTCACAGTTCCACACTGCCTGCAGAGTGAGTTTCGCAGGTCTTCAGCAGAGACGTTTGCCAGAGGCTTCTGAGACGCAGGGTAACAATGCAGACCTGGAGGGTATCCCCAGGTGCAGTCGACTGGTAATCTTGGAACCTCCTGACTCAGAATACTGCTACCTTCTCACTGCCATAGGAATGCAGCTAGTTGACAGCTGGCTTCAAGACATGCTTCCCTGTGAGAACTGAGGACAGGGCAGAACCCTCCCGCATGCTGCCTGACTGTAGGAGTAGCTGCTAACATCCTTATGTTAGTGGCTGGGAGAGGTTGCGGGAAAAGCATGTGTGAGCACTGGGCCTGAACTCCCGTGTATCTGAGTTGAATACAGCGATTTCCAACGGCTTTCCTCATCCAGAGTGTAGCTAGGTACCAAATCCCATGTACGAGCGGGTAGCAGATATCTGCCTCCCATGCATACACACTTCTGAGAGTTGAGCTTATGGCCTGTACCTCCACAGCCAGCCTGCTGGTACCCTTGGCTTCTAAAAGGCCTAGGCTCGCTGTTTGACGGAAGTGCTGGGAGAGGTAATTGGAATCACCCGGCACACAAGACTAGTGCCTCCATCTCAGTTCAGCGATTTCCTAGTAATTCCTGTGGTTGACTGGTGCTACATACTAAGTTCCATACGTGAGAGGGTAGCTGAACGCCTTGTCCAAAACCATCTTACTTCTGAGAGTTGAGCTCAGCCTCAGTCCCTCTCAGTTCCACACAGCCTGCAGAGTGAGTTTCGCAGGTCTTCAGCAGAGACGTTTGCCAGAGGCTTCTGAGACGCAGGGTAACAATGCAGACCTGGAGGGTATCCCCAGGTGCAGTCGACTGGTAATCTTGGAACCTCCTGACTCAGAATACTGCTACCTTCTCACTGCCATAGGAATGAAGCTAGTTGACAGCTGGCTTCAAGACATGCTTCCCTGTGAGAGCTGAGGACAGGGCAGAACCCTCCCGCATGCTGCCTGACTGTAGGAGTAGCTGCTAAACTCCTTATGTTAGTGGCTGGGAGAGGTTGCGGGAAAAGCATGTGTGAGCACTGGGCCTGAACTCCCGTGTACCTGAGTTGAATACAGCGATTTCCAACGGCTTTCCTCAACCAGAGTGTAGCTAAGTTCCAAATCCCATGTACGAGCGGGTAGCAGACATCTGCCTCCCATGCATACACACTTCTGAGAGTTGAGCTTATGGCCTGTACCTCCACAGCCAGCCTGCTGGTACCCTTGGCTTCTAAAAGGCCTAGGCTCGCTGTTTGGCGGAAGTGCTGGGAGAGGTAATTGGAATCACCCGGCACACAAGACTAGTGCCTCCAAGCTCAGTTCAGCGATTTCCTAGTAATTCCTGTGGTAGACTGGTGCTACATACTAATTTCCATACGTGAGAGGGTAGCTGAACGCCTTGTCCAAATCCATCTTACTTCGGAGAGTTGAGCTCAGCCTCAGTCCCTCACAGTTCGACACTGCCTGCAGAGTGAGTTTCGCAGGTCTTCAGCAGAGACGTTTGCCAGAGGCTTCTGAGACGCAGGGTAACAATGCAGACCTGGAGGGTATACCCAGGTGCAGTCGACTGGTAATCTTGGAACCTCCTGACTCAGAATACTGCTACCTTCTCACTGCCATAGGAATGCAGCTAGTTGACAGCTGGCTTCAAGACATGCTTCCCTGTGAGAGCTGAGGATAGGGCAGAACCCTCCCGCATGCTGCCTGACTGTAGGAGTAGCTGCTAACATCCTTATGTTAGTGGCTGGGAGAGGTTGCGGGAAAAGCATGTGTGAGCACTGGGCCTGAACTACCGTGTATCTGAGTTGAATACAGCGATTTCAAACGGCTTTCCTCAAACAGAGTGTAGCTAGTTTCCAAATCCCATGTACGAGCGGGTAGCAGACATCTGCCTCCCATGCATACACACTTCTGAGAGTTGAGCTTATGGCCTGTACCTCCACATCCAGCCTGCTGGTACCCTTGGCTTCTAAAAGGCCTAGGCTCGCTGTTTGACGGAAGTGCTGGGAGAGGTAATTGGAATCTCCCGGCACACAAGACTAGTGCCTCCAAGCTCAATTCACGATTTCCCAGTAATTCTTGTGGTAGACAGGTGCTACATACTAAGTTCCATATGTGAGAAGGTAGCTGAACGCCTTGTCCAAAAGCATCTTACTTCTGAGAGTTGAGCACACCCTCAGTCCCTCACACTTCCACACTACCTGCAGAGTGAGTTTCACACGTCTTCACCAGAGACGATTGCCAGAGGCTTCTGAGTACAAGTTAACAATGCAGACCTGGAGGGTATCTCCAGGTGCAGTAGAGTGGTAATCTTGGAACCTCCTGACTCAGAGTACTGCTACCTTCTCACTGCCATAGGAATGCAGCTAGTTGACAGCTGGCTTCAAGACATGCTTCCCTGTGAGAGCTCAGGACAGGGCAGAACCCTCCCGCATCCTGCCTGACTGTAGGAGTAGCTGCTAACATCCTAATGTTAGTGGCTGGGAGAGGTTGCGGGAAAAGCATGTGTGAGCACTGGGCCTGAACTCCCGTGTATCTGAGTTGAATACAGCGATTTCCAATGGCCTTCTTCAATCACAGTGTAGCTAGGTTCCAACTCCCATGTCCGAGTGGGTAGCAGACATCTGCCTCCCATGCATACACACTTCAGAGAGTTGAGCTTATGGCCTGTACCTCCACATCCAGCCTGCTGGTACCCTTGGCTTCTAAAAGGCCTAGGCTCGCTGTTTGACGGAAGTGCTGGGAGAGGTAATTGGAATCACCCGGCACACAAGACTAGTGCCTCCAAGCTCACCTCAGCGATTTCCTAGTAATTCCTGTGGTAGACTGGTGCTACATACTAAGTTCCATACGTGAGAGGGTAGCTGAACGCCTTGTCCAAAACCATCTTACTTCTGAGAGTTGAGCTCAGCCTCAGTCCCTCACAGTTCCACACTGCCTGCAGAGTGAGTTTCGCAGGTCTTCAGCAGAGACGTTTGCCAGAGGCTTCTGAGACGCAGGGTAACAATGCAGACATGGAGGGTATCCCCAAGTGCAGT
Source organism: Canis aureus (assembly GCF_053574225.1). Classification (NCBI taxonomy): domain Eukaryota; kingdom Metazoa; phylum Chordata; class Mammalia; order Carnivora; family Canidae; genus Canis; species Canis aureus. The sequence continues at coordinate 45,492,529 of NC_135638.1, read as the reverse complement.
CGACTAGTAATCTTGGAACCTCCTGACTCAGAATACTGCTACCTTCTCACTGCCATAGGAATGCAGCTAGTGGACAGCTAGCTGGCTTCAAGACATGCTTCCCTGAGGGAGCTGAGGACAGGGCAGAACCCTCCCTCATCCTGCCTGACTGTAGGATAGCTGCTAACATCCTTATGTTAGTGACTGGGAGAGGTTGCGGGAAAAGCATGTGTGAGCACTGGGCCTGAACTCCCGTGTATCTGAGTTGAATATAGCCATTTCCAACGACTTTCCTCAACCAGAGTGTAACTAGTTTCCAAATCCCATGTCGAGCGGGTAGCAGACATCTGCCTCCCATGCATACACACTTCTGAGAGTTGAGCTTATGGCCTGTACCTCCACATCCAGCATGCTGGTACCCTTGGCTTCTAAAAGGCCTAGGCTCGCTGTTTGACGGAAGTGCTGGGAGAGGTAATTGGAATCACCCGGCACACAAGACTAGTGCCTCCATCTCAGTTCAGCGATTTCCTAGTAATTCCTGTGGTAGACAGGTGTTACATACTAAGTTCCATATGTGAGAAGGTAGCTGAACGCCTTGTCCAAAAGCATCTTACTTCTGAGAGTTGAGCACACCCTCAGTCCCTCACACTTCCACACTGCCTGCAGAGTGAGTTTCACACGTCTTCACGAGAGACGATTGCCAGAGGCTTATGAGTACAAGTTAACAATGCAGACCTGGAGGGTATCTCCAGGTGCAGTAGAGTGGTAATCTGGGAAGCTCCTGACTCAGAGTACTGCTACCTTCTCACTGCCATTGGAATGCAGCTAGTTGACATCTAGCTGGCTTCAAGACATGCTTCCCTGTGAGAGCTGAGGACAGGGCAGAACCCTCCCGCATGCTGCCTGACTGTAGGAGTAGCTGCTAACATCCTTATGTTAGTGGCTGGGAGTGGTTGCGGGAAAAGCATGTGTGAGCACTGGGCCTGAACTCCCGTGTATCTGAGTTGAATACAGCGATTTCCAACGGATTTCCTCAACCAGAGTGTAGCTAGGTTCCAAATCCCATGTACGAGCGGGTAGCAGACATCTGCCTCCCATGCATACACACTTCTGAGAGTTGAGCTTATGGCCTGTACCTCCACATCCAGCCTGCTGGTACCCTTGGCTTCTAAAAGGCCTAGGCTCGCTGTTTGACGGAAGTGCTGGGAGAGGTAATTGGAATCTCCCGGCACACAAGACGAGTGCCTCCAAGCTTAATTGACGATTTCCCAGTAATTCTTGTGGTAGACAGGTGCTACATACTAAGTTCCATATGTGAGAAGGTAGCTGAACGCCTTGTCCAAAACCATCTTACTTTTGAGAGTTGAGCACACCCTCAGTCCCTCACACTTCCACACTGCCTGCAGAGTGAGTTTCACACGTCTTCACCAGAGACGATTGCCAGAGGCTTCTGAGTACAAGTTAACAATGCAGACCTGGAGGGTATCTCCAGGTGCAGTAGAGTGGTAATCTTGGAACCTCCTGACTCAGAATACTGCTACCTTCTCACTGCCATAGGAATGCAGCTAGTTGACAGCTGGCTTCAAGACATGCTTCCCTGTGAGAGCTGAGGACAGGGCAGAACCCTCCCGCATCCTGCCTGACTGTAGGAGTAGCTGCTAACATCCTAATGTTAGGGGCTGGGAGAGGTTGCGGGAAAAGCATGTGTGAGCACTGGGCCTGAACTCCCGTGTATCTGAGTTGAATACAGCGATTTCCAACGGCTTTCCTCAACCAGAGTGTAGCTAGGTTCCAAATCCCATGTACGAGCGGGTAGCAGACATCTGCCTCCCATGCATACACACTTCTGAGAGTTGAGCTTATGGCCTGTACGTCCACATCCAGCTTGCTGGTACCCTTGGCTTCTAAAAGGCCTAGGCTCGCTGTTTGACGGAAGTGCTGGGAGAGGTAATTGGAATCACCCGGCACACAAGACTAGTGCCTCCAAGCTCAGTTCAGCGATTTCCTAGTAATTCCTGTGGTAGACTGGTGCTACATACTAAGTTCCATACGTGAGAGTGTAGCTGAACGCCTTGTCCAAAACCATCTTACTTCTGAGAGTTGAGCTCAGCCTCAGTCCCTCACAGTTCCACACTGCCTGCAGAGTGAGTTTCGCAGGTCTTCAGCAGAGACGTTTGCCAGAGGCTTCTGAGACGCAGGGTAACAATGCAGACCTGGAGGGTATCCCCAGGTGCAGTCGACTGGTAATCTTGGAACCTCCTGACTCAGAATACTGCTACCTTCTCACTGCCATAGGAATGCAGCTAGTTGACAGCTGGCTTCAAGACATGCTTCCCTGTGAGAGCTGAGGACAGGGCAGAACCCTCCCGCATCCTGCCTGACTGTAGGAGTAGCTGCTAACATCCTTATGTTAGTGGCTGGGAGAGGTTGCGGGAAAAGCATGTGTGAGCACTGGGCCTGAACTCCCGTGTATCTGAGTTGAATACAGCGATTTCCAATGGACTTCTTCAATCACAGTTTTGCTAGGTTCCAACTCCCATGTCCGAGTGGGTAGCAGACATCTGCCTCCCATGCATACACACTTCTGAGAGTTGAGCTTATGGCCTGTACGTCCACATCCAGCCTGCTGGTACCCTTGGCTTCTAAAAGGCCTAGGCTCGCTGTTTGACGGAAGTGCTGGGAGAGGTAATTGGAATCACCCGGCACACAAGACTAGTGCCTCCAAGCTCAGTTCAGCGATTTCCTAGTAATTCCTGTGGTAGACTGGTGCTACATACTAAGTTCCATATGTGAGAGGGTAGCTGAACGCCTTGTCCAAAACCATCTTACTTCTGAGAGTTGAGCTCAGCCTCAGTCCCTCACAGTTCCACACTGCCTGCAGAGTGAGTTTCGCAGGTCTTCAGCAGAGACGTTTGCCAGAGGCTTCTGAGACGCAGGGTAACAATGCAGACCTGGAGGGTATCCCCAGGTGCAGTCGACTGGTAATCTTGGAACCTCCTGACTCAGAATACTGCTACCTTCTCACTGCCATAGGAATGCAGCTAGTTGACTGCTGGCTTCAAGACATGCTTCCCTGTGAGAGCTGAGAACAGGGCAGAACCCTCCCGCATGCTGCCTGACTGTAGGAGTAGCTGCTAACATCCTTATGTTAGTGGCTGGGAGAGGTTGCGGGAAAAGCATGTGTGAGCAGTGGGCCTGAACTCCCGTGTATCTGAGTTGAATACAGCGATTTCCAACGGCTTTCCTCAACCAGAGTGTAGCTAGGTTCCAAATCCCATGTACGAGCGGGTAGCAGACATCTGCCTCCCATGCATACACACTTCTGAGAGTTGAGCTTATGGCCTGTACCTCCACAGCCAGCCTGCTGGTACCCTTGGCTTCTAAAAGGCCTAGGCTCGCTGTTTGACGGAAGTGCTGGGAGAGGTAATTGGAATCTCCCGGCACACAAGACGAGTGCCTCCAAGCTCAATTCACGATTTCCCAGTAATTCTTGTGGTAGACAGGTGCTACATACTAAGTTCCATATGTGAGAAGGTAGCTGAAAGCCTTGTCCAAAAGCATCTTACTTCTGAGAGTTGAGCACACCCTCAGTCCCTCACACTTCCACACTGCCAGCAGAGTGAGTTTCACACGTCTTCACCAGGACGATTGCCAGAGGCTTCTGAGTACAAGTTAACAATGCAGACCTGGAGGGTATCTCCAGGTGCAGTAGAGTGGTAATCTTGGAACCTCCTGACTCAGAGTACTGCTACCTTCTCACTGCCATAGGAATGCAGCTAGTTGACAGCTGGCTTCGAGACATGCTTCCCTGTGAGAGCTGAGGACAGGGCAGAACCCTCCCGCATCCTGCCTGACTGTAGGAGTAGCTGCTAACATCCTAATGTTAGTGGCTGGGAGAGGTTTCGGGAAAAGCATGTGTGAGCACTGGGCCTGAACTCCCGTGTATCTGAGTTGAATACAGCGATTTCCAACGGCTTTCCTCAACCAGAGTGTAGCTAGGTTCCAAATCCCATGTACGAGCGGGTAGCATATATCTGCCTCCCATGCATACACACTTCTGAGAGTTGAGCTTATGGCCTGTACCTCCACATCCAGCTTGCTGGTACCCTTGGCTTCTAAAAGGCCTAGGCTCGCTGTTTGACGGAAGTGCTGGGAGAGGTAATTGGAATCACCCGGCACACAAGACTAGTGCCTCCAAGCTCAGTTCAGCGATTTCCTAGTAATTCCTGTGGTAGACTGGTGCTACATACTAAGTTCCATACGTGAGAGGGTAGCTGAACGCCTTGTCCAAAACCATCTTACTTCTGAGAGTTGAGCTCAGCCTCAGTCCCTCACAGTTCCACACTGCCTGCAGAGTGAGTTTCGCAGGTCTTCAGCAGAGACGTTTGCCAGAGGCTTCTGAGACGCAGGGTAACAATGCAGACCTGGAGGGTATCCCCAGGTGCAGTCGACTGGTAATCTTGGAACCTCCTGACTCAGAATACTGCTAAGTTCTCACTGCCATAGGAATGCAGCTAGTTGACAGCTGGCTTCAAGACATGCTTCCCTGTGAGAGCTGAGGACAGGGCAGAACCCTCCCGCATCCTGCCTGACTGTAGGAGTAGCTGCTAACATCCTTATGTTAGTGGCTGGGAGAGGTTGCGGGAAAAGCATGTGTGAGCACTGGGCCTGAACTCCCGTGTATCTGAGTTGAATACAGCGATTTCCAACGGCTTTCCTCAACCAGAGTGTAGCTAGTTTCCAAATCCCATGTACGAGGGGGTAGCAGATATCTGCCTCCCATGCATACACACTTCTGAGAGTTGAGCTTATGGCCTGTACCTCCACAGCCAGCCTGCTGGTACCCTTGGCTTCTAAAAGGCCTAGGCTCGCTGTTTGACGGAAGTGCTGGGAGAGATAATTGGAATCACCCGGCACACAAGACTAGTGCCTCCAAGCTCAGTTCAGCGATTTCCTAGTAATTCCTGTGGTAGACTGGTGCTACATACTAAGTTCCATACGTGAGAGGGTAGCTCAACGCCTTGTCCAAAACCATCTTACTTCTGAGAGTTGAGCTCAGCCTCAGTCCCTCAGAGTTCCACACTGCCTGCAAGTGAGTTTCGCAGGTCTTCAGCAGAGACGTTTGCCAGAGTCTTCTGACACGCAGGGTAACAATGCAGACCTGGAGGGTATCCCCAGGTGCAGTCGACTGGTAATCTTGGAACCTCCTGACTCAGAATACTGCTACCTTCTCACTGCCATAGGAATGCAGCTAGTTGACAGCTGGCTTCAAGACATGCTTCCCTGTGAGAGCTGAGGACAGGGCAGAACCCTCCCGCATGCTGCCTGACTGTAGGAGTAGCTGCTAACATCCTTATGTTAGTGGCTGGGAGAGGTTGCGGGAAAAGCATGTGTGGGCACTGGGCCTGAACTCCCGTGTATCTGAGTTGAATACAGCGATTTCCAACGGCTTTCCTCAACCAGAGTGTAGCTAGGTTCCAAATCCCATGTACGATCGGGTAGCAGACATCTGCCTCCCATGCATACACACTTCTGAGAGTTGAGCTTATGGCCTGTACCTCCACATCCAGCCTGCTGGTACCTTTGGCTTCTAAAAGGCCTAGGCTCGCTGTTTGACGGAAGTGCTGGGAGAGGTAATTGGAATCACCCGGCACACAAGACTAGTGCCTCCAAGCTCAGTTCAGCGATTTCCTAGTAATTCCTGTGGTAGACTGGTGCTACATACTAAGTTCCGTACGTGAGAGGGTAGCTGAACGCCTTGTCCACAACCATCTTACTTCGGAGAGTTGAGCTCAGCCTCAGTCCCTCACAGTTCGACACTGCCTGCAGAGTGAGTTTCGCAGGTCTTCAGCAGAGACGTTTGCCAGAGGCTTCTGAGACGCAGGGTAACAATGCAGACCTGGAGGGTATCCCCAGGTGCAGTCGACTGGTAATCTTGGACCTCCTGACTCAGAATACTGCTACCTTCTCACTGCCATAGGAATGCAGCTAGTTGACAGCTGGCTTCAAGACATGCTTCCCTGTGAGAGCTGAGGACAGGGCAGAACCCTCCCGCATGCTGCCTGACTGTAGGAGTAGCTGCGAACATCCTTATGTTAGTGGCTGGGAGAGGTTGCGGGAAAAGCATGTGTGAGCACTGGGCCTGAACTCCCGTGTATCTGAGTTGAATACAGCGATTTCCAACGGCTTTCCTCAACCAGAGTGTAGCTAGGTTCCAAATCCCATGTACGAGCGGGTAGCAGACATCTGCCTCCCATGCATACACACTTCTGAGAGTTGAGCTTATGGCCTGTACCTCCACAGCCAGCCTGCTGGTACCCTTGGCTTCTAAAAGGCCTAGGCTCGCTGTTTGACGGAAGTGCTGGGAGAGGTAATTGGAATCTCCCGGTACACAAGACGAGTTCCTCCAAGCTCACTTCACGATTTCCCAGTAATTCTTGTGGTAGACAGGAGCTACATACTAAGTTCCATATGTGAGAAGGTAGCTGAACGCCTTGTCCAAAAGCATCTTACTTCTGAGAGTTGAGCACACCCTCAGTCCCTCACACTTCCACACTGCCTGCAGATTGAGTTTCACACGTCTTCACCAGGACGATTGCCAGAGGCTTCTGAGTACAAGTTAACAATGCAGACCTGGAGGGTATCTCCAGGTGCAGTAGAGTGGTAATCATGGAACCTCCTGACTCAGAGTACTGCTACCTTCTCACTGCCATAGGAATGCAGCTATTTGACAGCTGGCTTCAAGACATGTTTCCCTGTGAGAGCTGAGGACAGGGCAGAACCCTCCCGCATCCTGCCTGACTGTAGGAGTAGCTGCTAACATCCTAATGTTAGTGGCTGGGAGAGGTTGCGGGAAAAGCATGTGTGAGCACTGGGCCTGAACTCCCGTGTATCTGAGTTGAATACAGCGATTTCCAATGGTCTTCTTCAATCATAGTGTAGCTAGGTTCCAACTCCCATGTCCGAGTGGGTAGCAGACATCTGCCTCCCATGCATACACACTTCTGAGAGTTGAGCTTATGGCCTGTACCTCCACATCCAGCCTGCTGGTACCCTTGGCTTCTAAAAGGCCTAGGCTCGCTGTTTGACGGAAGTGCTGGGAGAGGTAATTGGAATCACCCGGCACACAAGACTAGTGCCTCCAAGCTCAGTTCAGCGATTTCCTAGTAATTCCTGTGGTAGACTGGTGCTACATACTAAGTTCCGTACGTGAGAGGGTAGCTGAACGCCTTGTCCAAAACCATCTTACTTCGGAGAGTTGAGCTCAGCCTCAGTCCCTCACAGTTCCACA